>NW_028270164.1:11228517-11867803 GCF_037043375.1 Chiloscyllium plagiosum
CAATTCTGACCACTTGCACATCCTCCATTTCAATTTCTCTACCGAGGGCTGCTGAGCCATCAGATGCCTTGTCACTGAGTTTTGGGGTTCTCTCCCCTAAACCATCTGACTCTCTCTTCTCTAAGTTGTTCCTTAAAACTAGACAATAGGCTCCAGGCCTAGTAATCCTTCATGTGGTTCTGTGTCAAATCATGTTCAATCCCCCTGTGAAGTGCCATACTACTACTTTGTTGGGACTGGTGGAACTGTATGGACTAAGAAGGTGAGCCATTGGAAGCATGGATGGATCAACAATTTCACATATTGGCCAAAACAGAATCATAGAATTCCCTGCAGTGTGGAAGCAGACCATTCAGCCCATCGGGTTCACACTGACCCTCCGAAAAGCATCCCACCCATACCCACTCCCTTACCCTAACTCTGCTTTTCCCATGGCTAATCTACTTAGCCTGCACATCCTGGGCTCTATGAGAAATTTAGCATGGCCAATCCACTTAACCTGCACAACTTTGGAATCCAGAGGCCCAGGCAGAAACCCACACAGACACGGGGAGAATGTGCAAACTCCACACAGACAGTCGCCTGAGAATGGAACTGAACCTGAGTCCCTGGCGCTGTGAGGCAGCAGTGCTAACCACTGAGCAACCGTGCCATCCACATGGAGACAAAAGAGACAAAGATTCTCAGTGGACTGTGAATATTGGAAGAATAGGGGTGAGGGGAATGATATCTGGTGGGCAGACAAATGGGCGGGCAAGTGGGATGAGCGATGAACAGGACATTTGCCTATTGTCAACTTAAACCTTAAACCCAGCCACTCTTCTAGCACCAGGATCACTTAAGCAATGCTGGTGTACTTGATCCATCCTTTGTTCCATCTTGGAGCCATGTAGATCAAGCAAAGGCTCCAGTCTGAGATTTCTTTAAGGAGTTAGATTTCTAAAGCCAAATTTTAAATCCAACCTAAAGTCAGTCAAGATAAATAAATTGTAGTTGACAGAAGTAGAAAGTAGTGCCTTCATCAGAGCTATTTCTAAAGCAATGTCATATGCAATATGCACTGCTGAGCTCTGTATGTTTAGACACAAGCTCTTTATACTGAGGCAACCTGCCCAGTTTCCATAACTCCATGAGGTTAATGATTAATTTTAATTTAGCGAAGCTAACGTTCAGCCGCCTCAGGTTAAATATCAATCTAGTTGTCAAGCAGCTCCCAACTAGGGCTTTTGTGTTTACAATGGATTATCTGAAGCTCGGAAGACACTCTGTATTGAAATAAACTCCCTACTGAGTAAGCTATTGAGTCCAGTAATGTTGAGAAAGTGTTGTAGGGGCAGCTAAAACTGTCTGTACTATATACAAGCATGAACAAGTCCGCAAAAGGTACCAACAAAAATATTACAAAGTTGACCTTTCAAGAGGCCTGTGTACAAGTCTAAAGACCTAATACTAAACTGATCTGAATAAACTGTCAACGCTGGGCCTATACAAACCTGAATTACGTGCTCTAAAGAACAATTTCCTCTTTTCCCAGGATTCCATGGGCAATCTATGACTATTCAATGCACACCAGAGCTGCAACAGCTTTTATTGTAAATTTATTCTGATCAACCTGGTTTATTACACATCTCTACAGCAGGTAGGGTTTGAAAACTGACCTTCTGACCCAGATGAAGAGACACTACCACTGCAACACCAGGGCAGTCTATAGCTCCTGTTGCATGCTTTTCCAGGTGTAAACAAGACTGTGCCTCCCACAATGTGATTAGATTTATATTGCTCTGATAACACAGGGCACACCTAGTACATAATGTTCAGTCTGATAAGAAGACTCATTTCTGCCACTATTACCACATGACAGGACTTGCTCAAGGCATACAATATTTTTCTGCTTACCCAATCAAGGGATTTAATGTTTTTTTATCCGTTCGTGGAATAAATATTCCACTGGCTAAGTCAGCATTCATTGCCCATCCCTAATTACCCTGGAGAAGGTGATGGTCAGCTGTCTTCTTGAACCACTGGAGTCCGTGTGGAGTAGCTAGACCCATTGTGTTGTTAGGGAGGGAGTTTCAAATATTTTGGCTTAGAGATAGGGAATGAACGATGACACATTTTCAACTCAGAATGGTGAGTGGCTTGGAGGAGAACCTGCAGCTGGTGGTCTCAAGTATCTGCTGACCTAGGCAATAGTGATTACGGGTTTGGGAGGTGCTGTCTAATGACTCGGCTTACAATCTCCAGTGTTTTCTGTCCCGAACCATTGATAGGGCCTAGGGGCATCTCATTCCTGATGAAAGGCTTTTGCCCGAAACATCGATTTTCCTGCTCCTCGGATGCTGCCTGACCTGCTGTGCTTTTCCAGAACCACTCTAATCTAGACTCTGGAGGCATCCCCTGTTTGGGGCTTGCATTGATGGGGATAGTGAGGAAATGAGTCACAGAGAAAGGTGCTATAAATGCAAGTTCTTCCTGTCTTTTTTCTGATTACACCAATGTGCACATGCACCAAGTGCATAAAACTTTAGCTCCGAAGAAGCCTTACTCAAATCGAAATGTTAACTCGGTTTCTCTCTTCACACATGCTGCCAGACCTGCTGGGTTTCTGTTTTCATTTCAGGTTTCCAGCATTTGGAGTTCTTTGCTTTTGTTACAGTTTTCTTGCTCACACAATTGTTCCTTCACATGACAATCATGTATTTTAACCAAACAGCTCCTTCAATCCATCTGAGGGGGTATAACTCAGTGGTGGGGCATTTAACTGCCGGATTAAGAGGTTCCTGATACAAATCGTTTTGTAGCGGTGGAATAAATATTGTCAGAACACTATAAAGACCTCCTCTTCCTCTTTGAATAGCTCTGTGAGATCTTTGATATCCATCTGAGAGTGTGGATAGGCGCATGGATTTTACAGCACTCCTTCAGTATCATACCAAATAGTCAATTAGTCAGACCATATATTCAAATCTTAGAAATGGTACATCTCTCCAAGCTCAAAGGCAGTAGCACTACCAACCACAGCTGGTTTCTAATACCCTGTAGTCAAACTATCTGAATCTCCTATCTATCTCATTGGAGCTGAGGTGGAGATGGTCGAGAGCATCAAGTTCCTGGGAGTGATAATCACCAATAACATGTCCTGGACCACCCACATTAATAAGACAGTCAAGAAGGCTCAACAACACCTCTTCTTCTTCAGGAGGCAAGAAAATTCAGAATGTCCATAATGACTCTCACCAACTTTTACAAATGCACCATAGAAAGAATTCTATCTTGATGGATTCTGTCACGGCTTGCTACTTAACCTGCTGTACTTTTTACAGCTCCACTCTTTATCCATTCTGACTCTCCAGCATCTGCAGTTCTCACTATCTCCAAATCACAGCAACTGCTCTGTCCAGGACTATAAGAAACTACAGAGAACACAGCCCAGTCCATCATGCAAGCTAACCTTCCATCCATTGACTCCATCTATAATCCTCGCTGCCTTGGAAGGGCAACTAACATAAACAAAAACCTAATGCACCCCAGTTATAAACTCTTCCAATCTCTTCTTTCAGGCAGAAGATACAGAAGCATAAACACACGTGCCAACAAGTTCAAGAACAGTTTCTTTCCTGCTGTTATTAGACTTATGAATGGGCCTCTCAAGTTTAAATCTAATGTTGAACTTGCTGTTTGTGCACCTTCTTTGCAGCTGTAATTTTGTGTTCCATGCTCTGTTCCATCTCCCTATGGTCTTTGTATGGTATGGTCTGCCATGGATGCAAAACAAAGCCTTTCACTGTACCTAGATGCACGTGACAATAATGCATCAAATTAAAATCAACATGTGAAACACAGATATGTTAGCTCTCAACACATTTGGAATGGGTCCCTGGATGAGATATCCTGAAGAGCTGTCATTCTATGTGCAACCTTTACTCCAGCAAGTATCAAGGCATCAAGAAGAGGAAGAAAAGCCAGCAAGAAAATAATTAATAAATTAAAATTGGCCTTCTGTATGATTTCAGGGGGAGTGGGATAGATGGGGGAACAAGGCTTGATAAACTTATTTAGAGTTGAAGGTAAGATATTCCTCCTGGTTGGGGAACCTAAAACCAGGGGACACACAAAAGAGGATGCCACTTAGGTCCAAGATGAGGAGAAACTATTTTATTCAAAGGGTTGTGAACGTTTGGAATTGTCTGCAACAGGGGGCAGTGCAACGTCAGTCTTTGAAAATGTTTAGGAGATTGAAAGATTTCTGATGACTGGGATTATGCAGTTGGGACAAATAAAGGGCACTGATGAATTCCATCAGCCATGGTCACATTGAATTAGAAAAGGGTTACATCCAAAACGTTGACATCTGCACCTCCTCATGCTGCCTGGCTTGCTGTGTTCTTCCAGCCTCCTGCCTGTCTACTATGATCACATTGAATGGCAGAGAAGGCTCGATGGGCTGAATGGTCTTTCCATGAAATCACAAGATCCAGCCTAGTTTCCTCTTTTCTATTTTTAATATATTCAAAGTAGCTCTCAGTCAGACTCTTGAGTGAGGGAGAGTGAGAGGACTGTTAACATTTTGCTGTTGAAATCTCTAAGCCTGTCAGAAACACTGTAAAATCTGCCTGTAAACAACCAAAGAGTTAACAGAGCTTCAGCCTTTCCGCATGACAGTGCACGTCACTTATCATTTCTGCCAGGTAGGTGACCTATGTACTTAATGCATTACTAGGGTCTAATTATTGGCCAGCTCCAAAACACTTCGATTAGAATTATTTTCTTTCTATGTTCAACTGTAATTGTAGTGCTGCTGTGTTTCAGCACAGGTGGCAACATTTCAAAAACAGAATTGCTGAGGCTTCTGCTTTGTTATTGATACGGAAAAGGCCACAATCATTGAGGCTGTTTCTCTTCTGACAACATCCAGCTTAGTAACACAGCCATGGTGGAGGTATGAACCATCATTCTGGGAATGTGAAGTTTGTGGTTACCAATAATGCAGAGGAGTGGATGACATAAAGAAGGAAACACCTGCATTTATATATTCACAACTTCAAGATGTCACAATGTGGTCTGCAGTCAATGAGGTACTTCTGAAATGCAGTCAATGTTGAAACGTACAAAGATAGAAAGAATAGAACTTATATTTATACAGCATCTTATGAGCAAACATATGAAATTGACCATTCAGTCCCCTGAGACTACATCTAAATACTGTGTATAGTATTAGAACATAGAACATTACAGCGCAGTACAGGCCCTTCGGCCCTTGATGTTGCGCCGCCCTATCATACTAATCTGAAGCCCATCCCACCTACACTATAACCCTCTGATTATCATGTATGTCTCTATTAAGTCACCTCTCAACCTTCTTCTCTCTAATGAGAACAGCCTCAAGGCCCTCAGCCTTTCCTCGTAAGACATTCCTTCCATACCAGGCAACATCCTAGTAAATCTCCTCTGCACCCTTTCCAAAGCTTCCACATCCTTCTTATAATGCGGTGACCAGAACTGTACTCAATACTCCAAGTGTGGCCGTACCAGAGCTTTGCACAGCTGCAGCATAACCTGCTGGTTCCGGAACTCAATCCCTTTATTAATAAAGGCCAAAACACTGTATGCCTTCTTAACAACCCTGTCAATCTGGGTGTCAACTTTCAGGGATCTGTGTACCTGGACACCGAGATCTCTCTGCTCATCTGCACTCCCAAGAATCTTACCATTAGCCCAGTACTTTGCATTCCGATTACTCTGTCCAAAGTGTGTCACCTCACATTTGTCCACATTAAACTCCATTTGCCACCTCACAACCCAGCTTTGCATCCTATCTATGTCTCTCTGCAACCTACTACATCCTTCGTTACTGTCCACAACTCCACTGACCTTAGTGTCATCCGCAAATTTACTAACCCACCCTTCTAAGCCCTCATCCAGGTCATTTATAAAAATGATGAACAGCAGTGGACCCAACACCGACCCTTGCAGTACGCCACTAGTAACTGGACACCAAGATGAACATATTCCATCAACTACAACCCTCTGTTTTCTTTCAGCAAGCCAATTACTGATCCAAACTGCTATGTCTCCCACAATCCCATTCCTCCGCATTTTGTACAATAGCCTACTGTGGGGAACCTTATCGAATGCCTTGCTGAAATCCATATACACATCAACTGGTTTACTCTCATCTACCTGCTTGGTCACTTTGTCAAGAAAGTCAATAAGATTCGTTAGGCACGACCTACCCTTCACAAAACCGTGCTGACTATCCCTAATCAAATTATTCTTTTCTAGATGGTTATAAATCCTAACTCTTATAACCTTTTCCAACATTTTACCAACAACTGAAGTGCAACTCACTGGTCTGTAATTAACAGGGTTGTCTTGAACAAGGGAACCACATTTGCTATCCTCCAGTCCTCAGGCACTATTCCTGTAGATAATGATGATTTGAAGATCAATGCCAAAGGCTCGGCAATCTCTTCCCTTGCTTCCCAGAGGATCCTAGGATAGATCCCATCCGGCCCAGGGGACTTGTCTATTTTCACACTCTGCAGTATTTCTAGTACCTCTTCCTTGTGAACCTCAATCTCTTCTAGTCTAGGTGCAAGTTTCTCTGTATCTTCCTCGCCAACATTTTCACTTTCTATAGTGAACACTGTCGAAAAATATTTATTTTGTGCTTCCCCTATCTGGTCTGACTCCACACACAACTTCCCACTATTATCCTTGATTGGCCCTAATTTAACTCTCGTCATTCTTTTATTCCTGACATACCTCTGGATAGCCTTAGGGTTAACCCTGATCCTATCCGCCAACAACTTCTCATGTCTCCTCCTGGCTCTTCTGAGCTCTCTTTCTAGGTCTTTCCTGACTTCCTTGTAACCCTCAAGCGCCCTAACTGAGCTTTCACATTTTGTCCTAACATAAGCCGTCTTCTTCTTCTTGACCAGGGATTCCACTTTCTTCATAAACCATGGCTCAAGTGTTCTACATCTTCCTTCCTGCCTGACAGGTACATATTTATCTGGAACACACAGGAGCTTTTCCTTGAATAAGCTCCACATTTTTAACATGCTCATCCCCTGAAGTTTCCTTCCCCATTCTACGCTTCCTAAATCTTTTGTAATTGCATCATAATTTCTCTTCCCCCAGCTGTAACTCTTACCCGGTGGAGTACACCTATTCCTTTCCATCACTAAAGTAAACCTGACAGAATTGGTCTCTTTACTTAAAGAAAGGTGGAAATACTTTGGAAACAGTTTGTAGAAGGCTTACCAAGCTAATATAAAAGCTAAGTAGTGTAGATGCCAAAAGTCTGAATGCAGCTGATTTAGCTTGACGTTCAGAATCAGAAGAAGAGTCATACCATACCTGAAATGTTAACTCTGCTTCCTTCTCCACAGTAGCTGTCAGACCTGCTGGGTTTCTCCAACACTTGCTGTTTTTATTACCAGACTAATACCTTGAAAGGGCAGATGATCTCATGAAGAAAGGTTGGACAGTCTAGGCTTGTACCAGCTGACATTTGGAAGAGTAATTGGTAACTGAATTGAAACATTATGAGCTGCCAGAGGAAGTGGTAGAAGCCAGTACAATTGCAACATTTAAAAGGCATCTGGATGGGTAAAGGAATAGGAAGGGTTTGGAGGGATATGGGTCCGGTGCTGGCAGGTGGGACTAGATTGGGTTGGCATATCTGGTTGGCATGGACAAGTTGGAATGAAGAGTCTGTTTCCGTGCTGTACATCTCTATGACTCTATGACTGTATATAAGATCCTGCGGGGACTTGACCGTGTGGATGTGGAAAGGATGTCTCCTCTTGTGGGTCAATCTAGAACTAGGGTTTTCCTTTTCAAAACAAGGCACAACACCATGTTAGAGTCCGACAGATTTGTTTGGAAGCACTAGCTTTCACAGCGCTGCTCCTTCATCAGGCCGCTGTGGAGCAGGACCATTAGACACAGAATTCTGTGTTGTGTGATTTTTAACTTTGTCCACCCCAGTCCAACACCGGCTCCTCCACATCATTGTCCATTTAAGACAGAGGTGAGGAGGATGTATTCCTCACAGAGCATTGTCAATCTTTGGAATTCCCCACCTCTTAAAAAACAGTGGAGCCAGAGTCTTTGAATATTTTTAAGGCAGAGGTAGATAAATTCTTGACAAGAAGGAGGACGAAAGCTTATTGAGGGTAGATGGGATGTAGAGTGATCAGATCATCCATGATCTTATTGATTGGCTGAGCAGGTTCAAGGGGTTTAGTAGCCTTATACCTGTTACTAACAACAAATTCTGGAGATCACAGAGGATCAGGCAGCATCCATGGGGAGACTTTCTGATGAGTTTGGAATGTTAGCTTGCTCTTTCTCCATGGATTCTGCCTGATCTGCTGTGATCTCCAACATTTTTTGCTTTCAGAATAGATTCCAGCATCTGCAATAATTTGCTCCTACGCCTGCTTCTAACTTGAACATTGGTTAGAGGCAAAAGTACTGCAGATGCTGGAATTCAAGGTAGACAAGCAGGAGGCTGAAAGAAGACAGTGAGCCAGGCAGCACCAGGACGTGGAGAAGTCAATGTCTCGGGTGTAACCCTTCTTGAAGAAGGAGTTCTGAAGAAGGGTTACACCCGAAACATTGACTTCTCCATCTGATGCTGCCTGGCTCACTGTGTTCTTCCAGCCCCACACTTGCCTATCTAACTTGAATACTATCATGCAAGTCTGCATGTTGAGATTGCCCTGCACTTGAAGGGTTAATCTGGTTGTGGCCTCAGCTTCATGTTCCAGTCTACCAACCACCACCACCCCCCCCCGCCTCCCCACCCCATACCCTTTGACTCCCTTGTCAATCAAGAATTGATCAAATGCAACCTTAAACATGATCAATGACCTATCCTCCATCATTCCTCAGGGAAGAGAGCTCCATAAATTAATGATCCCTGAAAAAAAAGGTCTCATTTTTAAACTGTGTCCTGTAGTTCTAGTCTCTCCCAGAAACATCCACCCTGTCAATCTCCCACAGAATCTCCATGAGCATGTCCTGCCTGTGAAGGTGGTGGAAGCAGATTCAATATCAATGTTCAAAATTGGATTTCATATATATTTGCAGTCATTTGAAGAGAGAGTGAAAGTTTATCAGATCAACCATGATCTCATTGAGCAAACCCAATGGGTTGGATGGCCTACTTCAGGTCCTACATCTTACAATTTCATGATCCTATAGTCCAGGAATGGACTGATTGGAGACTGATTTCAAAATGCTGGCAAATGCATACTTGGGCTGAACAATTTCTTTCACAGCAACATGTTTCTATCGTTCTATCATGAAGCACTATACAGCTACAAAAGGTCATTCACAATGTGGTCATTTTTTTAATCAAGCTGCTTGACGGTACAGATGCTGGGAGGGTGTTTCTCTGGGGCACAGCTTTCCAAAGGCAGCAATGGTCACAGCGTTTCTTCAGTTTTGTTACGACTGATTTGCTCCTGCTCTCACAGCAATCCACTCTCCCAACCCTCACAGATCTCCACCCAGCACCCTCAGATTTCTCCAACCTCAATTCTCCCATTCTCGGCCAACTTTCCCAGCTCCCACTGAGTGTCCATGACAATTTTCATGTCTTGAAATGTGTGGGTTTCTTCCAGGTGCTCTGGTTTCCTCCCACAGTCCAAGGATGTGAAGGTTAGGTCGATTGGCCATGCTACATTGTCCATAGTGTTCAGGGACGTGCAGACTAGGTGGGTTAGCCATGGTAAATGTGGGGTTATGAGGATGGGGGTGGGAGTGTCGGTCAATGTGCGATGCTTTTCAGAGGGTCACTTCATACCTGATGGGCTAAATGGCCAGTTTCTACACTGTAGGGATTCTATAATTCTAAGCACTGGTCTTGCAGACAATGTTTCAGGATAAGGGACAGCCATTTAGGACTGAGGTGAGCAGAAAGTTCTTCAGTCTGAACAGAATTCTCTACTTTAGTGTGGATGATCAGTCATTGAGTACATCAGGATTATGGTCAGTGAGCGAGTAGTTAGCTTATGGAATTCACTGCCTGGAAATGTGGTAGAGGCATGTTCAATTGAGGCATGCAAGTGGGCATTGGATTTTCGTATGGATGCTAATGATGTGTATGATGTGGGGGAAAGGCAGGGGATTAGCACTAGATAATAGATAGAGCAGGTGCAGGCACGATGGGCTGAATGGCCTCCTTCTGTACCATAATAATTCTGAATTCTTGGCCACTAAAGGGGTATGGGAAAAGTGTGAGGTGTTGTGACTGAGGTGCAAAATCAGCAATGATCTTGAAGGACGGTATGGCCTCAAAGGACTGTGTGGCCTACTGCAGCTCCTACATACGTTAAAGAAAGGACTTGTGCAGTGTAAGGGCTCTGGTGCTGCAGTGGCAGTGCCCCTCCCACTGGCTTTAGAGACCCAGGCCCACTTACAGCAGAGATGCTTAATTTGGAAAAAATAAAATACACATCCAGAGGCAGTGAACAAGTTCCATTTTTGAGTTAATTCGTCCATAAGCCAGAGCATAATACAGGACAATGTAAAATAGCCTTATAGAATCAGGGTCATACAGCACAGAAGCAGAACGTTTGGTCCAACCAGTCCATGCCAAACATAATCCCAAACTAAAGTAGTCACACCTGCCTGCTCCTGGCCTATACCCTTCCAAATCTTTCCTGTTTATGAACTTATCTCAGTGTCTTTTAAACATTTTAATTGTATCCACATCCACTACTTCCTCAGGATTTTCATTCCACTCAGGGTTTCATAAGTAGCTACAAAAAAAAAGAAAAAAAATGTTTAGGGTGGGACTGCAGCCTCACAGTGCCAGGGAGGGGTTCAATTCCAGCCTCGGGCGACTGTCTTTGTGGAGTTTGCACATTCTCCCTGTGTCTGTGTGGGTTTCCTCCCACAATCCAAAGATGTGCAGGTTAGGATGAATTGGTCATGCTAAGTTGTTCAGGGGTGTGTGGGTGAGGTGCGTTAGTCAGGGGAAAATGTAGGGTAATGGGTCAGGGTGGGATACTCTTCAGAGGGTCGGTGTGGACAAAAGGGCCTGTTTCCACAATGTACGAATTCTAATTCTAAAATTCACATGCGAACCATTCTCTGTGTAAAAAAAATTGCCCTCATGTCTTTTAAATCTCTCTCCTCTCACCTTAAGAAAGATCCCCTGGTCTTGAAATCTCCCATCATAAGGAAAAGACAACTCCCATTAACTCTATCTATACCCCTCATTATTTTATAAACTTCTATAAGGTCGCCTTACAACCTCCGATGCTCCAGTATGCCAGATTTTTAAAATTTACACCCCGGTGTGGGATCGGAATTGTCGGACATTTGTAAATCGGGGACTGCCTATACTGCAAAGAATGACCCTGGATCATGACTAAGAGTGGGCTAATTCCTGACAGGACATGTCACGCATAGAAAAGCAATTAACTCAACACATACTGGCAATTATTTCCCAAACCAACTGCCTTAGTAGTACACTAGGCACGGCGCCATTTTCCATCGAGTAAACCTATAAAAGTATTTAAGATACAATATAAAAGAAATCGAGTTTAGATTGATTCTCATCAAGAAAACAAACATCTCTTTTTACCTGGTCAGTCCAGTCCAGAGTTGTATGATTTTAAAATCTATGGCATTCACTCAATAACAAGAGTCAAATTTCCAGCTTCCCCTCGCTGCTGTGATTCTCAGAAGCCGCCTGCACTGACTGGAACCTCGGGAAGATCTGCTGCAGTCCCACACAATGTTAGAGATAGCCAAGGTCCACCTATGATATTCCAACACCTGATTTACAGGTATTTTCACATAGCCTTGCCCTTTTCCAGGAGTCTCTGCCACTCCCGGGCCTGGCAGATATGAAGCACAGGTAAATAATTAACTGAGAACTGCTCATCAGGAGCCAATCTGAGTGTTTTCTTGTTTATGGGGATATTTCAGAACAAAGGCTGCATACTTATGTAAGTCAACTATTGCCAATGAACCTGTAGCTTGGCAGGTGTGAGGGGTTATGGTGTGATGTATCTGAGCACATCATTGCAAAGGGAGCCAGTCATTCCCACATGGGAAAGTATCCCTGTGATTCAGAATTTTACAATGCAGAGGATGAGTTTAAAGTCCCCAGTGTTGTACACTTTTTTTCTGGGGATTTCACCATTGTAGAAGCAGACTGGCAAGTGGGAGACGGTCAGTGTAGAGCATTTAGTGAGAGACTGGAACCCGGGAAGAAGAAAGTGGAGATTGCTCCCTGGTTTCTACGAACAATGATGTTCAGGGTTATTCTTGGACAAGTCCCATACCTCATCCCAGTTAACCCCCCATAAAATGAAGCATGCAATGATTGGCCAGCCCCATCTCCTACAGCCAGAGGAGAAACCACTTGAACCTCATTTACGTAAACACCCCACCTACTGGAGGCCATTCATTCCATTATAGGAGTGGCTCATTTAGAATCCCTACTGTGTGGGGGTTCATCAAATCCACACTAATCCCCACCCCCTCCAAGACCCAACGCCCCCATCCCTATATTTCCCATAATCCACCTAGCCTATATCCAGAAGCTAAGGGCACTATGGCATGGCCAATCCATCTAACTTGAACATCTTTGGACTGTAGAAGGAAACCCTCACAGACATAAGGAGAATGTACATCTCCACTCAGTCATCCAAGGGTGGAATTGAACCCAGGTCCCTGGCACTGTGAGGCAGCCATGCCAACCACTGAGCCACCATTCCATCAGGTTAGCTCCACTTCCCAATTGTCCGTCCTCATAGAACTGCAATATTTTCCTTTCTAAGTATATGTTCCTTTGACTTGACACTGATTCAGAATTTTAAAAGTATTTTGGTCATTCAGAACGTGCGTATTGCAGAATAAGGGCAGAATGATTTCGGATTCATAAAGACAAAAGCAAGAAGGCCAAGTTTCACAATTTTTGTAGTTTAATCGCCATTGTAATGTAGGAAGTATGATGACCATTTTGTGCAATGCAAGGTCCCACAAACAACAATGTGAGAATAACCAAATGGTCTGCTTTAGTGATGTTGCTGGAGGGATAAATATTGGCGCAGTCCTGAGGGAGAACTCAAATAGTAGTAAAACACTGTGGATGCTGGAAATCTGAAACAAACACAAACAAATGTTGGAGAAACTCAGCTAGTCTGGAGGCATCTGTGGAGAAAGAAACAGTATTAATATTTTGAGCCCAGAATGATTCTCCTTCCTAAGGGAGAACTCCCCTGCTATTTTTTTTTTGTAATTATGCAGTGGAATCTTCCAGACCCATCGAGTGAGCAAACAATTAGCTTCTATTCCAAAAGGCAGCACTTCCAACACTGTAACATTCTGTCAGTCCTGCAGTGGAGTGTTGGCCTAGGTTTTATCTCTGGAATGGGACTTAAAACTAGACATCAGCAACTGAGCCACATGAGCCCCCTTTTGCAAAGGGATTACAAGAGAATGTCATGCATTAATATCCCTGGACTTGTGAATCTTACTGATTAAACTTTTTTAATGTCGCTGAGGTCTCCTAAGTAATGGACAGTAGGCATATCCTGGTTGATCAGTGCAGTTAAAACCTTGAAATGCAGTCATTTATCCTTTTACATACCAGCAGAGGGCAACCAAAGATCCTGAATTCTCTTCCCCATCCAGAGTCAACACATCTCCTGTTTGGGTTTTTCATTAGTCAGTTTATTTGAAAATGCGATTAGTTGTTTTGATTTGCGATTCAAAATTTTGATTTTGGAGTCTGTACTTCAAGTGAGAATTCCTGATGAACTTCATATCTACAGGTAGCACAACGGTTCAGTAGTTAGATTCTGGATTAGTGGTGCTGGAAGAGCACAGCAGTTCATGCAGCATCCAAGGAGCAGCTCTGAACTGCTGTGCTCTTGCAGCACCACTAATCCAGGTTCAGTAGTTAGCACTACTGCTTTACAGTACCTGAGACCCAGGTTTGATTCCACCCTGGGGTGACTGCATGGAGTATGCACATTCTACTCATGTCTACATGGGTTTCCTTCCACAGTCCAAAGAGGTGCAGGTTAGATGGATTAACTATGGGAAATCGTGACCAGAGATGTCTGGGTTAGCTCTGGGAAATGTGGGGTTGGGTTTGGATGGGGTGCTCTTCAGAGGGTCAGTGTGGATTCAATGGCCCAAGTGGCTTGCTTCCACTCTGTAGGGATTTTAATGTAGTACTTTATTTTCACTGTAAAATACACGTGACAATAAAACCATTCATACAAAAATCTTTTTCTTGAAATATGGGCACCTCGAGTAAGGCCAGAAATTACTGTCCATACTTCGTTGCTCTTGACACTGCTTTCTTGATGTGCGACAGTCTACGTACCAAAGGTGCTTCTGAAATACTGCTGGATGGGCAGTTCCAGGATTCTGATCCAGTGAACCATGAAGGAATGGCAATATATGTCCACATTAGTAGATTGGAAGGGAATTCTAGGAGTGCTAATTTCCTGCTGATTCTGTTGCTGTTTTTGACTTTACAAGTGGTTGAGGCTGGGTACTAGGGAGGTCCTGGCAAAGAAGACTTGGTGAATTGCTGAAGTACATCCTGCAGATTGAGCACATTGCAGCCACACTTACAGTTTAGTACTTGCACTGTATGAACTTGCTTTGCATGTAAAATCCAAAAATAATATAGATGGACAGGGATAATATATGCCTAGGGACATGATTACCTCCAAATCTCTCCAAGTATTGTCCACTTTCTGTCGACTGTTGAGAGACAGGGAGAGACAGTGCAGGAATAAAATACGTTGGTAATATCAAGCTGCAGCAATGAATTCCTTAATGTGACATATGGCAAAGCTAAAAAGTCTCAACTCTTCCAAAAAGTGTTGTGCTGCTGTTAATGGAAACCCTCTGGATCAGTCCAACAAGTCAAGCTGGATAATGGCAGGCAGCCATTCTCTGCTGGAGCGATTTCACACAATGAAAGATAATAACAGTCCCAACATCCAACTCAAGATATATGCCAGGCTTCTAATGAATGGAAAGAAACGAGGCATTTTATCCCTATGATTTAATGTTATTTTAACTTTGTCTTCCCAATATAAACTCATATTTAGTTCAACCGAAAATCTTTCTCTGAGTTCGGGACTTGGAATATTGAAGCCAAAGTAGGCCATTTATCCCATTTACCCTTCCATATCAAAACATATTGGAATATTTTTGCTACATTTTGCTCAAATAGTGACAGACCATGTACTCCCTCAAAAATTCATGGGTGATGCATTTTAAGATACTTCAATGAAGTGACAAGGGTCTTTACAAATGAAATCTTTTGTGGTTGGTTTGGCTGTCATCAGTATATCCCAACAATTAAAATTAACAACTCAGATGGTGAAACATATCATGTCCCTGCGTTGCTAGGTAGACTGCCTCACTTGCTTAACACAAGTCTTCCAAATCAAGCACTACCTAATACTAGGTTTTTCGCAGCAAGCAGTTGTCAGGAGGACAAAGGGAAGTGTTTCAAGGATGTTCCCTAAACCTCTCTGAAAAATGTGTAACACTACCAGCAATTCATGACAATGTATAGCCCAAGGTCACCCATACTGAAAAGAAGCATCCGCAAAGGAGCTCAACCATTTTAAGTATCACCAATAGAGGGAAGCCAAGCATAAGCAATGGAAGGAGCATAGGAAAACCCGCATCCCATTCACCCACCTCTTCAAACACAATTGCCCCATTTGTGGCCAAGTGTGCAGATCCAGCACTGACTGTTGATGCAGCATTGGATTCACAACTCCAGTCCCTCAATCTCAAGGGACTGTCTTAGAGAGATGGAAAAGTGCCTCATTTAACTTGGTACATCTCGAAGTAGAAGTCGGGCCCATTGGCTGCTCATTACGTCTGACACTATCAGATCTTCATCTAGAATACTGCATTCTCAGCGGCCAGATTGGGACAAGGACTAGGAGCTGCATACTGCTGTCCACCCAAATCTCACATGTGGAGATTTATGTTAGACACTGGGGGAGATTCAAAATGAGCAGGATGAATAAAGTGCCTTATGAAAAGCGCTCACAAAATCATTTTTTAAAAACCGAATGCCTCACAATACGTCTTTACGCCACACTTTAGGAAGGATACAATATCATTTGAGAGGTGGCAGTCAAGATTCGCAATGCTTCCAGTGATGAGAAACTTGAGTTTTATGAATTGATTGAACAAGTTGGATCTGTTTGCCGAGATTTGATAGAGTTATTCAAAACTATGAGAGGTCTGGACAGATTAAAGTGGTTGATTCAGCAGACTTGTGTGAATAAAAGCAAAATACAATGAATGTTGGAAATCTGAAATGAATTCAGAAAATATTGGAGAAACTCAGCTGGTCTGGCTACATCTGTGAAGAGAAATAGAATTATAACTCTGCTTAAGAACTGAAATTGGAAAAGACTTTTGTGTCTAGGTGCATAAATTATTGAAGATGACAGGGCATGTTGAGAGAATAACTAATAAAGCAAACAGTATCTTAGGCTGCATTAGGAGGGGCTTAGAGTTCAAGCACAAGGAAATTATGTTAAACTTGTACAAAACAATAGTTTGGCTTCAACTGGACTATTGCATCCAGTTCTGGGCATCACACTTCATGAAAAATGTGAAGACATTCAGGGAGGCTATGGAAAGACCCCCTGAAAAATTATTCTGGGGATAATAACTATCAGTTACTTGAAAGATGTTGAGACTGTTTACCTTGAAGAAAAGAAAGTTATGGGGAGTTTTGATAGAAGTATTCAAAATTATGTATATCTGAATGGAGGAGACAAGGAAAAGTTGCTCCCAGTAATGGAGGCTCAAGGCCAAGGGGGCATGAATTTAAGGTAAAAGAAACAATGGCCACATGGGAAGAAAAGCTCTCATGCAGTGACAGATTGGGATCTAGAATATATGGCCTGACATGACGAAGGCAGTTCAATCAAGGCATAAGTGGATTCTGGGTAATCCAAGATGGAGGACGGGAAAAATTTCTGACTGTAACAGGCTGCTCCTTTTTTGAGGAATTTTAGGTTGGAAGAAGCAAAACCGGCCTTTAGTAGAGTGATATGCTCTTTTTATCGAATGTGGGAGTTTAGGGAGAGTTTACGTGTTACTGAGGATTATATCTGCAATAAATGCCATTGGTTGCGAATCCTATCAGATCGAATGAATCGGTTGAAGAGACAGTTAGAGGCAATGAGGAATTTACAAGAGTAAGGAGGTGTGATGGATGGCAGTTATAGGAAGGGAGAAAATCACAGAAACAGTCATATAGATGGGTTAACTCCAGGAAAGGTCAGAGAGGTAGGCAGGTAGTGCAGGAGTCTGCTGTTGCTATCTCTATTTCAAACAAGTATGCTGTGATGGATTCTCAGGGGAATGTAGCAAGAACAGCCAGGTTTCTGGTATCAAGACTGGGTCTAATGAAATGAGGGGTATATTGGGTTCCAAGAGATCAATTGTGTTAGGGGACTCTCTAGTCCATGGCACAGACAGACGTTTCTGTGGCCAGCAGAAAAAAATCAGAATGGTGTGTTGCCTCGCTGGTGCCAGAATCAAGGATGTCTTAGAGAGGGTGCAGAAAGTTCTCAAGGGCGAGAGAGATCAGCAGGAAGTCATTGTACACATTGGAACCAATGACATAGGAAAGGAAAAGGTTGAGATTCTGAAATGAGAATATAGAGAGGCAGGAATTTAAAAAGGTCCTTGAGAGTATTAATATTTGGATTACTCCCGGTGCTATGAGCTAGTGAGGGTAGGAATAGGAGGATAGAGTAGATGAATGCATGGCTGAGGAGCTAATGTATGGGAAAAGGATTCACATTTTTGGATCATTGAAATCTCTTCTGGGGTAGATTAGATTAGATTAGATTAGATTACCTACAGTGTGGAAACAGGCCCTTCAGAGCAACAAGTCCAAACCGACCCTCCGAGATGTGACTTGTACAAGAAGGATGGATTGCACCTGAATTGGAAGGGGACAAATATACTGGCAGGGAGATTTGCTAGAGCTGCTCGGGAGGATTTAAACTATTAAGATGGTGGTGATGGTGGGGGTGGGGGTGGGGGGGTGGGGAACCCAGGGAGACTCTGAGGAAAGAGACCAATCTGAGGCTGGTACAGTTGAGAAAAGAAGCGACTCAAACAGTCAGAGCAGGCCAGGACAAAGCAGTGAACAAGGTAGGACTAATAAATTAAACTGCATTTATTTCAATGCAAGGGGCCTAACAGGGAAAGCAGATGAACTCAGGGCATGGTTAGGAACATAGGACTGGGAAATCATAGCAATTACAGAAACATGGCTCAGGGATGGACAGGACTGGCAGCTTAATGTTCCAGGATACAATGCTAAAGGAAGGAAAGAAAGGGAGGCAAGAGAGGAGGGGGAGTGGCATTTTTTACAGCTGTACTGAGGGAGGATATCCCTGGAAGTACATCCAGGGAAGTTATTTGGGTTGAACTGAGAAATAAGAAAGGGATGATCACCTTATTGGGATTGAATTATAGACCCCCTAATAGACAGAGGGAAATTGAGAAACAAATTTGTAAGGAAATCTCAGTTATCTGCAAGAATAATAGGGTGGCTATGGTAGGGAATTTTAACTTTCCAAACATTGACCGAGACTGCCATAGTATTAAGGGTTTAGATGGAATTTGTTAAGTGTGTACAAGAAAAGTTTCGAATTCAGTATGTGGATGTACCTACGAGAGAAGGTGAAAAACTTGACCTACTCAAGGGAAATAAGGCAGGGCAGGTGACTGAGGTGTCAGTGGGGGAGCACTTTGGGGCAGGACAGTGACCATAATTCTATTAGTTTTAAAATAGTGATGGAAAAGGATAGACCAGATCTAAAAGTTGAAGTACTAAATTGGAGGAAGGTCAGTTTTAATGGCTTTAGGCAAGAACTTTCAAAAGTTGATTGGGGGCAGATGTTTGCAGGTGAAGGGTCAGCTGGAAAATGGGAAGTTTTCAGAAATGATATAATGAGAGCCCAGAGACAGTATGTTCCTGTTAGGGTGAAAGGAAAGGCTGGTAGGTATAGGGAATGCTGTTTGGTTAAGATAAAGAAGGAAGCATATGTCAGGTATACATAAGATAGTTTGAATGAATCCTTAGAAGAGTATAAAGGCCATAGAAATATACTTAAAAGGGAAATCAGGAGGGCAAAAAGGAGACATGAGATAGCTTTGGCAAATAAAGTTAAGGAGAATCCAAAGGGTTTTTACAAGTACACTAAGGACAAAAGGGTAATTAGGGAGAGAATAGGACCCCTCAAAGATTAGCAAAGCAACCTTTGTTTGGAGCCGCAATAAATGGGGTAGATACTAAACAAGTATTTTGCATCAATGTTCACTGTTGAAAAGGACATGAAAGATATAGAATGTAAGGAAATAGATGGTGACATCTTTTAAAATATTCATTTTGCAGAGGAGGACATGCTGGATGTTTTGAAACACATAAAAGTGGATAAATCCCCAGAACCTGATCAGGTGTACCCTAGAACTCTGTGGGAAGCTAGAGAAGTGATTGCTGGGCCTCTTGCTGAGATATTTGTATCATCGATAGTCACAGGTGAGGTGCTGGAAGACTGGAGGTTGGTAAAGGTGGTGCCACTGTTTAAGTAGGGTGGTAAGGACAAGCCAGGGAACTATAGACCAGTGAGCCTGACGTTGGTGGTGGATAAGTTGTTGGAGGGAATCCTGAGGGACAGAATGTACATGTATTTGGAAAGGCAAGGACTGATTAGGGATAGTCAACACGGCATGGTGCGTGGGAGATCATGTCTCACAAACTTGATTCAAGTTTTTTGAACAAGTAACAAAGAGGATTGATGAGGGCAGAGTGGTGGATGTGATCTATATGGACTTCAGTAAGGCGTTCAACAAGGTTCCCCATGGGAGACTGGTTAGCAAGATTAGATCTCTTGGAATACAGGGAGAACTAGCCATTTGGATACAGAACTGGCTCAAAGGCAGAAGACAGAGGGTGGTGGAGGGTTGTTTTTCAGACTGGAGGCCTGCGACCAGTGGAGTGCCACAAGGATCGGTGCTGAGTCCACTACCTTTTGTCATTTATATAAATGATTTGGATGTATGCATAAGAGATATAGTTAGTAAGTTTGCAGATGACTCCAAAATTGGAGGTGTAGTCGACAGCAAAGAAGATGAATTCAGATTACAATGGGATTGATCAGATGGGCCAATGGGCTGGGAAATGACAGATGGAGTTTAAGTTAGATAAATGCAAGGTGCTGCAATTTGGGAAAGAAAATCTTAGCAGAACTTAAGCACTTAATGGTAAGGTCCTGGGGGTGTTGCTGAACAAAGAGACCTTGGAGTGCAGGTTCATAGCTCCTTGAAAGTGGAGTCACAGGGAGATAGGATAGTGAAGAAGGTGTTTGGTATGCTTTCCCTTACTGGTTAGAGTATTGAGTACAGGAGTTGGAAGCTCATGTTGCGGCTGTACAGGAAATTGGTTATGCCACTTTTGGAATATTGCATGCAATTCTGGTCTCCTTTCTATCAGAAGGATATAGTGAAACTTGAAAGGTTCAGAAAAGATTTCCAAGGATGTTGCCAAGGTTGGAGGATTTGAGTTATAGGGAGAGGTTAAATAGGCTGGGGCTGTTTTCCCTGGAGCATCAAAGGCTCAGGGTGTCCTTTCGAGGTTTAAAAAATCATGAGGGGCATGGATAGGATAAATAGATAAAGTCTCTTCCCTGGGGTGGGGGAGTCCAGAGGGAATAGGTTTAGGGTGAGAGGGGAAAAATATAAAAGAGACCGAAGGGGCATTTCTTTCACACAGAGGGCAGTACGTGTATGGAATGAGCTGCCAGAGGAAGTGGTGGAGGCTGGTACAACTGCAACATTTAAAAGGCATCTGGATAGGTATATGAACAGGAAGGGTTTGGAGGGATATGGGCCAGGTGATGGCAGGTAGGACTAGATTGGGTTGGCATGGGATATCTGGTCAGCATGGACAGGTTAGACCGAAAGGTCTGTTCTGTGCTGTACATCTCTATGACTCTATGCAAGGAAAAAGAAAATGTGCAAAGTTACAAGGAGAAGGCAGCAAGTGATATTCTGTAAACCTGTCCTTCAGAGAACTATCACAGACAGGATGGGTTGAATGGCCTCCTTCTGTGCTGGAACCATTCTGTGAATCCTGAGTGAGATGATGAATCAGGAATGGTGGTTAAACTGAGGTTTCGCGGAGAGGAGAAGATAAAATACTGCTGGAAATCTGAAACGGAAATAGAAATCACTGAAGCTATTCAGCAGGTCAGGCCACATGCTCTGAGAAAATCCTCTTTCTTCAGAAGGAAAATATTTTTGATCAACGAGGGACTTATGCATTATGGGACAGGCATGGTAGTAAAGTTAAATCAACAACCAAATCAGATCAGAAAAAATAGCAGGACAGGCTTGAGAGACTGAGTGGCCTACTCCTGCTCCACCTTTAATCATAGACTTCCTTCACTGCCAACATGTCCTCGTAGCATCTACTCTTAGTTTGAGACTATCCGTTCAGCTGCAGGTGCTGTTTCTCTCCTGTTGCCCTTCTCTAACGTTTCCCGCTCACTTGAGACCAGGACTCAGAAATTGCCCAGTTTCTCTCCTATCTCCCCTCTCTCCCTCTTTCACTCTCTCTCTCTCCACACTCATCATGCCCACGAAACCAACCTCGATTCTGTCCCACTAACCACCCAACTGCCCTCCAGGCCCCGAAGGCCCTGAGGAGAACTCCCTACACTCACCACCCACCCCATGGTGTCCTGCCTAATATTTACCACAAAAATCAGATTCGATTTTTCTATTACCAATTGTTTTTGGGATGTGGGCATCACCAGTAATATACTGCTCAATCCTAATTGCCTACAAGAAGGTGTTGGTGAGCTGTCTTCTTGAGTTGCTGCAGTCCATGTGCTGTGACTGGGAAGGGTGTTCCAGGATGCTAACAAGCAACAGCGAAAGCATGGTCACACTGTACCAAGTCAGATAAAGGCAAAATACAGCAGATGCTGGAAATATGGAGCAAACACAAATAACACTGGAGAAGGCCCGTAGGTCTGGCATCATCTTTGAAGAGAGAAACAGAGTTAATGTTGCGCATTTGATGTCACCCTTCTTCAGGACTTTTTCTGAAAAAGAGGGATACCAAACTGGGAATGTTAATGCTACTCCTCAGTCCACAGATGCTGCCAGACCTGCTAAGTTTCTCCAGCATTCTCTGGGTCTCTTCCAAGTCCTGACAGCTTGTGGCTTGAAGGAAAATTTGCAGATCTTCCTACCAAAGAGCTTTTGAAACTACAGACAGTTGTGAACACAGCCCAGTCCATCAGACAAACTGGGGTCCATCCATTGACTTCAGTCATACTTCCTGCTTCTTCAGGGAAGCAACCGACATAACCAAAGACCCCTTGCCACCCCAGTTGTACTCTTCTGTTGGGCAGGAGATATAAAAGTTTGAATACTTTTACGTAAAGATACAAGAATTACTTCTTCCCAACTGTTATTAGACTTATGAATGGATCTCTTGAATTTTAATGTTGATCTCACTCTTTGCGCACTTTCTCTGCAGCTGTAACTTTGTATTCTTTGCTTTGTTCCATCACCCTAATGCACTTTGTGTGGTACCACCTGCTTGTAAATAAAACACAGATAAAACTTTTCCCCGTACCTAGGTACATGTTACAACATGGGTTACTCTTTGGAGGGTCGGTGTGGACTTGTTGGGCCGAAGGGCCTGTTTCCACACTGTAGGAAATCTAATCTAATCTAAATCTAATCTAAAACTTTTCACTGTACCTAGGTACATGTTACAATCACAGGTCAAATTAAATCAAATCAGGTGGTGGCCTGGTCATGTCTCTGCTTCCCTTATTCAACAAAGTGAGAGTGCTTGCATGTTTTTTTTTGGGGGGGTGATCTGTGACACCTTTTGTGTGAGAGGGGATTGCAAATACTGTTGTCCCTGTGCATGAACAATTGTGAATGTTTTAAAATGGTGAAAATTGAGTGGGCTGCCTTGTGTTGGGTGGAGTTGAGCTTCCCCCATCCCTTGGTCCCAATAGATTAGATTCCCTACAGTGTGGAAACAGGCCCTTTGACCCAACCAGTTCACACCAACCGTCCGAAGAGTAACCCACCCAGACCCATTTTCCTCTGACTAATGCACCTAGCACTATGGGCAACTTAGCATGGCCAATTCACCTGACCTGCACATCTTTGGACTGTGGGAGGAAACTGGAGCACCCGGAGGAAACCCACGCTGACACGGGGAGAATGTGCAAACTCCACACAGGCAGTCGCCCAAGGCTGGAAACAAACCTGGGACCCCAGTGCTGTGAGGCAGCAGAGCTAACCACTGAGCCACCACTCATGTTGTTTATGGGAGCTTCCTGTGCCAATCCTACACCGCAAATGTGACTGCAAAAAGTTAACTTCACAATATTTTTGTGAATCACTTTGGCAGGCGCCATCACAAGTGGAAATATTTTCTTTTTTTCTGCTTTAACGAGAAGGAGCACATTTAATGGCCTGGTCTGCTGTCCTGAAGGCAGCGGCTATGCAATTAAGAGGGAGCCTCTCACTCCCAGCCGAGCTAAAGAAAAACCATCTCACACGGGGGCACATTGTCATTAGTGCAGCTCTTGATAATGTCCAGCAGGGGACAGCTTTTTCTCAACCATCTTTGTATTTGACATTCATCTCTCCCCTCTTCAGACCGGAAAAGGGCTTCTTTCTGTCTCTCTCTCTCTCTCTGTATGTTAATTGTGGAGCAGGAATGGAGAGGGCAAACGACCCCGGAGATGCTTAGGCTGTTCCATCCTATCGGGACCTGAACAGGGAGCACGGGAAGGGACTGTGTGCAGTGTCCCTGCGCTCTGTCGAGACAGAGCAAAAGAGGTGAATTATTCCTGCATTATTCTGGGCGGTTTTCCTGCAGTTATTGCCGGGGCTTGTGAGCTGTCTTGGGTAGGTGTGGGAATGAGAAGGGGGTGAAGACTGGGGAAAGCCGCGAGGAATTCCCTTTTCCATTCTGGGAATCTCGGTGTCCGCAGTGAGCTGCAGGTGGACTGGCGCTTGCCTGGATTTGATACACATTTGTTTAATTGTGTAGTGCGAGGGGGCAGGGAGATAATGCAGATTTTTCTGGCTCTCGGTTGGCGAGTTTAGCTCACTGTCGGTTTTCGGGGGGGTGGGGGACTGCATTTAGTATTTGTGTGTGGGGGTGGTGGGTTGTAATTGAATTAGGTGAGGCTTTTTTTTTGCCCAAGGTGTTCTGATTTAGGTTACAGTCTTATTTTGATGGAGATATGAGTGTGAGACAGAACATGAAAGGGTTGCTTTCTTAACGCCGAGAGCCTGTCCCTATCAATCGTCAGTTTCAATGACAATTTCAGGGATTGGACGCTGTGTTTAACTGAAGTGGGAGGAAGGGGCTGTTTATTCATGGAGTATGGCAACATCTCTTTTTGAAATAAAAGAGGGAAAAAAAAAGTAATTTTAGATTATTGGCAAAGGGTAGGGAACATGGGAGGTTTAAGCAGTGAGCTGTGACCTGGAATGTACGCTTGAAGTAGTGGAAGCAGATTTGATCGTGAATTTCACACTCGGAAGGGTCTGGTTACGAGGGGGTGTTGTAGGACTGTGGAAAAATGGGGAAGGCAGAAGTGAATTAATAAGTTGCTCGGTCAAAGTACTGATGGACTTAATGAACTGCACTGGAGACTAAGGTCATGATTTATTGGATTGCAGGGGTACCTGTGCTCCTGTATATAGTTTCCTAATTAACCTGTTTAGAGATGTTATTACACACCTCTGGAATAGGTGGGACATGAATCCAGGTCTCCTAGTCCAGAAATAGGGTCATTTCTGCAGTAGCTCCCACTGCTTTGAAGATTCAAGCAGCCGCCTCAGAGGACCAGCAGTCACACCTTTGCAAAGTCTTCAAAAATCTGGTGGTGCAGTGGTAATGTCACCACATGAAAAGGTACAGTTGCTATAGTCCATTCTCTCACTGTAGAGAGATAACTGGATAACCTTTTAACTTGTGAGTCACTGCACCTCCGGTGAGGTTGAGATGGGAATGGGACCAACAGTGTTTTGTTTAGATAGATTAGATTACTTAGTGTGGAAACAGACCCTTCAGCCCAACAAGTCCACACCGACCCTCCGAAGAGCAATCCACCCAGACCCATTTCCCTACACTTACCCCTTCACCTAACACTACGGGCAATTTAGCATGGCCAATTCACCTAACCTGCTCTGGAGAGGAAACCGGAGCACCCGGAGGAAACCCATGCTTTGCTCTCTGCTCCACTTTGCGGATCAGCCATTCAGCCAATTAAGCTAACCAACTCCAACTAGTAATCCACATGCTCAGAATAATAATCTGGGGACATGGATTCAAATGTCATTTAGGTAATTGGTGGCATTTAAATTCAATAAATAAATGTGAAATTGAATGAGAGTTTACTGATCATCACTGAAACTATCAATTGTTATGAAACTCACCTGGTTCCCTAATGTTCTTCAGGGAGTGAAATCTGCTGCCCTTGGTCTGGCCTACATGTGACTCCAGACCCATAGCAATTTAGTTGACTCCTAACTACCCTCTGCTGTTCAAAAACAGCTAAGCCTGACATCAGAAAAGCAGGAAACACTTCGGTGGTCAACGCATGGCGGTTACGTTGAGATACCAGAGGGAGCGCACAACCTGCAAGCAGCCCCCCACCCTACCCAACCACTTCAAGCATCACCTTCCATATAAATTGTATTTATCTGTCAGCTCAGAACCCATTGAACCAGAGTGGGAGCAAGTCACCCTCTCCCAAGGAAGTTTGTCCGGGAAGAGGTTGTAATGAGTGATTTGATGGAAGAAACCAAAGTCTGGTGATGACAAGAAGCAGAATTGTGGAGAAAAAGATTTGAAGAAGTCCCCAGTAGGTTAAGGAGCTGCACAGCTTTGAGATCCTGAAGGACAATGAATTAGATAGGAATGTCTCGACTTTAATATGACAGGCCATATCTGTAACCATACTTACCAGGATGTGCAGTTTGACAAAGAAGTGTATATTATTTTTGATTAACCTCATTATCACAGAATCAAACTGTTTCAAAATACCTGATGCTGTGAAGCTGATGTGACTTCCTGCGATGGTATGTAGTTGGTGCAAGTGAACTACAACTTGCAAATGTTATTGTAATTGGGCTTCAATCAAGAAAGAACATTGGGAGGAATATGAGAGGTGCTGCTGATTTGTTAACGCCTGTTTTGCACAGAGCCATAGTTTATACGTAGAGACCATTTGCAGAAAAGTTTCTGGTCGGCAAATGCATCAACATCTTTCTGTTGGTAATGCTCCATCACCACATGGAATTGAATGGTTACAGAAGGGGAGACATTTTGACCCTTTGAGTTCACCTCAGCTCAATTTAGCTACTTCCACTCTTCAATGCTTTACCCATGTCCTCACTAATATTTTCTCTTCAGGTGCCTTCACTGCTCATTACATCACAACACTTTTCCACATGCCAACTTCAGTTGTTTTGCCAGTCCATAAAACACAAGACCATTAGGATGGCATGGTGGCTCAGTGGTTAGCACTGCTGCCTCACAGTGCCAGAGACCTGGATTTAATTCCACCCTTGGGTAACTGTTTGTTTGTGTGGGGTTTGCACATTCTCCCCGTGTCTATGTAGGTTTCCTCCCGGGTGCTCTGGTTTCCTCTCAGAGATCAAAAATGTGCAGGTTAGATGGATTGGCCATGCGTAATTGGCCATGGTGTCCAGGCATGTGCAGGATATGTGGGTTAGCCATGGGAAATGAGGGGTTACTGGGATTGGGTGTCAGGGTAGGATGCTCTTCAGAGGGTCAGTGTGGACTCAATGGGTCGAATGGCCTGCTGTAGGAATTTCATGCGTCGCTGTTTACATAGGAGCAGAAGTGTACTGTTTAGCCCCTCAAGTCTGTGCCACCATTCAATAAGATCATGGCTGGACTGATTCTCGACTCCACTTTCTTTTCTTTCTCCACAACCTTTTGGATTTTCTTACCAGATTAAACATGTCTGTCTCAGTCTTGAACATAGTTGATGATTAGTCTTTGCAGGATTCTGTGGTAAAGAATTCTACAGATTCCCTATCCACTGAGAGAAGGAATTGCTCCACATCTCTGTCTGAGATCTGCAACCTGTTATTCTGTGATTTTGCCCTCCTGGTCCCAAAAAGGGAAATGATGTTTTGGCATTTTCCCTGTCAAGTCCCCTGGAATCTTGTGTGTTTCAATCAGGTCACCTCTCAGTCTTCTCTTAATAGAGTTACATCTGTGCAACCTGGTGAACTGGTCAAGAACCAATGGAAACAGTTCTCTCTCTTCTGTGAAGACCCATCTTGGTTTTGATCACCTCAAATCTTTCCTTTACCTTCTCAAAGAGAAAAGTCCTAGTTTTTCCAGTTAAAGTAACGTTTGTGACACACAAATACCAGACAATGATCATCTCCAACATGACAGAATCTAACCGTTGTCCCTTGACATTCAATGGCGTTACATTACTAAATCCCCCACAATCAACATCTTGGAATTTACCATTGACCAGAAACTCAATTGGACTAGCTACGTAAATGCAATAGCTACAAGAGCAGGTCACAAGCTAGGTATCCTGCAGTGAGTAACTCCCTTCCTGAGACCCCAAAGCCTGTTCACCATCTACGAGGTACATCAGAAGTGTGATGGAATAGTCCACGTTTGCCTGGATGAGTGCAGCTCCAACAACACTCAAGAAGTTTGACACCATCCAGGACAAGACCGCCTGCTTAATTGGCACCACATCCACAAATATTGACTCTGGCCACCACTGACATCCAAAAACAGCAGGGTGTGCCATCTATAAGATGCCCTGCAGGAATTAACAAGATAGTAGGAAACCTTCCAAAACCATAACCAGTTTTCATTTAGAAAGACAAGGGCAGCAGATACATGTAAACACCACCACCTGCAAGTTCTCTTTCAAGGCACTCACCATCCTGACTTGGAAATATATCAGCTTTCCTTCAGTGTCACTGGGTCAAAATCCTGGAACTCCCTCCCAAACAATACGTGAGAGTCCACCTAAAGCCCAAGGATGGACTGCAGTGGTTCAAGAAAGCAGTTCATCACCATCTTTGGAAGGGTGAAAAATGCTGGCCCAGCCAGCAATGCCCCCATCCCATGAATGAATAGAAGAAAATCCATTCACATGACTGAAACCTCTCCTCTTAAAGCCATATTCATTAACCTTTGCATACTCTCTGAAGCTAGTTCCTCAGGGATAGATTGAGATGAGTATCAGCAGTCTTCAGACAGCATTTGAGAAAGCAAACCAACTTCTCTGTTCTCTTCAGTTGCTCAACTTGACAAATCAACATTTAGAAAGAAAATAGTTTCTGCTAATGGTTTCATACAGTACAAAAGGTCATGTAATTGTGTGGAACATCCTGGCTAGAGAAAATATTCATATTCACAGTTGAGGTCATGTTTATATTCGGTTTTCTGAATTGTTGTTCATTGTTCAATTTGTGGTGGAGTCACAGTCTGTTTATGAATGATGTGAAGTTGGTCATTCTGATCAAGTTTGATAATATATCCCACTAAGACATAATGTATTGTGCTGCCTAGGAACATGGAAAATTCATGGTAGTGAAGGAGGCCTTTCTGCCCAACATGTCTCTACTGGCTGTTAAAAGAGAGTTCTACCTAACCCCCACATTCTAGCCTTTGGTTTATAAGCTACAATTCTTGGCACTTTGAGTGCATATCAAAGCTGTTTCTGAACTTGATGAGGGTTGCTGTCTCTACTGCCCTTTCGGATAGAGGGTTCCAAACCCCTATGACCCCGAGAGGTAAAGCAAAACTTTCAAGTCCCCTCTTTTCTTTATGCCAACTAATTTGCACTTGGCTATTGACCCTCCACTTAACATAATAGGTCCTTACTCTGTTATATCTAGGCTTCTCCATAAATTAGATATGTCAGGAGGCAATGGCCAAGTGGTATTATCACTGGATTGTTAATCCAGACACCAGGTAATGCTGTGGGAACCTGGGTTCCAAACCTGTCATGGAAGATGGTGGAATTTGAATTCAATAAATATCTGGAATTAAGAATCTAATGGTAACCATACAACATTGTTGGAAAGACCCATCTGGTTCACTAATGTTCTTCAGGGAAGGAAATCTATCCTTACGTGGTCTGGCCAACATGTGACTCCAGACCCAAATCAATCTGGTTGACTCTTAACTGCGCTCTGGGCGATTAGAGATGGACAATGAATGCTGGTTTAGCCAGAGATGTCCTTACCCTGTGAATGAATTAAAACAAAAAAACCCATTAGCCTCCTATGCACTAAAGGAGATAGTCCGAGTCTGTCTCATGTTTTATTTATAAGTAAAGTTCTTTAGCCCCAAAAGCATTCTGGCAAATGTCGCAGAAATGATGGAATTGTACTATTTATCTGTACATGTTACACACTTAAGAGTGAGCATATGTGCTGCAGTTAATCTTGTAGACCATGCAAGATAAGGAAAAATGGTCTATGTAATGCTCAGGAATACTCTCAGTCCTGAAAAGGTGATCCTCATTGTTAGTGTAATTCTATAATGGTTTAGTTGGGTAACCCAGTGATTAGCTGATTTGCAAAGGAAGATCCTGGGTTTGAATCTTCAGTTGTGTCCTGTCCACTGTTGAGGCAGCTGAGATGTGCAAGTGGGTCTCCCTTTAACCTCTGGCCAAAGAAAGAATGAAATCAAGCAACAAGATTTCCACTCCTGATCATTGTCTGGAAGCTGTGTGTATTGGTTCAAAACATGTTGAGCTTAGTTTTTTCTGCTTTTCTGAATGAAGAGGGTACCAATAGTCCACTGTCCAAGTTTGGCCAGTTAGTTGGAGCCAGAGGAGGTAGAACTGGAACCTAGCAAGATCTACTTCATCTGGGCAGATGGGGAGAAGCAAACAAAGAGTGTTTCTTTAAAATGATCGTGTATAGGTAACGATATATTTTAAAATCTGTATACATGGTGACAAATAATTAACTGTGAGGCTGAATTGGTGTGTTGGTTTTGTCCTTGATTTGCCTCCCCTTCCCCCCCCCCCCCCCCAAAAGATGTGCTTCCAAAGCACACACTTTTATACCATTACCCAGACTGTCACGTCCTACCACCTTAGCCCAACTGTCTCTGTTCATCTGTTCCTGAAACCTGAATGCCTTTGTTACATGTGGTCTTAATTGTTCCCACACAACACTGGATGACCCCCACCCCCCATTTTCTACCATCCATAAACTTGAACTCATCCATACCTCTGCAGTTCAATCCCATCTCAAGTCATGTCATTAGAATCCTTAGTGTGGAAAGAGGCCATCCAGCCCATCGAGTCTGCACTGACCCTCTGAAGAGCATCACAAACTATCCCTGTAATCCCTGCATTTCCCATAGCCAATCCGCCTAGCCTGCACATCTTTGAACTGTGTGGGGAAACCGGAGCACCTGAAGGAAGCCCATAGAGATATGGGGAGAACATGCAAACTCCACACAGACACTCACCCAAGATTGGAATTGAACCCAGGTCCTTTGTGCTGTGAGGCAGCAGTGCTAACCATTGAGCCACTGTGCTGCCCATTGCCACTATATTTGTTGGCGTATGTTAGCTACTGATCTGACAACACCTTAGTTTTAAAATTCTGATCCTCATTTTCAAATCCCTTCACAGCCTCATCCTTCTATATCTCTGTAATCCTTTCTAACCCTATAAACCTTTGAGGTCTCCCACTTCTAAGGTCTTTGATCATCTCCCAATATCACCACTCCACTACTGTCACCATACCTTCAACTCTCAAAGCCAGATGCTTTCCCTCAGAATTTGCTGCTCACTTTTCTTCATTTTTCAGTTGTTCCTTTAAACCTACTTTATTAACTCCTGGGATGTGGGTGTTGCTGGCTGGTCAGCATTTATTCCCTGTCCCTAGTTGCCCTTCAGAAGGTAGTGGTGAGCTGCCTCTTTGAGTTTCTGCCGACCCGTAATGTTAGGGGATTCAAGTGAAGGAATGGTGATATATTTCCAACTAAGGATGTTGTGTGGTTTGGATGGTATATTGCAGATGGTAGTGTTCCAAATTACCTGCTGCTCTTGTCCTTCAAGGTGGAAGTGATTGTGGGTTTGGAAGATAATGTCTAAGGCTGTTTGGCAAATTTCTTCAGTACAGACTGCTGCTAATAAGCATTGGTGATGGAGAGAGTGTATGTTTGTGAATGTGGTGCTGATCAGGTGGCTGCTGTTCTGGATTGTGTCAAGTTTCCTGAATGTTGGAATTACACTTATTCAGACAAGTGGAGAGTATTCCATTACACATCTGACTTGTGCCATTTTAATTATAAAATGAGTTGGACCGAAGGGTCTGTTTCCGTGCTGTACATTTCTATATAGCTGGTGGACAGGCTTTGGGGAGTCAGGAGGTGAATCACGTGCTGCAGTATTCCTAGTCTCTGACCTGCACTTGTAGCCATTGTATTTATATGGTAAGTTCAGCTGAATTTCTGGTCAATGGTAAAGCCCATGATATTGTCAGTGGGGGATTTGGAGAAAGAGTTCCCTGATTGGGGCTGTTAATCTAGTTTAATCATGGAGGCCTGGCTGACAGATAAGAACATGATTGTCAGGGGTTCAGTTCACTCAGAGAGCTGGATCAGTGTCAAGGACTCTCTGCATGTAAATAAAGGGTGACTTGGTGGGATACCAGCCTCTGTGGATTTATTTTAGTAACTCTATTGCATATCAAAGGGTGGTACTTAGATCGTTGCCTGGCTTTTTTGTGGCATGAATGTTACTTGCCTCTTGTCAGCCCAAGCCTGAATATTGTCTAGGTCTTATTGCCTTTCTACGTGGACTGCTTCAGTATCTTAGAAGTGATGAATAGCGGTGTATAATGTGCAAACATCAGCAAACATCACCACTTAGGATGGAGGGAAGGTCATTGGAGCAACTGAAGATGATTGGGTATAGGACACTACCCTGAGGAACTCCTACAGAGATATTCTGGAGCCGAGATGACTGACCTCCGCTAACCACAATCATCTTGTGGGCTAGGTATGTCTCCAACCACTGGAGAGTTTGGCTCTTGATTTCTATTGATTCCAGTTTTGCTAGGGCTCCTTGATGCCACACTTGGTCAAACACGGCCTTGACATCGAGGGCTGTCGCTCTCCCCTCACTTTTGGAATTCAGCTCTGTTGTCTATGTTTGAACCAAAGCTGTAATAAGGTCAGAAGCTGAGTGACCCTAGTGGAACCTAAACTAAGTGTCAGTGAGCAGGTTATTGCTAAGCAGATGCTGTACTGTTGATGACTCCTACAATCGGTTTACTGATGATTGAGAGTAGATTGGGGCGGTAATTGGCCTGTTTGGATTTGCCCTCCTTTTTGTGTACAGGACATACCTGGGGTTTTTCCACATTGTTGGGTAAATGCCAGTGTTGTAGCTGTATTGTAACAGTAGTGCTGCAGCAAGATCTGGCGCACATGTCTTCTGTATTATTGCTGGAATGTTGAAAGGGCCTGTAACCTTTGCAGTATCAGCCATTTCTTGATATCTTATCTGATGAATAGAATTGGCTGAAGACTGGCCTCCATAATGCAAGGGACCACTGAAGAAGGCTGAAATGGATCTTCCATATGGTACTCCTGGCTGAAGATTGCTATGCATGTTTCAGCCTTTTCTTTTGCACAGATGTGTTGGACCTGTGAGAGTCAACTACATCGCTGTGGCTCTGGAGTCATATGTAGGCCAGACTCAGGAAAGGAAGGCAGATATCTTTCCCTGTAGGACATTAGTGAACCAGATGGGTTTTTCTGGCAACCTACAGTGTTTTCATGGTTGTCATTAGATTCTTATTTCAAGATTTGTTTTATTGTTATTGAATTGAGATTCCACCATCTGCCATTGTGGGAGTCAAACTCTGGTCCCCAAAACATTAGTTGAGTTACTGATTAATAATCTAGCGATAATAACCCATTGCCTCCACCCTGTTTTAATACCTCCCTTTTTCACAGGGATTGTTCCCTCCGGGACATCCTAATCCATTCCTCAATCACCAGCACCACCCAACCTTCCCTCGGCACCTTCCCATGTTACTACAGAAGATGCAACACTTGCTCCTTCACCTCCTCCCTGCTCACCATCCAAGGGCCTAAACAGCCTTTCCAGGTGAAGCAGCATTTCATCTGTACCTCCTCCAACCTTGTGTATTGTATTCGCTGCACCCAACATGGACTAGTCTACATTGGAGAAACCAAACGCAGGCTGGGTGACCATTTTGTGGAACCCCTCTGCTCTGTATGCAAGCATAACCCCAACTTTCCCATAACTGGTAATTTTAACACAGCGTGCTACTCACATACCCACTTGTCTGTCCTCTGCATTTTACAGTGTTCCAGTGAATCACAATGCACACTGGAAGAACATCTCATCTCATCTAGGCACTTTACAGGCTTCTGGACCTAATGTTGAGCTCAACACCTCAAATTGTGAACCAACTCCTAGTTCTTCTCTTTCTTTCGGTTTTCCTTACTATATTCTCTGTAACCATGTCATCTCTTCTCCCTCTTCCCTCCCCCCCCCCCCCCCCCCCCCTCAGTCTGGCAGTTAGATACACTATTGTTCTACCATTTTCACATTCCAATCACTTAATCTGAACTAACAACATTCTTTCTCCACCAGTACACTACACCCTACCACCACCAAACCTCTTCCCCCATCCCCCCAACTATAGCATAAATGCTGCCCCCTCGATGCCTGACATCAGATCAGGATCTGTGCTGGAAAAGAAGACGAACTGCACTGAGGTGTCGCGTGGGAGGGAGAAAGAGAAAAATTTAGACTCAATGTTAGCTTGCTCTCTCTCTCTCTCTCTCTCTTCATGGATATTGTCTGTTCCACTGAGATCTCCAGGATTTGTTGTTTTCCAATACCTCCTTCTGTGACACAGAGTAAAGTCTTGTTTGATAGTACTTCTGTGAAACCTCTTGGGACTTTATTTTGTTTACAAATACAAGTATTGGTTTAGCTAGTCTTGAACTTTCCCTCCTAAGGCTGTTCTGTTTACCTGCCAGCTAGCAACTCCACACCCTAGCCCTCAATCACCTTTCCCTTCCTGGATGGTTGCTCGTCCTAAGGAGGGTGGAGCCTCATGTTGTGCTTAACCGGTTCTACATCTTTAGATCTTTGTTGAGATTGAGACTAATCACTTCCTATGTAATTCAGAAACAAACAGTGGAGAATGCTGGAAATGCTCAGAGTGTGACACAGCCTCCACAGATTAATATCCTAATGAAAGATCCCAGCCTTGAAACATTCACACCATTTTTCTCCCCACAGATGCTGCCAGACCTGATTTATGTTTACAGCATTTTCTGTTTTTATTTCAAATTTTCAGCATCTGTCTGATTTCAATTTTGCTTCTCTCTCCTCATGTCTTCTGTGGACTTCTTGCAGGTACAAACTCTAAATCCCAACCTTTCTCGTGTCAAAGTTAAAAATCACACACCAGGTTGTGGTCCCAACAGGTTTATTTGGAAGCACTAGCTTTCGGAGCACTGCTCCTTCATCAGGTAACCTGGTGTTGTATGATTTTTAACTTTTGTACACCCCAGTCCAACACCGGCATCTCTCAATCTTTTCTCCTGCCAGATTTCTGTTGCCTGGTTTACCCTGAGATTAGGATTTAGTGCTGTACTTCCTTGAGAGAATCTGTCAAATGCATCAAATTTGTGTATGTGCTATTTTTATGGATTTTCTTCTTGGGTGTCAAACCTGTTAGTGTTTTCCCTTCTGAAGGAAAACCATGTAAAGCATACTTTGTTAAATGCAAGCAAGGCGAGCATTGGCAAATATTTTAGCTCACTTGCGTTTCGTCAATGTTTCCAGAAGTGTGCATGTGTTGTTGATGAAAGATAACAGCACTGTGGATTCCTCTCTTTAGCAGTATTTCTGGTTCTTGAGATACCCTGCTCCTGTAAGCAATTAAACATTGCTGCATTGTGGGCAGGAAATCTTGAGATTAGGAATGCTTACCCACAGCATTCAGTGACAATCAGTCCCTCAGCTGTGCAGTACTGGGAGGTCAATGTTTCCGGTCAGACTGAGTTGATTAACCAGAAACTGTGCTGGAAAAGATGATGAACTGCACTGAGGTGTCACGTGGGGAGTGAGAAAGATGATTGGGATAGGGGAAAGAATGGATATGAAGTGCAGGCATGGCAGGCCAAATGGCCTTTTGCTTCTACTATGTACAGAAATTCTATAGTTGAAAGGTTATCAAGGGTAGGTAAGAATCAACACTCCCTCAAAGCTGCAGAGCTGCTGGGAAGTCCTGGGAATATTGTCTTGTCGCTGTATGATCCCTACTTCCTGTTGCCGTTGCCACACATGGAACTTTGAAGTTGATGAAGAAAAATGAGAGAGAATGGGGGCAGAAATGTGGAATTGTGAACAGCCATGATCTTGAATGGCAAAGCAATTCTCAAAGGGATGAGTGGCCTACTCTTACTCCCAAGTTCCAAGTTTCTAAGTCCTAACTCCTATACAACATGTGGAGGTGCCGGTGTTGGGCTGGATGGACAAAGTCAGAAGTCACATGACACCAGGTTATAATCCAACTGCTTTATTTAAAAGCACAAACTTTGGAGCATTGCTCCTTCATCAGGAGTGCTCTGACAGCTTGTGATTTCAAATAAACCGGTTGGTCCATAACCTGGTGTCATGTGACTTCTAACTATAAAATGTAGAATATAGAATGATGTTGTGTCGAATAACATCCTTCTGACTGCCCTTGGTCTATATCCCTCCATTTCTTGCATATTCATGTGCTTATCTAAAAGTCCCTTAAACACCCCTATCATATCCTAAGTTCCCTCAATTCTAGAGATGAGGTTGCAGGGATGAAGGACGCTAGACTGAGTTAGATGGAAGGATAATTGACACTTGAGTGTATGTGGGTCAGCAAGAGTTGAGCAAGGGGAGAAGAAATCTAACTTTTTGGGGAGGGTGCTAGGTGAGTCTAAATGGAAGCAGAACACTGGCTTGACGACTGTGTTGATCAAAATAATAGTTTTCATTTAGACTTTGTTCTTTCAGAATGCCTTTAATCAGTGGATCATGATAAAGATCGTATGTGTGGACTCCTATCAGGTAACAGAATATATAGCTTACAAAATAGAAAACGTGGGTTATGAGCTATGGCAGGTTTCTTAGCTTGGCAGATAATGAGGAATGATGATCTGAGGACCCCATTGCGATGCAAATGATTAGAACTTGGTAGTTGCAGATATTACAGAGTTTAGAATGGGGAGAGGTGATATAACTTTATTGATGCATTCACAGAATTCTAGGTCATCATTTATTGCCCATCACTAATTGTACAAAAGGCAGCTGAGAGTCAGTCACTTTGCTGTAGAGCTGGTGTCATGTGTAGGCCAGATCTGGTAAGGATGGCATATTTCCTTCCCTAAAGGGCATTAGTGAACCAGGTGGGTTTGATAGAAACATTAGAAGATTGTGAGAGGTCTTGACAGGATAGATGTGGAGAGGATGGTTCCTTTTTTGGAAAAACAAGAATGAGGGGTCACTTTAATGAGGGGTTGTCTGTTTAAAACAGGTGAAGCATTTTTCTTTCCTTGAGCATAATGAGTCTTTGAAACTCTCTTCCTGAGAAGGTGGCGATAGCTAAGCCATCAAATATCTTTAAGAGGGAAGTGGACAGATTTTTGAAGGAGTCGTAGGGTTATCAGGGATAAGTAGGAATGTGGATTTGGGTTACAATCAAATCAGGCACAATCCTTTTGAGTGGCAGAGGAGCCCAATGGCCTACTCCTGTTCCTTGTTCAAATGAAATTGATATTTGCAGATGATAACAAATTGCTGAGAATAGCTAAGAATGCAGACTGCTGGAAATGTGGCTAGGTAAAGGAAGGAGCTTTCGGAGGTCTGTTAGAAATATGATCGGTTTGATGCTATGCACCCATTCCTACCAGGAACTGAATTTGATTGAGATGGCCGTAGGACATCTGAGCCGGCAGGTAGTTTCCTCAGGTCTTCATGGCATTTAAACCCCAATTAATGTCTGATTCACTGTTATCACCCCTTCTTAAACAGAACCCTTTTGACTTTGACAGATGACTGCACTTTGTAATTGCTGTACTGGGTTTTGTGTCCTGTCACTTGTGTCTGGATACCAATTTCACACAGGGCTGGACCTCATTCACCCAGGTTGGCATTTAGCTAATTTTTTGCTCCAAGCCAACTCCTTTACTATTGGAATGCTGACAAGCTATAGCACCTTTAACATAATAAAAGGTGCTTCACAGGAGCATTACAAAACAAACAGACCACTAAACTAAATGAGATATTAGATCTGAAAATATTGGTCAAAGAATTAGGTTTCGAGGAGTATCTTAAAGGGGGGAAATCAGGAGAAGAGATCTGGAGAGCATATTCAGAGTTTGTACCTAGACAATGGGGGAGTCTCTAGGGGTTCTCGAGGCCAGAATTAAAGTTTATGCGATTGGAGATTATTGTTATATCGCTTTGAGAGAAAACAGGCTAACGAGCAAGTAACCACGATGTAGAACATGTGACTAACATTCCTGATGAAGGGCCTTTGCCTGAAACATCGATTTTCCTGCTCCTTGGATGCTGCCTGACCTGCTGTGCTTTTCCAGCACCATTCTAATCTTGACTCTAATCTCCAGCATCTGCAGTACCCACTTCCATCATGTGACTAGCAGCCATTCTCCATCTAACTAACAGCATGTTTCAATGTAGCTATGCATTTCTACCTGTTCAGCAATCCTGTAAAAGATCTTCAAATAAACAGAACCCATGCTGTAAATCGCTACGACATGACTTTGTCCCTTTACAAGTCCCAGTGTGAGAGAACACAAGAGATGGGAGACAATGGAAGGGTTTAAAAAAACATTGAGTTTAGTAATCAAGGCAGTAGCTCTTTGGCAGGGCAAATACAAGCAGAAGGGTTCGGTCTTGGGAAACAAGAATTTTGTGTAATGTCAAATTTAGATAGAGGCCAGGAATGCATTAGGATAGCTAGTTCTAAGGTAGTAATGGCATGAATGAAGCTCCCAGCAGCAGATAAGCTGAAACAGGATGAAGTTGGGAGATGTTACAGTGCTAGTAATAGGTAGTCGTGATGATATGGTAAGTTGGAAGTTCAACTCTAGGTCAAATGCGACACCAAATTTGCAAATGAATGGCTTAATCTCAGACCTTTTCTAGGAGGAAGCATGGAGTCGGGAGCTAGGAATTGAATTTACAGTGGTATCCACAAACAACGGGTCCAGTCTTCATAATACTTAACTGAACACTCGATGAAAATATATGGGTAAATGTAACTACTCCTATAAGATTTCTTTAGCCCTATTGCAAATATTTTATTTTTGAAATGTATTTTCAATGCAACCATCTTCTCTCCTTCCCCTCCTCTCCAGTCTCTCAGCAGATCTGCCTAAAATAAAAATCAATCTCTTAGCTGAGGAACAAATTGAATTTAAACCTTTTTTGTTTTGTGTTTTCTATTTAGCTGCAATCCATTATGACTTTGTCCCTCAGTCACCTATTCCAGAAGAAGTAAGATTCACCCATACCGGCCATTAGGATGTCTCAACCCACAGGCAGCAAGGAACACTGGAAACCCTGGGAGTTCTCTGGGATCAGCCGTCAGGAGCTGGCACTGGCAGAAGCTCTTCAGATGGAATATGACGCCCTATCGAGGCTTCGGCAGAGTAGTACAACAAGAGACGACAGCAAGTCCAAACATATTAATAGCCTGCAACTGATTTCATTTGAGGACCCTTTGTTGGAATACAGCCAATTGAGGAATGACTGCAATACCTTTAAAGGAACCCATGGTCTGTCAGGGTCAGACCCCGGTCTCAGTTATAGCAAAGGCCCTTCTTTGTCAAGTCGAGGCATCGCGTGTTCCTCAACTACCTCAGTTCCCAGGCCACCAAACCCCCAGTGCCAAGAAGACTCTGAATACCATTCATTATGGAAGGATGTTACCACAGCCACAACTGCCACCACCACCAATTCCACCATCAGTGGCTGCATACAGCAACCAATCCGTACAGGGCTCTTCACCACTGAGGGGTCATCTTGCCATCGAGGAGATTATTCCATCATTGACTATGCTCCACCAATTCCACCACGAGTTCCTCTAGGTCCCAGTCGAAATGCCATGTTAACAGATCATTGGTCCAAGGGGCAGCCTGGTGAGAGCATTGAGAAATTGACCATACCCAATGACATCAATATATTCTCTCCCAACAGTGATGACTCGAATGGTAAAATAGTAGAACCACCAAGTTTTTACTCCAACCAAAGGATCTCTGATGAAGAGTTTGAGTTGATTGACTATGATGATTTGAATGATGCCATAACAAAGCTGAATTTAATGTCAACCTATGGAGAAAATACAAAGCTGATAAGAGTTGGCAGCATTGGCCCCAACTCCATCTGCAAAAGAAAAGATAAAAAGGAAGAAACCTCTGGGAAACCCGTTAGTCGAAGTAAGACTCTTCCACCTCAGGTGCCTCCACGGACCTATATGTCTAAATATGGAAACCAGAACAATGCTGTCTATCAGGACAAGAATCAAATGGTCTCCATTGATCCGGTGAGATCCAGAAAATTGTCACAGTAGTTGTGATTAGGGAAAATGCTTTGTGACACCTGTATATATGTTTCAATTTGGTATACTGTTACATGCATTGATTGAAAGGGCAATGGAAGCTGAGTCAACAGCAGCTGACAAAGAAAATATTTTGCAGGGAAACTTTGTAGGGCCTTCAGGGAAAATGCTGTAATAATTAGATAGCTCTGTCACACAGCCAGCAAGATGGTCAGAATGGGGTCCTCCTATATTGTATAATTCTGTAAATTTGGGATGATCATTATCAGACCAAACTATATATTTCTTTTTTCCCTATCCCTTCCTATCATTGGTTCTCAGAATCCTCTGTGATTGTAAAGCAGGGAAACGTGCCTAATAAGCCCCAGTCCATCCTTGTTAAAATCCCTTGAGATAAGCTTTAATCAAAAGTTTGTATCAAGAATGAAATCGGATTTAAAACCACAGTAATTGGAACATCGTAAGAAATAGGAGCAGGAGTAGGGCATTCAATCTGTCGAGTCTACCTGCCACTCTATAAGATCATGGCTAGTTTACCCCAAGCCTCAAATCCTCTTTCATGCCCACTCAACATAACCCCTCGATATTTCAAAAATCTAACCACCACCTCTTTCAATATTTTTGGTGATTTAGCCTCTAAAACTCTCTGGATTAGAGAATTCCAAACATTCACTACCCTCTGAGAGAATAAATTTCTTTTGTTTCTCAGTTTTAAAAGTGTGTCCCAGAGGAGACTTTTCTCCCTTCACATATTGTTCAGTAAAAAGCAAGTGAAATGTTTGTGTCCTGTCTCTAGTTGAGTTTTACACTCAGTAATTCTGAGTCTGTCCTCTCAAAAGTGGGTTGCCTGGAGAGTATTTTGGGTTTCTTTTAAACATTGATATATTTAATGGTCCAATACAGGGCTTTTTCGCAAAAGCTCCAGAAAAGAAAAACCTTCTGAGGATTATGATGATTTTTAGTTTATTTAACAAGTGGGTAGTTAGAATATGCAAATCACTACCACAAGAAATAATTGTGACAAATAATGTTAAGACACCTTTTTTTAAATGGAAGCTAAATTGTGGGTGAACAAAATAGAAGGATAAACTGAAGAATAAATGAATTTTGGGTGGGAAGAGGTCTAACACCACCAGAGATCAGGCTGAATAGCCTGTTTCTATGCTGCAAATTCTATCTCATTTATTTAAAGAAGCCTACGATGTGTTAATACTGAAAGGGCAGCAAGCCGTCAGAACTGAGGCTGTGGGTACACGCAGAATGTCATGACCTATCTAGAGGAGGGTTTTCAGAATGATTCATTCGTTTCTAATAGAGTGATTACAGATGGTAAATAAGTGTGCAGTGGTACAATTTAATTTTTTTTTAAAATATGCTGTTGCCAAAGTGAAGCAGTAGCATTTTTTTTCAATTGGAGATCATCTTTTCTTCCTCCCCCATCACCCTAAAGTGACATTCTCACTTCTTTACCACTGCAGTTCATACTCATAGCTGCTTTGCCTTCCTCCGAATTCATTCTGTTTCTTCTTTCACTTGCTACCCTATCGCCTGTACCAATTAATTATTAGTTAACATCAATATTCCCCTGTCCCAATTATCCTGCCACACCATCCTACTGATTCTTTTAGGTCCTGGGATCCAGGTATTCTGTATAGCATGTAAAGAAAGCTATTGGGCAGCACAATTTACAATGCAGACTGGAAGTCAAAAGTAGAATCTTATATGGTCTACACAATTTTATTTCCTCACTTACCAGCATGTTTACATCTGAGGCACTGGAAGTGGTGGGGGAGGGGGTGGGTAGGTAGGGAGAGAGAGAGAGAATGGGGGGTTGCCTCAAAACATATTTTTTCTAAAGTAAACTTTTGAATGGTCCAAGATGGCTGGCTGTTCCTGTGCTAGACTTGCCATTTTGGAACAGAGCCAAGCTACAAGTCTCCATGCCCCTTCTGCTTGCTGCTATTGCCTCGGCAACCCATTTCATAAAGACAGAAAAGACAGCACTGTACTAGCTCGCATACTCCCTCTCTCATAGATATTATTTTCTTTGACGTGATGCTAATGTGTTATTGCATGTGATGCAGAATTTATTCAGTGCAACAGATGCTAACACATCACTGTGCTAGTGGAAGGGACCAGGGATTATCTGACGTGAGGCTAGCTTCTAATTAGATTTGACCAAGCCAGGGTTTTGTTAGTGCTTTAGTATATTGTTGAACAGACCCAGGATGATTGTTCTCCTGTGCCTGCTCAGCTCTTTTGGAGTTGGGCCAAGCTACACAAATTTCTTCCCATTCTGTCTGACCACACTGCCTTGGAAATGCATTGTTTGACGGAACGGAAAATACTCTTAACTAACTGTGAATCGGTACAAAATGGGCATTGTTTTATGTGCAGCCAACATATATGATGCCACTGTAAATAGCTGTAGTGATAACATTGATTTAATGAAATTAGTATATTGGCCAACATATTCTTGAACTAATCGTAGAATGAGTAGGCCATTTACCATGTTGTATATGTGTCAGCCATTGCAAGTGCAATTGCGAAGTCCCAATCCCCTGCACTCGCTGCGCGGCCCTCAGAATTTTTTTCTTTTAGGTGCTTAACCGATTCCCTTTTGGATGACCTAATTGCATCTTTGTCCACCACCCCATTAGGCAGTATTCTTCTATGCATGAGATAAAAGATCTTGACCCCTGGTTCAGGAGCCTTCCACCTATGGGGACATTTCTGTTTATCTGGATCCCTCAGATTTTGAGCACCTCTATCAAATCTCCTCTCAATCTTCTCTAAGCGATACAATCTCAGCGTCTCTGATCTATCTACCTTACCCCATTCTTGCAGATCTTTTCTGTACCTTCTCATTCTTCCTAAACTGTGGCACCCAGGATCCGGACACACTACTGTGCAATTGAAGTCAAAACAATGTTATATAATGGTTTATCAATGCCTCCTAATGACATTAGTATATTTTATAGATAAATGGTTTTTTTTAGATTAGATTACTTAGTGTGGAAACAGGCCCTTCAGCCCAACAGGTCTGCACCGACCCTCTTAAGAGCAACCCACCCAGACCCATTCTCCTACATTTACCCCTTCACTTAACACTACGGGCACTTTAGCATGGCCAATTCACCTAACCTACACAATTGTTTTGGACTGTGGGAGGAAACCGAAGCAGACACTGGGAGAACGTGCAAAGTCCACACGGATAGTTGCCTGAGGCATGGGAAGAAATTGGGTCTCACATTACCATGATGTTGTTATATGGTGAATCAGGCTTGATTGAGTGAATGGCCTCCTCCTATTCCTGTGTTCCCAGACTGACGTTTACAACCCTTATAGCCCTTTGTTGCAAGTTTTAGATACTGTTTAAATATAGGAAGGACATGGTGGTATTGTTGATGTATCTGTAATCCAGAAATCCAGGAAATGTCCCAGAGAGACTGGTTTGAATTCCTCCACAGTGTACAGTGGAGTGTGCATTTGCTAAAGGTCAAATGATTGTTAAACAACTGTTGATTATCATTTGGAAAAAAAACCATCTGGCTCACTAATTTAGGATAGCTACTGTTTTTACCCAGTCTGGTCTACATGTGACCCTGGAACCACAGTAATGTTTTTTCACTTAATAGCCCTCTGAAATCACCTAGCAAGCCACTCCATTCAAGTGCAACGAAGGTGTCCAATAAATGCTGGACCAGCCAGTGATGCCCACCCCTTACGAATGAATAAAAGGAAATGTAGTAACTAATTTATCGTACGGAAAACTCTCACCGAGACATAATAAACAGGAAAACGGTTTCAGTCACGTGGGTTGAGGTGTAGCTATTAACCAGGACACTGCAAAGAACATAAAGTGCCTTGAGATCACTTGCTTGAGCAAGCAGATAAGATGTTGGTTTCAACATCTCCTCCAAAAAGCAGCACTGTTTCAATAATGCACCAGCGTGTCAGCTTAGATCAGTCTATGGAGTCCTGCTGCCTTCTGACTCCAGGGCAACTGAGCCACAGCTGACACATGGGCATTTGTAAAGTAGGGAATGCACAAGTTAAACGCACTCATAACAACATCTTCAGCACCTCAAGGCTCTCAACAGAGAGAGGTTCTGTAATAGTTTATAGCTTGAATTATTATATTAGCTGGACACAGTAGACAAGGAGTAGCTGCTCGTGCTTGTAAGATAAAAAGAAACGTGAGGGCATAGATTTAAAGTGATGAAGCAAGGAGAGAAAAAAACTTTTACACACAGCAATTAGGTTATGGAATGCACCGCCTGGAAATGTGATTGGGGCAGGTTCAACTGAGGCATTAAAGAATACTGAAGAAGTGTCACTGGACTCAACATTAACTTTGCTTTCTCTCCACAGATGTTGCTAAACCTGCTGAATTTCTCTGGTAATTATAATTTTCATTCAAGAAGGTATTGAATAAAAATAGTGTGCAGGAATAGGGGGGGGGGGGAAAGCAAAACGATTGACACTTGGTAGTAGAACTGGTGGGCCTCCTCCTGTGGCATAACAATTCTGTGAATTTGTAGTCAAAGTCTCCTCCAAATCTACATGGAGGCCTTTGCAGCCATTGAAATATCACAATTCAGCTTGACACAAGCAGCACAAGTTGAACATTGTAGAGCAAAAAATATGGTAAATAGTACAATTTTGGAATAAAAGCAGAAAATACTCAATGGGTCAGACAGCATCTGTGGAAAGAGAGATTTTTGTCAAAAGGACTAAGAGCATGATTTTTAAAAAGTTCTCTCACAGGATCTGCACATCAGTGTCTGTGCCAACATTTATTGCCATCCCTAGTTGCCCATTCTTATCCATCCTTAGTTGCTTCTTATAGTCTTGGTTCTCTTACCCACACACACACTGCATAAAAGGTTTGGAGTTCGAGATAGCAGATTACAGAAGGAGGAGAAACTAAATCATTAAAAAATAGTCCAAGTTCTGGAAATGATTGTAGTTGTAAAAATTACAATCTTGAATTGGATGCTTTCCTGCACATATTGCAGACTATTCTTTAAATGTTGTTCTTATGTTCATACCATTTGTGTGCAGGAAAAAGTCACCCAGACCAGGAAACCACAATCATCAGCATGTATGGCATTGTGATCTCCGACTTTGAGGGGAGAACGGCCTATTCATCAAGCTCATAAAGAGCTTTGTGCTACTGAATTCCTTCCACTGGCAAAAAATGAATACCCAGCCAGACTTGCCAAGAATGACTCCTTTCTGTTTAAAGAATTAGTTTAGTCTGTCTGATGTACAGTGCCAATATCACATATTCACAGCAATAGAGATTGAGGGAATAGTAAAAATCCCCAAATTTTAGACTGGTAATAAAAGTGCAATTAATCCCTTGGAGACAAAAATTAATTCTGTTGCAATGCACAAAAGAAACACAATTTGATTTTGAATTGTCACAACAGGACTGCCTCCACCAAATTCTGCCAGGAATAATGACGGGCAGCTATTTAAATTGTGCATCTCATTTTTAAAATTTGTATCCCTTTTGTTGATAGATCTTGCTTCTCATTTAGATTTTGATAACTGAACAGGTCACTCCATCCAGTGCATTCTTGGGCTGCAGCAGGAGTGTTAGTGTCTCTTTGCTGTTTAATGGAAAACCATGGGAAGCCTCTGTATGCTTGTTGACTCCAATGAATCATATTTGACCAGCGTGACAAACTGTATTAGATCTGTAGTCCAGTGTAGCATTTTATAGACTGTGACTGTAATGCACAACTGTGGGCTCAGTCAGCTGTGCTTTCAACCTGCTTGTGTTTATGTTCCTGTGTGAAGCACTTTGCTCAGTACATCAGAGATGTACATTTTGAGTGTTACACCGTGCCAAATGCCCAGAGTTGTACCAGTGTGCTATGTCTCATTCCACAATTATTAATCCTGTTTATTGTTATATACTACTCTTACTCAAACTTTCATATTTGATCAGGTCCGTGATTGCTTCCCACCTTAACGAAATTGCAGGGCTGGGCCATATCACTACTCATAATTAATTGCTTCTCACCAACCCAAGCATATCACATTATACTATTCCATTACTTGCACAACTTTTGCCAGCTCCCACTTGCCACAACTCTACTCATGATTAGAATACACCTGCAATTCATTGATTTCCTTAAACTCCCTCCCTTCCACATCCTCATCCCCACACAACCCACCCTTCTATCTGTTAGGGGGGTGGAAGGGGGTGTGGGGGTGGATGGGGGAGAGGGAGTGGAGGGGGATGGGGGGTGATAGTAGAAGGGGGTGGAGTAGGCAGGGATGGGATAGAGTCGGGGGCAGGAGCTGGTTGGTGGCGAGGGGGCAGGTACGGGTTGGGGCAAGTTACCCCAACTTTATTAACCCCCTTACCTAACTCTCCCCCTCCAAGTCACCTGTTCCGGACTCCCTTTAATCCCTTCATCTCCTCCCTACCATTACAACTCCCTTTCTTCCCCCTCCTCTCTTCTCATCTTATTCTTTTTTGCCCTATTCCCTCTCCCTTCCTTGCTCTTCTTCACCACTTTCATTACCCATCACCGACTATCATTGCTGTATTCTCGATCTATCCTCCTCACTTTCATTCTCACCCGATTCATTCACCTGCCTTCTGTTATCCCCACAATCTCATTAAGCATCTCCCCAGTCCTGTTGCTCACTATATACACACTTCCCATCTCATACACTACCCCTCTCCCTTCCTCAACCCCCTACTTCCCTATACCAATCCCTTTCGCTCCACTCTCCCCTCCTCTCCAGTTACCCCTCTCTTCCCTTCACACCTTCCTCTCTCCCGCCCATCCCTCTCCCCCACTCCTCTTCCCCCATTCCTTTGACCCCCACTTTCCACTCCCATCCACCCACTCATTTCCACCCCACTCCCAACCCCTCGCTTTCCACCCCACTCCTAACCCCTCGCTTTCCACCCCAACTTTTCCATACCTTATCACCCCCCCACACCCATTCCCTTGCTTTCCACCACCTCACTTCCCACCCAACTTCCTCCACATCTACTCCCTCCTCCAAATCACCCATGTCCATCTCCCCCCTATCCCTGTCATCTCCCCCCAACCGCCCCCACTTCATCCGATTTCTCTCCATTCTGTCCCTGCCCCTTGCCCAACACGTCCCTGTCCCCATCCCCTCGCCCCCAACCCGTACCTGCCCCCTCGCCACCAACCAGCCCATGCCCCCGACTCTATCCCATCCCTGCCTACTCCACCCCCTTCTACTATCACCCCCCACCCCCCTCCACTCCCTCTCCCCCATCCACCCCCACTCCCCTTCCACTCCACCCCCCACCCCCTTCCACTCCACTCCCCCCCACCCCCTTCCACTCCACTCCCCCCCCACCCCCTTCCACTCCACTCCCCCCCCCACCCCCTTCCACTCCTCCTCCCCCACCCCCTTCCACTCTCCCCCTTCCACTCCACTCCCCCCCCACCCCCTTCCACTCCGCTCCCCCCCCCACCCCCTTCCACTCCTCCTCCCCCCCCACCCCCTTCCACTCCTCCTCCCCCACCCCCTTCCACTCTCCCCCTTCCACTCCACTCCCCCCCCCACCCCCTTCCACTCCACTCCCCCCCCACCCCCTTCCACTCCACTCCCCCCCCACCCCCTTCCACTCCACTCCCCCCCCACCCCCTTCCACTCCACTCCCCCCCCACCCCCTTCCACTCCACTCCCCCCCCACCCCCTTCCACTCCACTCCCCCCACCCCCTTCCACTCCCCCCCACCCCCTTCCACTCCACTCCCCCCCACCCCCTTCCACTCCCCCCCACCCCCTTCCACTCCCCCCCACCCCCTTCCACTCCCCCCCACCCCCTTCCACTCCCCCCCACCCCCTTCCACTCCCCCCCACCCCCTTCCACTCCCCCCCCACCCCCTTCCACTCCCCCCCACCCCCTTCCACTCCCCCCCCACCCCCTTCCACTCCCCCCCCACCCCCTTCCACTCCCCCCCCACCCCCTTCCACTCCACTCCCCCCCACCCCCTTCCACTCCACTCCCCCCCACCCCCTTCCACTCCTCCCCCCCACCCCCTTCCACTCCTCCCCCCCACCCCCTTCCACTCCTCCCCCCCACCCCCTTCCACTCCTCCCCCCCACCCCCTTCCACTCCACTTCCCCCCCACCCCCTTCCACTCCACTCCCCCCCACCCCCTTCACTCACTCCCCCCCCACCCCCTTCACTCCACTCCCCCCCCCCACCCCCTTCCACTCCTCCCCCCCCACCCCCTTCCACTCCTCCCCCCCACCCCCTTCCACTCCCCCCCCACCCCCTTCCACTCCCCCCCACCCCCTTCCACTCCCCCCCCACCCCCTTCCACTCCCCCCCACACCCTTCCACTCTCCCCCACCCCCTTCCACTCTCCCCCACCCCCCTTCCACTCTCCCCCACCCCCTTCCACTCTACCCCCTTCCACTCTCCCCCACCCCCTCCACTCTCCCCCCACCCCCTTCCACTCTCCCCCCAACCCCTTCCACTCTCCCCCACCCCCTTCCACTCTCCCCCACCCCCTTCCACTCTCCCCCACCCCCCTTCCACTCTCCCCCACCCCCCTTCCACTCTCCCCCCACCCCCTTCCACTCTCCCCCCACCCCCTCCACTCTCCCCCACCCCCTTCCACTCTCCCCCACCCCCCTTCCACTCTCCCCCACCCCCTTCCACTCTCCCCCACCCCCTTCCACTCTCCCCCACCCCCTTCCACTCTCCCCCACCCCCTTCCACTCTCCCCCACCCCCTTCCACTCTCCCCCACCCCCTTCCACTCTCCCCCACCCCCTCACCCCCCCCAACCCCTCACCCCCCCCCAACCCCTCACCCCCCCCAACCCCTCACCCCCCCCAACCCCCTCACCCCCCCAACCCCTCACCCCCCACCAACCCCTCACCCCCCCAACCCCTCACCCCCCCCCAACCCCTCACCCCCCCCAACTCCTCACCCCCCCCAACTCCTCACCCCCCCCAACTCCTCACCCCCCCCAACTCCTCACCCCCCCCCAACTCCTCACCCCCCCCCAACTCCTCACCCCCCCCAACTCCTCACCCCCCCAACTCCTCACCCCCCCCAACTCCTCACCCCCCCAACTCCTCACCCCCCCAACTCCTCACCCCCCCAACTCCTCACCCCCCCAACTCCTCACCCCCCCAACTCCTCACCCCCCCAACTCCTCACCCCCCCCAACTCCTCACCCCCCCAACTCCTCACCCCCCCAACTCCTCACCCCCCCAACTCCTCACCCCCCCAACTCCTCACCCCCCCAACTCCTCACCCCCCCCAACCCCTCACCCCCCCAACCCCTCACCCCCCCCAACCCCTCACCCCCCCAACCCCTCACCCCCCCAACCCCTCACCCCCCCAACCCCTCACCCCCCCAACCCCTCACCCCCCCCAACCCCTCACCCCCCCAACCCCTCACCCCCCACCCCCCCAACCCCTCACCCCCCACCCCCCCAACCCGTCAGCCCCCCCCCCAAACCCCTCACCCCCCCCCAACCCTTCACCCCCCCCAACCCCTCACCCCCCCAACCCCTCACCCCCCCAACCCCTCACCCCCCCAACCCCTCACCCCCCCAACCCCTCACCCCCCCAACCCCTCACCCCCCACCCCCCCAACCCCTCACCCCCCACCCCCCCAACCCCTCACCCCCCCCAACCCCTCACCCCCCCAACCCGTCAGCCCCCCCCCAAACCCCTCACCCCCCCCCAACCCCTCACCCCCCCCCAACCCCTCACCCCCCCAACCCCTCACCCCCCCCAACCCCTCACCCCCCCCCAACCCCTCACCCCCCCCAACCCCTCACCCCCCCCAACCCCTCACCCCCCCCAACCCCTCACCCCCCCCAACCCCTCACCCCCCCCAACCCCTCTCCCCCCCCAACCCCTCTCCCCCCCCAACCCCCCTCACCCCCCCAACCCCCCTCCCCCCCCCAACCCCTCACCCCCTCACCCCCCCCTTACCCCCTCACCCCCCCCTCACCCCCTCACCCCCCCAACCCTCACCCCCCCAACCCTCACCCCCCCCTCCCTCTCCCCCCCCAACCCCTCACCCCCCCCAACCCCTCACCCCCCCAACCCCTCACCCCCCCCAACCCCTCACCCCCCCAACCCCTCACCCCCCCCAACCCCTCACCCCCCCAACCCCTCACCCCCCCAACCAACCCCTCACCCCCCCCCAACCCCTCACCCCCCCACCAACCCCTCACCCCCCCACCAACCCCTCACCCCCCCCCCCACCAACCCCTCACCCCCCCCCCACCAACCCCTCACCCCCCCCCCCACCAACCCCTCACCCCCCCCCCCACCAACCCCTCACCCCCCCCCCCACCAACCCCTCACCCCCCCCCCCACCAACCCCTCACCCCCCACCAACCCCTCACCCCCCCCAACCAACCCCTCACCCCCCCCCCCCCCCCCAACCAACCCCTGACGGACAGTCGGTCGGTCGGAGGCAATGACGGTGGCCCGGGGATGTTGCTGGAGCTGGTGGCGGTGGCGGTGGCCGCGGCGCTGAGCTTCGGGCTTTTCCGTTACCGAGCGGCGGGAATACGCTGGGCGCGAGGCGCGCTCACCGTCTCCATGGTAACCGCGGCCTGGGGAGAGGGGCTGGGGCTGGAACTAAAACCAAATCAAAAATACAAACCGTCCTGAAAAAACTTGCTCCGCCTGAGCCATACAGGCACTCAGATTAGTTCATCTCTGCACTTGTAATTAACAGAAATTTAATCATTGCTGTCTGAAATAGGTTTCCCTTTGCATTTGCAAACAACTTGTTTGCAGCTCATCTTAATGCAGATTTGCTAATTGAGAAGATAACTACAGAAAAAAATGTAGAGTTTTACTGTGATGGTGAGATAGTGTTACCTTAATTGGTAATTTGATTTCAATGCAAATGCCATACAAGATTTTATATGTCAATGCACAAAATTTCAATAAGTCATTTGGTTCATCTGTCCATGCTGGTGTTTTTGTTCCACACCAGTCTCCTTTTACTTTATGTACCATCTCCTTTTATAGATTCATACAGCATGGAAAAAGAACATTCAGTCCAACTTGTCCACACCGACACAAGTTTTCCAAACTAAATAGTCCCATTTGCCTACGTTTGGCCCATATATTCCTCTAAAACTTTCCTATTACTGTACCAGTCCAAAAGTCTTTTAAATGTAACTACCTGCGCCCACCACTTCCTCTGGTAGTTCATTCTATGAACCACCATCTGTGTGAAAAAGTTGCCTGTCAGGTTCCTTTTAAATCTTTTCCCCCCTCAACATATCCAGTTCTGGTTGCCCTGTTACAGGAAGAATATTATTAAACTGGAGGGGGCTCAGAAGACATTGACCAGGATATTACCAGAAATAGAGGGTTTGAGTTATAAGGAAAGGCTAGATAGACTGTAAATCTTTTCACTGGAGCGTAGGAGGTTGAGGGTGACCTATGAGGTTTATAAAACATGGGGATAGGTAAGGTGAACAGCAGGTGCCTCTTCCATAGGGTGGGGGATTTCAAGATTTGGGAATATATTTTTAAGGTGAGAAGAGAAAGATTTTAAAAAAGACATGAGCAATTTTGTTTTTACACTGGTTCGTATGTGGAATAAACTTCCAGAGGAAGTGGTGGGTGTGGGTACAGTTACAACATTTAAAAGACATTTAGGTAAGTACCTAATCAATGTTCGGAGGAATATGGGCCAAGCGCAGGTAAGTGGGATTAGTTTAGTTTGGGATTATGTTCAGCATTACTGGTTGGACCAAAAGGTCTGGTTCTGTCCTATATGATCTGACTGCTCTCTAGTTTAGAACTCCCCTTACCGAGGGAAAATACCTTTGCTATTTACCACCTCAATGCTTTGTAACTTTATAAACCTCTATAAGGTCACCCCTCAACTCTTCTGCTTCAGGGAAAAAAAGTCCCTGTCTATCCAACAGCTCCTAATAACTGAAACCTTCTGGTTCCTGTAATATCCTTTAAAGTTGTTTCTCTACCGTTTCCAATTTAATAATATCCTTCCTTTGTGTGCATTCAGATTCCCCTTAATGCACCTACGTATCATTTGTTATCTCAACTGCTACTTGCAGTAACAACAGAATTGATATGGTGTAGAAGGAGGTCATTATATCCATCACGTTTGCACCAGCTCTGAACATTTTAGCTTGGTGCCATGCTTCTGTTTTTTTAACCCCACCCCACAGCCCTTAACATTATTTCTATTTTTAAATGATCATTCCAATGTCTTCTCGAATGCCTCAATTGAACGTGCCCAGAACCACTCACTATGTGAAAGAGTTTATTTTGTAAAGCTCTTTAAAACTGCCGTCTGGCTCTTTGATTCTTTTACGAGCAGGAACAGTTTCTCCCTACCCTATTCAGAATCCTTATCGTTTTGAAACTTCTATCAAATTTCTCCTCTGCCCTTTGTCCAAGGAAAGCAGTCCCATCCTCCATTGAAGGTTTTTAATCCCTGAAACAATTTTTGTAAATGTCTTCACTCTCAAACTTGCTCACATCCAGAGGGCTGTGCCTAGAACGGTACGCAATTTCAGCATAACCTGCCTACCTATTGGTGAGCTTCACACTGTAATAATTTTTTAGCTGAAGAAGCTTATCCTGAATTTTCATAGTGACTGTTTTGGCCCCTAGTTTTCTCCATACACAAGTGATGATCTATTCTTTATGTCCACCTTATTTTTATCATACGCTTGCAAATGTCTTAAGGATTTGTCACTCAGCCTCATCTCTTATTAAATTACCTCTCTCAGTTTTCCATTAAATAGTGAAGTGGTGTTAATACTTCCATTATATACTAGATGATTAGACTCCCAACTAGTCCACACCGACCCTCCGGGTTTAAATGTATATAAAAGCATTTCTCTCTGCTTCTACAAATATGCCAATAGATAATGTTATGGTAATCCCCTAAATTCAGAATTGCTACTTACATTTAGGCAATTGTAGAACATTTAAAATTATGATGCACTCTATCACCTTGTTTGAGTTTTAACCTTAAGCAGAAAGATCTGTTCAGCAAAGTGTTTAAAATACTTATTTATTAAAAATAAATATAGACCTGCATTGTCCTAGATTTGATTAGTCAGACCCAAGTTGCAAATCAATTAGGAAATGCAATTTAATGATGTTTGGGTGGGGAGAAGGCAATTCAGTCACCAATTCACCCTTTTGTTGAAGTCACTGGATAACAAACTCTTGCTTGGTTATGATGTCTCTACTGTTGAACAGCCTATCAACTTCCTCATAATTCAATGGAGAAATAGGATGGCTGCTGATTATATCACTTGAAAATAAATACATCTCCATATGACTTATAATCTAGCTTTTTCTTTAGTTACACATTTTAATTCTAAGTTTAAAAATCACACAACACCAGATTACAGTCCAGCAGGTTTATTTGGAGGCACTAGCTTCCGAAGTGCCACTTCTTCATCAGGTGATTCATCAACCACCTGATGAAGAAGCAGTGCTTTGAAAGCTACTTCCTCCAAATAAACCTGTTGGAATACAACCTGGTGCGTGTGATTTTTAACTTTGTTCACCCAGTCCAACACCAGCATCTCCAAATCTTAAATCTAATATTTCCTAGAAATTGAAAGTAATGAGCTGGCCATACCATTAAGAAAAGGAACAGGAGGCCATTCAGCCTGCTTCACCATTCAATTAGATCATGGTTGATCATCCACCTCAGTGACCTCTTCCTACACTATTCTTTATCCCTTGATGTCATCAGTCTCCAAAAATCTATCTATCTACTTGAAAATTGTATCTATTGCCATCTTGCATAATGATTGTGCTTCCACAGCTCTCGTGTGGAGAATTTCAAAGTTTTATAAACATCTGCATGAAGAAATTCCTCCTCATCTCTGTCTTAAATGTTCTACTCCTTTTCATGAGATTATCCCCTCCTGGTTTTAGAATCACCAGCCAGGTGAGTAATGGTGGTGGCATTACAATAGGGTTGGCATGGTGGCTCAGTGGTTAGCACTGCTGCCTCACAGCACCAGGGTGCCAAATTCAATTCTAGCCTTGAATGATTGCCTGTGTGGAGTTTGCACATTCTCCTCATGTCTGCATGGGTTTCCTTTGGGTGCTCCGGTTTCCTCCCACATTGCAAAGATGTGCAGGTAAGGTGAATTGACCATGCTAAATTGCCCAAAATGTTAGCTGCATTAACCAGAAGGAAAATGGCTCTGGATGGGTTGCTCTTTGGAGGGTCAGTGTGGACATGTTGGGCCGAAGGGCCTGTTTCCACATTGTAGGGAATCTAACCATCTGGCATATAATGGGAGTATTAACTCCACTTCACTATTTAATGGAAAACTGTGTGAAGCCTCGATGCTTGTAGATTCCAATGAATCATATTCGGCTAGTGTGACAAAACGCATTAGATCGCTGATTCAGTGGAGCATTTTATCAACTGTGACTATAATGTTTTGTGCACCCCATTGCTTCTGATCTGCGTATGAACACATTTTGATGTGGCATGTCTTGAATGTACTTAATGTGTCATGCGTTTGTTTTCCCATCTCCTGTAACCATCTCGTTCCCCATAATTCTATGTACCTTGATCTTTACCATCCTGTGTGGTACCATTAAGAAGTATGGGATAAAACGCTTCTGAAGCTGCTCTAAAACAAGGAGACATCAATTATATTAAACGTGTTAAAACAATATGCCAAGGCTTACATCTAGCTTTTAGCCTTTAATTGATCAAACAGCTCTCAAAAATTCAAGTTCTAACTGTGGTATAGCTTGTTGAAGGAATAGTTGAGTATACTTAATGTTAGACAACTACCAAAGTGGCTTGTGGCTTAATACAAAATGGCATCTTTGTGCAAAATAAGAAAAGAAATAACATTTCTTGGACATTGGCCTGAGCAAAATGGCTTTTATTATGATACAAAAGTGGAAACAGGGCAACATTGTAATTTTATTGTTAAGCCTTTCTTTAGCCATTTGATTCTTTCTGAAATCTGCTTTAATTGACAGTGATGCACATGAAGTTCTTTCATTTATATTAGACCCCTCACCGGGGCATCAAGCTGCAGTTTGGCTCATGTACAATTAAAGGCAACTGTTTCTTTAATTGAGTTCATTAATATTAACCTAGTTATACTTTGCAATTGAATAAATATATAAGTGCAAAGTTAATGCTCATTACAATTGGTTTCATTTCTCTGTTAGTTGCAGTACTTTTTTTTCTATCAACAGAGCACCTTGCAGCAGAATTATGAGTCATGGAACTATGAGCTACTGGAGGTTTCAGAAGAGAGGAATGAAGAAGTTGCAGCGTTCTGTCACATGCTGGATGTGTAATTATCTTTTATGAGACTCTTGCTTTATTGACCTTAGATAGCAGGGCAGTATTTGTCCTCGTGTGTGTATTTGTCCTTTTTTAAGTAAAATTGTCTTACTGATGTACCAATATTGTAATAACTCGCTTGCACTTTTTAAAACAAAAAGTTGAATTGGTGCACAATTCAGATCAAGCTAAGAAATGAGACATCAAATTGGGAAATCAAGTGTTAACAATGATTAGAGAAGACTGAATTTAACTCTGTGTGAGGATTTGTTCTCATTTATTGGGAAGCCAAGTAAAGAAGGACAGCATAACTAATTGTGAAATGAAATCATAATTTGCTTTCAGAAGCATGTAGCTTGCTGGATGAAGAAAGAAAAAATTGAGAAAGGTATCACGTTTCATAATTCTGAAATACCAGAGGCCAATAAATTGGATTGGGATTTCAATGTAATAGTGTTATGCATGAGACTAGTGTGCCTTGTTTGATACTGAAAGTTTGTGTGGAATATACCTTATTCCAAATCCATTGATGCAGCTGTTGTTGATATTCTATGATAAGACATTTAGCTATGAGCTACTGGAGCTCATGGGTAAGCACAGTAAGCTTTTTCAATAAGGTCCAAATTGGAATCTAGCCTTGATTTCTTGGGTTGGAGTCTCTTTTTTTTTTCTGGCAGTTAAAATAATATTTTATGAATGCGAGAAATTCCTAGGAGACAAGTTGTCCTGACCCAGGAAAATTTACCCACCATCAGAGCAATTTGTTATCTCTGTGTATTTTCCATAAGGATCGCTGGTCAGGAAAGTATCAGTGCTCATGACGGTCGGTGAAGGGACTGGGGAATCTTCTATTCTCAGCATTGCTGCCTAATGGTTTGAGCTCAAAATGTTGTTGAAAAGAAATAGGGGAGCAACGTGGAGGGGTATATTTTTATTTCTCTTCTTAGCAAGCAGTTATAAAACCTCGTCAACTAGATCGAAATGAAACAGCCAATTTCAAGGTTATTACTTACTACGCTAAAAGTAAAGCACATCAAACATAGGCTTAAACAGTTAATATACTTAAAACTACGGGAGAGGTGTCCACTATAAAGGGGCAATAAAAGCAGATACAGCTTTAAATTCCAGGAGCTGTGGTTGTGAAACCTGAGTCCATGGGATTTTACCTGTTACCTCAGTGATATTGAAATTTGTAGAATCCTGGTGAGCTCGGTGAATGGTTGTTTTCAAAGTTGTGTTTTCACTAGACACTTCTTTTGAAAGCTGATGAAGCATCAGGCGAAAGAGAGAAAACATTCCAAACTCCATTGTTGCTAATGCATTTTTCCTGTTTTCTGCTTTGCTTCTCAAAAGCAGCTGTTGAAATATAGTTCATTTTGTATTCCGGAGTCTCACTCTGGAGTCTTTCCACTGGCTGACTTGCAGGTGAGCTTTTCATCTCCAAATATTTGAAATCATTATACACGTGGGAACTAAACAGGAGAAGTAAATTTCTTGATATTAACTTAGTTATCTGGTTTCAATGCTTGTTAAGAAAAGAAAAAAAAATATTCATCGCAACCAGCGATTGAAATCCCAATCCCGTAGGGGTTTTGAAGAGGGGAGATCAATCGCCCTGGTTGTAATAGAGTTTACATGGGAAGAAAACAAGCTCAGTGGAATTCCAGCTCTGCTTATGTGTTTGTTCCACATTCCCCCTCCACGTTGCTCCCCTATTTATTTTCAACAACAATTTGAGCTCAAACCATTAGGCAGCAGTGCTGAGAATAGAAGATTCCCCAGTCCCTTCACCGACCGTCATGAGTACTGATTCTTTCCTGACCAGCGATCCTTATGGAAAATACACGGAGATAACAATTTTAGCGCAGCCACTTTCGTATATTATTGGAGAATTTGAGCTATAGGAAGAGGTTGAATTGGCTCGGGCTGTTTTCCCTGGACCGTCCAAGGCTGAAGGGTGACTTTATAGAGGTTTATTAAATCATGAGCATGGATAGGGTAAATAGACAAGGTCTTTTCCCTGGGGTGGGAGAGTCCAGAACTAGAGGGCATAGTTTTAGGGTGAGAAGGGAAATGTATAAAAGAACAAAGAAAATTTACAGCCCAGGAACAGGCCCTTCAGCCCTCCAAGCCTAAGCCGATCCAAATGTACTGTCCAAACCTGTCGGTCAATTCCTAAGCATCTGTATCCCTCTACTCCCCACTTACTCATGCATTTATCCAGACTCATCTTAAATGATTCTACCGTGCCTGCCTATACCACCTCGGCTGGCAACGCTTTCCAAATGCCCACTACCTTTTTCATGCAGAGATTGGTGCATATGTGGAAAGGGCTGCCAGAGGAAGTGGTGGAGGCTCGTACAACTGAAACATTTAAAAGGCATCTGGATGGGTATATGAATAAGAAGGGTTTGGAGGGATATGGGCCAGGTGCTGGCAGGTGGGACTAGATTGGGTTGGGATATCTGATCGGCATGGACGAGTTGGACTGAAGGGTCTGTTTCCATGCTGTACTTCTCTATGACTTGCCTGAATCTGTGGTCAGGTGATCACAGCAGCCATTTTAAATCAGTATTTATTCTCTTTTAAAAAGTCACTTTTTTTTCTCTTGAAGATCTTGAGTATTAAAATTAGATTATGGATGTTGTATATCAATAGCACATGCATTTTTACCATTATTCAACTCTAGAAAACATCTGTTTAATTTGCATGCCTTCATTGTTTAGCTGAAGAGAAATCATTTTTTGGAGCTGGAAGGGAGTTCAAATGGAAACTAGAATAACTGTTCTCAACAAAGTCAAATTTGCAATTTCTATGTTGAGTTTCATATAGATGGACTATTTGACCCAGTTTATGTTGGTGTTTATACTCCATAGAAGGTTTCTTCAACACTGTTTTATTTAATCTTATCAGATGTATTTGGAAATTTGATAGCAAAGTAGATTTGTTTTAACTATGTTGCTTTTTATAAATTAACTTTATTAAATCAACAACAGATGAGTAAACATTGGATAGTTTCCATTATTATCCGGCCCATGCTGGTTGTCCCATTTTATTTCTGTCAAAAATTTAAGGAAAGTTTCCGTATTAAATGAGCTTGCTAAAGCAACGTCAAACTAGCGTCATACTCTGGGTTTCAGGTTTGATTTCTGGTCTGTATTGAATTATATGATCTCAGCTGGTTAAGAATGAGGATATGGCATTTAACCTCAGTTCCTTATTGCTCTGGGTGGAGAATATGAGAGAATCTGTGTCACAGTCACCGTTTCATGACTCTTCTCTAAGGATATGTAATAAGGGCCATAATCATACCGTGATGCATCATGCCAGGTGACACTCAATTGTCTTGGGCCACACATGAAGAATGGTCTTTCATGTAAAGTATTAAAGAGGAACTGAGTACCCTGAAAACAGTGCCAAGGAATTCCTCAATCTGAGAGAACCACATTGCTTATGCCTTAATTTAAAAACTGATAGTCTAAAAGACTAAAATTGTTTTATAACATAATCTGTACATTCTGCGTCATTCATGATTTAACTAATCCAGTATTTTTAAAATCTGTTTATGGGATGTAGATAATACTTGTTAGGCTAGCATTTATTGTCCATCCTAATTGCCCCTGAGAAGGTGGTGGAATGCCCCTCCTTGAGGTTTAGGTACATACATGAAGCTGTTGGCAGGGGAGTGCCAGGATTTTGACCCAACATCATTAAGAAGTGGTGATATAGTTCCACATCAGAATGGTGTGAGACTTAGAGGGGAACTTGCAGTTGGTAGTGTTCCCATGTCTCTGCTATCTTTGATTTGGAGGTGCCAGTGTTGGACTGGGGTATACAAAATTAAAAATCACACAACACCAGGTTATAATCTGACAGGTTTATTTGGAAGCACTATCTTTCAGAGTGCTGCTCCTTCATCAGGTGGTTGTGGAATAGAAGATTGTAAGACACAGGATTTATAGCAAAGGTTAACAGTTGGTATAATGTCAGTTACATCGCACTGTAAACTTTTGCTATAAATTCTGTCTTACAATCTTATATTCCACAACCACCTGATGAAGGAGCAACGGTCTGAAAGCTAGTCTTTCCAAATAAACCTGTCGGACTATATCGTGGTGTTCTGTGATTTTTAACTCGGCTACCTTTGACCTTCTAGGTGGTAGAATCTAGAGGTTTGGAAGGTGCTGCCTAAAGAACCTCGTGGGTTTTGCAGTGCGTCTTGTCGATGTCACTGTGCATTGGTGATAGAGGGAGTGAATGTTGAAGGTGTTTGTTGTGGTGCCAGTCAAAGGCACTGCTTTGTTCTGAATGGTGTCAAGCTCTTGGTGTTGTTGGAGCTGCACACATTCATCCATGTAGATTGTACCCCTGACTGGGTCCATGTAGATTGTAGTTTGTGTAGTTAGGAGTTCTGTCAGGAGTTCTAAGTGAAATCCTGTTGTGAAAGGTAATGGAGAAAGATTCAAACTCTCTAATTGTTCTTTCTAGGTATTTTGTAATCAACCTGTGCAGGTATATTCTGACGTGCCACGAGAACAGGCGGGACTTAAATCCAGGTCTCCTGGCTCAGAGAAACACTGACACTCTGCACAACAATTTTGTTCTTTCTATATCCAGAAATGTTATCATATACAACTGAATGGCTTTTCCCACCACCAAATCACCTGTGATAATTGTTCTTTCTATCTTTAGGCTTCGAAGCAGCTACACCTGTGATGGTGCAGAAAACATGGGATTAATCTGGAGTCCAGTGGTCATCCGAAATGACCAACATGGAGATGGCATCAGTGTGAAAGTTACTGTGTCTGCTAGCAGTCTGTCCGAGCCGCTTACATTCACATGTGATGGTGAGTTTTGAATTTGGTCCAGAGCTATTCCAGTTGTTCAATCAAAACATCTAATTGTAGCCAGGATTACAAGTGTTATTTATTTCGAAGGAGTGTGTGTGTGTGTGTGTGTGTGCTCAATGTTGAATGATTTTTGTCCAGTTAAATACAGTACATCTTGGAAATCTATTTGTTCTTTGAATCACTGAACTTATTAACAGGAAACACCTTGGAGTATTTCAACATAGTGTTTTCTGTAGTTACTACTGTATTTGGACTCAGATAATGCTTGTATTTACCCTGTGATTCACATAAGACTGTAAATCAATGGCATCGACAGGTTTCCTGAAACTAATTTGTCTCCAACTTATAGTTATGAGTTTGACTTTCTTTTTTCCTTCTGTGAAATATGTTATTTATTTAATTATGTTGCTCATGTATTATCCCTTTTAGGCCAGAGATAAGGAGGGTTTATTTTTCCTTTGAGGTTGAGGCAATTTTGGAACTCTGCTGCAGAAAATGATGGAATAAGAATTATTGAATATTTTTAAGACAATAAATGGATAGATTCTTGTTTAGCAAAGGAATGAAAGGTTATCAGGATAGATGGGAATGTGGAATTTGAAAAACAAACAGACCAGCTGTGATTTCATTGATTGGCAGAGCAGGGTCTGAATGACCTATTCTGCTAGTTTGTATGTGCATATATATGAAGTTTTTTGAGTCCCAGCATTTGAATATCACTGGGTTTTTCATCTGACCTCTCCATACATCTCTTACTGACTTGACTTTTGGGTTACTCTCATTTCTGTTCATGACCAAGGCATCAATATCTATAATTGGGTATAAGCCAATGATGCACATAAATCTATTATTCGCACTTTTGGAGGTGTCTGGTTTTTGCTTAACATTTCCCGCTGAGCAGTTAAAATCATACCCCAGATGAATTTGGTGCAGACAGCTCCAAGGCCAGAACAAGACAGCATTTTGCTGTTTATCTGTTTAGATTGGCAATGATCCCAAACCACTGCTGGCATGGACTAACTGCCAATTACAACATGATTTCTCTATTATTGCATCTTTACAAACATTACCCCATAATCTAGCCACAACGGCGACCTTAAAGAATGGCCCAATCCTCTTCCAGGCGCTGATTTCAGTGCCACAGTAAATAAACCCATTCAACGACAGTGCTATATAATTGAAAAGTTCCGAGGTTTGATTTTCAATGTGTGGTATTAGCCAATCTGAGCCAGGGACGTGGCTAATAGACAGACAAATCTTATATCTGTGCTCATCTGGGCTAGGGTGGGAAAATCTGCAAGAGTTTCCTGTCTTGATTACTGATCAGAAGTGACTAAGGGTGTCTATCAGTTCAGGACAGAATGTGTCCTTTTCCTGATACCCTGACACTCATACCCAGTTGGGGTCAGCTCACAGTTGAAGATAGGCCACTTTGTGGAGGATACAAAATAGCAGCTGGCATCTACTGAACCTTACACCTGCATGACAGTCCCTTCAGAAGAAAGGAGAGGAAATCATGTTGAGGTTGTACGGGATATTGGTGAGGTCTGTTCTGGAATACTGTGTCCAGTTCTGGTCGTCCAGTTATAGGAAAGATATTATTAAGCTAGAGAGGATTCAGAAGAGATTTAGCAGAATGTTGTTGGCTATGGAAGGTTTGAGTTATAATGAAAGACTGGAAAGGCTGGGACTTTTATACTGGAGGTAGGAGGTTGAGAGGCAACCTTAAAGAAGTTTATTAAATAATGAGGGGTATGGATAGAATGAATAGTAGTTGTCTTTTCCCAAGTATGGAGGATTTCAAGACTAGGGGGTGCATTTTTAAGGTGAGAGATTTAAAGAAGACATGGAGGCAAATATTTTACACAGGGGGTGGTTCTTACGTGGAATGAAAATCCTGAGGATGTGGGTACAATTACAACATTCAAAAAACGTTTGGATAGGTATGTAAAGTACATGAAAGCCCTACGCAGAGTCAACCCATGTAGGGCTGCTGGACCAGGTAACATCCCTACCAGAGTACTCAGGATGCTCTGACGTACTGGCAGATGTTCTCATGGACATCTTTAACATCTCCCTGAGCTGCGCCATAGTTCCAATGTGCTGGAAGACCGCTACCATTTTCCCCACGCCAAAGAAGTATCCTGCCTCAATGACCACCACCCCGTTGCACTGATACTCTTTATCATTAAAGTGTTTTGAGAGGCTTGTGATGAGGCATATTAAGACCCTGCTGCCTCACCCCCCCCCCCCCCCCCCCCCCCTCACTGGACACCCTGCAGTTTGCATATCATCCCAACCTCTCAACAGGTAATGCCATTTCCACCACCCTCCATCTGGCCCTCGCCCACCTGGACAGGAAGAACACCTATCTCAGATTACTGTTCATAGACTTCAGTTCTGCATTTGACACCATCATTCCTCAGCACCTGATTGGAAAGCTGAGTCTGCTGGGTCTGAATACCTCCCTCTGTAACTGGATCCTGGACTTCCTGACTAGGAGACCTCAGTCAGTCCGGATTGGGAACAGCATCTCCAACACCACACACTGAGCACGTATGCTCAGTCCACTGCTGTTCACTTGCTGACTTACGTCCATGCAGTGATGCACAGCTCGAATCATATTATTAAGTTCACTGATAACACAACTGTTGTGCATCCCTTTGGAAGGAACAATGAGTCAGCATGCAGAGAGGAGGTGCAGCGCCTAATGGACTAGTGTAGAGCCAATAACCTGCCTCTGAATGTGGACAAAATGAAAGAGATGGTTGTTGACTTCAGGAGGGCACAGAGCAACCACTCTCCACTGGATATAAACAGCTCCCCCATGGAGATCGTGAAGGGCACCAGATATCTTGGCGTCCACCTGGTTCCTCAACACAAGCTCCATAGCCAAGAAAGCTCAGCAGTGTTTCGACTTTCTGCACAGGCTGAGGAAAGCCCACCTCCGACCCCCCATCCTCACCACATTCTACAGACGGTTCATGGAGAGTACCCTGAGCAGATGTATCACTGCCTGTTCAGGAATTGCATCATCTCAGATCATTAGACCCAACAATGGATAGTGAGGACAGCTGAGAATATCATTGGGGGGGTCTCTTGCTTCCATTACAGACATTTATACCACACACTGCATCCGCAAGGCTAGCAGCATTGTGGATAACCCCACACATCCTTCATTCAAATTCCTCTCCTTCCTGCCATCTGGCAGAAGATACCAGAGCATTCGGTCTCTCACGCCAGACTGTGCAACGGTTTCTTCCCCTAAACCATCAGGCTCCTTAACACGTATGAACACACTCCATTCCATCTGCAATTCTTTGCATGACTTTTTGAATTGTTGCTAAAATAATGCTTTATTAATGATCATTCATTATTACACTCTAATTTGTTCACCAATATGCCTATTGTCTTGTCTTGTCAGGAATTACTGTGCTGTGCATATTTTGCACTTTTCTTATGCACTTTATGCTGCCCTTGTATGACTCTACTCTCGTGTAATTCGTGCTGTCCGTGTAGCACCTTGGTCCTGGAAGGATGCCGTCTCGTTTTTACTGTATCAGTTGTATATGGTAGAATTGAGAAATAAAGCTACTCTTGAATAGAAAAGGTTTGAAAGTGTATGGCCAAAGCAGGCAGATGAGACTAGTTTAGTTTGGAATTATGTTCGACATGGACTGGTTGGACTGAAGAGTCTTTCCGTGCTGTATGACTCCATGACTCGAATACTGGAGAGGGAATTTCTTATACAATAAATGTTCCCTTTCAATCAATCTGTTACAAGAAATTAGCATTTTCATTTGTTTCAAATAGGAAAAGGTGACGACCACCTCAGGCAACTGGCATTAAAGAGTGATTTGGAGATGCCGGTGTTGGACTGGGGTGTACAAAGTTAAAAATCACACAACATCAGGTTATAGTCCAACAGGTTTAATTGGAAGCACTAGCTTTTGGAGCGCTGCTCCTTCATCAGGTGGTTACTGAAGCAGTTTAGTGCAACTGAAATGAATTAACACCCAAAAATAAGCAAAAAACTACAATACTTCAGTAGACCAGTCAATTTATTCTACATGTATCTATTGTCTGCTTAATGATATTCAGCAGAATTGCCCTATTAGAGGGGAGATTTGTATGCATTTTAAGAATTTTATTATCTCCACTTACCTAAATTGATTCAACAGCAGTGACATAATATGCTGCCCGGCTAATATATCAGTGTGACCAAATTGTGGGTTTTCCCTGCCTGTGCATTCTAATGTGTGTTAACAAATGGAGAGTACATGCTACTTAAAGCCTCGCAAATCACTGGTAGCAGGTATACTGCTATTTATGTCTTTAATCCCAGTTTCTGCTCATATCATGTGGAGCAATCTATGCACTCAAAGAGCTGATAAATGAATGAAAGATAATATCTGATGCTGAAGGAACTCATTTTTTTTATTGCATCTATGATTAAAAACAAACCTGCTCTTTAGAGAGCTTAGTGCAGATGGGTGTGTCTGCCCGAGCAATGGCACACATGGTGTAGGTTCCAGGGCCCTTATCTCAGGATTTTCCTCAGTTTACTGTTGTAGCATTTGTAAAGCTGCTGGTCTTCAAAAGACTCCTAGCTCTGTTTCTGTAGCATCACCTGTCTCTGCCCTGGCCTCGTATCATCTGTTGCTGCTACAACTCTGACCTTTATTTATGTCTAAACTCTCCTGGTGAGCTTCTATGTTGTACCATCTGTAAAACTTCACAAAACTCTGCTGTCACATCACATGTCATCCTTGTATTTGAAATTCCGTCTTTCACTTTCATATTCCTCAGTGGCTTTGCCCCTCCTTACTTTTGTAACCTCATCTTGACCTACAATCATCTTAGAATTCTGTGCTCCTCCAAATCTGACCTTGTGCCCTGGCTCTATTTTCATTGTTCTTCCATGGGCAGTCATGCCTTCAACTTTGCTATTTCAACTGATCAGATTCTAAGCTCAGGATTTTACTCCCTAAAATTCTTTATTTCTCCATTTCCCCACCTTTTAAAGTCCTCAATAAAATCTATTTCCATGATGAAGCTTTTTTTTAACTTGTCCTATCATATTCTTTTTGGCTCAATGTCAAGTTTTATTTGAAAATATTCATTTGAGAGATTTTGAACTGAGTTAATGTTTAAATATGAATCCAAATTGTTCACTGGTTGTGGCATTGCATTGTTTTCCAGGGGGCTCCACAGTAGATCTAGTTATTTATCAGACTCTCTGTTACATCTATGACAACCTCCGTGGCATAAACGTTGACAACTTTGTCCTGAAGATATGTGGACTGGAAGAATTTCTACAGAAGTAAGTTACTTGCTGAAATTTTAATGCATGTACAAATAGCTTGCTGTGGAAATCGGCATTTAACAAAAGCATTTTTTAAAAATAGTAAACTTACGGTGGTATTTAAAAAGAGAACATACTGGAAAATGATTAAAGTGATTGGCTAATATTGTGCATTTTGAACCTTTTCTCCCTAAGGTACCATTCTACTAAATCTGATTCTCTACAAGGTCTTGACAGCACCCAATTCCTGCCCCCCACCCCCCAAACTGTGATGCCCAACATTGATCAGTGTTTTCTAGGGCAGGTTTAAACAATGATAGATGAAGGTTTAACATTACTTTCTTGCAGTTCTGCATTGTGCTTCTGTTATAAAGCCATGCTTTTTACCAGCTTTATAACTTTTTTTCTTGTGACCTTCGATGGTTTATATATGTAACCACTGTGAGATTTCTGTTTCCTGCACAATTATACCTTATCAAAATTGTGCTATTTTATTTACATTTCCAAAATGCATCATTGCACTCTCATGCTAGTAACCAGATTGAAATCAGGAGATGGAACGTGGCACATTGTACCTCCCCGCTCACAGAACGTTCCAGTGCCACGAAAGCTGCAGTTGCTGAGATCTGTCACTTACCACACACCGCAGTTCCAACTGCAGACTTTCCTGTTCTGTTGTAGTGGACAGAATCTTGGGTTTTGATCAGCTGCCTTTTGAAGTCAGACACTGGTACAGTAACTCTGCCACTTGGTTAACTCTGTCGGTACCACATTGTTATCACAAAGTTATGAACGTGGCTAAATGTTCAAACTGGCCACTGTTTAACCATCTACCCATTTCAGTGTATGAATGGGTGACATTTATCTGACTCTAACTTAAAAAGTTGTCAGGTCCTGGTAGTTGACTTGGTGTATTTTGTTTTTGATTCATTCATGATATGTAGAATGTGCCAGCATTTGCCGAGAAGGCAGTTAAAAGTTCAACACGTAGGCCAGACAAAGATGAAAGATTGCCTTCCCCAAAGGATGCCCATTGATACTGGTTGCATGGATTTTCCAGATTTATTTTAAATTAGTTCAAATTTCACCATCTGCCATGGTGGGATTTGAACCCATCACTGCAAAATGTTCACCTGAAGTTCTGGGTTACTAATCCAGTGACATTACCACTGTGTCACTCCCTACCCATTTTTCATACTGCTGTTGCTGGGAAACTAGACAACCAGAGGTTCACAGAGATCACAGTCTCTTGAATAAAGGGAAAACTTGATTACCTTTATGATGAATTAAAGTGGGGATAAAGTGATCTGTCAGGTGAAGATTATGTCGGGAGCCATCATGTTTGTTCAAGTAGGAAGAGGGACTGATGAGCAAAAGGAAGCCTGAGACTTTTAATGGAGTATTGCGCACTGTTTGCCTATTCTCTATTTACCCTTATGCCCTGACCCAGAGAACAGTCTCAAAGAATCATGTCTGTCATCCCTTGCCTTTTGACAATGTCTTTTGGACACCATTTAAACTGTGCTTTTTTAAAAATTCACTGGGATGTAGGTATTGCTGACAGGGCCAGCATTTGTTACTTGTCCCTATTTGTCCTTTGAGAATGTCATGGTGAGTTGCTGCCTTGAATCACTGCAGTCCATGTTTTCAGATTGGGAGGGAATTTGAGGATTTTGACTCAATGATATTGAAGGAATGGCAATATATTTCCAAGTCACCAATTTGGTGCGTGGCTTGGTGGTTAACTTGCAAATGGTGGTATTGCCATTTCCTTCTAGATGAAAGTGGTCATGGGTTTGGAAGGAGCTGTCTCAGGAGTTTTGGTGAATTTCTAAAGTTTATCTTGTCAATAGTACACTGCCACTGAGCATCAGTAGTGGAGGGAATGGATGTTTGTGGATGTGGTTTCAGTCAGGTGGACTGCTTTTTTTTCGGGTGCCAAGGTTCTTTGTGTTAGGAGCTGCACTCGTCCAGGCATTTGCAAAGTTTCCATCACACACTTGATTTTTGCATTGTGGACAGTGGCTGTAATTATTTAGATGACAAATAATAACTGGGCCTATTTTGAGGAGGAGAATTTTTTTCAAATGCGTTATTTGGCTGTGGATGACAAGGTCACATTCATTACGTATCCCTACCTGTTCTCCCTCTGGAAGGTATTATTGGGCTTTTTCTTTGAACTTCCTTTGTTCTTATGGTACCTCAGCAGCCTTAGAAAAATATTACTCAGGATGCTCTATGACCCTAACAGATTTTTGCAGCTGTTGGAATGTTTCTACAATGTTGGAAGTAGAAGTCATGTGTTTCACATGTACTGTTGAAGTGTGTTTGGTACATTTCTGCAGTCAGTTTGTGACAGTGGCATAGGGAAGATAGGTTGAGTTCAGCCACAACACCGATTAAGAAAATAGATTTGTCTTGGATAGCCTCAAGTTTTTTGTCTATTCTTGCAGCTACACCTGCCCAGGCACGTGTAGAGGGATGAAGCCCTTTTATTTGGAGAGACCCTGGTGATATCGGTAGCATCAAGCGAGAGCTGCAATGTCGATCATAGACTGATAAAATTTTTCACTCCTGATTTTTGCCAGATAAAACTCAATAAGGTTGGCTGTTGCAGGATCCTTGGAGGCTGACTTAATTGGTCACAAGAATGTCAAGCTTCCTATAATGAAAGCACCTTTTAAAGATCTTGATAAAGGTACACAGTGGAGTTTCAGAACACCAGTTGTTTTACTACATGGATATGATTTGCAGATTAGATTACACAATGCCTTAGCCACATGTGCAATAGGCTGGACACTTTTTTTAATTCCCCAATTCAATTTCAGTCCATTGGGAATTGATCTAGTACAACAAGAACTTGTAGTTACCCAGCAGCTTTATCAAAATTAAACATCTCAACATGTTTCAGAGGAACACAGTTCAGAAGGCTATAGATGTGAAATGATTTCCAACGTTTTCCTCACAGATGACTGAAAGTCATTCATGTTCAATTTGTCGCAGAATTAAGTTGGGAATGGCGTGGGGCTTGTAGTGGTAGAATTACTTTAAAGTAAACACTCTAAATTCTGAGTTCTGAAAAAGGGTCACTAGACTTGAAACGTTAACTTTGCTTTCTGTCCAAATCTGCTACCAGGTATAAACATAGCCAAACCTGTGTTTCTATGTTTCTCCAGCAATTTCAGTTTTCCTCCAAATTGATCATTATATTAGAAACTATCTATTTGGTCTTCACTTTAAGAACATCTAGGCTCCTTAGTGAGGGGAAAAAAACCTTTTGTTCCAAAGGGCACAGGTAGCAACTGCAATATGCAGAAGGCTTGCAGAGATTTGCAGACTTATACATTTCATGTGTTAGTTTCAGTCTGAGTGTGTTCAGTGTAAACAGGATCATTGAATGAAGCTCGGTTAACAACTTCTCTTTTTTACTTTTTTAAACATGTAATATATTTAAATGTTAGATTCTATTTTCAGTTTTTAATTTTCCCCGGTTTATTCAGTGTGACGGTCTCTCAAATGCAGCTGCAATCTTGTATTCTTAAACAGGCTGCTTGTCTATGTTGCACCTGTATGTACAATTGTATCCACACCACTTTGTGTGGGTGTGGGTGTGTGTGTGGGTGTATGTTTATAAATATTCGTGCAGTTGCTTTTGCGACTGTATGTGTTTGCACCTGTGGGCCACAATTTTCTGGGCCTACTGATAGGAAGTGAACTTAATTAATTGGAATGTTTTTAGATCCCTGAAAGATTCAGTAGTTTTTCTTACCTTAGTAGATGGTGTGTTCTCCTACTTTTAGGGTATGAAATAGGAAGATCCTGTGTGTGTGTCTATGCGTGTATGTCACGAACCGCAGAAGGAGAGTGGGAAGTTTTATTTAAACCTACTTTTGTGTCCTGGGCATTGGAAAACTCTGCAGAAACTTTCCTACAAACACTAGCCTCTTACCCGATCAAACAGATCTCTGAAATGAAAGTGCAACATTCAATGGAAGCGTGAGTTTTGTGTCTCTTTCCTGTTATTTGCTGGAATCCAGAGAAGCACTGAGCTAAATGAGCCAGCGTACATTCCAGGCATAAGCAGTAGCTTCTGCTGAGTGAGCTAATCTCCAGATGGCTAGTATAGTTACTAGTTGATGTGACTAGCGTAGACCTGTATGAGGAAATTAGATAAATATTTGGAGGAGAAGTCAAGTAAAGGATGGAATGAGATGAAATAGGATGATAGGAAGCTCATTTAGGGCGTAAACACCTACATAGCGACCTTGGGCCAATTCAGCTGTTTGTGTTATAGAAAAGTACAAGCAGTAGTAGACCATTTAGTCCCACAAGTCTGCTCCTCCATTCTAGATCGTGGCTGATCATCATCTACTTCAGTGCCATTTTAGCACACTACTTCCACATCCCTTGATGTCATTAGTATCTAGAAATGTGTCCATCATTGTCTTGAATTTACTCAATGACTGAGCTTCCTCAGTCCCCTCGATTTTAGAATTCAAAAGGTTCACTGCCCACTGACTGAAGAATTTCTTTCTCATCTCAGTCTTAAATGGTTTGCTCTTTTTAATGAGGCTGTGTCTATTCGGTTGATCCCTTTTATGAATTTTTGTTTCTATGAGATCTCCTTTCACTCATCTAAACTCCAGAAAATACCAGACCATTCTCTTCAACCACTCCCCAAAGTGTTGTAAAGGTAATATAATACAAACAGCCTCTGCTTTCCCTGTTCTAAGACTAAAGGAAGAGAACACAAAAGAAATCAGCTTTTTTCATAATCATGGTGTGGCCCTCCCTCAAAGATTATTCATACATGGATGTGATGATCGATCTTATGCAGGAGCTGCTGTCATACATGAGACCAGAAGGAGATTTCCACCCACTCAGCTGATCCAACTCTGACTCCAGCAAAGATCCCTGAATTGGCCTTGTTTGCACTTTTTCAGCCAGCTCCTAGCATGAATGATTCATGCATCAACGTGTCTAGCTTGGGAGATAGTGGTTAATTGTCATGTTTTTAAAAAAATTATTAAATGGGTTACGATTGTCAGTTCAATTCCCTCACTTCACAACCCAGATGGAAGGTAATCATAGTTTAAAAAGGCAGTTGGACAGATGTTTGCTAATGAGGAATTTTTATAGAGGAACAGTAAAGGCAAGGGACTAAGCAGAGAACTCCTCTTTCTAAGAATTAAGAGAGAGCTTGAGGTAGAAAACCCACCACGTATGTTTCAGGTTTCTATGATTCTGTAAATTGAAGTAAGAATTTCAGCTTGGGCATATTCAGCGAGACCACAGTTGACCTGCTTAATGGACTCCATCTATCTGCCTTGGCTCAACATCGTTATGTATCATTGTCTTGGAACAATCTGAAGCTTACCTTTTTTATGTCTGTATCAAAACTGTGTAGCTTTTTGGAGGGTTTCTCACTGTGAGCTCTAGCAGGTTTTCTTGCTCTATCTTACAAAACTGGTCTTATTAATTATCTACCCCGCCCCTATGGTATATTATATGTCTGGTTTCCATCCCATCTTCCCTCTTGCTGTTCCTGGAAGAACTCACCAGGTTTCCTGGAATTCACTAACATCCATTGCACACCCTATGCGTACCTCCGGTCCAGAGCTGCCCTACACCATTCCTGATGTTTCTCTCAGGCGCAGTGCATTTACATTGTCACCTAGGTTATAGCAGTCTCAGCCATTTGGAGAAACAAGGTTAATGTCATTTTTCCCTCTGCTATTGCAAGTTCCATCATCCTCTCTCCACTGCCTCTCACTCGTGCTTGTTCGCTGCTGCTGTACCCACCTTTCCCTTCTTTAATACCTGCCTTTCTGATTCCATGAGGAAAACTGCCCACAATCGGACAGAAAGACTCAAGCTGAGTGGCATATTGCCCATCATTCAGTTCCTCAGCCCTTTTGAGGAGAGATTAGTGTCTCCAGCTGCCCAAACAGAGCCAGACTGGTATTACAGACTTCCCTTGAGTTACTATGCCAAACATTTGAGTGAAAGCTGTCCCCTTTTCTTGACTGAGCCCTGCTGGAAATGATTGGCAAGCTTTAAATGACAAGGTTTCAGGCTTTGGACTGCCCTAAATGATACAGTGACACAGCAGTGTTATGAGCCTGCTATGTTTGGCTGAGGGGGATAACTGAAAACAAAGCAATGCAAGGCAGGGATGCTGTGAGCACCCAGGTATGGTCAAAGTGTATAAGTACAATGACAGTTAGCAGAGAGTCCAAAGATGTAGTTTGGTTCATTCTGTGAGCTAGATGTGTGTCCTTGCAGTAATATTACTGATAGAACCTTAGGTCCATATTTGAAGTACAGAAGCATTCAGTAAATGGGTTCTTAGGAGTGGAACATGTCAGATGCCAATGTCTATGGATGTGGCTGTACACATGCAGTGTATCCTAGGATGTTTGAGTTTGGTGTCCAACATGGAGGTTGTTTGGAGCAAGTGGTGAGCTGAATCCACCAGAAATTTGCTCTGGTTTCTTTGAGTTTTCCTGTTGTCTAATGTGTTTGGCGAGTTTGGTAAAATGGGAGGTATTACGTTAATGTGGCTTGTTATGCCATTAACAAGCACCTTAATAAGCACTAATCCTTGTCATTGACGTTTGAATGCTTGTGAAAAGTTAGTGAATTACTCCCAATGTTGAGTTGGGCCTTGCCACACCTGTTGCTTGATTCTGACATATACTCCGCCAAAGCCAAAATTGCTCAGACTTCTAGGATTCCACCCATAAATCTTAAAATTATTAATTGAGCTTGTATCGTGATACTTTATATGCATTCTACACACTTAGCTGTTTGCACGAAAAATGTTCGTCAATATAATCGTAATCTAGGCTGATGCCTCCGTGAAGTGCATGAAAGTTTTCTGGCATTCTCTAGCTGTACATTGTTATTCCCACCCTGTTTGATTCAACTAATGGTATTCTGGACACCCACTGGAGGAGCCGCTGTGTGAAATGCGTAATTGAGGCCCTATGCTGCTGTGTTGAGAGATCAGGAGAGGTGGATGTCACAGCTGACACGTGACCAAAAATACTGGCACTTTGAGCAAAGTGTGCAGTCAGTTCCAGCAGTGAGAGTAAGCCGCCACAGGATATGTGCAACTAAAAGATAAGTGTGAATTGGACTGTAAATCATACAAGGACATGGGCTGCAACATCCTGTGTTTAGTCAGCATTCCCGCAGGGAAAGGTGGCAGATCTCAACCCTTCAGACCTCCCTTCAATAAATATTTTTTTAAGATCAACTTGTGGCCAACTTCAAGAGCAATTTCTCTGTCACAGAGCTCTAGCATCAGTAATGAAGGTTTGTAGATGGATTTCAGTGCTTGGAGCTCAAGCTGCTGAAGGCACAGCTGAAAATGGTGGAGCAGTTGAAATTGGAGAGGCACAAAGGGCTAGAATTAGATAAGTGCAAACATCTCAGTGGGAAGGGAGAGGTGTGCAGGGTCCGGGTGTGTGTGTGTGTGTGTGTGCAGGTAAGGCAGGAGGAGATTAAGGATGGAGGGCACCATTGAAAATCAGGATGAAAATGTTAAGTTTGAGTTGGTGCTTGACAACCAATATCGATCAGTGAGCACAGAGCTGACAGATGAATGAGACTTGGTTTTATTGACAACACAGGTAGCAGTGTTTTGGATGATCCCAGGTTTACAGAGTTTAGAATATTGTGGGAAGTTGCAACCAGGTATATATTGGCATAGGCAAGTATAGAAGTAGGAGAAAGTGAGGACTGCAGATCTGCAGAATCAGAGTTGAAAAATGTAGCACTGGAAAAGCACAGCAGGTCGGACAGACATCAATGAGGATTTCGGCAGCAGACGAATGGTGCAGGACTAATGTTGGATAATGGAGGTGGAATAAGCGGTCTTAGTGATTGAACTCCTACACCAAGGTTGCTGGCACTCAGATTTTTGACTCCAATGTCTGCCAGGGAGGGATACGACCATGCAAATTAGGAGAAAGAATAGGCTACTCAGCCCTTTGAGCTTGCTGTGCCATTCAGTAATATCATGGCTGACTGATTACACCACATCTGGCCTACCCCGATAACCTTTCAATTTCTTGCTTGTCAAGAACCTATCTGTCTTTACCTTAAAAATATTCTGCTTCCACTGCCTTATGAGGAAGGGAGTTCAAAAAACTTTGTACGTTCTATGAGGGGAAAAAGAAAATTCTCATCTCAGTCTTAATTGGGCAGCCTCCTATTTTGAGAGTCACACTTAGTTCTGGATTCTCCCACATGAAGAATTATCCTTTCCATATGCCCATTGTCAAAACCCTTAAGAGTCTATATGTTTCAATCAAGTTGTCTCTTGCTTATCTACACTTCGGCTTAGCCTGTCTGACGTTTCCTCATAACACAAGGCACCCATACCAGGTATTCGACAAGTAAATCTTCTCCGAACTGCTGCCAAAGTGTTTTCATCCATTCTTAAAGATGGAATTGGTAGCTAGGAATCAGTTTGTGGTGACTTCAGTCTTCCCAATACTTAGAGGAAACTTCTCGTCCAGTGTTGGATGTCAAATAATTAATCAACAGTAGGGGCATTGAGAGAGGTGGTGTTCAGGTAGAGTTGAGAATTGTCAACATATGAAAATTAATGCGTGCTTTCACAGGATGAGAGATTGCATACAGATGAGAAGCAGTGCCACTGCTTTCAAAGGCAACTACCTACTCGCAAATAGAGCTAATCATTTACTATATCCATTAACAGGCATGCTTGTTATTTACAGAGGCACCACTTCCTACAAATTCAGGCCAATAACTATTTTCACTAGATTTCTTATGTTCCTTTCCTTGTCCTGGCACTCTGCTTTTCCCATTGGATGGAAAGCGACTTCCTTAAATTTCCAAGCTGTATCAAAATTGGCCATTATTGATACTATTGATTCTGTAGTCACATGATGGTAGGTAAATTGTAGGTGGTAAATGAAGTGTTAAATAGCAGAAATTCAGGAGGCCATTCTGTGACTAATTTAAAAACAATAACAGAAGTTGTTGAAAAAACTCAGCAGATCTGGCAGCATCTGTGAACAGAATCGAAGTTAACGTTTCGGGTTCGGTGACTAATTAAGCCTGAATTCTGACTGTAGCGGCTGAAAAAATAGATAATTTCAAACTTCAAATTTCCAATTTCAAACCGTGATTTTACGTTTTTCCCTTTTTTCTAACAAAGAAGCACAGATTCAAAAAACATCTTCTGAGAAGGTCACACTGAAGTACTGAAGCACCTGCCACCATTTTGTGCGCCAAGCCTTCAGCCTAAGAACCAGAAATTGGTCACTTTTGTGTAAGGTTACCTGGACGGATGGGGATATAAAAGCCACAAGTCCACCCAGATTCAATCTGGCACCTTTACTGCTTCAAGTTACAATCACAAATAAAGTTATTCATGTATCAAAGTTACTTCTGGAAAACCCTTGAAGCGGAAACTGCTGATGAACCATTGGAGAATAAAACAAACAAGCAAACAGAGAAGCACTGGCTCTGAGAAGGAGTGCAGATGTCTGACATTTGCCCCTTCTTCAGCAGTACTCATCTCCCTTCTCTGCATTTTCTCACTCTTCATCTCTCCTATCTCTTTTCCATTTTCTTTACCCTTTCACTTCTCCCTTCTCTTTTTTCCCTCCCTCTTATCCCTTCTCTTTTCTCACTCTCTTAACTGCTTTTCTGTCTCTTCTCTCTCCTCCCATCTCTGTCCTGTATTTTCACTCATTCTTTTCTCTTTTTCTATCAGTTTTGTCTTGTTCTCACTTTTTCCCTTTCTGTCTTGTCCTCCCTTCCGTCCTTCCTTCCTTCCCCCCACGGATATATTTGGCATCATAATTCAGAAGTGAAGATGTTGAAGGAGGGAGAAACAGGTCATAGGGAAAGAGAATCAAACAAAAGAGAAGGAAACCAATCTCAGAAAATATCTGCTGCTATGCTTGCCATGGTTTGTAGCTTTTGAGTAATCCATGAATGAATGTTTGTCTTGAATATAAGGGTTAGTTGTTCATTATCCTTCAATTGTATGTGTGTGTGTTATAAAGCTGAATCCAACATTGATTTTGTAGTTACTGTCTTCTCTCTCACTTTAGCATACCGATGGGAGAAAAGAGGATGGAAAGGGTTGTAGGGCACTTGGAATGATTATGGGAAACACTTTCTGAATAACATTGCACTTGGCTAGGAAGTTGCAGATTAGGCAGTGATTGTGGTTGATTTCAGAAAGTTTAATGAATACCAGCTAATCCATGTCTTAAATCATTGAAATCTATAATCTTTTAATTAACACATAGGCCTTTAGAGTTAGTTTCAATGAGGGTAATAACTGATTCTATTTAGTTTGATTTGATTTATTGTTGTCACACGTATTGAGATAGTGAAAAGTGGTGTTTTGCATTCTGTACAGGCAGATTGTACCTTATGAAGTGAATCAAGTAACAAAACAGAATGCAGAATACAATTGCAGAGAAAGAGATCAATATTAACATTTGAGAGTCTAGACTGGAGTGGTGCTGGATAAGCACAGCAAGTCAGGAGCATCCGAGGAGCAGGAAAATCGATGTTTCGGGCAAAAGCCGTTCATGCCCGGAAACATCGATTTTCCTGCTCCTTGGATGCTGCCTGACCTGCTGTGCTTATCCAGCACCACTCTAATCTAGACTCTGATTTCCAGCATCTGCAGTCCTCACTTTTGCTTATTAACATTTGAGAGGTCATTCAAAAGTCTGATAATAGCAGAGAAGAAGTTGTTTTTGAATTTGTTCGTATATGTATTCAGTATTTATATCTTCTATCTGATGGAAGATGGTGGAAAAGAATATAACTGGTGGGGGGGGGCGGGCGGGCGGGCGGGGGGGTGGCATCGTGATTATGTTGGTTGCTTTCCTGAGGCAGTGGCAAGTATAGATCGTGTCAATGGATGGAAGGCTGGATTGTGTGATGAGCTGGGCTGTGTTGACAGTTTCTTGCAGTCTTGGAAAGAGCAGTTGCTGTACCACACTGTGGTGCACCCAAGTAGGATGATTCTATGGTGCATTTATAACAAATTGGTAAGAGTCTTTGTGGACATGCCAAATTTTGCTGGCCCTCTGAGGAATTGGAGGTGTTGCCGTGCTTTCTTGACCATCATGTCCATGTAGGTGGACCAGGACAGATTGTTGGTGATCATCACTCCCTGATGTTCTTAACCATCTCCACTTCAGCACTGTTGTTGCAGACAGGGTCATGCCCTTCGCTCCACTTCCTGAAGTCAGTGACCTGTTCCTTTGTTTTGCTGACATTGATGGAGTGACTGTTGTCTTTACACCATGCTGCTAAGGACTCAGTCTCTTACCTGTGCTCTGTCTTGTTGTTGTTGAGATCTGACCTACAATGGTGGTGTCATCAGCAAACTTGTAAATGGAGTTGGGGCAAAATTTGGCCATACAGTTGTGAGTGTGTAAGAAGTATGATAGGGGGCTGAGTACATAACCTTGTGAGGCACCTGTGTTGGGATTATCATGGAGGAAGTGTCACATATTCTTACTGTCTGCGGTCTGTGGGTTAGGAAGTCAAGGATCCACTTACAGATGGGGGAAGTGGGGATGTAGATCTCAGTGATTGGAGATGAGCTTTCTTTTGGAATTGTTGTGTTTGAAGGTGGAACTGTAGTCAATAAGTAGGAGCCTATTGTGGGTATCCTGGTTATCCAGATGTTCCAGAATGAATGTAGGGCCAGAGAGATGGACCGGAGGCATCGGTAGGCAAATTGCAAATGATCAAGGCAATCTGGTAGGTTGGAGTTGATGTGAGCCATGACTAACCTCTTGAAGTGCTTCATAATTCTAGAGGTCAGAACCACCAGGCGATAGTCATGGAGGCACGCTGCATGATTTTTCTTTGGCACTGAGATGATGGTGATCATCTTGCAGGTAGGGACTTCAGATCGAAATAAGGAGAGCTTAAAGATGTCAGCGTATACTTCCACCATTTGGTCTGCACAGGATCGGAGTGCACAGTCGGGCATTCCAATCAGGCCATTCGGTTTCTGTGGATTCATGGAATTTAACATCTGTGGCATTGACCAGAGGTACAGGTGGATCAGAGGCTATGTGGACAAGTGGATATCATTTCACTGACCTTCTGTTCAAAGTGAGCATAGAATGCATGGAGCTCATCAGGTAGGGCTGTATATAAATAGACTAGATTAGATTCCCTACAGTATGGAAACAGGTCCTTTGGCCCAACAAGTCCATACTGACGCTCCGAAGAGTAACCCATTCCCCTACATTTATCCCTGACTAATGCACCTATCACTATGGGCAATTTAGCATGGCCAATTCACCTAACCTGCACATCTTTGGACTGTGGGAGGAAACTGGAGCACCCGGAGGAAACCCACGTAGACACTGGGAGAATGTGCAAACTCTACACAGATAGTCACCCGAGGCTGGAATCGATCCTGGGTCCCTGGTGCTGTGAGGCAGCAGTGCTGACCACTGAGCCACCATGCTGCCCCAATTGTTGCCTGCAATTCTGTTTGACTTCTCTTTGAAACCAATTATGTTGTGTAAGCCTTGCCACAAATTACAGGTGTCCGTGTTGTTAGTCTGGCTCTTGAGTTGAGTTTGGTGTTGTCTTCTGGCATCCCTGATAACCTTGCGAAGGTCAGGTCTGGATTTCTTGTATAGGTCTGGATCGCCTGACTTGTATGCCTCAGACCTAGACTTCATTAGGGAGTGGATCTCCTGGTTCATCAATAGTTTCTGTTTGGGGAGCATTCAGATTAACTTCTCCAGCACCTAGTCTTCTGCACACTTGCTAATGAATTCTGTGATGTTAGTGGCATACTTGTTTAGGTTGGCAGCTAAGTTCTTGAATGTGGACTATTCCACCGATTCTAAGTAGTTCCATAGAATATCTTCCATTGTCACAGACCAATACTGCACTACTTTTTGTACTGAGTCCTCAAGTGTCAATTTCTGTTTGTAAGATGGGAGGAGGAGCACAGCATTGTGATCTGATTTTGCATGGTATTTTGAGGAGAAGCTAGAAACTGATGGTAACAATGCCACTAGTTCTCTTTTCACTTGGTGGCTGGTTTGTTGCAAATGCTCAGCATTACAAAAGGAAGTATTATTCTGCATTGCTCACATTGCCAAGAACACCCTTGTTGTGCCCTGGGCAAACTTTGTAATGAAAATAATGTGGTCTGACCACTCAGGAATCACAAATAGATTGACAACTGGATTCTTCTGCATCTTTTAAAGGATTTTGTCATCTGAAGCTCATGGAGAAAGCCCTTGCACCTCAGAGTAAGAGACCTCAGAAGTACAGTGGGTGTGTTCATCAGCCTGATTCAACCTCAGTGTTGGAATGCTGCCACCTCTTACTTCATGCGCCAATCAATTGCTTCCTGTGCTTTGATTGGCACATAGCACAAGACTCTAATTCAGATGTGTCTCTGTTTCTCTAAGTAACGTGTTGTATTCGGATCCAACAGCATTGAGTTATATGATTTACACTATGAAGGGAGAGCATCCCCTGGTGTTGATGTTAATTAGTCAACCAGAGTTAAGTACTCTAATTTTTTCTGCCTTTCCATGGTATCATTTTTCCTTTTCAAACTCTTGTCCCTTTGTGTTAATTATGCCTCAATAATTATTTGTGGTGAAGCAGTCCATGTTCCAATAAACTCCTGTATGAAGAAAAGGTCCTGAGCTAATTATTACTGCTTTATTAACTAATGGAAGCTATCCGGTCAAAGTTATTAATTATCTTGAAAAGGAAACGCCTTCAGATCTCATTATATTCTCTGTTCAAGCAGGAAAGACTGAACTTTTTAAGTTCTTTTTCGTCTATCAGACCTTTTCTTTTTGTAAAGAGTAGTCATGGTTCCCATTTCGTGGCCCTAATAGTCTGGCTGAACTCCAGGATTATCCTGTGAATGTTACATGTTCAAGATTTCCACTGTGCTTTTGTATTCTGTGTGTAGAGACAGAATCATATTTAATGATTTTTGTATTGCTTTCTACCTGAATGTGCACCTTTACAAACTACAGAACTGCAGCTATTCAAGATGGCAGCTCACCACAATCTTCTTGAGGAAAACTAGGGATGGGCAATAAACGCAGGCATAGCCAGCGACACCCACGTGCCATGAATGATTTGTAAGAAAGGAGATCTCTGCGCATATTGCTGGAAACCTAACAAAAATTGCATTTCTCACCATTTGCATCCCTTAGCATCCTCAAGAAAGCTTTGTTCCCTATAGTATCCTATGGTTTCATTTTTGCCACAAGCCTTTCGTGTGGCATCTTCTCAAACTACTATCTCATAATCCATAGTTATAATATCCACCACAATTTGATAATGCACCCTGTAATTTCCTTGTAAAATTCAATTAAAAGCATGATGTACCGTTAAAGCATCCATGCTGGTTGCTATGGAGTTGTAGAGATCTACATTACAGAATATGTCCCATCGCGACCCCCATACAATTACTTTAAACTGGTCAAAAACAACTACTTAACTACTCTAATCCCACTTTGTAACACTTCACCTTAATTTTATGGGATGTGTCATCACGAGTGCAGAACTGAGAGTTCCAGATTCCCACCATTATCTTGGGGGAAAAGGTTTTTTACCTCCCATGTCCTATAAGCCATCTGCCCCTGACCTTAAATCTATGCCCATTGGTCATTGATGACTTCACCAAGGAGAAGAATCTCTTTCTGTCTCCCCAATCTATGCCCCTCATCATTTTATACATCAGTCCCCTCTGTTCTTGACTATCTTGTGTTTCTAAAGGTGACTAATATCATCCCTTATGATCTCTTGAGGGTGACTGGCAATCAGAGTAAGACTCAGCAATATTATCCCTTGCCCATTTCTAAAAGCTTGCTATATCTGCCAATCTGCAAAAGACCTTTTGGAAAATTACTAGTTGATGCTTTCACTCTCTCTTCCCTCTTCTGTTCTGAACACTTCCTGAATAGTGAACAAGTGCTAAATTGCAGTAAAATTCACTAAAGCTCTGTAATCTGCCTCCATTTCCAGATATCATTTTGAAATTTAGTGCCATGTTCTATAAAATATATTGGATCACACTTATTATTCTGCTTGGAATTGACACAATAATCTATACAGATTATTGGGGCAAGAATATGTAATTGAAATAATATACTTCAATGTGGTACCAAGAATTGTAGTCTCGATGTCTGAAACACCTTTCCACTTCTGTCTTCTCAATCCACTTGCTTGCCATTTCCACATCATGGGCACCTTGTAAATACAAATTATTGTAATTATGAGAGATTGTTTTATGTCAGAAGCAGAAATTTCACAATATTGATCTTGCTCTTGTTAAATAACACTTGATTCTTGACATATTGTACTTTTTATAGATGTATTAGAACCAGAGACTATTGTGTTTCTTAATTCAACAGACTTCAATTTATACGTGAACTCGGGTGTAAGCTTTTTAACATGCCTCTCCATTTGTCTAATGTTCAGGAAATTGTATAAGTTGATTGAGGAGCTACGAGTGAAAGAGTTGTTTATTAGGATATCTGTAGTCTGCATATTTCAAAATTCACAGGGATTATTATTTTGTTCCTTTGGCTTTGAGTTAATTCTAATTAAAATTCTGGATTTCCAACGCATTTTTTTTAAAAAAACTGTTGCGTGAAAGAGTGTGTACTTTTTAAAAATAAATCTATTCAGCTATGGGTGGGGCTGATGATGTTCTTTTGCTTTCAATTTCCTGTAAAGTAGGTATTGTGACGCAATATCTCAGCCCACACAGTACTCAGGCAGTAAGCCATTGTTCTGAGTTTGATAACTACCGTTTTGGCTCAGCCTTTGACCCTGTATTCAAGGGCTTCTCAGATTTGCCTTGCCCAGGCTCAGCTGCCACACTGACGTGAAGCCATTAAAATATCTGATAATTGGAAGAGTGCACCTGCTTTATGACACTTACCCAGTTCCTCCATCTTCCTGTACTGTTTTAATATGCTTATGACTCATAGCTGTAGATCTTCCCATTACATTTAATCGTAAGAGGAAATTTTGTTGTGGTGCGAGCGTGTTAGTTCCTTTCATTTAATTTTTTTTTCAAAGATTTAACTAGTTGATAGGATGATGCTTAGCCAATAAATCTCTAGATGTTGCTACATAGCCTGTGGCTCCACTCGTGCTCCTGGCTAGCTGACAACCTTGAAAGTAGCTGCCCACCATCTATATCATTAAGCAAGTTATTAAGAGGTAGTTGTGGTTGTTAGAGTTATAGAGTCATAGAGACATACAACATGGAAATAGACTCTTTGGTCCAACTCAACCATGCCCACCAGATATCCTAAATAAGGCTAGTTCCATTTTCCAGCATCTCTAAATGCTTCTCATTCACACACCCATCCAGATACCTTTTAAATATTGTAATTGTACCAGCCTCCTCCACTTCCTCTGGCAACTCATTCCATTCGAGTATCACCCTCTCTGTGAAAATGTTGCCCCTAAGCTACCTTTTAAATCTTTCTCCTCTCACCTTAAACCTATGCCCTCTAGCTTTGGACTCCCCCACCCTGGGGAAAAGACCTTGGCTGTTTACCCTATTCCTGCCCCTCACGATTTTATAAACCCCTGTAAGGTCACTCCTCAACCTCTGATGCTCCAGGGAAAATAGCTCCAGTCAATTCAGCCTCTCCCAATAGCTCAAATTCTCTAATCTCGGCAGCGTCATTGTAAATCTTTTCTAAACCCTCTCCAGTTTAATAGTATCCTTCCTATAACAGGATGACCAGAACTGTGCACAGTAGTCCAGAAGAGGCTTCACCAATGTCCTGTACAACTTCAACATGATGTTCCAACTCCTGTACTCAAAGGTCTGAGCAAAGAAGGCAAGCATTCTAAATGCCTTCTTAACCACCCTGTCTACATGTGATGCAATTTTCGAAGAATTATTGTTGTTGACGTTGTCGTTCAGTGTACAGGATGGTGAGAGTGGACTTAGGAGTGGGTGATAAGGTGATTTTTATAGGATAACTAACTTACAAATTGCCCCCTTGTTTAAGGGATGTTTTATTCTGTCAAAATAAAATGACAAAAATATCCAGCTCGCGTGGATTGGGAGAAACAATAACCAAGAAATCTGATGGTACCATGTCAGTTTTACACAGTAAAGGGTGTGACAACATAAGAAATAGAGCTGGAGTAGGTCATAAGCTCCATCAAATCTACCTTACCATTGAGTGAAATCTTACGATCTTTGACCTAAACTTCAATTTCCAGCGCCATTACCCATATCCCTTCATGTCTTTAGAACCCAAAAAAAATCTATTACCTCAACCTTCTGTATATCAAAACAGTTGATGAGCATTTTAAGCTCTCTGTGATAAATTTCAAATAGAATGATCCAAGTGTAAAATAATGCCAGATGTGTGCCATCTACAATCACAGTAGAGACAACCCGGATTTAAGTTTGTGATAGATGTCATGCTTTATGATATGCAAGTATGTAACACCTGTTTTAGCCCCCCTTTGCAACATTGGACTACCCAAAATGCAGCTGACTCTCTGCAAAATAATTTCCACTCCAGTTATGGCACTGGACATTGATGGCTTTATATGCAAGAAGTGTTATAACCACTTTCATAATCACAATTAAAAATGTTGTGTAATGCCAAGTTTTTCAAAATTCATTCATGAGTTTTGAACAGCATTTGCTATGTCAACATTTATTGTCCATCTCTAGTTGCCTTTGAGAAGGTAGTGTTGAGCTGGCTTCTTGAGCCACTACAGTGCATTGGAAGACCCAAAAAGTTATTTGGGTACTAATTGTCCAAGAGCAGTCTGTCTCCATTTACTCCATGAAATTGTTATGATCCTGACATGATCTTGTTCTTCCCTATCTCTCTAATCTCTTCCATCCTTACAATTCTAAAATATTATTCCTCCTATAAATCTGGCCTATTGAGCATCGCCAATTTTAATCTCTCGACAATTGGCAGGCATGCCTTCAGCTGCCTGGACTCTGAGCTCTGGAATTTCACCACCTCTCCTCTGCTTTTACACCTCACCAGCTCTCTTGGCTTCTCTAAGATGTTTCTTAAAACCTACCTCTATGATCAAGTTTTTGATCAACTAACCTAATACAGAATTATAGAAACCCTACAGTGTGGAAACAGGCCTTTCGTCCCAACAAGTCCACACCGACCCTCTGAAGAGCAACTCACCCAGAACCACTCCCATCCTATATTTATCCCTGACTAATGCACTTAACCTACACATCCCTGAACAGTATGGGCAATTTAGCCATGGCCAATTCACCTAACGTGGACATCTTTGGACTGTGGGAGGAAACTGGAGCACCCGGAGGAAGCCCACACAGACACTGGGAGAATATGCAAACTCCACACACAGTCGCCTGAGGTTGGACTCAAACCTGGATCCCTGGTGCTGTGAGGCAACAGTGCTAACCATATCTACTTATGTGATTGAAAAATATATTGTTTCACAAATGTCCCCTGAAATACCTTTGAATATTTTATTCCATCAAATATATACAGATCTTCTGATATAGGTACAAGTTGCTTTTGCTGCATTGCCCAAAAGCACATTCAATATTAGCTTTCAAAAGGGAATTGGATGTATATTGAAAAATGAAATGACACTGGGCCTCTGGGAAAGAACAGAAGAGTGGGACTAATTGGTATATCTTTATAGTGTTAGCGCTGGCATGGTTGGCCAAATATTCTCCTTTTTTTTTACTGTATAATACTACTGAGAAACTATGCTTTCTAAGCATGCCGCTAATGAGACATTTATCAATTGGTGAGACTTTATATGTTGAAGGGAAAGCATGCAATTTACCAAAATTGCCTTTCTTTTGACCGTTTTCTTTTACAAGTCAACAGTTATGAATGGTTGAAATAGTTATGAATAACAATTTTGTGGCTCTTTACTAAACTAGCTTTAGAAATTTCTGTGGTGAAAGGAAATCAATTTACTTATGATTGTGACTGAATCCATTCTTTTCCAGTAAACACACAATTGGGAGTCACAAATATGTTCAGTTTTGCCGTAAGTTTGATGTGGATATTAAACTCTACCTGATAGAGCTCAAGGCAGTTCGCAAGGACTTGATGCGTACGGTAAGCAATTCTAAAGTTCCGAATACTGATTCAGTCTGGAAGTTTTATAAAGATCTAAGTTTAAAGTGTTGGGGAATTCAATTTTGTTTACCTTTAGCACCAAGTTATTGGTTAGCTTGAGGAGACAGAGGTTTAACTGAACCACCCATCTCTCAATAATGACCTCAAGTTAAATGTTTGCATAGTTTTTCAAAAGCAAGTGAAAGCTTTCAAGTTTACCTTTGTTAAAGGTGAACAGTTCAAACTGTCTCAATTGGAAAAGTGTTAGTGAATTGAATATAGTATGCCTGCCTATGGAATTTAGAAATTGGCTGTCCGAAAGTGGGTTTATATAAAGTAACCAAAGGACTGCAGATGCTGGAAATTAGAAGCAGAAATAGAATTTGCTGACAAATCTCAGCAGGTTAGATAGCATCTACAAAGCAGAGTTAACGATTTGGGTCCAGTGTCATATTGTGTAAGAAGTGCTTTTGAGAGGAGGAGGGAACTGAACTCCAGGAGTGCATAATTTATTTGCATTATCAAATTCATATAATTGTGAAAGCAAGGGGCCTGCCGTGTCAGGTGAAATTTAATCAGGACAGCAAATACTCTGGAGGCAAGCTGATTTTCTTGCTATGGTACTATATTTGGCTGGGATGTGACTGGCTTATACCCAAGGATAGGGTCAAGGTGCTGATGACTCCTAATCTGTGAATGAGGTGCATCATGATCATCATAAAGGAGTTAACTACACTCATTGTTTATGATATGGTTTCATTTTTGTGAATTGCATCTTGTCCATTTGTTTTGGTGCAACTACACTTCTCTCTCCTTAACTCCTGACTGCTAAATGATAGGAATGGATAGACTGACTCATATTTATTGCAATTGACACTGTTTTCACAGGTCAGTGATGATCAGAGTCAATCAACTCTTAACCATTTCATACATCTGCAAGAAAGGCCCTTAAAACAGACCGTAACCAGGTGAGAGAGTAGTGCAGTCAACAGTGGTCAGTCTGTGTGCATTTCACATTCTGTTGCTAACGGTGATAAGGCTTGAAACTTCACCTATATTTATGTATAACTCCTGTACAAGTCTTAGTGTGTATGTATCTCACCCTAAGTATGATTTTCCTTCCATTGGGTTATTTAAAATTGGATGTTGTAATTTCCAGAATATCTTATCTCTGCCTATGGTATGTGTATGTGACAGGGGCTGTATAATGGATGTATCAAATGACATCTGTTCTGCCTGCCTCGGTTTAGCAGCAAGAAATTATCTTGCTGATAGCTGTGTTTGTAATTTCATTGCAGGCAAGCTCTGACCCTCCTCTTTGACACCTATCAAAATGAGGTGGATAACTTTCTGCTGGCTGAGGTAGGTTGCATAGCAACAAGACAATGTGTTGAGAATCTTTTGTTCAGTAACCTGGACAAACCTGTGTTTATTCAGCATTACATACAGAACAACTTGAGCATCTCTATTGAGTCAGTAAAATGGTTCACTTTCATCCCAGCTAACAGAATTATCTTTGTTCCCTGAAATTTTCCTTAATTTTACTTATTTTCTCCTGAGGCAGCTGACTTATTTTCAAAGCTTCAATACCCCTTTCGTATGTTTTTGGCTTTGACAGTGAGTGTTGTAAGGGACAAGGAACAGCGATTGTAAGTCTTAACTTGCTCTTCCTCATGCCCAAGGCCTATGTAACCAGCATCTTTTACAGTGATCGTTGGGCTCGCTAAGCTGTGCCCAGTTTTCCGAGAGCAGACTTTTTCATTTTGGATGCAGTAGAGCAGTAGCCAAAATTGTGAAGATTTGCAGATGCTGGTGTTTGGACTGGGGTGTACAAAGTTTAAAAATCTCACAACACCGGGTGATAGTCCAACAGGTTTAATTGGAAGCACTAGCTTTCGGAGCACTGCTCCTTCATCAGGTGGTTGTCAATTGTGAATCTTAGGTTACAGTTCAGATTTCCAATATAAAATTCATTTCCTCAACTAAAATATGAATTCTTCAATGAACTGTTATAAATCAGGCAGTAAAATAGAACTTTTTTTTCTTTTCATTGAAAAATATTTCTTGCTGTACTCAGGAATATTAAACTTTGCAGTTTTATGAATCTCGTAATGGACTAAATGAGTTTATCGTCAGAACTGCACTTTTTTGATAAATACCTCTCTATAATCTGACAGTAATCTGGCCTTAAATCGCTGAAGGTTTTTTTTTGAAAAGATAGAGTTATTTAGTCTTACTGAAGGACACCAGTCAGATTCTTATTAATGCAAATAATATTTGACATGAAAGATCTTTTAAAATGTGCTGACAATGCCTTTGCATCTGGAAGAGTACAATTTGAAAATCCTTCCCAAATAAGTGCATTCTGGAGGATTCTTACAATTCCATCCAGAGGAGTGAGAACAACATGATATTGGGGTGGTCAGTTTTGTGCTTCAGGTGAACCCAACTAAACAAAAACAGACCCTTTGGTCCAACCAGTACATGCCAACCATAATCCCAAACTAAACTAGTCCCACTTGTCTGTGCTTGTCTCCTATCCATCCAGACAGTTCTTGTTCATGTACTTACATAAATGTCTTTTAGACTAGCTTAAACATTCCAAAATACATGACTGTAAAAAGTTTTCTTACTTTTATTTAAATTCAAGTTGTGTTGATACTACTTTTGTAAACAATCATGCATTTGACTTTGTGTTAAAAGAATCAGAAGAACCATAGTTTCCTTATGTATGTAGTGAATGACTGTGACCTCCGTTTGAAATCTTGTATGAAGAAAAGTACTCTTAACAATGTAGCACTCTACCACAAATATTTGTTCAGTTCCTGTTTTGGGGTTATTGCAGCTCATAATCTCTGACCTTGCTATTTGGCATTAAAGAGTGCAGCGATTATTATCACGAGGTTATTCTGTCTCCCCATAGCAAATTCAATTCATCAAGTGAAGAAACCATTGTGTTCACTGTATACATTTACTGAGCAAGGGAGGTCTTGGGTGTGCTAATGTTTCTTTCTTGTTTATTAGATACATTTTGTTGCTTGCAGGTCGATCATTCACAAAAGGCCGAGAGGGTGGTTCAGTCTGTGATGGCCATTTGCAATGCACTTGCCTTGGTCGAGACACAGGAGATAACCAATGCCTTGAATCAGTTGCCACCCTGTCCCTCACGGCTACATCCCAGGATACAGAAGGTGCAGAAACCCACTTCTCGCTACTTTTCATCTTCTGAGTGCAGCTGATGCTTTTATCAAATATTCTCATTGTGTTTTGCGTAGCACTATTTAAAGAAATCCAAATGTTTCTGATTGTAAACTTTTTATTTTCCTGTTGGCTGTTTTTGTACATGATGCTGTTTCCTGGTGTTAAGTTCTGTGCCAATATGCTACCTCAGGATGACTTTTATTTATGCCCTGTCACTGGCTCACATCGTAGTCTCTGTCATGTCCTTCCTGGCTGTTGGTAGGAAAACATTTGAAACGTTTTCTACGTAGTGCAAGAAATAAAGAACAAAATTGCATTGACATAGCATCTTACAAAATCTCACCACATCCCAAAGTGCTCCAGAGTTAGTGAAGTACTTTTTGAAGTGTAGTCAGTGTTGAACTATAGAAAACACAATTGTCATTTTACTCTGGCAATGGGAGAAAGCGCCAGAAATTACAATTTATTATAACGATGGTTAAATATTAGCCAAAAAAAACCAGGGTGAGCTTCCTTTTCTTTTATTTTGGAATATGAAGACTTAGTGTCTCATCTGAATGTGTCATCTCTGATGTTGCTGTACTCCCTCTGTCCTGCGTTGAAGGGTCCGCCTGGATTCATTAAGTTCTCAAGTCTCTACTGTGGACCTTTAATCCATGACTTTTGATACAATGGCAAACACATTGCTCATGAGCCACACACTGGCCTGTACTGCAGTGGGTTAGATTTGCCAAGTCATTTAATTGGTATGCTAATAACTTTGTAATCTTCAAAGATGAAGGCTTATATTTGGATAAGATTTCACAAGTCATTCTCGTAACTTATTAGTGACTATCCCTCAGAAGTTGAGAAGTGTGAGCCTCTGTAATCTCTCTAAACAACGACATAACACACATTTTACCTAGGATCTTTACAGCTAGCGAGCAGATTGGACTTTCATCCTTTGAGTCAAAGTTGAACTCTGCGATGAAAAGTGAAGCTGCTTGACTCGCTGTGCCACCCAACTGCTAATTTTAAAAACAGAGTGGATGTTTTGCGCTCAGAATAAGCAACATTAAGGCAGGTGTTTGTGAATAACTTAAGAACTCCTCTCTTTTTACATCGCAAGATTCAGACTGAAAGAAGCTGTTGCTTTTAGCTGCTGTATTTTGAAGTCTGTTCATATTTCAAATAATTACGATGTTCATAGTCAGTTTTATTAGTGGAGGGAAGGAATTGGTGTGAAATCCATTTCCACCCATCCATTGCATTTTCAAGACTTACAAGACTTAAAAGAAGTTGGGCTCCTGTCAAAGGCCTACCCGCTGTACAATTGATGATGAGTATGCTTTTTGACATTTGTAGAAATAGCTGTTGTCTGCCTCTGCCCCATCAAGAATCTCCTGTTTAAAAATGCAGTGTTTTGTCCAACAGTGGTACTTGCACTATGGGGTAGAGGCCTTTCATAGTCCAATTCCCCTTCATCTGTGGCTCTTGCCAGTCTCTGTGGTGTGTGCACACATTGGAACTTTTGCTATACGCTCTCATCTTCAAAAAAAGGTCATGTAATTGTGTGAAAAATACCAATGAAGAATTTATCTGACTCATAATTAGTATATTAATTCAAAACAAAACATTCACTCCACCCTTGCCTGCCCAGGGTTTTCATTTGTAGAGTCATCGAGATGTACAGCACGGAAACAGATCCTTCGATCCGCCTCGTCCATGTCGTCCAGGTATCCCAACCTAATCTAGACCCAATTGCCAGCATTTGGCCCATATCCTCTAAACCCTTTCTATCCATATATCCATCCAGATGCCTTTTAAGTGTTGTAATTGTACCAGCCTCCACCACTTCCTCAGCTCATTCCATACACGCACAACCCTCTGCGTGAAAAGTCGCCCCTTACGTCTCTTTTACATCTTTCCCCTCTCACCCTAAACCTATGCCCTCTAGTTCGAGACTCCCCCACCCCAGCAAAAGGATTTTGTCTATTTACCCTATCCATGCCCTTCATGATTTTATAAATCTCTATAAGGTCACCCCTCAGCGTCCAATGCTCCAGGGAAAACAGCTCTAGCTTATTCAGCCTCTCCCTATATCTCAAATCCTTCCACCCTGGCAACATCCTTGTAAATCTTTTCGAACCCTTTCAAGTTTCACAAAATCCTTCCGATAGGAAGGAGGACCAGAATTGCACGACATATTCTAAAAGTGGCCAAACCAATGTCCTGTACAGCTGCAACGTGACGTCCCAACTCCTGTACTCAATTCTCTGACCAATAAAGGAAAGCATACCAAACGTCGTCTTCACTATCCTATCTACCTATGACTCTACTTTCAAGGAGCTTTGAACCTGCACTCCAAGGTTTCTTTGTTCAGCAACACTGCCTAGGTGTTACCATAAAGTGTATAAGTCCTGCTAAGATCTGCTTTTCCAAAATGCAGCACCTCTATCTAAATTAAACTCCATCTGCCACTCCTCGGCCCATTTGTCTACTTTGTTCTGCTATCTCCTTTAGAATTCAGAATCTGACACCTTAAGTCAGCCTTGTGACTTCTGTTTGAACCTCTGCTCCTAGGAAGCATGGTATTCCTGGCTTCCATAAGCTGGTGAAACAAATCTATTCATGTAGAAGACAATTGTAGGAAAGTAATACTGTGACTGTGGATGCTGCAAAATTCTCAACAGATTTGGCAGCATCTGTGAAAAGTGAAACAAACTTAACGTTTTAGGTCAATGATGTTTTGGAGAAAAGTCCTTGGCCTGAAACTTTGACTGCTTCTATCTTGCAAGGTGCTGCATTTTGGGAAAGCAAATCGGAGCAGGATACACACACATAATATATTAGTTATTTACATTTAATGATTAAGTACCAGCTGTTTTTTGCATCAAAGTAACGACATTGATGTTGAAGTTGAGAGAATAGATTGGACAAAGAGCATTTTAAGCACAAACTGTAATCTTCCCAGTGAGTAACGGGATGGTTAATATGTCCTCTTACATATCTTTCCAGGATCCCTGCTTGCTGACAGTGAGAGAGAATCGAGGTATGGAATTGATATTTTTCCATATTTCTTTGTTACTAATTGAGTCTGAATGTCGCCCTTTGGGGAAAAAGGAGCAACAGAGTCACTGAATAGGTCATACAGCGCCTAACTCTATAATGGCCTCCGCTATTTCCCAAAGGAACACTCAAGTGATCTGAAATGCAAAATTTACTTTGTGTGTTACAACATATAGCATCCAAGTATTCCATCCAACAAATATTGTGCCACTTGAAGATTTGAGGGGGTTCTGAGGGTTAACCTTTTTACAGAGTGATGCATATGTGGAATGAGTCACTAGAGAAAGTGGTAATGGCAGATACAATAACAGTTTTTAAAAGACATTTGGACAGGTACATGGATTGGAAAGGTTTAGAGGGATATGGACCAAACGCTAGCAAATGGGACTAGTTCAGTTTAGGAAGCCTTGTCGGCATGAACGAGTTGGGTCAAAGGGCCTGTTTTTATGCTGTTTATCTCTATATGACTGGATGAAAACAGTGGGGAGGGATAAAGTGGGGATTGGGGAGGGAGATTGAGGCGGGGTCCAGTTTTGGTCTCCATGTGAAGTGGGCACATAGATGAAAATACATCAGGAAATCACTCGATAGCAATCAGTGGTAATGTGATTGCATTCTTCCTCCAGCCCTTGCTGTTACCTAGGGATGCTGAACTCTATTGTAGTTTCCATATCAATGACTTGACCAACACAGAGTGAGAATTAAAGATGGGACGATCTGGTTTGTGTGACTGATAGGTGAATGCCAGTGTATTACAGATCCCTATATGTTTAACAATAGAAACTGAGCTGAGTAAATGCCTTTTGTGTACAAAGCTTCCTGTTATAGTTGCTGGAAGGAAATGATTGAAATCAGGGAAGGATTAAATAATTAACTGCTTTATTTTTTGAAATTCATACCAGAAAAGTTAGGCAACATGTTGATCCAACAACCACAATAACTAGTATAGTGCCTTTAGTGTATTATGACACGCAGGGTACTTCATAGGTGTGTTATTACCAGAAAACTAGGTAAGGAACCACAGAAGGTAGATGGCCATGCGCTTGGTCAAAGAGGTAGGTTTAAGGAGCACCTTGAAGGAAAAAAAGAGAGGTCGAGAGAGTTAGAGAAGAAATTTCTTATCTTCGATCCAGGTAACTGAAAGCAGGGCTACCAATGATGGAGCTTTGAAACTAGCTCAAGTCATGTTTATGCTCCACTTGATCCTTCATCCATCCTTTCTTGTCTAACTCCATCAGTATAACTCTCCCCTTCCCTTCCCTTCTCTTTCAACTACTTACTAGTTTGCCCTGAAAGTTGTCATATGCATTTTCTAGATCAGCTCTTTGTCATTTGGATAAGTGCTTGTTCTACATAGTGTACAAAAATATGGTCATCCACCACTGTTGCGATGCTGCTTTCCTATTCATTCGTTTTACTGACTACAATGTTGGATTTAAAAAAAATACAACATTTCTTCCTGAGTTAAAGTCAATGAAAATACTGATGAACGTACACCAAGGTACCACATTCAGTTGTTGACCCTTGCTGGGTTACCTGATTTCAGTTGTGGTACCTTAGTGATTTATGTGAGGAGCATCAACCAGAGTTACTGACGCTTAATTGTCACTGAATGTTATCTTTTCCCACCCTGGCTCACAGTAAATGACAGGCGATGAACAGAACAACCTTTTGTTGCAGTAACCCTCCTGGATGCTGCCTTCAGATTAAGAATGGGTGCTCTTATGAGGCACCAGATGTCTGTTCAGATTCACAGAATTGGTATAGTACTGAAGGAGACCATTCAGTATGAACCAGCTTTCCATATGAGCATGTCACTTAGTGTCATTCTGATGGCTTTCTCCCTTTGGCTGTGTACATTCTTACTTTTCAGATTAGAGCCTAGATCTCTCTTGCATGCTCTGATTAAAGCTGCCTATACTACACACACAAGGAGTGTGTTACATTCCAGAAAATCTCCTCTCAGCCTTCTTTTCTCCAAGGAACTCTGTCTTAGCTTCTCCAAACTGTCTTTGTAACTGAATTCCTCATCTGTGGAACCATGCTTCTATTGATGCCACTGGAGAACACAAAAACAGAAATTGCTGGAAATACTCAGCCAGCCTGGCAGTATCTGTGGAGAGAAAGATGCTGCCAGACCTGCTGAGTTTCTCCAGTAATTTGTTTTTGTTTGTTTCAGATCTCCAGCATCCACAGTTCTTCGTTTTATTATTTTGAAAGCAGTGAGAGACGATTGCAGGGAGCAGGTAGTTGAAAAGTGTAGATTGTTTAATCCATATGCATTATTGTAATTATTTTGGTTTGAGAACAACTCCCCATGTAAAAACCTTAGACTATGGTGAGCATTCCATTTTATATCAAACAGAGAGCTTTTTAGGTTTGATTTGCATTCATGTTGTTTTCTGCCTTCCTCTGATTAACATACCCTATGAAAGATAACCTTTTCTCTGCCTTCATGGTGAGGAGTTTTCTATTTGCAGTTCAAAATTTGATCCCATTTTGTTCCTGGAAATTTTCCATAATGGAAAACGCATGGGATAATTTCTTCAGCTATTTCACCAGAGTCTTTAAAAAATAGCCTTCAGGGAAAAAATCCTTTAAGCGTGGAGAAAAGATGGAGTGTAGATGGTCACTTTCTACAGTACACAATCTTGAGATCCTGTTTGTTTTCCAATGAAATTAACTCATTTTGAGGTTTTATCAGATCCTTTACTTGCTTTTCCTAAAAACCGTAAATGCTGTTATTTGAATTTCTATGACTGCCATGAAGTACTTCATCAAATTACAATTCTATGTGTGCTTGAGACTAGATGCTGAGTGGCTGCAAGCTATATCTTCCATATCTGGCAGTATTATATAAATGTTTCTGGCAAGAATCATTGATGACTAATCAGAAAAATTAACTCTTGACTGACTTTTCCCCTTCCATAGCAGAAAGTTGTTACTAACTGAGATCAACTCAAACCACAGACCGGGATCCAAGCTAAAACCTCTTTTTGGTTCAGGTACCTCCATCAGCTGAGACATTAGCAGAAGTTCCTCAGTCTCATCACTAGATGATCTTGATGCTCAATGCTAAAAGAGAAAGCAATGCATTGAAAAGGGGGCTGGATTATTTATTTTTTTTTTATCTTTGTATGACAGCCAAAATAGGGGAAGCTTTAACTGCTGCAATCCTGGATCTGGTGGAACTCTACTGCAACAGTTTCAATGCAGATTTCCACACGGTGGTTCCATGCCGGAGGGATGCTCAAACACAAAGTGCCTCCCTCGTTGATAGTCCCCTCTGTTTTACCATCTATGCAGCTCACCGGATTCCCATCTCATGGGCAACAAGGTAAGGGAATTATGTTTAGCCTGTCAAATAAAAATCTCTGCTGTTGAAATCAACATTTCCAACTGTGTAAAATCCCCTCTGGATCACACTTTTGTTTGAATATTTGTATAAGTCTGAAGGAGCCTGGAAAAGGTTGGTCTTTCAGTTTGTGGTGGAAACTGGTGCTTTAGCTTTTGCAAGATGATAAGTGGAATATTTAATTAAAGGTAGAAGACAGAGGATGGTGGTGGAGGGTTGTTTTTCAGATTGGAGCCTGTGATCAGTGGAGTGCCACAAGAATCAGTGCTGGGTTCACTACTTTTCATCATTTATATAAATGATTTGGATGTGAGCATAAGAAGTATAGTTAGTAAGTTTGCAGATGACACCAAAATTGGAGGTGTAGTGGACAGGGAAGATGGTTACCTTGGATTACAACATGATCTTGATCAGATGGGCCAATGGGCTGAGAAATGGCAGATAGAGTTTAATTTAGGTAAATGTGAGGTGCTGCATTTTGGGAAAGCAAATCTTAGCAGGACTTATACACTTAATGGTAAGGTCCCAGGAAGTGTTGCTGAACAAAAAGACCTTGGAGTGGAGGTACATAGCTCCTTGAAAGTGGAGTCACAGGGAGATAGGATAGTGAAGAAGGTGTTTGGTATGCTTTGTTTTATTGGTCAGAGTATTGAGTACAGGAGTTGGGTGGTCATGTTTGCGGCTGAACAGGACATTAGTTAGGCCACTGTTGGAATATCGTGTGCGATTCTGATCTTCTTATCGGAAAGATATTGTAAAACTTGAAAGAGTTCAGAAAAGATTTACAAGGATGTTGCCAGGGTTGGAGGATTTGAGCTATAGGAAGAGGTTGAATAGACTGGAGCTGTTTTCCCTGCAGTGTCGGAGGCTGAGGGGTCACCTTATAGAAGTTTATAAAATCATGAGGGGCATGGATAGGATAAATCTACAAAGTCTTTCCCCTGGGGTGGAGTTGTCCAGGACTAGAGGGCATAGGTTTAGGGTGAGAGGAGAAAGATATAAAAGAGACCTAAGGGGCAACGTTTTCACACAGAGGGTGGTACGTGTATGGAATGAGCTGCCAGAGGAAGTGGTGGAGGCTAGTATAATTGCAACATTTAAAAGGCATTTGGATGGGTATATGAATCGGAAGGGTTTGGAGGGATATGGGCTGGGTGCTGGCAAGTAGGACTAGATTGGGTTGGAATATCTGGTCAGCACAGACAAGTTGGATTGAAGGGTCTGTTTCCGTGCTGCACGTCTCTATGACTCCAATACAGCAAACCTTTTATTAACCAACACCTACGGGACAAGGAGTGTGCCAGTTGATTAACTATTCTGGCTAATCAAGAGGTACTCAAAATCACAGTAAACTCTGACCAAGTAAAGCTTTGAGAAATCAACATCCCTCAAAAATGTCTATGTAAAAACATCAACAAACTTCCTAAAATCAATGTAGAAACTCGCAGTAATTAATAGAAATGTAATACATGGGGTATACACATCACTGTTATACTTTATTTACAGCATAATGCTCTGACATTGTGGTAGATCATTGCATTTGAGGTGTATAATTTTTTGCCAGGTTTGTTAAGAGTAGCAGTTGAAAAGGGCCGATTTTAAAAAAAAAACATTTTTTTTTAACATGGAAGTTTGGGCTAGTCCTCAATGAAATTAAATGAAAATGAAGAAGCAAAGAACATTTATTACAGTTCCTTATCCAGAAGCTCACCAAAGTGCTATTCTGGCATAAATTTCTTCATTAGTCGGGATACTGAATACAGTACTGAATAAATAATGCTGAACTCCTACAGACCATTGATTTAGGTTATCAAGATATTTGTGACCAATTAAAGAGAATGTCAAGACCATGGAGAGGAACAGAAGAAGTTATGAGTTGATGCAGAATAGATGGATCTTGGCTGCAGCTGTGGTTAGAGAAACTAGGATTCTACTCATTAGATCAAAGAAATTTGAGAGAAGATGTATTGGAAATATACAGGAAAAAAAAATTCCACTGACAGATCAATTGGGGAGCAAAAGATATAAATAAAAGGTATTTGGACCAAGTTTGTTTCATGGGAAGAATCTTAACACATGACTGATTGTTGATGTGCCTACCAGAATCTGTGTAAGGTTTTGAAGGTTCAATTTTGAAAAAGCAATATTGAAAAGGCCATTGAGATAGACCAAAACAATGAGTCAAGTGGATAGCTCATTTGGATGCTCAGCATAGGCACGATAGACTGAATAGACATTTTCAATGCTGTACAAATCTGTGACTCCATGAGCAGAAGCTGAGTCTTCCAATTGCTTTTTCACTTGTTACAAGTAAAAGGAGACCGGAAGATGAGATAGAAAGTACAGCAGTGAAATACTGTCACGTAATCGCACTGAATATTCAAGAGAAATGTAAATTTATTTTTAAAATCTCCTTACTATTTCTCAATGTTCAGTAATTAGCCATAATATTCTGTAGTTTTGATATCAGAAAAAGCCTACATCAATGAATGTAGTTTTCCTGACAAAGAATTATGCATAAACAATGGATATTTTTCCTGTGTACAGTTGTAATGACATTGCTGTTTAAATATGAAAGCATTAATTGCTAGTTAGGGGCAAAGAGGTGAAGTTCGGTGCAGAGATTGTGTTCCAATTGACTGATACAATCTGAATACATTGTTGTCTGTTCACCTCAGAGCTGGATTTCTGTTCAGACTAGGCTGAGGGGAGTAATGTTTTCTTCTTCTGCTGTTCAAAATGGCATTTTCAACTGTGTAGAATCCCCTCTGGATCACACTAGGAGTCAGCTTAGATTTATATTCAAACATCTGCAGTAAAGCTTGAACCCTTGAGCCTGATACTTGAGAAAGGTGAGGATGATTATGACCAAATTAAGGGAAGAGTGATCTTGCATTTCAGTAGTGCTTTTCACGTCAGGATATACCAAAGCACATTACAGCCGTGAAGTACTTTTGAAGTATAGTGCATGTGGTAATGTAGAAATTGCAGCAACCAATTTGCTTACAACGTGACACAGAAATAGCAAATTTATTTTAAGCATTAGTTGAGGGATAAATATCGACAGGATGCCACATCTACTACTTCAAGATAGGTAAGTGAAATACACTACCTTGCTCTGAGGTGTCTGGTGGTACCTAGATTTTAAAGCATGATCAGAAAGACAGGACTTGCCACTATACAAAACTCCTTCATTTGAAAAGAAAGGAATGCCCTGGGTTCTGTGCTTAAATCTCTGACTTGGAACGAGTGATCAGTGTGAGAATTGAATGTACAATCTTCTGGACAATAAACAGCACATAGTGGGAAGCTAAAGACACTGGCTTGAAATTTGCAACAAAGTGGTGGTTTGTGTGCTTTAGTTGGTCATAGCAATCTTGGAATAGGGTGGGGGAATCGGCCAGGTCTTTGCTGTCTTATTCAACAAGGTTTCTGGCAAGTGCTTCTAGAAAGTTGTTTGTGGCAGCTTTTATTCCTCATCAGGTAGGTGACATCGATGGGACTTGCACATTGTAACATGGACATGATGCTAGTTGACTCCAGGCTATTGGAAAATCAGCGTCTTACGGTGAGGAAGGAAGAAGTTTATAATGACATAAATGCAGCTAGTGCTATCCACACAATATCCTGGGAATGAAATGCTGAGAGAACAGATGGTGCCCAGTAGGTGCTTTGCGACACCATCAAATAGATGTGCTTTTTTTAAAAAAGAAAAGAGTTTGGATCATAGACACAAGGTGAATTAAGTGTCCGAAATAGAAGTCTGTGTGATCCCTAGAGCATCTGTGTAATCACAATTGGCCAGTGAAAGGGTTAATCCTTTGCACTGGCCTGTGGCTGGAGCTGTGACAGGGACAATAGCCTTTCTGCTGTTTCTTTCTTGCCTCTTAACAAACAGCAGACAGCATGCCTCAGTATGAAGGGTAAAGGTATCAGCCAATGCCTGTTGACCTGCTTTTTGCTTTGGAGTAGCCGAGGGGGTTTATTTGAATCTTGGGAAACTTCCCACAGTGTCTTTTTTTTCTCTCTCTCTCTTCCCAAGGCCCCGTGTCATAGAAAAGGCTGATAGAAACTGCGGTGCCCCTTGGGACCTCTGCTATTGTGTACCTCTAATGTATGCTGATTGACGATTGGCTCTGATAAATGATGTACCCTGGGAAACTCTGTTTGCCCTTTGGCCTTTGTCCCCAGATGTAATCCGCCCCCTACTTGTCGCCAGGCACCTGTCACATGCTTGGTCTGTGCTGAGAAGCATTTTCTGTGCAGGCATCTTCAATGGACAGATGTCCTTCTGCCTCTCGCTGGCTCCCACACTAACCTCAAGGTATAGATTCAAGGGAGGGGGAAGGGCACAGACTGTTCTTTGTCACTCTGAAGTGTTTTAACTCGCTGAGAGCAGAGGTATGATTACAGTTTGATTGCTTCCAAAGCAAAATTACATATATTTATTTAAGGAGTTTTACCAACTCCCTCTTGTATTAGCATTCCAAGTTTTAAACTGAAACTGTTTCAAGAATCTTTGCAACTCACACTCGCTGCACGTTAAATGTTTTGGAAACTGCCTTCGAGTTGTCAAATTTTGTTTGTTTGGTAATGCTCCTGTGAAGCACCTTGTGATGTTTTACTGGGCTAATGGCACTGTTTAAATGAAGTCCTTGTAGGAAAGAATGTACTGACTTGGAATGAAAGCCCCTTTTCCAGCCCAAACATTAAACTACTAGAGAAACTTTTCTGTTCTGCACTAGAAAATGGTTGCCAATTATCTTTGTTCATCCTCCACCTCGGCCTGAATTGGTCAGTTTTCATTCATTTACCCAGTGAATAACCTTGACACTACAAAGACAGGAATTCTTCATCATTTAAGATTAATCCATAGATGCAAAATAATTAGCTGTAATATAGAGTTACACTGTAAGCAATTCTGCAACATGAATTCCTGCTCTCTCTCTCTCTCTCTCTCTCTACAGTCTCTTCCCTGATTCAAAATTATAAGACCATCTGATTTGGAGGAGGATTAGGCCATTCAGCCCTTTGAATCTCCTTTTAATAGGAACATGGCTGATCGATAATCTTCATTTCACTTTCCTCCCTTTCCTCCCCATAATTCTTGATTCATTTATTGATTAAAAATCTGACTAACTTTGTGTTGAATATTCTTAATGACCCACTCTCAACAGCTCTCTGTATTAAACAATTCGAAGATTCCATGACCTTTTAAGAGAAGAAGTTCCTCCTCATCTCTGTTTTATTCTGAGATTATATCTTCTCGTTCTAGAAATATTCCTCTCCACACCTACCAGGTCAAGCCCCAAGGAATCTTGTCTATTTCAATAAGGCCATCTCTCATTCTTTTAAACTTTAATGAGTGCAGGCCTAATCTAATGTATCTCTCCTCATAAGGAAACCCCTCCACAACCAGTGTCAGCCTACCGAAACTTCTCTGAACTTCCTCCAATGCCAGTGTACCTTTCCTTCAGTAAGGTGTGATCTCACTCGTGCCTTACATAGTTTTAGCAAGATCTCCCTACTTTTATATTCCATTCCTTTTGTAACAAAGGCCAACATTACATTTTGTTTTCCCAACTATTTGCTGAACTTGAGTGCTAGCACTTTTGTGATTCATGCCCAAGGACTCCCAGACACTGCTGTGCTGCAGCTTTTCCTTGAATATATTCAGCTTTTCTACACTTTCAGCCACAGTGCACAACCTAATATTTTACCTTCCATGTCAGTTTTTGCCCACTCAGTTAATTTGTGTGTGTCTCTCTCCCCCACTCTCTCTCTCTCTCTCTATCTCTCTCTCTGTGTGTAGACCTTTTTTCTCATTCTCACTACGTTCCTTTCCACCAGTTTTTGTGTCATTCGCTAAAGTGATGATGGAACATTCATTTTACGCCATCCAAGACATTAATATACTTTGCAAATAAATTTGGTCACAGCACTGATCCATGTGACACCAGTAGTTATAGGCTGTCACCCTGAAAATGGCCCTCTTGTCCCAACTCTCTCTGTCATCTATTAGCCAATCATCTATCAGTGCTACTCACAATAGCATGGGCTCTTATTAAATTGTTTAATGTGCAGCATTTTATCAAAAGCCTTTTGGAAATCCAAATATATTACATCTATTCATTCCCCTTTATATCTCATGCTTGTTACGTCCTCAAAGAATTCTAATAAATTTGTCAGGTGTGATTTTTCCCTTTGTGAAGCCACGCTGACTCTGCTTAATTATATTATGCATTCCTAAATTCATTGCCACTACACCCTTTTTAATGGATTCTTGTCTTTTCCGAATGGTAGGTGTTAAGCTAACTAACTGATAACTTTTTTTTTGTTTGTTTCCTTCCCTCTTTGGTAAAGGTCATACTTCGGCAGTTTTGAAGTCATGTGAGACTTTTCCTGAATCCAAGAATTCTTGAAAGATTACTACCAAGGCATCTACTGTCATTGTTACTTTCTTTAATATCTTTGGATGAAACCCATCAAGCCCAGGAGACTTTTAGTCCCATTAGTTTCTCTAGTAATTTTTCCTCTAGTGATAGTTATTGTGTTTATTTCTTTTTTTCCCTTGATTATTTTGTTTTGTTTTGGAAAGATATTAGTATCTTCTACTATGAAGACCGATATAAAATATATTTTCATCTGCTCTACCACATTGCTTGGTTCAAATTGGATGGTACATAATTAAAACTGTTGTACTCTTTGGTTAAAATTGCTGCTGGATGACACAAATTTTTCCTGAGTGAAAATGCACTTCGTTTTCACAGAAATAGAGTTTAGGCACAATATGGATGAGTCTATGTCCATGCTGTATGACACTTACACGCATAAACTATATTGTGGCTAATAAATAGGAACTGTACACTTTATGCAATAAGTAGCCTGTTCTTTGCTGAATAAATAACTGTAATATTTGCAGAGTAAGTAAACACAGTGAGCAAAACTTTCCTGCAACTATGTATAATTAAGTAATTCACACTTTCAACCCTGTGGAAGAAACATGAATTCAGGTTAGCACTAGAAATTTTTATGAATTAAAACTTTCAGTAGCAAGTTAACCTATTGAAGGACTTATACACTTAATGGTAAGGTCCTCAGGAGTGTTGCTGATCAAAGAAACCTTGGAGTGCAGGTTCATAGCTCCTTGAAAGTGGAGTCGCATGTAGATAGGATAGCGAAGAAAACATTTGGTAAGCTTGCCTTTATTGGTCAGTGATTGAGAACAGGAGTTGGGATATCACGTGACCGTGCAGGAAATTGTTTCGGCCACTTTTGGAATATTACATGCAATTTCAATTTCCCTGCTAAAAGAAGGATGTTGTGAAACTTGAAAGGGTTCAGAAAAGTTTTAAAAGGATTTTGCCAGGGTTCTAGGGCTTGAGCTATAGGGAGAGACTGAATAGGCTAAGAGCTATTTTCCCTGGAGCATCAGAAGCTAAGGGATGATCTTTTAGAGGTTTATAAAATCATGAGCAGCATGGATAGGGTAAATAGATAAGGTCTTTTCCCCAGAATGGGGAAGTCCAAAACTAGAGACATAGGGGCAATGTTTTTCATGCAAAGGGTAGTGTAAGGAGCGAGCTGCCAGAGGAAGTGGTAGAGGCTGGTACAATTATAACGTTTAAAAGGCATCTGGATGGGTACATGAATAGGAGGGGTTTAGAGGGATATGGGCGAGGTGCTGGCAAATGGAACTAGGTTAATTAAGATATCATTGACGAGTTGGAACGAAGGGTTTGTTTCTGTGCTGTATATTTCTAAGACTCAATGGTTATATGATCACTACTAGGCTAGCTTTTCATTGAATTCAAAGCCTGTCCACTTTCTGCAAGGCATAATTCGGGAATGTGATGGAACAATCCCCATTTGCCTGAATGAGTGCAGTCCTAACAACACACAACAAGCTTGACAGCATCCAGGACAAAATAACCTGTTTGACTGCACCACATCTACAAACCTCCACTCCCTCCACCATTGATGCTCAATAGAGTAGCGTGTGCTATCGACCAGATGCACTGCAGAAATTAACCAAGCCTCCTGAAAAAGCACCTTCAAAACTCATCACTATCACCATCTTGAAGGAAAAAGACAGCAGATACATGATAACACTGCCACCTGTAAGTTCCTCTCCAAGTCACACACCATTTTGACTTGGAAATATAATGCTGTTTTTTCAGTGTTGCTTGGTCAAAATCCTGGAATTTGCTGCCTAACAGCATTGTTGGTCTACCTACAACACATGGACTTACAGTTCAAGAAGGCAGCTCACCACCACCTTTTCAAGAGCAACTAGAAATGGGCAATAAATGCTTGTCCAGCCAGTGACACTACTATTGCACACATGAATAAAAATAAAAATTCACCGGCAGCTGTAATGGGATTTGAGCCCATGTCCCAAAACAGGGGCCTGAGTTTTATTAGGTCTGGTCCAATTATATAACTCCACTATTGCTACCACCTCCCCTGAATAACTCCTGCTTCTCAGTACCTTGCATGTTACAGAACCTCAGGTGCAAATCCAGGTTCCTTTTAAATGAGTTGAAAGTTTCAATATCAACATCAAACTAAGCATCGAATTCCAGACATCCACCATTTTCTGATTGAAAAAGATACTTCTCATTTCCCTTTAATTCTTCTACCAATCACTTTAATTCTGTGCCCTTGTTAATTTGCCTTTCGACTCGGGGAAGCAGCTCTTTTCCGTCCACTCTATCCAACCTTCTTGTTATTTTGGACATTTCAATTAAGTTATCTTTCAGCCTTGTCTCTTCCAAGGAAAACCACCCTTGCCTATCCAATTTTTCATCATCCAATTTTCAAGCACTTGCAACATTGTTGTAAACCTTCCCTTGAATTTTTTTTATTGTATTCCAAAACTGAGAGGTGCAAAGCAAAGGTTACTGAATAATGTGAATTTCTCACAGCCAAGTGCATCTTGAAACCATCTTCTAGTTTTTGAGTAGATTGGGATGCAGGCTACTGAGACAGAAGATAACCAATCTGTTTGATCAAAATTGAGTACACAAGAAGTTTGGAACTGAATAGTGATCAAGGGTGACATTAACAGTGGGTTTATCATTAACTTTATTCTTGTTTCCTTCCCCGGCCTCATCAGTTATGAAGATTTTTATTTGTCATGTGGCCTCAGTCATGGTGGGAAAGAGTTGTGTGGTCAGCTGCAGACCAAGAAAGCTCATGTCTACAAGTACCTGTTCCATCTTCTTATATGGGACCAAAAGTGAGTAAAAGAGACTTTGTTCTGCACATATAGAAGTAAGTTTTTTTTTTCCTAATATGCTTTCTATCGAGTGTAAACACCTCCCAGAAGCAGTTGGGCTAAATGGCATGTTTCTGTGTTGTACGTTCTGTGTAGTTCACTTATTTTGGCCAATTCAGATTTCTAGCTTTAGTTTTATTATGTCATCTTTAGATTTTAGATTAGATTACTTTACAGTGTGGAAACAGGCCCTTCGGCCCAACAAGTCCACACCGACCCGCCGAAGCGCCCATACCCCTACATTTACCCCTTCCCTAACACTACGGACAATTTAGCATGGCCAATTCACCTGGCCTGCACATCTTTGGACTGTGGGAGGAAACCGGAGCACCTGGAGGAAACCCACACAGACACAGGGAGAATGTGCAAACTCCACACAGTCAGTCATCCTTTCCTGATGCATGTTGTGGCCCAGCAACATGAAAAGCACCTCCAGGACCTCATTCCAAAGTGAATGTCCTTTTATGTGTGACCCTTTAGTAAATCTGGCAATGCTCACTTTGCTCAAATACTGACAGCTGTGTAGCAAGAATCCAGTGGCATTTAAACCAAATAAAACCGTTCATAATTAGTATGTAGTCACTGTTCATCCTGTTTTCCCCGCCTCCCTCAACTTCAAAAGGTTACTCTGCTCTTAGCTGTTCTCTCAGCATCGTTACTCTACACAACTCTCTTCTCTAGCCAAACAATCCAAAAGATTTCAAAATGATGAGTTGAGCTGTGTTTTAATCTTGTATTCCTTTGCCTCTTTCAGCATCTGTTTTCCAATTAATATTAATCAGCTGCCACAAGAGACCCTTTTGACACTGACGTTGTATGCATTTCCCGTTCCCCCTCCTGGGACCTCATCTGAAGGCAACAAACAGCGACGGACAGCAGAAACAATGGGATGGGTCACTATGCCACTTTTTAACTTCAGACAGTAAGTTTTTGGTGTCAAATAACAGACAATGCTCTACTTAAAGGTTTCAGCACAGTCCAGTTAGCATGGATAAATAAGTGGCAATTTGATGTTGGGATTCAGGGCTTGAGATGAATTTTTATTTTGAGTGATTGTTTTCCTATGTGGCCATAATTTATATTTTCACTGACAGCATTCAACCACTTCCCTTGTGCATTTATGAAAAAAATCTAGCAAATAACCTGCTAAAGTGCTGATATGTGGCATTGCTGACTGATTTACCAAGGCTGCAATATTGCTGGACTGATTATGACACTCTGCTGTCTTGTGCTTGTGCAACAGACCTTGCAGAAGTTCTGGCCTATGACCAGTCCTACAGAACTTGCCAGTGGTGGAGCATGTTGGTTATTGTGGAAGGATCACAGATCTTTTATATTGTTTGTAACCTGTATGGCAACAGGTGTGTCGTTGGCTGCACTATATGAGGCTTAGCATAAGAGATCTGTTATCTCTCACGATGTGTCAGGAGACTTGAGATTAGACTCATTAAATTGAGCAACTTCTCAATCTTTGCAGTGCATTGATGAGTCGCCCTGTGATTGATTTACCTCCAAGAGAGTGCAGACTATTGACAAATGACAGATTGTCCAGATGTATCTTGTGCTGGGCAGAGATTGCACTGAAACTCTGACTGTTTAAATATAAGATTTATACTGTGTCCAATGGTGTTGGATTTGTAATCCTCAAGGACTGCATTTTATGCTGCTATTTTACACAGTAGTGTATGATCAGATACAACAAAGGAAATACAATTTTTTTGAAAAAGAACCACTTCCTTTATTGAAGATATTGTTTTGAGGGTATGCTCCAGCTGTTTTTACATGCACGGGTTTGGAAGTGACTCTTGGCAAAAAGCGAAATGATGGGTAGTTCATTGTTTGATCTATTGTGGCGTTGTATCTGGGTGTCAAGGTCAGTTGTAGCCATTGGTGAAACAAACTTAGAAGATAAGAGATGATGGTGCCAGAGTACTGTAAAGAGGCTTTTAATGGGCTTGGAGAGCTGGTAAATACAGAACTGGGACAATAAATGCCACCAGAAGCCACAGTTTGTAGCTTCACCATGTGTCCATTGTAGCTGTAGATTTAAAAAATTATAATAAGATGACAACAACAAAAATAGTCTTGGTAATTGAACGGATATGATAGCATAAGATTTTTCATTAAAGGGGATTTTCTAACTTTTGGCATTTATGTTTTGGTAATGTATCACTGCTCTGCATCTCACAAATTAGGCAGTGTGTAGAGGTCATGTCGCTGGTTGAGTAATCAAAAACCCAGGCTAACGTTCTCAGGATATGGGTTTGAATCCTACTGTGGCAGATGGTGAAATTTGAACTCCATTTTAAAAATCTGCAAGGAAAAGCTAACCACATGTAACCAATGCTAATTGTTGTAATAAGTCATCTGGTTCACAATGCCCTATAGGGAAGGAAAGTGCCATTCGCACCTGGTCCTGGACTATGTCTGTCTCTCGACCCACAGCAATATGGCTGAGTCTTAACTGCCCACTGGGCAACGAGGGATGGGCAATAAATGCTGGCTTAGCCAGTGATGCTCACATCCCATGAATGAATTTAAAAAATACACTGGACTATTATGGTGATGCTAAAGTAACGATCATCAGTTTCTACCCGTGCTAGTTTTCCCAATTCTCTCCTGCTGTAGGAACTGACAGCTCTCCAAGTAGTTTTATCCATGAGCAGTCATGAGTGGATGAATGTCCAACTGTTTGGCTGTAGAGGACATCATGGCTGAGGCAGATCCGATGCTTTGATTTATTGCTTTTAACACATTGAAAGATCCCAGGAACTTGAAGAATGGTGTTTGAAGAATTTTCTGCATGTACAGTCAGGAAACAAGAGCTTTTTAAATCCTGGGAAAGTGTAATTAACAGAGTATAAAGTTTGAACGAGTGAACTCCAGACAATATTCACTGCTGCCTGAACAAATAATTTTGCAGTAAGAATCTGATTTGTAATCGGGAGCAGGAAATGAGTTGATTGTTTACTCCAAGAGGACAGTAAGACTAAATGTAGTCTATAGGAGAAAGGGAGGACTGCAGATGCTGGAGATTAGAGCTGAAAATGTGTTGCTGGAAAAGCGCAGCAGGTCAGGCAGCATCCAAGGAACAGGAGAATCGACGTTTCGGGCATAAGCCCTTCTTCAGGAGTCTATACATGAGTTCATATCTCCATCTTTGATTGGAAATATTCCAATTTAACATTTTTTCAATAGAAGCTGATACGGCTGAACTTGTAATTTTGAAGTCTCTGGTAACCAAGTCACTGACACCAGATGTTTCAGTCTCTGGTTGGATTGACCTTAGACTGGTATCTTGGATGCTGTAGAACAGGGCATATTAAATCCTACACACAGACACTCACTCATTCCAGGAGTATTTCTTGTGCCGACCAAATATCCCAACCCAATCTAGTCCCACCTGCCAGCTCCTGACCCATATCCCTCCAAACCCTTCATATTCATATACCCATCGAAATGCCTTTTAAATGTTGCAATGGTACCAGCCTCCACCACTTCCTCTGGCAGCTCATTCCATACACATACCACCCTCTGCGTGAAAACATTGCCCTTTAGATCCCATTTTTATCTTTCCCCTCGCACCCTAAACCTCTGCCCTCTAGTTCTGGACTCCCCCACCCCAGCAAAAATACTTTGTCTATTTATCCTATCCATGCCCCTCATAATTTTATAAACCTCTATAAGGTCACCCCTCAGCCTCCAATGCTCCATATTCAACCTCACCCCATAGCTCAAATCCTCCAACCCTGGCAACATCCTTGTAAATACTTTCTGAACTCTTTCAAGTTTCACAACATCTTTCTGATAGGAAGGAGATCAGAATTGCACACAATATTCCAACAGTGACCGAACTAATGTCCTGTACACCCGCAACATGACCTCCCAACTCCTGTACTCAATGCTCTGACCAATAAAGGAAAACATACCAAACGCCTTCTTCACTACCCTATCTACCTGTGACTCCACTTTGAAAGAGCTATGAACCTCCACTCCAAGGTCTCTCTGTTCAGCAACGCTCCCTAGGACCTTACCATTCCGTGTATAAGTCCTGCTAAGATTTGTTTTTCCAAAGTGCAGCACCTCACATTTGTCTTAATTAAACTCCATCGACCACTTCTCAGCCCATTGGCCCATCTGATCAAGATCACGTAATCTGAGGTAACCTTCTTCGCTGTCCACTACGCCTCCAATTTTGGTGTCATCTGCAAAACTTACTAACTATACCTCTTATGCTCACATCCAAATCATTTATATAAATGACAAAAAGTAGTGTACCCAGTACCAATCCTTGTGGCACTCCACTGGTCACAGGCCTCCAATCTGAAAACCAACCCTCCACCACCATCCTCTGTCTTCTTCCTCTGAGCCAGTTCTGTATCCAAATGGCTAGTTCTTCCTGTATTCTGAGAGGTCTAACCTTGCCTACCAGTCTCCCATGGGGATCCTTGTCAAACACCTTGCTGAAATCCATATAGATCACATCTACTGCTCTGCCCTCATCAATCCTCTGTTACTTCTTCAAAAAACTCAATCAAGTTTGTGAGACATGATTTCCCACGCACAAAGTCATGTTGACTATCCCGAATCAGTCCTTGTCTTTCTAAATACATGTACATTCTGTCCCTCACGATTCCCTCCAACAACTTGCCCACCGACGTCAGGCTCATTGGTCTATAGTTCCCTGGCTTGTCCTTACCACCGTGCTTAAACAGTGGCACCACGTTAGCCAATCTCCAGTCTTCCGGCACCTCACCTGTGACTATTGATGATACGAGTATATCAGCAAGAGGCTCAGCAATCACTTCTTTAGCTTCCCACAGAGTTCTTGGGTACACCTGATCAGGTCCTGGGGATTTATCCGCCTTTATGCATTTCAAGGTATCCAGCACTTCCTCCTCTGTAATACGGACATTTTTCAAGATGTCACCATCTATTTCCCTACATTCTATATCTTCCATATCCTTTTCAACAGTAAATACTAAAGCAAAATTCTCATTTAGTATCTCTCCCATTTTCTGCAGCTCCACACAAAGGCCGCCTTGTTGATCTTTGAGGGGCCCTATTCTCTTCCTAGTTATCCTTTTGTCCTTAATCTATTTGTAAAAACCATTTGGATTCTCCTTAATTCTATTTGCCAAAGCTATCTCATGTCCCCTTTTTGCCCTCCTGATTTCCCTCCTGATTTCCCTCTTAAGTATACTCCTCCTGCCTTTGTACTCTTCTAAGCGTTCACTTGATCTATACTGTCTGTACCTGACATATGCTTCCTTCTTTTTCTTAACCAAACCCTCAATTTCTCCAGCATTCCCTATACCTACCATCCTTTCCTTTCACTCTGGCAGGAATATACTTTCTCTGGATTCTCGTTATCTCATTTCTGAAGGCTTCCCATTTTCCAGCCGTCCCTTTACCTGCGAACATCTGCCCCTCCAATCAGCCTTTGAAAGTTCTTGCCTAATACCGTCAAAATTGGCCTTTCTCCAGTTTAGAACTCCAACTTTTAGATTTGGCCTATCCTCTTCTATCACTGTTCTAAAACTAATAGAATTATAGTCGCTGGCCCCAAAGTGCTCCCTCACTGACACCTCAGTCACCTGCCCTGCCTTCTTTCCCAAGAGTAGTCAAGTTTTGCACCTCTCTAGTAGGTACATCCACATACTGAATCAGAAAATTGTACACACTTAACAAATTCCTCTCCATCTAAACCCTTAACACTATCGCACTCCTAGTTTATATTTGGAAAGTTAAGATCCCCTACCATAACCACCATATTATTCTTACAGATAGCTGAGATCTCCATACAAGTTTGTTTCTCAATTTCGCTCTGACTATTGGGGGATCTATAATACAATCCCAATAAGGTGATCATCCCTTTCTTCTTTCTCAGTTCCACCCAAATAACTTCCCTGGATGTATTTCCGGGAATATCCTCCCTCAGCACAGCTGTAATGCTATCCCTTATCCAAAATGCCACTCCCCCTCCTCTCTTGCCTCCCTTTCTATCCTTCCTGTAGCATTTGTATCCTGAAACATTAAGCTGCCAGTCCTGCCCATCCCTGAACCATATTTCTGTAATTGCTATGATATCCCAATCCCAAGTTCCTAACCATGCCCTGAGTTCATCTGCTTTCCCTGTTAGGCCCCTTGCATTGAAATAAATGCAGTTTAATTTATTAGTCCTGCCTGCCCTGACTGTTTGACTTGCTTCTGTTCTCAACTGTATCAGTCTCAGATTGATCTCTTTCCTCACAATCTCCCTGGATCCTACCCCCCCCCACCTTACTAGTTTAAATCCTCCCGAGCAGCTCGAGCAAATCTCTCGCCAGGAGACAGGTTGGACCGAAGGGTCTGTTTCTGTGCTGTACATCTCTATGACTCTATAACTGCTTACTACACAGACAAGCCACACCTCAGTTCACAGTCCGAGGCCAATAAAACAGCTGTTACATTAAGCTGCTGAGAAAGAAATGAGTTGAGTGGTTGGCTGGAGGGTTACACAAATATTGGACAAAGCCTTAGTAAACATGAGAGTTAAAGGTAAAACTGGTAAGAATAGAGAACAAAAGATGAATAAAGATATTGAGGTTCTTGTCAAGAATAAAAAAGAATAATCTATTAGAGATAGACAGTGAGATCAAATTAATCTCTCGAGTATAAAGAGTGTAGGGGTATTCTTAAGAGGGAAATTAGGAAGGTAAAGAGGGAATATGGGGAGCCTTGATAGATAAAGCTAAGGATAATCCAAAGAGATTCAGCAGGTACATTAAGAGCAACCAGACAGAAAATAGGCCCCTTAAAGATCAGCAGGGTTGTCTTTGTGTTGAACCTCAGGAGATGGGAGCAATTTCAAATGAATACTTCATGTTGGTTTTTACTGTGGAGAAAGAAATAGAAGATACAGACCTCAGGGAAATAAATATTGGTGCTTTGAAAACCGTTCACAATACAGAAGAGGAAGTTCTGGATGCCTTAGAAAACATAAAGATGGATAAATCTCTGGGACCTGATCAAATATATCCCAGGTCATTCTGAGAAGTTAGCAAGGAGATTGCTGGGTCCCTAGGAGAAATATTGTTTCATCTTTAACCACTGGTCAGGTGCCAGAGGATGGGCTAATGTTGTGACTTTATTTAAGAGAAGTCTGGGAAATATAGAACTATGAGTCTCCCCAGCGATGTTCCACAGGGATCAGTACTGAATCCACTTTTGTTTGTCATTTTGTCTAAATGATTTGAATGAGAATAAAGGAAACATGGTTAGTAGGTTTGCTGATGATGCCAAAATTGATGGTATAGTGGACAGTGAAGGTGGTTATCAAAGATGACAAAGAATCTTGATTAATTGAGTCAGTGGGCTGAGTGGCGCATGGAGTTTAATTTGGATAAGTTGAGGTGTTGCATTTTGGTAAAAAAAAAAACAAGGGCAGGGCTTGTACAGTTAATGCTAGGGTCCTGGATATTGTTGGAAAACTAAGAGACCTTGGGGTTTGGGTACATAGTTCTTTGAAATTTACATCACATTCAGACAGGGTGGTTAAGAAGGTGTTTAGCACACTTGCCTTCATTGCTCAGACCTTTGTGTATAGGAGTTGGGTTGTCATATTGAGGTTGTACACGATGTTGGTAAGGCTACTTCTGGAGTACTGTATACTATTCTGGTTGCCCTGTTTTAGGAAGGATATTATTAAATTGGAGAGGGTTCAGAATGAATTTACCAAGATGTTGCTGGGAATGGAGGGTTTGAGGTGTAAAGACAGGTTGGGATTTCTTTCACTGGAGCATAGGAGGTTGAAGGGTGACCTTACAGAGGTTTTTAAATTATGAGATAAGATTAATAGTAAAGGTCTTCTCCCCAAGGTGGGGAAGTTCCAAATTAGCAGGCATATATTTAAAGTGAGGGAAGAAAGATTTTTAAAAAAACCTCAGGGCCACCTTTTTACACAGTGATTAGTGTGTAGAATGAACTTCCAGAGAAAGTGGTGGATGCAGGTACAGTTCCAACATTTAAAAGTCATTTGGATAAGTACATGAATAGCAACGGTTTGGAGGGATATGGGCCAAATGCAGGAAGGTAGAGCTAGTTTAGTTTGGGAATTTGGTTGATATGGACGAGTTAGACCAAAGGGTCTGTTGCCATGCTGTGTGACTCTGAGAGAGACAAAAGGAATTCTTATTGTCTCTTGGAGATGTCCGGAATTGCAATCAATGTAATGTTTTGAGAAAATATTTATTTGCATGCCAGCATTAATGTTGAGGTGGAACTGCAGATGAAATATTTTCCAGCTTTGCACCCAACAGGAACACTTATTGATAACAAAGATTAAATGTAGAGCAAAGGTCGCTGCTTTGTCCCATCACTGTATCTCAATCTGTTCTTTGAAACACGTGCTTCTTTTGCTTGAAACTTTCCTTTTTCGTGCATTGAACTAACAGCTGTTGGTAATAGAATACAAGAGTGGGCAAAAGGGGAATTTAATCCTACCTGTTAGGACTGAATCGTACCTTCAAAATGTTTACTCCACACTCTGTCTCTGTCGTTATACTTGATTTGTGTAAAGGTGCCCTCTTCTGTTGGAATGAAGCCAGTACTCTGAGACTTTCCTTTCTTTTGATCGTTATGGAGTGAGCTACGTTCTTGATTTTTAAGCTTTTTGACCTCTATTGGGTGGGTAGTTAGAGGAACACAGCTGGGTTATCAGGTCGTTTCCAAGCCAGTAACAGCTGAACAACCCATGGAGTAGTTTTCTGGAAATCAACACACCTGTGATCGCAACTTTACTGTCTGACTCGACAGATAAACTGACCACAAATAGGTTTGATTGAGGGCATGTTACAGCAGCCTGTTCTTTGCTCGTTCCTTTACTGCATAATGATGTGGTCTGGCTATTGGGCAGCACTGAGAGTTGAGAAGAAATGCTAAAAATATGAAACACAATCAGATTCTTGCAGGATACTACCCTACGTATGAAAGAACAGAAGGGACAATGTTTCCATTGGCAACCTTCACTGACTTTGAGATTTTCAAGGACAGACTTTGATTTGAAAGATGGACCAATGGTTCTTTTAAACGTGGACTGACTGGCTGTTTGTTTTCAGTGCACTACCTTTATTTTTGCAGCTCAGTTTATATTAACTACACTGATGATGCTGCTTGCTGTGCTGAACCTACATCATTTAATCAGGGGCTCAGTTGTTTAAGTTCCTTCAAATTAAATCCTGACTTTGTTTTGGTTCTGGTTCCTATTTAATTAATTCTCCACATTTTATTGATGTGCCATCGGTGTTCTGGTCTGTTAAGCATCCACATAGTTCTTTACACCCTTGAACGCCTTGATAGAGAGAATTGATTTTTTTAATGCAGTATAGATAAGGTATGGGAATATAAAAGCATTGTTCAGAAATAAAGATTTTTAATATTCAAAAAAGAATGTTGGGCACCTGAATTGCAAAATTTCATTCTGATCACAAAGAATAATTTGAAGGTGTTTACTTCTTTTAGTTTCCTCCTCCCCTAACTCCTGAGATGAGGCAGTTGAAGAGCAGGGTGTGCGTACTCCAGAGAAAGCTTATCATCCCCTTCTTGTTAGAGCATGGTGATTTTGAAGAGATTCTGATGGGAATGGAGGAAAGAAAAATCTAGTTTTTGCTAGAAATACAAGCTTGCATTTAGAGAGCATCCAGGGAACAGGAGATTCGACGTTTCGGGCACAGGCCCTTCTTCAGGAATGGCCGAAACGTCGAATCTCCTGTTCCCTGGATGCTGCCTGACCTGCTGTGCTGTTCCAGCAATAAAGTTTCAACTTTGATCTCCAGCATCTGCAGACCTCACTTTCTCCTGCATTTAGAGAGCACCTACACAGCCATAGAACAAGCTGATTTTCAGCCAGTGACTTCTTATGAAGCTTGTACTGTTGAAAATTCAGCAGCCAGTTTGCACATCGCAAGATCCCACAACCAACAAGGTGAGAATGGTGAGATAATTTGTTTTAGTGGGCCAGGGGTGAATGATTGACCTCGACACCAAGACACCAGGTTTGATTTCAGCCTCGGGCGACTGTCTGTGTGGAGTTTGCACTTTCTCCCCATGTCTGTGTGGGTTTCTTCCGGGTACTCCAAAGATGTGCTGATCAGGTGAATTGGCCATGCTAAATTGTCCATAGTTGTTAGGAGCATTAGAGGGGGGTGGGTAACTCTTTGGAGGGTCGGTGTGGACTAGTTGGGCCGAAGGGCCTGTTTCCACACTGTAGGGAATCTAATCTAATCTAAAAACTCGCCTGTCCTCGTCACATGATTCCTTGACCTTTTACGTTTGCCTACGAGAGCACATGAGCCTCCCATTAAAGTTGATTGTTCCCTGGATGCTGCAGTGACCGTGTCAATCTAGATTTTGTGCTCTAATACCTGAAATGTGCCTTAAATATGACAGGACAAAGAGTGAACAGCCACTAAGCCTTGACTGGTGCCTCATTATAACAGAGACCACATTTTATTTTAAGAAGAGCATTTAATTGGCTTTCATAAAATCCTTACAGTGTGGAAGCAGACCATTCAGCCCATGGGGTCCACAACAACCCTCTGAAAAGCTTCCCACCCAATCTCTGCAACCTGTAATTCCCATGGCTAATCCACCTAGCCTGCACATCCCTGTACACTATGGGTAATTTTGCATGACCAATCCACTTAACCTGTACATCTTTGGACTGTGGGAGGAAACCAGAGCACCTGGAGGAAACCTGCTAGACACTGGGAGAATGTGCAAGCTCCACACAGACAGTCGCCCAAGTGTGGAATGGAACCCAGGTGCCTGGTGCTATGAGGCAGCAGTGCTAGCCATTGAGCTACCATGCCGCCCCAGTTCATTAGGTGTCCTGGGGTTGTGCGAGACCTGATATAAAAGTAAACTTTTATTGCTAAACAGAAGACTGCCTGGTTTTCACAATAGTAATTATTTTCACAATAGTAATTATGCTTTCTTGCTTTGTTCCCCAGTGTGTTGTCATGTGGTAGAAAACTGCTTGGTCTATGGCCATCCTGCCAACGAACTATCCTCACCACACTGACTGCCTGCAATTTCATCCAGCCAGACAGTGTCATCTTACAGGTAGGACAAACCACATCAAACTCAGTCAAGAACTGAGTGACCATGCTTGCTAAGTGTCTTAACATTCCTCCCTGTTCAACATTTTATGTTTTTACAAATATATGCATTTATTGCTCATGCGTGACAATGAGTTCATTTTAGTACAGGAATACATTCCCGCTCCAGCTGAGGTTAACCTGACGGCCCACGCCTGAAGTATGGTGGCGCTCAGGTTAAACCATCACTGGTCATATCTCTCTCTCGCATGCTCTCTCTCGCGCGCTCTCTTTCTGCAAGAGCAAACCAATGGACTTTGGCGGCTTCACCTTTACTTCAAACAATTCAAATATTTTAGTATACCAACGCTATCACGGAATAGTTGGACTGCGAGGCATGTTTCTGTGCTGTATACACAATGTAAACTATTTTAGGGAGAAAATTCCAAAGAGTGGGATCTTAAGTCACTGAAGGCCTGGCCACCAGCTGTGGAACAAATGGTTAATGCTGACGAGGCAGAGGTCAGCAGAATGAATAGAGCAGAGATGTTGTAGAACTGGGGTGCACTTCAAAGATAAGGAGAGACGAGGGCATGGAGGTGTCTCAACATGAGGATAATGGAGTATCATGATTTTGGAGTATGATAGTACATTCTGACAGAATTATGAAGATTACCCTCATTTGTAATAAAAATGCTCATCTTGATAGCGATAGAAAACAGGGTGCGATGTTTAAAGAATCGTTTGATAATATAGTGTGCTAAGCCATGGAAATGTTAGAGATGGTTTTTATAATGAAGATGGTCTGAGGTCCAAAGGTCAGCAAGGTAATGGAGAGGCATTCAAGGAAGGATAATTCATAGTGTTTGTTGTGTGGTTAAGTGGAATGGAACTTGAAGACCCAGTCTTCTGAGTCAACAAAATTTCTGCTATTTATGATATTTTATTCTCTTGGAAAAAAATTACCTACCACCCATTAAACAGAACTTTGTGCCATTGGAAGTAGGATAGTTAAACTGATGGAATGGAAGTAGTGCTCTGTGGAATTGTGTTATACTGCAACCGATAGCTGTGCAGAAAAATTTCACCTGGCTGCATATAATTTTATTTCTACTGGGAGAGCATTATTGCTTCCATTAATATCATGTTTAGAGTTACATTGCTGTCCCAAGCTAATGTTCTTCCACTGTGCTCATAAAACCTCTTACAGCAAAATTCTGGCACCCAAAAAAAGTACTTTTTATTTATGGGTGTAATTCTTTGGAAAATTAACAGGGTGTTGCACAGCTAGAGGTTGCATGCCACACAAAGGCTTTGTTTCATACATCCAGTGAGTGCGCAGGCCAATGATCAGTGCATTCTTCCAACATTCTCTTTCCCTCTCTCCCCCTCCAAAAAAAATGATAACATTTAGTTGAAAAGATTTCAATTGTGAAGTAAAATGAAGTGTATGATATGATGATTTGTCATAAAAACGCTGAGAATTTCTAGTGGGAGCAAGGCCTTAGAAATTTTCTGGCCTGTGCATGAAGATACTGAAATCTTTGGCTTTTTACCAAACAACTGTTTTCTGTTTCGAACAATGTCAGATTTTTGTTAAGGGGCAGTTGTTAACCGCATACTAGTTGTCCAAACTTGTTCTTATTTTAATAAAGGATTGATTGATTTCCTGATGCCTTGCACCCTGAGATTTAAAATAAAACGTAGTCTCCTGATAAAGTAAAATCCAAAGGTCTGAGTATGCAGTTGGGATTCAATCCCCCCCCTTCCTCGCCTTGCCTTCCAGCCTTGTTTCTTTGAGGTAGTTCAAATTTGATTAAGTGAAGCAGATGAGCGAACCGAGTCAAACCTTGCAATACAGGTTTAGAGCTGGTAGATACAGAAAAGGCAATAATATGCCACTACTGGTAGGAGATGTGATTACAGTGTGACAGGTTTGCATAGGCACTGCTCATTCGAAATGTTGACAGAGAAATTTTATAATGAAAAATGTTCATATCAAAGTATGACGTTAGACATAGTAGCAGAAGGTATGGGTGAGTAGACCAGAAATTTATACAGAAGCATTATTTTAATATATCCATAAATGGATTGTTTTCCCCAGCACATGTTGCATTGCTGGAGCAAGAAAGTAGGTAACTGACCCACTTAGATATTTCCTGGAAGTAGTTTGGACATGACTGCAGATGTATCCTCCAGAAAAAACCTGAATGAACTTCCCTCCTTTTTTATAACTTCTCGACAAGGAAGTTTTGATGTCTGCTTCTCTCGCAGTCTAGGTGGCTCAGATTAGTATAGGAACCTTTTAGTTACTATAGTGTAATCTAAACACCCCAAACTAAAATCTCTGTATCATAAAACAATTGCAGGTTGATGCCATTTAACAGCAGGGTTTTTTTTTAACATCTTGAAATGAGTTGCAACTTTGGAACTGTTACCTAAAAACTAGATTTGGAAATATAGAATAGTTACAGCAGGGGAAATCTGTTCAACCAGTCTTATTTATGTTTGCTGTCTGCGAAAGCGATCCACCTAATGCCATTTTCCCACCTTTACCCTGTAGCCCTACAACTTTTTCCTGTTGGATAATGACCCAATATCCTTTTAAATACCTCCAACTGAATCTGCCTCCATCATGATCATTGCAGATTCTTGCTGCATGAACACATTTTTCCTTGTACTGCTGTTGCTTCTTTTGCCAATTACCTTAAAACTGTGCCCTCTGGTTCTTGAACAGATTCCTCCTCTCTGCTCTGTCCAGACAACTCATGATTTTGAATGCCTTCATCGTATCTCCACTGTATGGTGTGTCCTGATATTCTTGAGTGCTGTGTTACGATCAGATAACCTATATCTCTTCATTGCTGTCTCCTCCAGAATAATCCAGATTGCTTGAAATCTTGACCATTGAAGGTCTCAAAATCTAGGTTTCACAAGTGGAGAGTCTTCTCTCCACCACCCCTGCCCATAGACTTTCTTTGCTGTGTTCTTCATTCAGCTGCACATTGTTACCTTATCTCTGTGCCTTTTTGATCTTAGACTGCACACAATGATCAGATTACTGTTCCTGAATATTTGAAATTGTGTTGTGAAGTAAAGTAAGATTAGATTAGATTACTTACAGTTTGGAAACGGGCCCTTTGGCCCAACAAGTCTACACTGCCCCGCCGAAGCACAACCCACCCATACCCCTACATGTACCCCTTACCTAACACTACGGGCAATTTAGCATGGCCAATTCACCTAACCTGCACATCTTTGGACTGTGGGAGGAAACCGGAGCACCCGGAGGAAACCCACGCAGACACAGGGAGAACGTGCAAACTCCACACAGTCAGTCGTCTGAGGCGGGAATTGAACCCGGGTCTCTGGCGCTGTGAGGCAGCAGTGCTAACCACTGTGCCACCGTGCTGCCCACGGCTATGTAGCTATTTACTAAAATTATAGGAATTGATTTCAATATTAATTATATTTATACAGGGCAGGTTTTATTGGTCTGACTGAAGTTTGCCTGTTTGTGCATTTAACTCCTTTATTAACAAGGAGAAACTTTTTATGATGTTGGGACAGTGCAATATACTTTGCAGCTTTGGGGATGTAGCAAAATGCATTAGTCAATATATAAAGTGCAATGAGATAATATGATTCAGCAGCATTGATAAATGGAGACTTACCAGAATCATCTTGGATAAATGCCATGGAACTCTTATTTTCAGTCGAGAGTGTGGTGCTGGAAAAGCACAGCAGGTCAGGCAGCATCCGAGGAGCAAGAGGATCAACGTTTTGGGCAAAGGCCCTTCATCAGTAATGAAGCTGTGAGCCGAAGAGGTGGTGAGATAAATGCCGTCACCAATGTGGATTTCACCAGTTTTCTCATTTCCCCTCCCCCCGCTTTATCCCAGTTCCAACTTTCCAACTCTGCACCGCCCTCATAACGACTTGTCCTACCTGCCCATCTTCCATCCCACCTATCCGCTCCACCCTCCTCTCCGACCTATCACTATTACCCCCACCTCCATCTACTTATCGCACTGTCAGCTACATTCCCCCCAGCCTCACCCCTCTCCCATTTACCTCACCACCCCCTCGGCTCACAGCCTCATTCCTGGTGAAGGGCTTTTGCCCGAAACATCGATTCTCTTGCTCCTCGGATGCTGCCTGACTGGCTGTGCTTTTCCAGCACTGCACTCTCGACTCTAATCTCCAGCATCTGTAGTCCTCACTTTCGCCTAACTCTTATTTTCACCTGAGAGGACAGAAATGACTTTGGTTTAGTATCTCACCCAAAAGGGTGCACCTTCAACAGCACAGTGCAGCTAGTATCAGCCAGGGTTGAGTGCTCATGAATCCGGAGTGGAACTTGAATTCTCTCTCTTCTGACTCTGAGGCAAGCACTATTAATTACCATGGTTCTGTTCGCCGAGCTGGGAATTTGTGTTGCAGACGTTTCGTCCCCTGTCTCGGTGACATCCTCAGTGCTTGGGAACCTCCTGTGAAGCGCTTCTGTGATATTTCCTCCGGCATTTATAGTGGTTTGTCTCTGCCACTTCTGGTTGTCAATTTCAGCTGTCCACTGCAGTGGTCAGTATATTGAGTCCAGGTCGATGTGCTTATTGATTGAATCTGTGGATGAGTGCCATGCCTTTAGGAATTCCCTGGCTGTTCTCTAGGGAATTCCTAGAGGCATGGCACTCATCCACAGATTCAATCAATAAGCACATCAACCTTGACCCAATATACCGACCACTGCAACGGACAGCTGGAACCGGACGCGGCAGAGACAAACCACTATAAATGCCGGAGGAAACATCACAGAAGCGCTTCACAGGAGGCTCCCAAGCACTGAGGATGTCACCTAGACAGGGGACGAAACGTCTGCAACACAACTTCCCAGCTCGGCGAACATACCACAACAACGAGCACCTGAGCTACAAATCTTCTCACAAACTTTGAACTATTAATTACCATTAGATCACAATCAGAATAAAGCACTGCCTGTGCTGTTTTAATGCAGGTGTTAATGTTTTATGCAGCTTTTCATCTATTCTTGTTGTTTATTCTGCATTGTTATCAAATATTGAGACAGCTGTGCATTTATATAGTGCCTTTCGTGACCACTTGCTTGTGCCAAAGTGCTGTACAGGTGATGAGATGCTTTGGAAATGTAGTCACTTTTAGAATTATCGTCACTGTATTTTAATTTCATAATGGTCAAGCTGGTGATGTTTTAAACTTTTCTTTTGAGATAGAAATATTGACCAGGATAGTAGACAGGCTTTCGTCTTAAAGTACGTTCAGGAGAGCGAAGATGATCTTTGGATTAACATCTTGTCGACTCAGTGGTATGCTGCAGTATCAGGCTTTGATAATCTTGCTCGAATCCTGAAGTGGCATTTGAATCCACAACTTTTGCAGATGTTTTAAAAAAAGTCCAGCACAGAGCAGTTTTTGGAATAATGCTATTTCACTTCTAAGTCAGCATCACTGTAACAGATGATCTGGTCATTATCCCATTACTGTTCGTCGGAGCTTGCTGTGGAAATTGGCTACTGTGTTTCCAGCATAACCACAGTGACTATATTCCAAAAGTGCCTCATTGCTTGTAAAATGCTTTGTGACGTCTTGAAGTCAGTTCTTTAATTTCCTTCTCGTAATTGAGCATGCGGGTTCAGATATGATGGAAATAAGTGAAGTCAGAGGGTGAGCGGCTCCTATAAGCACTCAGTTTTCATCTGCCGATTTTAAAGCAACATTTAACTAGGTTCTGGCCAGACCCCACGCATACACTTTACTCCAAGGTATAATGTGTGCCAACCTGTGAAGGGGAATAAAAGTAGAAAGCAGTAGTGAGGTGTGAGGGTGCCAGCTGAATCTTTTCAAGCTCTCGCTAAGCTTCAAAGAATAACGCAAGTTTTGGTTGGATTTGTTGAGAAAAATATTTGAAATCTGAAAGTACTGTGTAACATTTCCATATGGGTCTGATAAAATAGTCTGCTTGCAGTAAGAGTTCTGTGTTGCTTCTACTGGCTTTCCCTGCCTTGTGTGCTGATGTGGCAGTCAGTCAGTGAATAGGGTCAGCAACAATTCCTCCCTTCAGGGGACCTTTCCTTTTAACTCTTCATTTACTTTTTTGTGTTTTTGTTTAAAAGCAGTAAGATAATTCCAAATCAACCTACAGTTTCTTGCAGCCTTAAATATGCTGATGTGAACATTTAATTTTTTTTGAAAAATGTACACTTTCCACCTTTTTTAAAAACAGCAATGGCACACTCTGCAGTGCCAGAATTTCCCAGCCAAGTGGTTGGTTTGGCTTTGCTTGTGAAAGAGTGTAGCGGGTTGGCTTCTTCCTTATTATCTTTGCAGTAGTACAGTGACAGCTCAGGCTTTGCAATGCTGTCTCTCAGTCAGCAAATTATGGGTTTACATCCTACTGCAGCATATAAAGCACATACATATAATTCAGCCTGGCAATTCAATGCAGTGTGAAGGGAGTGGACAGAGCTAACATGAGGGAGGTCAAACAGAAGGGTGATAACTTTATTTTAAGAAAGGCCTTTATTTCTTTGGCAATTCCCATCAGTTCTTGTGATACACTGCATTCTGACTCTGATTGCACTGGAACTGAAGTCCCTTCACTTATTTACTCTCTCTAATCTGTCAGGCTGAGCTGCTGCAAATGGTGTGATTAAATGATCTGATTTTTTTTTAAAGAATTCTTGCAAGCAGTGCTGCATCTTCTCTGTCCATGTTATTTTTATGTATGTTTAATTATGAGATTGAATGCCTAGTGCTAAACTTGATCAAATTAAGGGCTGGAACAAAAGAACTTGGTTGGCAACTCAAGAACCTGTAGTGTAATAACCTGAAGCAGCTGTATTGAAAGAGTTCTCACTGTGAGCAAAATGCAGAAAGAGATCCACCCTGTGGGATATGAATATGTTAATGATAATGATATAAATGCTGGTCCTCTGACATTAGCAGAGCGGAATGAAATATGTGGTGAACAGTTGAAGAGGCACAGACTGAAGAAGCTGTTCCAGAGAGCTGTATTCAATATAATGCAGTGTAAATAAAGAGTTTACGATATTACTGGGAGTGAGGGGCAATTACTCTGTGTTAAGGATACGATAATGACAAAAGGGAACCTGAGCTGTAGCAGTCTAGCAAGATTGGCTTGAAGAGAGCAGTGCAGATGCCCAATAGCCAAGAAGACTCAGTCTGGAATCTATAAAGAGACAATGATTGAAATTCCTGCAAGTGAGGTTCAGTGTGTGCAGTGATGGAGCTTTGCCTGTCCTATGCATTACATTTCCTGCAGATGGCCTGGAATGTGACAAAGACCCGCATGCAAAGCTAATCCCACTTTCCACATATTTCTGTTTAGTGTGTGCATTTCATGCACGTTGAAGAAATAATGAAAAATACAGTTTTGTTTGGACATGCCCAAGCCATTAAAATTATGGTGACCCGGTGACTCAGTGGTTAGCTCTGCTTCCTCACTGCGCCCTGGGACCCTGGTTCAATTCCAGCCTCTGGCAGCTGTCTGTGTGGAATTTGCACATTCTCCCCGTGTCTGCATGGGTTTCCTCCCACATTGCAAAAGATATGTAGATCAGGTGAATTGGCCAGGCTAAATTGCCTATCGTGTTAGGTGCATTAGTCAGGGTAATTATAGGAAAATGAGTCTGGGTGGATTACTCTTTGGAGGGTTGGTGTGGATTTGGTGGACCGAATGGCCTGTTTCCACACTGTAGGGAATCTAATCCACAGTGAAATTATCTAAATAATTTGTCTAGTATGCTGTGATATATTTAGTTAGTGATCACTAATTGTTAGGATATATAGCTCAGCGGGTTCATCATTTTATTGTTCAATTTCTGCCCTTCTCTCTCTCCTCTTCTCTTCTCTTCTCCTCTCACTCTCTCTCTCTCTCTCTCTCTCAAATTAACAAGTGAGATTGTACTGTATGTACATGGGAGATGTGATACTGTACTTTCAGGATTCACTCTGGAAACCATTCCACCTAAATGTGCGTATGCATGAGCAGTGAGCATTGGCAGGCTTTGAGAGATAACCATGGCTGAGCCAAACCCTGTTTTCAACCTCAGTCTACAGACACACATGCTTTATTCGTTAGATTACAATCAGGAACATAATCTTGGGCAAATTACAGAGACCTGTTGTGTGGTATTCTGGCAAACTGAGCGCAGAGAACAATTTAAACCAGTAGAGTTCCTAGCACTGGAGATCAGTAATAGTTTTCTTGCATCTAGCAATTAACCTCCTTTACAATAGCTGTGTTTACTCTTACAACCGTAAATTGGGAATTTTCATGATTTATCTTCAGCTGCCTAAATCCTTAGCTTTATGTTTCCTCCTTCAACTTTATAACTTCGCCACCCATCCAATATATTTTCTTCCTTAAAACTTACTTCTTCAACCAAGATTTTAGACATGTGCTCCTTATGGTTTGGTTTTAAATTTTGCTTTTTAAAACTCTAATGGAAACACCTTTTTTTTTATGTTAAAGGTGCTATATAAATACAACTTATTATTGAAATTAATCTTGCGTGCGTGGTGATTTGCACACTCTTGAAATGCCATCGCAAAGATATACAGCAGGATTGTCTTTAGGATATGTGTGCCTAGGTATCCCAGTACAGTACACACTAACTTGTGCAAAACTGAAGGACTCGACCTAAGTGGAGTTGCCTCCAAGAGTCACTACCTACCCTACCTTCTGACCTCTTTCCCCCTCTCCCTCCCTCCCCATGACTCCAGACCTCCAGAAGCCATCCCTACAAGCTTGTCTTATTCCTACAAGCCATTCCTACATCCTTTTTTAATTTCTGATCCTCTATCATGTGGACCATGGGTGGTGTCCTGGGTGCAGGTATGGCCTCTGATCTGGTGCTGCTAAGTTCTAGGAATCTTAGTCTCTGGTGTCAATCGGGAATTCCTGCTCTCGTTTCATAATTCTGGCATAAAGCTTGCTGGCAGTCAGTCGGATGTTGAATCAACGTACAATCTGCTGGGTTTTCTGTAAAGGTAGGCAGCAGGTTCGTCTCCTCAAATTTCCCATTTTCAGATTTGAAGTGAAAACAAAAAAAAATTCCAGCCTAAGTTATGAAATGATTGACATCTGCTGAAGGAAAACGAGTATTCCATGCATTATCCCAACTAACAAATCAGAGGCCAGTGTTGTGTTTTATATTAAGTCCTTTAAGGAAATATGGGGTAATGTAATTTTGGCCAAAATGGAAATTGAATGAGAAAATATTGGAAATATTCAAGCCCAGATGTGCAAGCCTGGAAATCATCAAATTGATTAGCCTGGGAGGAAATGCCAGTATTGATAGACAAGAGTTTGAGAACACTTTTGGCTATTGCACACTGACACTGATTTATTCCCTGTAATTATGATCCAGTGAGCATCGGAGATTTGATGACCCTTTCCAATTTCAAAATAATTATTCAAATAAAGTAATGGTGATTAAGTGTAGCACCTTGCATGTAAAAAGGTTGGTGGGTGGAGTGCATGCTGGACATTTGGCTCATTGTATGTGTTAAGGAGTCTTCTACTTAGTCCCATACCCCTGCACCTTTTCTTCAATTTTTTTTCTTTTCAAATACACGTTTAATTCCCTTTACAAAGTTACTATAAAATGCACTTTGCTACTCTTTCAGGCTGTGCATTTTAGATCTTAACTGCTTGCTACATAATGAATTATTTCCTCATATCCCATCTGGTTCTATAACTAATTATCTAATATCCATGCCCTCTAGTTACCGCCCCACCTGCTAATGTTGAAAGAATGGATTGGGAGAAGTGTGATCAAAATCCTTGATCAGTTTGAATTCTAGATATTTACAAAAAATTTAGTAAGGTGTTTCATGATAAATAATTTTTGTATTTTCTGTTCAAAATCTTGGAATAATGGATACTGAGTATTTTTACAAGCTTTGTATTTAAGAAGCATTTTGTTATTTTCTCAAGGCATCCCAACACACCTCGCAGCTAATGAGTGACTTTTAAAGTGCAGTCATTGTTGTTGTGCAGGCAAATACAGCAGTCAGTATGGTGAGGAGAGTGATAATTGAAGCCTTGTTTTGCCGCCAGCTGTATGTCAAATCATGGTGGACCATTATCCACCTCACATAAGGCCTCTGAACAGATGCTTTTATATTAAGGTTCCATTCCTATCGAGGGTGCTGTATAAGAATGGAGGTATTTATTTGGTTGTTTCCAGCTCATAAATTTCTGTATTTCACAGGAATTTGACTCTGAGTCGAACTGAACTAATGAGGTTGATTCATTGCTTCACCACTTGCTTAATATAAGGAAAAGAAATGTTTTATAATCTTCTAAAGAGGTATGACATTTCCTCTCTTTATCTTCAGATTGACTTTCCTTCTTCTGCATTTGATGTCAAGTTTATAACTCCTCCCCCAGCGGAATTCAGTCCCAAGTATGACTTCAATAGCCTGGATGATACATCACGGAAGCGACTGAAGGAAGTGATGCAGAAGAAGTCTCTCTTCTGGTAAGAGCTTTGTTATGATAATACTGATGACTACTATTGGTATAGTGTGAGGAAATGGAAGAGCAGATGTTGGTGGTTGGCCATGCCAAAGTCGTACTTGGAACTTCCAAGAGTATAAGATCCAACGCATTTCAAATATTAGGACGTTCCCAATTATACATCTCTTGGTCTCAAAATGTTTCCAGTTAATAACTATAATCCTCTTCTAACACTTCCACTTGCTTTCAGTCATTGTCATGCTGTTGTGAGAGAGCAATCTAGCAATTTAGTTTGGTTCAAATCAGGTTCATCCTTTTTTTTTTTTTGGGGGGTGATCTGAAACCGGCTAATGCACTAAAGTGTTTTATTTCACCATGCCTCCCTCATTTTAGCTCAAACTTTTGGGATCATTCAGCAGGTCAGGCAACAGCTGTGGAGCAAATAAAACAAAATTTTAGGCAGATAATCTTTCATCAGAGTTGGAAAACATGAGATTTAACATGGATTTTTGAACAATTTCAGAGCTAGGGGCAGAGGTTGGGTTTGAAGAGGACTAGTAGAAAGATTAAAGGGAGAATTCTGGGATAATGTGGAGGGCACATGCATTAAAAAAAAGCGAAAAGGATTGTTGTGCAAGGCAGAGGGGGAAAATAATGAAACAAAGGATGAGGGTTAGCAATGGTATAAGTGTTTACAGTAGAACCATTACCACAGTCAATCTGAGAATGTGGAAGCAGTGCTAGCAATATAAACTAGAACTCCATGTTGAAGCTGGAGGATATAAAGGGCCCAATCTATACTATTCTCACAGTTTGTCTTAGGCTGCTGTAGCACAGTGTAGAAGACTGAGAACAGGTTGTCTTGGGAGTGGGATAAGAATGAACACAACAAACAACTGAAAGCTCAAGGTTATACATCTGGATTAAACAGCAAAATCTTGTTTGTGTGTTTGTCAGTTTCTGCATTGCTTTGGGTGAGAATGTGAATGCAAGGCAGCAATATTGAACAGCAGACAGCTTGAATATGAATTATAGCTACGTAGATGAGGCACAAGAACAGGATACATGCCCCAAAATGGGGTCACCATCTTCACGAGAAGGGAAAAGAGGAGAAAATTGATGAGTAGAACAACTCATGTTAAACTCCACTGAGTCTGAAACTAGCATAATTAAGTGGATCATAGCTACTACTCTCATCAATATAGCTCAAATGAAGGGCATTTGAAGTATTAAAACTTGGAACTAACAATTTGAAAGACAGCCATCTTGCAATTATATAACATCTTTCAAGTTCTGAGAGGATCCCAAAGTGTTTTAAATGTAGTCACTATTATTTTGTAGGCACAGAGCAACTAGTTTGTGAGCAGCAAGTGAGATAAATGACTAAATAATCTGTAATGGTTGTTTTGGTTTGAGAGTTGAGTATTGATGGAACAGTGGAAAAACTCTCTCGTTTTTCATCAAATAGCCCCATGAGATATTTAAAGTCCACCACACTACTTTTATCTGATACGCCAGCCACAGCCACACCATCTATCCCTCCCCACTCACTAAAAAGGTTTTTGGATAGAAAACAATCACAGCTGTGAGCAGCAAAGGAAATGACAGGAAAATGACCTTTTTCCTCGGGATATCTTATTTTGCTCACTCCGTCACTTGCTTACAACGGAAGGCATCCCGTAAAGAGGCAGTGCAGTTCTTGTTTTGTCTGTGTATATGTCATGGGCACGCGGAAAGCCCACCTTTAACCATTTCTTGTGTGTGCAGTGTCCAACATCAAATCATTTTCTCACACTTTATCAGCCAAGCTCTGTGTATTTTAATAAGTGTCTCCTACACAATAGAGAATACTGGTTACTGATTAGGAGTCAGAATCCTGGCTGGTTTGATTTGTTCCTTCTCCCGCTCAGTCCTTTATTCTTAAGGGTTTCTACTGCAGAAAAAGGAAGGTGATTTGATCCAGTCAGCCCCTTGAATCTGTTCTGCTATTTCAGTAAGATTGTGGCTGATGAGTGTATCAGTAACCCTCAAACTCTTGCCTAATAACAATCTTTCATAAAAATCGAAAGAACTGTGAATGCTGTAAATCAGAAACAAAAATAGAGATTGCTGGAAAAGCTCAAAGTCTGGCAACATCTGTGGAGAGAAATCAGAGTTAACATTTTGGATTGAGTGACCCTTCCTCAAAAACGATCTTTCATGCTCAGATTTGGTGGTTGCACACAAACCCCAACGTCAACAAGTTTTGGGAGAGCCAGTTCTAAATTTCCAAAACCTTTTCTGTGAAGAAGTGCTTCCAGATATTACTGCTGAATGACCCAGCTCTCATTTTAACATCGTACCCATCTGTTCTTGTTTTATTCTATCAATCCTTTTAGTCATCTTAACATTCTCTATTAGATCAATATTAACCTCTATATTTTGGGAGAAATTAAACATGCCTGTGTAAGCTGTCCTTAAAACGCTTTTAATTATTTTTAATCAACCTCTTTGGACATGTTATACTACACCTCCAGGACAGGTGAGACTTGAACCCAGACCTCTTGGCCAGAGGTAGGGACAGTATCACTGCACTTTTACAGCTCCTTTTTTTAAGAAAAGAAAAATGGCCAGCTGCCATTGTGAGATTTGAGTTGGTGTTTCCAGAGCATTAGCTTAGCTTATGAGTTCAGTGGCATTATCATTACACCTTCATTCCTTGCTCATAACCATTTCAATGTCAGGTCCTGGATTAGATTGGTTCATTGCAAACAGCTAGTAGATGACTCCACTCGTCCATGGGGTGAAGTGCTTATTCAATAAGGAGACGTTGGAGAGGCTGAACCTGTACCTACTGCTATTTATTACTGAAACACATACAAAATTCTGAGAAGATTTGAAAGGATGGATATTGGAGGATGACTTTTCTTGTGGGGGAGATCAGAAATATGAGATACAGTTTAAGATGGAAATGTTTTTTCTTGTCTGAGGGCTGTTCATCTGTGAAATTATCTTCCTCAAAGTAATTATCTTCCTCAATGAACTCGAATGCTGAATATAGGATCAAAGACAGGATTCTTGGCAGTGTGGAGGAACAGAGGGATCTTGGTGTGCAAGTACATAGATCCCTCAAAGTTGCCACCCAAGTGGTTAGGGTTGTTTAGAAAAAAATATGATGTTTTGGCTTTAACTAACAGGGGGATCGAGTTTCAGAGCCTACAAGTCCCTGGTGAGACCACACTTGGAATATTGTGTCCAGTTCTGGTCGCCCTACTATAGGAAAGACACAGAGGCTTTGGAGAGGGTGCAAAGAAGGTTTACCAGGATGCTGCCTGGACTGGAGAGCTTATCTTATGAAGAAAGGTTGACTAAGCTTGGACTTTTCTCTCTGGAGAGAAGGAGGAAGAGAGGTGACCTGATCGAGGTAAACAAAATAATGAGAGGAATGGATAGAATCAATAGCCAGAGACTTTTCCCCAGGGCAGGATTGACTGGTACGAGGGATCATAGTTTTAAGATATTAGGACAAAGGTATAGATGGGACGTCAGAGGAAGGTTCTTTACGCAGAGAGTTGTGAATGCATGGAATGCGTTGCCAACGGTGGTGTTGGAAGCAGAGTCATTAGGGACATTTAAGAGACTGCTGGACGTACACATGGATAGCAGTGTGTTGAGGGGTGCATAGGTTGTTATTTGTTTTACATTAGGATTACCTCTTGGCACAGCATCATAGGCCAAAGGGCCTGTTCTGTGCTGTGCTGTTCTATGTAATGAAGTCATGTCATTGAATTTATGCAAGACAGAGTTAACTGCATCTTTGATTGATAAAAGAGTCAAGGATTATGAGTGCAATTATGAAAGTGGGGTTGAGACCACAACAAAATTGCCAGTAATCTTATTAAATGATGGCGCACTTTCGAAAGGTTGAACGATCTGACCGTCCTCCTAAGTTTTATATGGTCTGATGTTTCAGTGATGTACAACGTTGTATTTATACCCAAGCTCTTGTTAGTGGAATATCGTAACAATGACTATAACCATAGCTGACTGAAGTACTCGAGTATAGACCAAGTCAATTTCATGCCCCACCCACCTTCCTTTTCCACCGCCCTGCCTCCTTTAACTCACTGCCTCTGTTCCATGTCAACCAAATTCACACCCCATCCGCAGAGGCATTGGAAAATAACTTTACCATGCATAATTAATCAGATTTTTGCAATATGATTAGTTTCCAACACAATACATTCCGCACTTCAATTCTAAACATCTGGGTATAATTTCTAATTAATTAAAGGTACATTGCCCACATCATCCAACTTGACTCAAATTGTGGGCTGCTTCATTTATTGGAGTCTCCATAATCACAGGCTTCGTTAACCATGATACCATAGTTACAGGCTCCATAACCCATAGATGCATTGTCCACCATACCCAAAGTGCCATCTGTGGTATTTCTTGTCTGATCTACAGTTGTATGTTTAAATTCCTTTTTGCACAGAGCTGTATTAGTTGTTAAGTATACACGTCCTAAATAAACCAGGCTTATCATGCAAATATTTAGTCTGTTTTTATTTTCTTAAAGAAAGCAATCCTAAATGACATTAATTCCTCAATGACATTCTCTCTCAATTAGTTATTTGGTGTATTGCAACCTAATTTGCACAAGTATTGGTTTGATGAATTGCAATAAAGTTAGTGGATGCAGTGTGTTGAGCATAGTGCAGCCTGTCACTGTACTACCCCTGGGTGTGCCTTAGTTGCCTATTCTTCCCAACTCCCCTGCCCTGCCCTCCCATCCCCATTCTCATACTCATCCTTTAAGACGTTCCTTCAACTCAACTTTTAGACCAAGCTTTTGACCACCAGTGTCTTTAAATTTTAGATTTTGTTTGCTAATGTTGCTGTAAAGTGCTTTAGGACATTTTGCTACTTTAAACGAGACTTATACATGCAGATTGTTGTTATTGGTAAGTCTGGTATGATTTACAGTGAATAGATGCATTGTGCTATGGGTAAATTAGTGCAAAACAGGAACTGAGGGGTTTTTGATGGGGTAAATAAAGGGAATCAATTTCGTTAGCAAGAGAGTCAATAACAGAGGGCACAGATTTAAGATTGTCGACAGAAGAATACGATTTTGTTCAGCAAGTTGCGATGTTCTGGAGCACACTGTTTGAAAGGTAGTAGAGGCAAGATTCTGCAGCAACTTTCTAAAGGATTCCAATACAAACCTGAAAAAAGGTAAAAATGCCTCTGCCCTGCTAAAAGGGACAATACCAACTGGATATGGATGAAAGGGTGTAGGGCTAACTGAGTAGTTCCTAGAGCCAGCATGAACACAGTGAGCCACATGGCTCTTCCTTGTGTTGCATCAGTTTGGTGATTTCTCTGAGGAACTGTAAAGGCTGAAGTAGGCAGCTATTAGGCAGAGAAAAGCTAGTTAGTCAATCTAGCTATTGATCATTCAACACTTTCTGACACTCAACCTTTCTACGGCAATATAAGATCTAGGGACACAAAACAAAATTGCTCGCAGCTCCCCTTGTCTCAGAAGGTCAAAACCTGTCTGTGAGATCACATGGACAAAGGAATGTCCATAAAGACACTTGCCTTCTTTACAGCAATAAACAACTGTAGCATTGAGGTAACATTTCTGGTCCCACAGCCTGCATTAATCTCTGAAGGCATGAGTTCAAATACTACCACCGCAGATGGGGACATATAAGTTTAATTAATTAATCTGGAATAAATTTCTAGTCTCTATAATAATTGAGTGACATTACCAGATTTCTGTAAAAAAAAACAAACATCTGGTTCACTAATGTCTTGGAAGGGGCGAAATTAGCCATCCTCACCTACGTGTGGCTCCAGACCCACAATAATATTGAACTCGATTGCTGTCTGAAATAGCAAGGCAATCTACTCCGTTGTATAAACAGCAATAGGAGTCATTATGCATGTAACTACACCTCCCATGGACTGCAATGGTTCAACAAGATAGCTCACCACCACCTTCTTGAGGACAATTTGGGATAGGCAATAAATGCTATCCATATGTGAAGTGTTCACATCCTAAGATCAAAGTTAGAAGAAATTCTCTGCCCTAGTCAAAAGCTGGTCACTTCCCTCTTGCAGACATGGCATGACCCAGCCTGAAGAACCATACAAAAAATTGTTTTCAAATTTGCTTCATCTGAATGAGAACAGACCCACTCAGTCATTCTATGGATGAATGAATCTATTAAAAATGACATGAAAGGACTTCTGTACAGAGTCTAATGTATGCCTTCCAGAAAAGCAGGAATTGTCAGGTTTAGACAGTTGAGGTCAAGCTTTAACTCTTTGCTGATCACTGAAATTTGGTCTTTTTTATCTTTCTTCTTATTTTCACTTCCTGACTGTTCAGAAAAATCGTTATTAATATTTTAGATATTAGATTCCCTATAGCACGGAAACAGGCTCTTAGGCCCAACCAATCCACACCGACCCTCTGAAGAGTAACCCACCCAGACCCATTTCCCTCTGACTAATGCACCTAACACAATGGGGTAATTTAGGATGGCCAATTCACCTGGTCTGCACATCTTTGGACTGTAGGAGGAAACCGGAGCACCCGGAGGAAACCCAAGCAGACACTGGGAGAATGTCTGTGTGGAGTTTGCATAGTCACCTGGGACCCTGGTGCTGTGAGGCAGCAGTGCTAACCACTGAGCCACTGTGCCACCCTTATGTTTAATACATATTCCCTTTCCTGAAAATTGTTATCCCTTCTTCTCCCCTTCCTTCATATTGGTGTCCAATTCCTCTCTGTAGTACAGATGTTTTCAGTTCCTCCCCTTGCCTTGTTTGTTTGTGATCTATTCATATCATCCAAACTTTGGATGGACATAGAAAATTTTATAAATGCACATGTCAGTAAATATCTGAAATTGTTCTGAAGATTCCATTCTTGATTTCAGTGCTTCATTAGACATCCCTTCATGCCTTATCCCAACTAAGTTGGATTCTGAATTTTTTCAAATTCTCATTCAAAGGAATAAAGATTCCTTATCTTTATAGTTACTGACTACACCCATACTTGGTGAGGAACCTTGGGAACACTGATTGTCCATGAATTTATTTTGCACAGATTTTGGAATCACCCCAACACCCACAAACAGAGCTGCATTAAGACATTATTTCAATGAGCTACATCACACTGCAGCACCCAAGAACTACAAAAAGCAGAAGAAAAATACCTATACAACGTTTTCAAGAAAAACGGGTACCCAATAAGCACAATCTGCCGATTTCTCAGAAACAAGCCCAAACAAGCAGACACAACACAACCAAAAACTGTAGCCACATTACCTTACATCAAAGACATATCAGAAATGACTTCCAGACAACTCAGACCACTTTGCATCATGGTAGCCCACAAACCTACCAACACACTTAAACAGTGACTAATGAACCTAAAGGATCCATTATACCACCAGCAAAACTAACATCATTTACAAGATACCATGCAAGAACTGTTTTAAAAATAAAATCTACATCGGACAAACTAGCAGGAAATTTTCCACCAGGATACATAAACACCAACTGGTCACCAAAAGATATGAGCCACTCTCTCTAGTTTCCATATGTACAAAGAAGGACACCACTTTGATTGGGACATCACACACATCTAGGACAGGCGAAACAGAGACATGCATGAGAATTCTTAGAGTCATGGCATTCTAACCAGAACTCCATCAACAAACACACCGACTTGGATCCTATCTATCTTCCCTTTTCAAAAAAAAACTGGTAATGACATCACCCACCTTAAGAAACTAAGACCAATAAATAGAGAGGCAGGACATACCACCAGCTCTTCACCAGACACTCTCACTGATGATATTACCTAGTCATGGTGACGAAATGTCTGAAAACAAACCTTCCAGCTCAGTGAGCTAACTTACAGACAGAATTTAAAGGCTGACCTGGGATAGTTGGGCCAGATGACCTATTTTCATGTTGTAACCTCCATACATTTCTGTTAATAGCATGGTTAGCTAATTCATGTCCTTCTCCATTCTGTTTTTGTGTGGGAATTACATTACTGAGTAATCATAGGAGAGTCATTGGCATCTCTACTTATTAAACATTCTGCATGAACGAGGGGCTGATGACAGCACACACTAGGTTACTGATGTAAATTATTTTTGGCGTTCTCCAATTTTCCTAAGAATCATGAAACCTGGGGTGAATGGCAGGCCATGACTTTAGTGTGTGAATTGGTGGAATAGGTTTCTGCAGTTGTTAACCATCAGGTAGCTGTACAAATCTTAGTTGGCAACAGTCTGCAATTATGCACTAAATCCTTCATCATTTTGTAGAGATCAAATGGCTAAGGGAAGTCACTAAAACAGGAGATGGGATCAGATGTCTGTGCACTCGCCCTGTGGGCTGTAATTAGATCAGCCTATAATATGCCAGGGAAAGAGTGTAATCCAATAACTGCTGACAAACAGGGCCAAGGGCTCACAATGAAGAAGCAGACATGTGAGCCTTTGAGTTGTCCAGCTCACTGCTCACCAGCTGGGTTCCTCTCCATGGTCCCCACCTGGTTCTCTTCATACATTAAACGCCAAATTGTAAAGTGAACCTGTGAAGGATTGAAAAACTTGCATTTTGATAGCATCTTCGATAACAACATCCTATGGCACTTTACAGCTGTACGTTTGAAGGGTATTCCCTGTTGTAATACAGGAAAATGGGGAAAAGCATGGGTCACTTAGCAATGTTAGAGTCACATCAAATGTTCATAGGTGCCAATTGGTATAATTTTCTCACAATTCCCCAAGCAGGTACTACATACCTTATGGTGACTTTGCATAAAATAGCAGTATTTACTGGAGCTCCATTCTAGCCAACGCATGTGCTTGGTATGAAGAAAGTAGAAGGGGTGGGGATTGCTGGAAATAATCTTTTTTGCAGTGCTTTCAAACAATTTTACTGTAGGTATCTTTGGAAATGATATTAGGAAGACCAGGATTTCAAAATACACAACTGTAACAAAGCAGAGGACTGTACCTGACGTAAATGCAGGGTAAATGAAGATATATTTTCTTGATACTGAAGAGTTGTTGACTTATTTGTGGAATAGGCTGCCACCTAGTGTGGGCGATTTTGGGTCTGTGCTGCAGCATTGCAGGGACCTGACAGAGAAGCTTCCTTTCAACAAAGAGAAGAATGTGAGATTTTAAAAAGGAAAAAAGCAGAGTTGACCGCAACGATGATAGTGGTTAGCGCAAGAGACGTTGTGTCATAACCATCTACATGTGGCATTTTAGTTTATATCTGTGCCATTAGTTTATGATGCATGTGCACCTAATTGGTTGATTAAAATCCTGTATATTTTTTGCTTTCTCTATCATCCCTGACTTCTCCTGTTTATGCAGCTTCACTCCAGCTGCAACCCCATCACCTCCCTTCCCTTCCCCCCCACCCCCCCTTACCTCCTCGGAACCACTCAGGCCAACATCAATACAGCCATTTAACTGGACTCGGGGAGAGATAGCTTAATTGACAAGTGCCTGTGAATTTTGCTTTAACTCTAGTGGCCACATTTCTCTTTCCTTTCATCCTGAAGGACAGAAAAGCCCTTCCGTCTCCTGAGAGCATCACAAACAACTTGATTTATTTCATCTTTTTGAAGTTGAAAATAAAAATAATTTTTGTTTAAATGTGTCCTTGGGATGTGCGTGATTTTAGCTAAGCTGCATTTTGTTAACCATTTCAAGTTGTCCTGACCACATCTGAGGGCATTAAGATGCGAATAATTACAATTGGAGCTATGGGTATATCAGAGAGCTGGACTGTCAAGTACTCTTCCTTTGAGGTGTAGATTTTAATGGCAATATAGCAATTTCGTATTTTCTTTCTGCCCTCTAGAATTTATTTCATTCAAATTTGCTATTATGAGATTTGAACTCTCAACCTCTGGGTACTTAGTATCTGTAAACACAATACTACCTTAAAATTTAACAAAAAAAAATTCTCTCCTTAGATTTCACAGGTGGCTATTCCCCACTTCAGTCCCTCAATTCTCTCTTCTAGTCGGGTTGAGCGTGTGGGCACTGGGCACGGTGTGTTTCTTGTTGTGGTGCTTCTGATGTTTTAGCTGCTGCAAAGTGCTGTAAGCTATATAAGTTCATGTTTCATGTAATGCTAATCCTGTATTAACTGAAACATCCTCCTAAAGGTTAGTGGAAAAGCTTCAGGGAAAGTCAGCAAAATATTAATGATTCGTATTATTCTGTGATTGCTAAATTCAAAGAAATGAATGTGAATTATCAAAGCGAGAATGATAGAGAAATTCAATCACGGAAAAGCCATGAGGTAAAAGAATATTGTCTTCTGTAATTTATTGGTTTTCCATCATTGAAGCTATTCCTCTGTGCTCCTCTCTTTATTCAAAAGTACAGTGAATGCTCGGTCATTAAGTAAATTTAAGGAGTGGGGAGGCAGATTTTTCATGGTTGAAGGGTTATAGAGAGCAGGCAGGTAAGTGGAGTTGAGGCCATGATCATATTTAATGGTGGAGTGGGCCTCAAAGGGCCAAATTGCTCTTTGTTCTTGTTATATCACTTATAACATTTACAGCCATATGTCTCTATGTGCTCCTTATTCAGATCTGCTCTACATCTTTGATTTTTGGTGTTTCCAGTGTTCCTTCCTGTGCTTTCATCTGCTAAGGCCCTAAGCTCTGGAACTCCACCCATAAACCTCGCTGCCTTTCTACCTCTTCTGTTTTTAAGATTCTCCTTAAACCCACTTCGTTGACCAGGTTTTTGGTCACCTGCCTTAATGTGTCCTTTCGCTGCTTGTTGTTTCTGTTTTTTTGATACTATTATGAAGCATTTTGCACTCCCAAAATACATTACAGAAGAACATGTTGTAGTTTAAGCAACAACTAAGGGGCCTTAATAAATCCGATTTAAAAATGCTCCTGCTGAACTATAAATAATGGGGAGGCCTTGGGGTTTGATCCTCAGAATTGGGTTATCTCAGCCAGAATGAAAGCAAAGACTTTAATACTGCTCCCAGCATCCACCCCCAGATCGGAGTGAAGATAAGGAGATTTTGATGAAATCAGTCAGGGTAGGTGCTTTTGATCGTTGTCTCTGACACCAGCTGAAAATTGTTTGGATTCCCCCAACCTGACTTCTGATTGCAGTCACCCTAAGTTCCCCTCCCCAGGCATAATTCTGCAAATGGCAATGATCAACTGCTGGTGGACAGCATACGGTGAAAGGTAATGCCATGAGGTAAAGGAAGGGCATGTCCAAGACTGGAGAAATTGTGCTTTTGTTTTCCATATTTCTTTGCAACAATGGGATTAATGTAGTGGTAATTGATCACTTTTATTAGGTTGGCAATGCTCAAATAGTTCCTGTAGTTCAGCACCTCTTGTCCAGCAATGATGAGAAGCTGCAATGATACCACAGTTATGATGATTATGAAAGGAAAGTATTTAGCACAGCTTGAAAGATGCAGTTGCAGTTGGAAGGGCTAGTGAAACCAGAGACATGGAACAGCTGGCTTGCAATAGACAACTGAAAATTACTTCTTTGTCAAAACTACCATGGTCCAAATTTGTGAAGATTTGTAGAGACAACTTAAGTCTTTTCCATTAAAAATATATTTTATCATACCAAGGGTAATGTACCATAAACCTTAACATGGTGCAACATTCTGAGTTAAAGACCTGTTTCTTCAACTCTCTTGAACAAGAGGTTTGGAGGATTTGAGCAATAGGGAGAGATTGAATAGGCTGGGGCTGTTTTCCCTGGAGCATCGGGGGCTCAGGGGTGACCTTATAGAGGTTTATAAAATCATGAAGGGCAAGGATAGGATAAACAGACAAGGTCTTTTCCTAGGGTGGGGGGTGTCCAGAACTAGGAGGAATAGTTTTAGGGTGAGGGGGGGAAAGATATAAAAGGGACCTAAGCGTCAACATTTTCATGTAGAGGGCGGTGCGTGTATGGAATGAGCTGCCAGAGATAGTGGTGGAGGCTGGAGCATTTAAAAGGCATCTGGCTGGGTATATGAATAGGAAGGATTCAAAGGGATATGGGCCAGGTGCTGGCAAATGGCAATAGATTAGGTTAGAATATCTGGGCGGCAAGGACATGTTGGACCGAAGGGTCTGTTTCTGTGCTGTATACCTTGACTCTATGTCCTTTGCAGATTGCTTTGGTCATAGTACTGCTTTACTACGCAGACTTGAGGCTGGAAGAGTTACTACAGTTGTATGGTACAAGTAGGCCCCTAGCATATTGTACCTCTGGGTGAGTTGTTAACATTGATAGAGAGGTGGGTTGCAAGAGTAAATTCATTTAACTTTATAACTAAGGAAAGACGAGTTCATTGCCTTTTATATAAAATGGAACTTGTTCAATTCAAATGGACTTCATGCTGACTTTAAGGAAACCATTTGCTATAATTAGATTTGGGTCCATTAATATTCCCAATGCTGGTGTAAGCCCTTGCTTTGACTGCTGATAATCTGTCCTTTGGTGTAACCTTCCACATGGATTCAGATTAGTGCCCTACAGTTTCCTGTTTTTGAACTTTCCAGCAACAAGTCTGACCTTCATTAAGGATATACAGCTAAAAGGTCTCAGGTGTTGCTTCCATTCTCTGGTTACTCTAAGGACATCTGCAGCCAGATGGTTATGTGCAGTGATATTGTTATGTCTTAGGTGTCTGGTGCTGACAGATTACCACCCTCCATTTCTCTTGGCCCCACCCTCCTCCACCCACTGCAGGCTGACAGAAGTAGACAAAAAGTTGTTGTGGGAGAAGCGATATTACTGTCACACAGAATGCAGCTGCCTGCCTCTGGTGCTTGCCAGCGCCCCCAGCTGGGAGTGGGCCTGCCTGCCTGATATCTACACCCTCCTCAAGCAATGGAATTGTCTCAGCCATCTGGATGCTTTGGGTCTTCTCCATGCTACGTAAGTGTTACAACAGTATAAATTTGAACAGATGACAGCTTGTGCCCCACAGCTTCATGGCCAGTTAACTGTATTTAAAAAGTAATCTGACGGTGACCATTTGGATCCTCTACCTCTGTTATTCCAAAACTGGGGAGGTGAAGGGGAGGAAAAAGACTTTCATTTGTAAAGCAAAGTCAGAATCGTCAGACATCCCAGACTACTTCATATCCAAGTCAAAATGTATGGTGCTGGATAAGCACAGCCGATCAGGCATCATCCACGGAGCAGGAGAGTCAAAGTTTCGAGCATAAGCTCTTCATCAGGATTCCTGATGCTTATGCTCGAAATGTCAACTCTCCTGCTCTGCGGATGCTCCCTGACTAGCTGTGCTTTTCCAGAATGACATTTTTTGACTCTGATCTCCAGCATCTGCAGTCCTCACTTTCTCCTACTTCAAATCCAGTGAAGCATTTCTGATGAGTCATTCTTTTTGTGATGTAACACTTGTGGCTAGTGGTTGTGCACAGCAAGCTCCCACATGCAGCAATGTGATAACAACTAGATAATCTGTTCATGTGATTGAGGCATGAATTATGGCCACAGCACTTGAAATAACACCACTACAGTTCTAAATGTTGGTGCATCCACCTGTGAGGGGATTTAGGGCCTCTGTTTAATGTCACATCTGAAAGACTGCCTCTTTGACAGTGCAGCATTTAGTTTCATTATTGATGTTTGTGCTCAAATGCAGGAATGGATCTTGAACTCAGTATCTTGTAATTCAAAGGCAAGTATACTGATATTTAAGCCACACGTAATACATTAAACTGACCCATTTAATGGTTTATTTAAACAACCACTTACTTATGTGTACATGCTTGTGTACTTTACATTTAACAATCACCATAGGTGTTCTGAATAACAGAGTACATTGATAAACTCCACAACAACAAATGCTAATGAAATAACTAACCAGCAATAAATGCTCCTCATGGACTTAGCAATTTTTTATCTTTTGAAGAAGAATACCTACTATCATGTTGTCTAATAAGTGGGGGATGCATAATTTCAGCCCCTTCTATCTGTGGAATCTCCTTTGGTATTCAAATCCTTTGAGTACATTCCATTTCTCCAATTCTGAAACAAAAACAGAAATTGCTGGAAAGCCTCAGTAGGTCTAGCGCATCTGTGGAGAGAAATCAGAGTTGATATTTGGGTTCAGTGACCCTTCCTCAGAACCCCTGTCCAGTGACCCTTCCTCAGAACCCCTGTCCAGTTGTGGCCTTGTTTGTGTCCTATTTCCTTCAAAGTATTATTGGTGTCTACAGAGGTTCCTGAGTTCTGGAATTCCTTCCCTGAATCTCCCCACCTCTTCATGATTCTTAAAACCTATGTCCTTGAGCAAACCTTTAAGTCACCTGTTCTGAATTGAGTTGAATTTAATTTATTGAAACTTGTACTGAGGCACAGTGAAAAACTTTGTCTTGCGAGCAATACAAGCAGATCAGAGTTAAGTAGCATATATAAGTGAATAATAGATAAACAGCGATAAAAACAAAAAAAAATGGTCGAGGTGAATGTTAAGAGTTTGTGAGTCCATTTAGTATTCTAACAGCAGGAGGGTAGAAACTGTTGCAAAACCGGCTGGTGCGTGTGTTCAGGCTTCTGTATCTTGTTCCCAACGATAGAGGTTGTAGAAAAACATTGCCAGGGTGGGCTCGATCTTTGAGAATGCTGGAGGCCTTTCCTTGACAGCGGGCCTGGTAGATGGATTCTCTAGATGGGAGGTTGGCCTTTGTGATTGTCCGGGCTGAGTTCACCACTCTCTGTAACCGTCTCCGATCTTGAATGGTACAGTTCCCATACCAGGTAGTGATGCATCCAGACAGAATGTTCTCGATGGCGCACCTATAGAAGTTGGCAAGAGTATTCACCGTTATGCCAAATTTCCTCAGCTGCCTGAGGAAGAAGAGACGTTATTGGGCCTTTGTAACCAGTGCGTCCACGTGAGGAGTCCAAGAAAGCTTGTTGTGGATGACCAGGAGCTTGACACTCTCCACTCGTTCCACCTCTGTGCTATTAATGTGTAGGGGGACATGAGTAATGTCTCACCGAAAGTCAATAATGAGTCCTTGGTTTTGCCGGCATTGAGAGCTAGGTTGTTTTCAGAGCACCATTTTTCCAGGTCTTCCACCTCCTATCTGTAGTTTGTTTCATCGCCATCTGAGATTCAACTGACTATGGTGGTGTCATCAGTAAACTTGTAAATGGCATTAGCTTGGTATTTGGTGATGCAGTCATGGATATATAGTGAGTACAGTAGAGGGTTGAGAAAACACCCCTGAGGGGCTCCAGCGTTGAGTGTTAGTGAGGATAAAATATTGTCCACAATCTTCACTGATTGTGGCCTATGGGTCAAGAAACTGAGGATCCAGTTGCAGAGAGTGGGACTTAGTGCGAAGTCACTAAGCTTAGTAATCAGTCTCGAGGGGATAATAGTGTTGAAGGCTGAACTGTAGTCAATGAGTAGGATTCTTACGTAGCTGTTCTTGGTGTCAAGATGTGAAGGGCAAGTGATAAGGCATCTGATGTGGATCTGTTGGTCCAATAGGCAAATTGGGCTGAGTCGAGAGTAGTGGGTATGCTGGAGTTGATTAATTCTATGACCAGCCTTTCAAAGCACTTCATGACCACTGAAGTTAGGGCCACTGGGCAGTAGTCATTGAGACATGCTGCATGAGTCACCTTAGGCAAGGGGATGATGTTGACCCTCTTAAAACAGGCAGGGACAGTGGCCTACGGCAGGGAGAGGTTGAAGATGTCCGAGAAAACCTCAGCTAGTTGATCTGCGCATGCTCTGCGTGCATGGCCTGGTACTCCATCTATTCCCATCGCTTTCCTTGGATTCATCTAACCTCTGATGCAGTGACTGTTGGGATAGGTTCGTAAGGACTTCTCTGAATAGGTGTTACCTCTCCGCTAAAGTTCTGCTCAAAATGAGTATAGAAGGATTTGGGAGGGATGTATCATCATCTGCTATCTTACCTCTTTTTAGAACCTGTGATGTCATTCAGTCCTTGCCATAGTCGCCAGGTGTCTATCTGGGTTTCTAACATTTGCTGTGGTTCAGTGTCAATTTTTGTCTGACAGAGGTGTGCAACTACATAAAGTGTCAGATTTGACACTCCATTTGTGCTGTTAGCTGGTTGTCAAAATGAGAGGCAGTAACAAGGATGAGAAAAATGAACCTGTGTCCAGTCACTTCCGGTGAAAATGAACTTTTGTATGATTTTTGGATAATGACCACATCAAGCAAGACTGAGAACTGTACAATTGTCAAAGGTTTGCCAACTCCCACACAGAGTAAAGGACCTTGTTCAAGGAACAAGAAAATTCCTATGGAATTGTGTCCCAATGAAGGATAAAGTGAGGTCTGCAGATGCTGGAGATCAGAGCTGAAAATGTGTTGCTGGAGAAGCGCAGCAGGTCAGGCAGCATCCAGGGAACAGGAGAATCGACGTTTCTGGCATAAGCCCTTCTTCAGGAATGGATTCCTGAAGAAGGGCTTATGCCCGAAACGTCGATTCTCCTGTTCCCTGGATCCTGCCTGACCTGCTGCGCTTCTCCAGCAACACATTTTCAGTCCCAATGAAGGATGCCATGAAAAACGTACAGGAGATAATAGCCGAGCAGATAAACATAAGGATAAAGCAGCAATCCTTCTGCTCATTCAGCAGTAGTAATAAAGAGAGAGAGATTTTTAATATTAGCAGGTGGTGTTCAGGCACTGGCAGTCTTTGAAATAAGAGTTAGAAATAGGGTGAAGCCATTCAACTCCCTGAGCCTGTTCTGCTTTTTAAGAAGGTCATGGCTGATCTGTAACTTAAATTTACCTTGCTGTTTTGATTCCATTTTCCTTATTACCATTGGCAAAAGACAAATCTATGAATCTCTACTTACATACTTTCAATTAACCTTTCCACTTCTCCTGGTGTTGGGGGGTAGGCTTCCAGATTTACACAACTCTTTGTGTGAGAAAGTGTATTTCTTGCTATCACCCCCGGTTTGTCTTTGAAAACTTTAAATCATTTGAAACACTCTAGTGAGATCACCCTTTTAATCATGTATGTCAAAAGGATTCAAGCCACATTTATATAACAAGTACTGATGGCTAAGCCAATGTCATCTGTACATGATGATAATTTTTCCTACTCATAATACTAGCTCTTTGTTTTTATTCAGATTTCCTGATCAGGAGCTGCGCCGCACTGCAGTGCATTGGATGGAAACAATGTCCACATCAGAGCTGGTGGACTTCCTACCTCAATTAGTACAAGTGAGTATTGTATGACCTCACAGCCTCAAATTAACTTTTTGTCTATTTGATCAATGTTCTGTGGCATTGCAGGATTGAGGGGCTTGAACAGCAAATGATGAATTAAGACCAAGTGGCATCTTCAGGTGAAGCAGCACTGTTGGACCAGTGTTTGCAGAAAGTGCCATCTTCTGATCTTTCATTTTATTTCCATTATAAATTCCTGTATTCACCTTGGAAATGGGAATGCCTTTGTAAACTGGCACATTGTAGTTACACCCTCTTACCAAAGTGCACCATTTTAATATTAGTTAATCACTAATCAAATTCATTTTGTAATTCATCATCTTCATCACCTAATGTCACTGTTTACCTGAAAGATGCTATTGTTGAAGTTTCCAGCTGGATAATAGCTTACTGCAGTTGGGTTTGTACCTTTAGTTTAAACACTTCCTTGTCACACTGAGACACCAAAATCAGACCTGACTGCAAGAATTATAGCAAAGAAAATCAGTCATTCTCTGAAAAAAAGAACACAGATAAATTTCACATGGTAAGCAGACTTTGGCTTGTCTGCCTAACCACAACTGGCCACACAAGAGCCGAATGTTTCTTCAGTCTACATTTAAGACAATGAGGAAGTGTTCAGAAAAGTTTTACAAGAATGTTGCCAGGGTTGGAGGGTTTGAGCCATAGGGAGAGGCTGAATAGGCTGAGGCTATTTTCCCTGGAACGTCGGAGGCTGAAGGGTGACCTTATAGAGGTTTATAAAATCATGAGTGGCATGGGTAGTTTATTGTTGTGGTTCTGTTCGCTGAGCTGGGAATTTGTGTTGCAGACATTTCGTCCCCTGTCTAGGTGACATCCTCAGTGCTTGGGAGCCTCATGCGCTTCTGTGATGTTTCCTCCGGCATTTATAGTGGTTTGAATCTGCCGCTTCCGGTTGTCAGTTCCAGCTGTCCGTTGCAGTGGTCAGTATATTGGGTCCAGGTCGATGTGCTTATTGATTGAATCTGTGGATGAGTGCCATGCCTCTAGGAATTCCCTGGCTGTTCTCTGTTTGGCTTGTCCTATAATAGTAGTGTTGAGACAAAGTATCGTACCTCTGATAACAAGGAAAAGACAAACACATAACCTCAACAACAAGGAGAGGGAAGCACTAAAATCACTAAGAAATGATAAGAACATAATTATACTACCAGCAGACAAAGGCAGAATGACGGTCATCCACAGATTCAATCAATCAGCACATCGACCTGGACCCAATATACCGACCACTGCAACGGACAGCTGGAACTCACAACCGGAAGCAGCAGATTCAAACCACTATAAATGCCGGAGGAAACATCACAGAAGCGCTTCACAGGAGGCTCCCAAGCACTGAGGATGTCACCTAGACAGGGGACGAAACGTTTGCAACAAAAACTTCCAGCTCGGCAAACAGAACCACAACAACAAGCACCCGAGCTACAAATCTTCTCTCAAACTTTGAATGGGTAGCTTAAATAGATGAGGTCTTTTCCCCAGTATGGGGGAGTCCAGAACTAGAAGGCACAGCTTAAAAGTGAGAGGGGAAAGATTAAAAAGGGACCTAAGGGGCAACCTTTTCAAGTAGAAGGTGGTGCATGTATAGAATGAGCTGCCAGAGGAAGTGATGGTAGCTGGTACAATTACAACATTTAAAAAGCATCTGGATGGGTATATGATTAGGAAGTATTTAGAGGGAAATGGGATAAATGCTGGCAAATGGGACTAGATTAATGTAGGATATCTGGTCAGCATGGAAGGATTAGACCGAAGGGTCTGTTTCCGTGCTGTACATCTCTGACTCTAGATAGGCCTTCATTACAATCAGGATGATCGAGCTTCAGAGAGACGGTGCCCTGGATTGAGTGATTTACATTGATGTGACCTATGCTTTTGTTTTTATCTTGCAGGCCCTGAAGTTTGAGTGTTACTTGGACAGTCCCCTGGTGAGGTTTCTGTTGCGGAGAGCAATCTGCGATGTGAAAATCGCCCATTATTTTTACTGGTACGTAAAGCAAACTGTTCTGTCAAGCTATGCCACTTTGGAGCATTAATGCTCCAATCGGGCCCCATAGTAATTTTAACCTGCAAAAGTGGTTGGATTTGATTTGTTTGGAGGTTAAAGACGAAACATTTGAGACAGGAATTAAACTGCCCACTTCTGGTTTTAATGGAACCAGTCAACCATTCCACTCGCAGGAGATAAATTTTGCATTGAAACCTTTTAAGGAGGCTATCTGCCTGCATTGTAATTATTCTGTTTTCAACTGTAGTCACCTGGGGTTGCCCTGACCATGGGAAACTCAACAGGTAAAAGTACTGATCCCATAAATAAGAGCCTTATTCACATTGTTCCACCTGCTCTCCAGTATAATCAGCAGGAAGGTCTTAATGAATAGATATCAGATGAAGATCGCAAAGTTAATTCTCATGGGCTGGCAATTGAAGAGTTGATCATCTGTTTTGAAGCATTGTAGGGGGCACTAATGTCTGTAAAGCTAAAAGATGCAAAGAAACTGATGATGCTGACTGCTGAAAACAGCTGGTGCATATTGCTAATCTTTTCCCGAACATCATTAGCGTAGCCAACATTTGTCCATCTATAAATGCCCTTGACCAGCTTTCTTGAATCATTGTGGAAGACCCAGTGTTATTAATAAGAGAGTTTGAGGAAGTTGATCCAATGGCAATGAAAAAATAGTCATAGAGCTCCAAGCCAGGGTCTTTTCATTTTTGGGAAGGGAACTTGAGGTGGTGATGTTCCCAGGCATCTGCTGCCCTTGACAGTCTAAGTGCTAGAGATCGCAGGTTTAGAAGGAGGTATCAAAGGAGCATTTGTGACTGGATGTACTACATCTTGCAGATGATAGACCGTGCTACCACTGTGCATTGATGATGGAGGGACTGAATGTTTAAGTTAGTAGATGGGATGCTGATTAGATGAGGCTGCTTCATTCTGAACATTTTGAGCTCCTTGGTTCAGGAAAATGCTTTGTAGATGCTGGGAAAGCTTTGGGGAGTTAATTGCTTCAGAATTCCTGGCAGCTGATCTGCTCTTGAAGCCGCAGTATTTAAGTGGATGGTTCAGTAATATCTGGTTGATGCTAATTGCCAGAATGTTATTGATGTAGGATTCATTGATACTAATGTTATTGTATATCACAGAGATGTTCAGATCTCTCTTGTTGAAGATTGTCATTGCCTAGCATTTGTATGGTGTGGCTGTTACTGACTACTTCTCAACACAAAGCTGCTTCAATATTTAAAGATGCAGCAGGTCTGGCGGCATCTGTGGAGAGAGATCAGAGTTAACCTTTAGGGTTGAGTGACAACTCGATCCAAAAACTTTACTCTGATTTCTCTCCACAGATCCGCTCAGACCTGGTGAGCTTTCCGGCAATTTCTGCTTTTGTCTCCGATTTACAGCATCTGCAGTTTAGATTAGATTACTTACAGTGTGGAAACAGGCCCTTTTGTCCAAACAAGTCCACACTGACTCTCCGAAGAGCAACCCACCCAGACCCATTTCCCTACATTTACCCCTTCACCTAACACTACGGGCAATTTAGCTTCGCCAATTCACCTAACCTGCATATCTTTGGATGGTGGGAGGAAACCGGAGCACCCAGAGGAAACCCACGCAGACAAGGGAAGAATGTGCAAGCTCTACGCAGACAGTTGCCTGAGGCGGGAATTGAACCTGGGTCTCTGGCGCTGTGAGGCAGCAGTGCTAGCCACTGTGCCACCGTGCCGCCCAGTTCTTTTGCTGCTTCATTCACTAATTACAAATATACCATTTTGAGGACGATACTGTCCCAGTCAGTAATTAAATTGTAAAAATATTAAATTGAATGCTTTTATTCCATGTTCTATTTTAAACTAAAACATTTAAAGGTGTATTTTCTTTGTATAGCATTTGTAATGTGATAGATGGAGAAAGGGATGATTTCGGAATTAATGCACCAGTCTCTGTTCAAATACAGTAAATCTTGAAAGCATTGCTCTGTGAACAAGCAACTGTGAATCGAATGCGGTATCTTGCCAAAGCCCAGCATAAATGCCCTGGATGGTTGATGTGAGGCAGCTGTGGCTTCAGAAACTGATCTTCCTTCCTTGATTATAGTGATAACTGATTTGCCATGTGAGCTACATTTCTTTCTTTATTTATTCATGGGATGAGGGCATCACTGGCTAGGCAGCATTTATTGACCATCCCTAACTGCTCAGAGGGCAGTTAAGAGTCAACCACAGTTCCATGGGTCTGAAGTTGCATGATGCCCAGACTAGGAAAGGATGCAGTTTCCTTCCTTAAAGCACGTTACTGACCCAAATGGGTTTTTCCTGACAGTGAATTTATGGTGAACGTTAGATTCTTAATTCCAGATACTTGTTGAATTCAAATTCCACCATCTGCAGTGGCAGGGTTTGAACATAGTACCCCAGAATGCTATCGGGGTCTCTGTATTAACAGTAAAGCAACAATACCATTGGGCCATCTCCTGCCCACGATATATGCTTCACGTGTCTTGGTCCCTGTAGGTGGGACCTTCTGCTTTTTGTTTATGGTTGCAAGTCTGAATTATTTCTTGGCTTTGACCTTTGTCTGCCTGTCAGTGGAGGCTACTCACAAGATCATTCTGGAGTAGATTTATTAAGAAACTGCACTGGGTCCACGAAATGGATGATGATTGGCCCCCATGAGATTGCATGCAAAATCGGAGATCCTACATCTTGGAAGATGGCCAGCCCCACTGAACGAGGAATAAAGGAAGGCTTCAGCCCTCTGAAGATGTGCTAATTTTAAGAAAATGAACAATGACCAAAGCTGTGGCATCACCGTTATGGAGGGAAAATGTTTCTACAGTATGGCCAACATCTTTGGCCCACTGGCAGTGCAGCTCATGTGCGGTTAATGTTGGAGGCTTTGCAGGTTCCCCTCAGAGCAGTACCGGCAAGCCTCTTCCAGGCCCCTCGTCTCAGTGGGTAATGCCATGCCTTATCAGCCTAAAAATAGGCACTCAGCTAAGCAGGTTGGCTCGAGGTGGAAACACATCAGGGCAGTTTTCTGAGGTATAAACCCCAGAAATTCCTTCCAGTCCTCCTTTAAATCCTGCACCAGAGGACAAGGATTGAAAAATTACAACTCTTACAGCTCTGCTCTGTGTGTCAGATTAGATTGAACACATGAATGTATTCTGAGCCAGTCTGGAGTTTGGCTGCGTTCAAAGTAGGATTCCTTTTATGTGCTAAATGTTAATATTGTAGATGTAGGTTTAATGAGAAAACCTATCCTTGAATTTCCAGTGATCACCATGTAACCACACTCTGAATGAACCAAATGGAATGTCACATTTTCTTTTGTCCCTGTTTGGCATTATGTTATTTGTTTGTTTGGGGTACAGCAGGAACGTTTTGCCCCCTTTGCTAAGTACTTCCTCTTTGGCTTCCTTGAGCAGCTGGCACTACCATCTGTGTGCCAGGTGTTAATGACCATGATTGCCCCACGGCAGTGAGCCGTCGTTTGCCAAGCTGTCAGCAAGAAGAAAATCAGCAGCTTGTAAATATTCAGAATGGTTCGGACTCTCGTAAATCAGCAGGAAGCTTGGACAATGAGATGGAAACATTAAGACCAAACCCAGGCCACGTCAGCTTTGCTGGAGTATTGTGTCCAGTTCCCTCCTTGCAGGAAATGTCTTAATGTATCACAGTAAGGCAAAAGGTGGTTGCTATTTTATGTGCAAGCCGCTACCTGTTCTTGCTATGTATTTTCCAGCTTTTGTTCAAGACACTGCATATCAAGTGGAACTGAGTATTAATTATGTACTTTAGAGAACATCAACACAACACGTGCCTGACAATAAGAATCAGGTACTATGCAGATGATTGAAGCATTTCTGAAACACTGAAATGAAGTACACTGGAATGCCAAGAGCTTTCTGAGAAGAATGAAACCACTTTTGGGCCGCAATCTGAATCATAATTTGGAAATTTAAGACGTGGTTAAGTGTTAAATGTTATAAGTATATTCCAGGATCAGGCTTTTTAAAGATGATATGTCTGAAGGATATGTGTAGATTGCACATGACCACCAAACCTTGAAAATCTAGCAGATGAAAACTTAGCAAACTCTATTCTAACTGTGTTCATATTACTTGGGCGGCACGGTGGCTCAGTGGTTAGCACTGCTGCCTCACACTGTCAGGGTCCCAGGCTCGAATCCAGCCTTGGGTGACTGTCTGTGTGGAGTTTGCATATTCTCCCCGTGTCTGCATGTGTTTCCTCCGTGTGCTCCGGTTTCCTCCCACAGTCCAAAGATGTGCAGGTTAGGTGAATTGGCCATGGGAAATTGACCGTAGTGTTAGGTGCATTAGTCAGGGTTGAATGTAGGGGAATGGGTCTGGGTGGGTTGCTCTTCGGAGGGTAGGTGTGGACTTGTTGGGCCGAAGGGCTTGTTTCAACTCTGTAGGGAATCTAATCTAATCTAATCTACTTGGTGTTTTGTTCCATTGGAATTTTGTGGTCTTGGTGATTTTTTTTTTCCCATTTATGGGAAATTAGGAATTTGCTGGAAATGTTAATGTTTATTGGCTGACCCCAGCAACTGAGTGGCTTGCTAGGCCACTTCAGTTAAGAGTCAACGATATGGCTGGAGTCATATGTCAGCCAGGCATGTTTATTTCACTAAAGCATGTCTCTGAACCAGATGGATTGTCACAGCCATCGAGCCATTTCATGATTACAAAGACTAAAGATTTATTTAAATAACTTAAATTAAATTCCCCCAGCTGGCCAGATGGGATTTGAGTTCCTGTCTCTGGATCATTAATCCATCTTCTGAGCTATTTTACCAGTACTTTAATTAATGTTCTACTTTACTCCCTTAAAAACCACAAATTTATTTAGGCTAATAATCTTAATGCTGTTGCTTCGTTGAATGGATAAATACAAGATTTGTTAACAGCAACTGTTTAAAATATCAAGATTCAAACTTGAGCAGTGCTGTTGAGGCTTCCAACCTTTAGTTTATGTGGCCACTAAAGGCAAATACTTGAACATCATTCCCTTAAAGGCATGACCCCCTTATCTGATTCGCGTTGTGAGTCTTCATTTCAGAGCTTGTTAAAAGACTACAGGTTGACCTACTTGATTCACCAGGTTTCATCCTGACTCAAGCGTACCTCATGCATGAAGAAAGTCAGAACTGCAGATGCTGGACAGAATCAGGAGTGTGGTGCTGGAAAAACACAGCAGGTCAGGCAGCATCCAAGGAGCTGGAGAATCCTGATGAAGGGCTTATGCCCGAAACGTCGATTCTCTTGCTCCTCAGATGCTGCCTGACCTCCAGTGATTTTCCAGCACCACACACTCAACTCGTGCGTGAAGAATATTCTCCAAATAATGGAAACCAAAAGTAGAAATAATCTATTTTCCATAAGTTAGAACAAGAGGAGTTGGTCAATTGCTTTTTTATGACCGATTTTTAAGAGCACTGAACTAATGGGCTTTGCCAGTGTTCCAGATTTTTATCATCCTTTGTTGGGTTTTCTTTTGCATCCAGATTGATAGACTGGGAATATTGACAATGTGTCCGTTGACAGTCATAGAAATTAAGCCAGTTGGGATTCTTTATTATTTTAAGTATCATGATTAGATTGCTGAGTTCCTGCATGTAAAGCAAGTCTTGAACCTCGGAAGGAACGCTAAATAAAATCAAACTCCAGCGTAATCTAATGTATTACTATGTGCAGAGTTCAGTGCAAAGTACTATTTCGTGCTATCCCACTGCTTGCAGATTGTAGTGACAGAGTGCCTCATGTTTACGTGGTATACTGAGTCCTTGTGAAGTTTAAAATAACTATTAGATTTATATGGTGTCACATGAGAAACCAACACTCCAACTGTTCTCACTTTTTCACGCAAAGGGTGGGATATGTATGGAATGAGCTACCAGAGGAAGTGGTGGAGTTTGGTGCAATTACAACATTTAAAAGGCACCTGGATGGGTATATGAATAGGAATGATTCAGAGGCATTTGGGCCAAGTGCTGGCAAATAGGACTAGATAATTTTAGGATATCTGGTTGGCATAGACGAGTTGAACCGAAGGGTCTGTTTCTGTGTTGCACATCTGTGATTCTATGCTCCATGACTAAGTGGATGTATACAATCCCGCAGCACTGCTTGAAAGAGACTAGAAGCTTTCGGTTTTATAATCTAGTCAATATTAGTCCCTCAAATGGCATGAGTGAGGTAGGTTGCTCATTATTTCATTGCTTCTGGGAGCTTGTTATGTTGAAATTAGTTGCTACATTTCTACCTTACAACCTTACAATAGTAACTACGATTTTAAAACACTTTATTGGATTTCAAGTGCTTGAGGATTTTCTGAGGTCATTAAGGGTGAAATCGCATCTGGAGCATTGCATACTATTCTGGTCCCCACACTTGAGGACTGATACAGTTGTATTGGAGGCAGTTCAGAGGAGGCTCACTAAACAGAGGTGAGGTGATGAAATTGACGAAAATAAGATGTTGAAAGGGGTTGACAAAGCAAATGTGGAAAAGATATTTTCTCTCCTGGTATGGTCTAGAATGAGAGTTTGTAGTTTCTGGATTAGGAGTAGCAGAATCAAAGCAGAGATGAGAAATTACTGATCTCAAAGGGTTGTGAATCTATGGAATTCACAACCCAGTGTCAGGAGGTGTTGGGACATTGTTTAACAAGGAGATAGTCTGATTTCTAATTAATAATTGGTTGAAAGATTATGGAGAATAGACAGGAAAGTGCAGCTGAGGTTGAGATGAGATCAGCCATTATTGTATCAAATAGTGGAGCAAGCTTGAGAGGCTGAATTGCCTCCTTTTCCTAGTTGTTATGTTCTTATATAAATGAAGTATAAATGAGGTATATCAAAATGTATTATACCAATTATTTACTGTGTGATGTGCCATGTCTCCCTTTTGAATGTAAACAGGCAGCCATTCTGGTGGATAACTAGTTACTTTATTTCTTACTCCTATTTGCTGAAGATAACTCTCTGCTGTTGTTAGTTGTAGCATTGGAAGTTAAACATTCAGAAAAGGTCTTGAAAGGAAATGCTCTTTCAGTGGCCCATTGCTTATAAATTAGAGTTACATCTACAAGCTACCTAACAGAGAGCATAACTGACCTTCGTGGTCTGGTGGTAAAGTTGAGATCATCCAAAATCTGCAGCCTGTGTCCTATATAAGTCCTGGTTTCCATCGCTGTCCTACATTGGCTTCAAGTTAAGTAAATAGGATCCGTGTGCATACTTTCAAATCCCTCTATGACATTGCCCCTCCATATCTTTGTAACCTCAGCCCTGCTCATTACCTGCACTTCTCCATCTCTAGCCCTGATGTTAATTGCTCCACCATTGGTCATCGTATCTTCAGCTACTCAGACTCTAAGCTCTAGGTATGCCAGAATCTCTTCACTTCTCTTTCCAACTTTAAGATGCTCTTAAAAGCTACCTCTTTGACCAAGCTTTCTTTTCTTGTGTATTTTGGTGTCAAATTTGTTTGCCAACATGACTATGAAGCACATTTGGATGTTTTATTAAATCTATACTTACGTCTGTCAGTATAGATTGCTGATGTAAAATTGATGATGTTGCAAAGTAACAGTAGCTTGCTTAAGTACAACAGCCACCCTGGGAAAACTGAACTTCCAATGCCGACTGTTGCAAATAGCGTGTGATTAACAATCGAGGCTTGCCATCATGTCTATTGAATGCATTATCAGGCAGTTCCCACCCTTCTGTTAATCTCTGTGGTGACATTATGGAGTATACACCCTCAGAGTAAACAGAAAGGTCACATTGGTGTAGAGTGGTCTGAAGAACTAATGACACTAAAAGGTTGGAGATGCTTTAAGTTACTATCAGGATCAAGAGCTGACAGGCCATAAATTACATTTGTTTTCTCTTTCCCAACCCTCTGTCATCCCACAAGTTGCACTTCTCAATAGTGACTAATGCTTGGTAAATCACAGCACAAACTCCAAACAAGACAGAACATGCAATGTACAGGAAAATAAAAGAAAAATTAGGTTGTGCGCGAGTATTAGATGGAACGACTTTGTGCACCTGCATTTCCTAACAGTGAGGTATTGGCGTCTCATCCAGATAGGGTATCCAGTGAAGGTGGCCATATCCCCTCCGCTTAGCAGTTTACTTTCTTATTTAAATAAAGACTATAAATGGAGCAGTTAAACTGAGGACAGAATGGCTGCTGTAAATTGTTCCTTTCTCAGTGGAGGCTGGAAGAAATAAGTTGGTGGTGCATAATTTGTTCACATTTTCTCCCTTTTGAGCTCCAGTCAGATCCACAAATAATGGAGCAAGGGCGTGAATGCCTGATAACTTTATGGGTTGGAATCAGAATGGTAGGAACAAGGAGGGAATTGGATACAATGTAATTAAGAAATCTCCTTGATGAAACCCTGGAAGGAATATTCATTAATTCAGAATTGTTACTCGGGTACAAAGTATTTACTGTACTCGCTGCTCGACAGGTTCTTGCAACCGTTTGTACTCCACAGAGCCTCCTCATACCTGACTATACTTTAACTCATCAACCCTCCCATTCCTTTCTCCCTAGCTTCCCCTTAATATATCAATATCAGTGGTGAGGAATTGCACATTCTACCATTTCCCTGGTAAAAGAGGTTCCTCTGAATTTGCAACTGGATTCAATAGTGACTGTCTTCTATTTTTGCTCTTTAAGTTGCTGTTCTTTGCTGCAAGTGGAAATATCTGCTCTTCTACTCTGTTATGTCCTTCATCATCCTAAAGAAACCTCTCTTAGGTTGTCCTCAGTCTTCAAGTAATAACAAAATACTGCAGCACTGCCAGCTGTCTGCTTGAGTAGTTTTAAGCTTTTTTTCTTCTTGATTCTCAGGTTATTGAAGGATGCGTTAAATGACTCTCACTTCAGTGCCCGATACCAGCATCTTCTTGGGGCTTTGCTGTGCTGTGTTGGAAAGGGCATGAGGGAGGAGTTTGACAAACAGACCAAGCTAACTCATATCCTGGCTAAAATAGCACAAAAAGTCAGAGACGTTGCTCCATCTTCACGACAGGTCAGTAAGCAAAAGATTTGTCTAACGCCAATTTCCTATCAGGTGAATACATGATGGATTTATGTAGTACTATCTTCACACCAGATCAAGCATGAGGAAATCAGCAGCTGTAGTGAAATTTTGCCAATGTTGCAGTATTGCCTCGTTATTATCCTGAGATGTTGTTGGCAGTGTATGAATTAGGTCCTCAAATGTGCTCATTTCTGTGGTGCTTCAGTGAGCTTAATCTCAGCTGACGCAAGTTTTAATTATCTAGAAGTGTGGAGGCCAACACCACAAATGACTGGGAATTGTATTCAGGTTCTCTATTAAGACTCGTGTCATTCACAGTTCCCTCAGTGGAGCAAATTGCTTCTGTTGGCTTCTGCTGTTTTGTTGGAATATTGTGAAATGTTTTCATTGACATGATCAGTAATCAAGAGGCCGGGAGCCCCTTGGGGATAATGACTTATGTTGTGTTCTGACTGTAATGAAGTATTGTGCATTAACTGAGACTTGACACACACAAATTCTGAAGACCATTGGTTGACCTTCCCTTCTGTTACAGACTGTACTCCGGGAAAACATGGAGGAAGTGCAACAATTCTTCAATGTTCAGGATCACTGCCGCTTGCCTTTGAACCCAAGTCTTTTAGCCAATGGAGTCAATCCAAGAGTATGTTACATTATGTAAATTTATTTTAAGTTTGCAGCATATTTTAAGATCTCTTTAATTCTATTTCTTCTACTTGTTTCCTAAGCTCCCTTGGAAGCAGATTTGTTTTATTTGATTTGGTTGTAGGCAGTGACCATCATTGGAAAGGCCAGTATTCATTGCCCATCCTGAAATACCTTTAAGGTGCTGGAAAGCCACCTTTATGAATAGCTGCAGGCCTACCCACAGTGCTGTTAGAAAGGGAGATTCAGAATTTTAGCTTAGTGATTATTAAGGAATGCCTGTGTACCCAGGAAAGGATGTTGTGTGAATTGGAAAGGAAGTTGATTGCAAGGGTCTTATTTTATGCATCCCGGACGTACAATGCTTTGCCTTAACTTTGAGAGGGTACTGATCATTAAATTTCATTGACCTTGTCAATTGATTTGGAGATGCCGGTGTTGGACTGGGGTGTACAAAGTTGAAAATCTCACAACACCAGGTTATAGTCCAACACCTGATGAAGAAGCGACGCTCCAAACCTGTTGGACTATAACCTGGTGTTGTGATTTTTAACCTTATCAATTGAAACAGCCTTGACTCTGAAATTCTGTCTTCCCAACCCAGAAGAATAGCAAAGAGATGTTTGGTGAAGTTTTGAGACTGGGGAGAAAAGTGGGTGCAAAAATAAAGCAAATGCTAATTTTTTTTTTTGATCTGGACCCACAGGCTTGCTCTTTCTTCAATTCCAATGCTGTTCCTTTGAAGATCTCCTTCATCAACGCAGACCCTTTGGGGGAAAACATCAACGTGATTGTTAAAGTATGTTGGTCTGCTTTAGAATATATTGAGACAGGATGTGCACCAGTTGTACTTAAAGGAATTCCTTGTTCTTGAGGCAATCATATCTTTGGCACTGATTACCTTCCTTGACAGGTAGTGACATGCATGAGTTTGTAATCTCAATTTCTCACAGGGATGTCTGTCGAACCTGGTTGTGCCTTGGGATGAAGGGTTTGCTATCTGCTCTCTCCAGCCCAGTCATGATTTTGAAAACTTCAATCTCCTCTTAGCCTTCTGTCCAAGGAGAACAATTTGAAACTTCCTAATCTCTTTGATTGAAGTTTGTCATCCCAGCAACCATTCTTGTAAGCCTCTCAATGTGTTTGTAATCTTCCTTCATGTAATGCCCAGAACGATCAACGATACTCCAGCCGAGGTGAAATCCACAACTTGGACAGGGATAGGGCATAAATGGGATTGGATTGCTTCACATTTGATCACGGCTGCACTGGGATTTCAGTGGGTCCACTTTCATTTGTCCATTGTCCTGTACTCCATACAGTAATGGTCTTTTACAGAGAATTGGCAAGGTCTCAAATGTAATCAGGACTGTCGACACCTGGCTAACATACCTTATATAATAATGGTTCATGTAAGAAATGTGTCTCTCTTTACTTGTGACTGTAGAAGAGTTCTCTTGATATATACAGGTCGTTCTGCTATAACGCGTGTTTTTGTTTAATGCAATTAGGCTACATGATTAACGAATTGGGGACATTGTTTCTCAAGTGCAAAGTTTTAAGACTTGTATTGGTTATAATGCAATTCAGGCCCTATTACTTTAAGTGGTGCTGCTATTACACGATTTTCTTATAACACGTGGTTGCACGAGAACAGAACTGCCATGTTGGAGCAGAACTGTGTAGTTTCAGATTATACTAAAATGATCCCAAAGTGGGTTAGTCTGCTCTCTGTTGGAAATGTTGAAAATGGCCCTGCTTTCTTGGACAGAAATAAAATCAAAGGTTTTATGATCTTGCTTTACAATGCACAATACTGTGCTGAAGATAGGATTGCTTTTAGTTTTTAGGGCCCTGCAGATGGACAGCTTCCTCTAGAGGTAGAAATCTGTTAAAATAATGAATTAATACTGACTTCAAGAACTTGTGTAGACTTCTCCCAGAATCAGGAAAAATATAAAGGAGTGTGTGGATTGGGCTTTGTGTTGAGCATCATATGGTTGCACCCTGATTCCAGCACACACCCCAACCCTGCACCTTGCAACCTTAAGCGCCAACTAATGCATGAAGTCTTTTAATGTAGGGAGGCTGATGTGCTGCAGCTAGCACATGGTTCTGGCTAATCAGGAAACTTGCCTAATCTTGCCTCCTGTTATAAATGTGTCAGAGTGGCTAATCAACCTATTTGCCTTTTATTTAGTCATCAAACATGGGCATATCTGGATGGACCAACATTTATTGCCAACTGGGTGCAGTTTAGAAGGTATTGGTGAGCTGTCTTTTTGAACTGCTGCAGTCCATGTGATGACCACACTTTACATCATCATGCAGTCCTAGGTTATGATTCAAACCCAGAGAAGCTGGCTCCAAGGCAGAGACATCACCCGTTGCACCATGAGATTTCCTACACCCCCTGTTGGGACTCAGTGGCAACAAATGATCTTTTGACTAGATTGCAAATAAACCTGATATCCTGAATCAAATTGTATTACAACATGAATCTGTGCCTTCAGGAAAGGAGGGAGAAAGTTGTGTTGAGTAGTCTGAATTAATCTTTGTGTATTGCCATTGGCTAGACTGGAGATGACTTGCGCCAAGACATGTTAACTCTTCAAATGATACGCATCATGAACAAGATTTGGATTCAGGAAGGTCTGGACATGCGTATGATATTCTTCAAGTGCACCTCAACAGGATGGGGGCGAGGTACCTGTAAAATTTAGAGTCACTCCTTGAATAGCAATATGTATGAGAATATACTCGTGTTCTGAAATAATCGTGAAAGTTGAGGAAGTTTACCGGACTTCTTGTGACTTTCCTCCATCAAATGGATTTTGATGTTTATTGCTTCTTATAGATACTAGCAACGTTAAAAAGAAACTGAACCAAAACTGAAATACATAATTTACTGAATGGAAAGTAAAGAAAAATACTAATTCTTTGGAGAGAATTTTAATCTGACCTGACTATGTGGAAACTGATGGACTTCGGTGCAATGCTGGTTTTGCATCCATTCTGATTTTGACCACCTGTGAGTCAGAGAAAGTTGTGTGGGTGTAAAATCAGCATTTCACCAGCACAGCAGCTTAGGCTGAACCTGCTGTCCTGATCCCCATTTCAGTCGTGTCATGTTAAGCTCCTCCTGGAAGTATGTTTCTCAGGTGAAGGAAATCACGTTAAAGCTAATGAAGTTGGACCATCGGCAGTCCACTGTACCTCAATAAAGGGCTAGATTTTGTCACCATCAGCCAGACATCTTTTCAATGGGGAGCACAGCAGATGTGATGATGGTGAACCCATCTCGTTTTTGCTCTTCTAATTGCCAAATTACCAGCTCACTAAGGACAAAACTCATTAACTGAGTTTATTAACAAGTTAGTTAAGCCATTTATAAATATTTCCAAATCAGTTTGTTCAGAGATGTTATGCCATATCTCTGGAACAGCTGGCACTTGATCCCAGGCCTCCAGGCTCAGAGGTAGAGACACTAGCACTACACCACAAGAGACTACTTGCCTCTTTATAAAGCTGCACACACTGTCATGTGGTTGGTGTGGATAGGCAGGTAGGAGTGGAAAAGGCTGCTTCTTTCTCCTTTAATTAAACCATTTTGTGCACATAGGTAACATCTTCACATTAGATATTACCCTCCTCATCCCCACCAAACATCCCCTCCCATTAAGCTTTTATGTCTCCCACCTGATCTCCAAAACCCGTTTTACCTGTCCCTCCCCATCTAAAGCCCGTGGTTTGCCTCAGTCCTGTTGCTATATCCTCTTCACCGTTGGGAGTCCTTGCAGTCCCAGCAGTGTTACTACTGAGCTGTGATGTTGCTGAGACTTCTGGAGTTGCTGGGCACTCTGATTCTTCCCACTGAGTGGCATAGGTTGCATTGTTTGCTCATTTATGTTGCTAGCAGTGTATTATTATTGCAGCTTATTTTATTAAAATCAGTTTTTTGTTACTGATATTTGTAACAAGACTTTTAGCTTAGATTAGATTACTTACAGTGTGGAAACAGGCCCTTCGGCCCAACAAGTCCACACCGACCCGCCGAAGCGCAACCCACCCATACCCCTACATTTACCCCTTTAACCTAACACTACGGGCAATTTAGCATGGCCAATTCACCTGACCCGCACATTTTTTTTGGATTGTGGGAGGAAACCGGAGCACCCGGAGGAAACCCACGCAGACACAGGGAGAACGTGCAAACTCCACACAGTCAGTCGCCTGAGTCGGGAATTGAACCCGGGTCTCTGGCGCTGTGAGGCAGCAGTGCTAACCACTGTGCCGCCCACTTGGGGTGCAAGCAATAGTCTCTCCACCCCCCTCCTCCCCACTCGCTCTCTTGCATTCACTCATATGTGCATACACACACACCCACGCACCCAAGTGACCATACATAAGGCACCGCATGGACAGGGTTCGTCAGCAATTGTTTGATTTTGACCCGAAGGTGGACAACACCAGAGGCAACCACAGTCATTTCTCCCTCTGTCTCTATACCATTCCTGGAGTGTCCATCGAATAGTGATATGGAGTTAGATCCTCAATTGCATGGGCAGCCCTCACCTCTGGTTTAAGGTTGCTTGGCTCAATTGATATTGCTCTGAGTCAGAAAATTATTGGTTCAAACCCCACTCCAGAGCTTTGAGCACTGTCACTTCAGCAGAGTGTTGAGGGAGTTTTGGAGGTGCCATCTTTCAAATAATTTAGGATGGTTAAGTTGGAAGCAAAACAAATGATCCCATGATCTATGATCTATGACCTGGGAAATATGCATCAACCAACATCAATAATGTACATACACGTTATTATCTCTTTGCTGTTTCTGGGCCCTTGCTGCATGTGATTTAGTTTGACACATTGCAGCAATGGTTATATTAAAAGTTCTCCATGTGCTGAAAAGCAATATATACATCATGCATTTGTGGAAGGAGCCATTTAAATGCAAATCTATTTTCTTCTTTCAGTTTTTCTAACTCTGTTGTCCCTCCAAATGGGCATCTAAGTCAGCACAGAACTGTAATTAAACCTGGAAACAGTTGGTCTGTATGATTCATTGGGCATGGGTCCATCCTCCCATTTTTTTTGGGATGAGGAATAGCTGGATATAGATATAGACGCAGGCCAAGCAGGAAGGCTGTCGTGGAATAAAAATATAACTGACGCATGATCCATGAAAGTGTTGCAATATACTGATTTAAATCCATTATTTTTGGATTTTAGCTAGTTAATGATTAATTGTCTCAGCTGTTGTTTCAATGGTTTATGGTAACTTGTGTGTGGTGCCTCATCCACTCAACCACCGCTTGATACTTTTCAGGAATGGTAGAGATGATTCCGAATGCAGAGACCTTGAGGAAAATCCAAGTGGAGCACGGGGTAACAGGGTCTTTCAAAGACCATCCACTGGCAGAATGGTTACAGAAGCATAACCCAAATGAGGACGAATATGAAAAGGTGAAGAAAAGCAGACAGTTTCATGTTCTTCCTTTGGATCCGTTCCCATTTCCTTTTGGGATATGGTGAAGAAGTGAACTGCTGTGTGTGACCTCATAAGCAACTGTAAGGGGGAGAACTGTGTAATACAAAGGGTTAGACACAGACCTTTGAGCTCTAAGTAGCTAAATAGGTAAAAACAATGACTGCAGATGCTGGAAACCAGATTCTGGATCAGTGGTGCTGGAAGAGCACAGCAGTTCAGGCAGCATCCAAGGAGCTTCGAAATCGACGTTTCAGGCTAAAGCCCTTCATCAGGAATAAAGGCAGTGAGCCTGGAGCGTGGAGAGATAAGCTCGAGGGGGGTGGGGGTGGGGAGAAAGTAGCATGGAGTACAATGGGTGAGTGGGGGAGGGGATGAAGGTGATAGGTCAGGGAGGAGAAGGTGGAGTGGATAGGTGGAAAAGGAGATAGGCAGGTAGGACAAGTCCGGACAAGTCATGGGGACAGTGCTGAGCTGGACGTTTAGAACTAGGGTGAGGTGGGGGCAGGGGAAATGAGGAAACTGTTGAAGTCCACATTGATGCCCTGGGGTTGAAGTGTTCCGGGGTTGAAGTGTTCCGAGGCAGAAGATGAGGCGTTCTTCCTCCAGGCGTCTGGTGGTGAGGGAGCAGCGGTGAAGGAGGCCCAGGACCTCCATGTCCTCGGCAGAGTGGGAGGGGGAGTTGAAATGTTGGGCCACGGGGCGGTGTGGTTGATTGGTCCGGGTGTCCCGGAGATGTTCCCTAAAGCGCTCTGCGAGGAGGCGCCCAGTCTCTCCAATGTAGAGGAGAGCGCATCGGGAGCAACGGATACAATAAATGATATTCGTGGATGTGCTAAATCCAACCCAACTTAACGAGAATAGAAATCTCCTTTTTCTACTGCCTTTAGAGTACTTGAAACAAGTGATTGTCAACTCAGTTCCTCAATGCTCCAACATAAAACTGTCCTTATTTAGCATTGCTACTCTGTCACAGCAATGGTGAAAGGAAATGAAAAATCCACATTAATTATACCCTTCCAAGTCTGGGATACACCTACATTATTGAAGCATAAAGGAAATTCTACTCTGCAACTGGCCAACTATTCTATAACTGGCTTTGCAGTACTTAATCATTAAGACACTGTTGTGAAATGAACAGAGTCCTATTCTCCTTAATGCTGCATACTAATGGTCAGAAGAAAAGAGCTTATAACTCTCTCACCAACTTTCACTCCATTCCTGTGGAAAAGCACTTTACGCACTGCTGCATTAAGAGTAGATAAAGGATTGCAGATATCCCTGGAACTCCATTTCCAATCTGGCGATGTCAAATATATCATTGGTCACTTCTGTTGTTCCTAAACTGGACAGATCCAGACATCCCATAACTGTGGGACTATGCAAACTAGGTTCTTTTTTGGTGTGAAAGCACTGCATCTCCAACCAGATTATATGATGTCCTGTCTTGATTCTGTTTCAGTATAGCGTTACAGTCCTAGTTATGAGAATACTAGACAAGCCAGAAATTTATTAGGATCTGGTTTCATAGACTAGTGTCATTTAAAGATTGTAATGCTTGGAAATAAAAACAAGGGTTTAAAAAAAATGGAGAAAAACCTCAGGCTAATGTTCTGGAGGCATGGGTTCAAATCCTGCCATGGCAATGGGATAGGCAATGCCCTAATGTTATTATTACTGGGCTATTAATCCAGACGTCAAGATAATATTCTGTGGATCTGGGTTTGAATCCCGCCATGGCAAATGATGGAATTTGAATTCAGTTTGTAAAGAAATCTGGAATTGATGAATCCATTGTTGATTGTTGGGAAAAACCCATCTGGTTCACTAATGTCCTTTAAGGAAACAAACTGCCATTCTTACCTCATCTGGCCTACATGTGACTCCCAGACCTACAGCAATATGGTTGACTCTCAACTGCCCTCTGGGCAATTAGAGATGGGTAATAAATGTTGGCCAAGCCAGTGACCCCCCTCATCCTGTGAATGAATTAATTTATTAAAAACTGGAATTAAAAGCTAACCCACTGGTGGCCATGTAACCACTGTTGATTGTTGTAAAACCCATCTGGTTTATTTATGACCCTTGAAGGAAATCTGCCATTCTCATCTGGTCTGACTTACATGTGACTTCACACCCACAGCAATGTGGTTGACTTGTAACTGCCCTCTGGGAAATTAGAGATGGGCAGTGAATGCTAGCCTACCCAGAGATGCCCACATCTCATAAAACCAAGGTAGTTCCTCTGTATTCCAGACTGACCACACAGGTCACAGCTTTCGTCTATGGTATAACTAATCAACCGATAGATGAGCTGACGCATTGACTTCTGCCTGCAGGAGTGGATGCCATACATGGACCTTGGAGATCCGCACAGTGGGGAAAATACATTAGAGGGAACATTGTGTGCAACCCTTAGGAAAACAACTTGCTTGTCAAAGTGTAGTCCTTGCTGGCAATCGCTTTACCTTTCTCAAAAAATATAGGGGTTTCATTAAACGCAGCAAGCTGATGGCAGCTTCCAGGACAGCTTTCCTTTCATTTCTCAATTAGTTATGATTTTCAAATCAAAAACCACTAGTACCGTTCACAGCATAGGCCCACCTCAAAAATTTTCTCCATAGCAATCTCAGGGATTTCTTGCTTCTATAAAGTCTCAAGGATGGGCCAAGCTTTGTTTGAAAGCACACAAAGGCATAATAAACAAGCCAAAAAAATTTTTTTTTCAAAATAAAAACTGAAAGAATTGTGGATACAGTAAATCAACAAAAACAAATCCATTCTGATGAAGGATCACTCAACCCAAAGCATTAACTCTGATTTCTCTCCACAGATCTGTCAGACCTGCTGAACTTTTCCAGCAATTTCTGTTTTTGTATAAACTGTTTTCAGTTCACCTTAAACTGAGAACCAGACTGTACATTTTTAACCCTTAATATCATCCATTATACAGTTAGTTACGACCACCACAATAAGTCAAATGTCCTCTTTCTAGCTTGTATGAAAGCATGCATTGTAGAAATATCAGTTAACTGTCCCTGGCTTTAGACAATGCCAAGTTAAAGGTACTGGAAAAGGTATTGTGGAATTTGTGTTAGTGTTAACTGGCATACTTCTGGTGCTGGCTTGTCAGTACTCTCCCATGCCCATTCTTATTTGTGATGTATTGGGTGATGTATTTCTTCTCATCCTTTTCATCCTGTTGATGGTGAAACTGCTAAAGCTTCATTGCTTCATTTTTCTCCAGGGCTGTTTCTCCCCCCCCACCCCCACCCATACAGCTGCCCCAAATAAATTTAAAAGAAAACTATTGAGATACTTGAAGAGATCATCAGATGCTCTCATAGAGGAAACAATTGATCAGTCTGCTCAAAAGATGTTCGATTATTGGCATCCATTCTGTGTGATGGGTGAAAGTGAGGATTGCATTTGTTGGAGATCAGAATTGAAGTGTGTGGTGCTGGAAAAGCACAGCCAGTCAGGCAGCATCTGAGGAGCAGGACAGTCAATGTTTTGAGCCTAAGCTTCTCATCAGGAATGAAGGGGTGGCCGAAGGGGGCTGAGAGATAAATGGCAGAGGGGTGGGCCTGCGGAGACAATAGCTGGGAATGCAATTGGTAGATGAAGGTGAAGGTGATAGGTCGGAGAGGAGGGTGGAGGATCCACTATGTGACTTTTGGTTGCAAGTACAGGACCATCGTTTGCTCTAGACATGTCACAGATCGTAAGCTGCAAGGATTGGAACAAAAAAGACTTAAAGTTCTACCTGAGAGATTTTTCGATGATAGCTCACTTACATTTTCCTTCTGTTTTCTAGGCTGTGGAAAATTTCATTTATTCTTGTGCAGGCTGCTGTGTTGCCACCTATGTCCTGGGCATATGTGACAGACATAATGACAATATTATGCTGAAGACCAGTGGCCATATGTTCCATATTGATTTTGGAAAATTCCTTGGTCATGCTCAAATGCTAGGCAATTTTAAGAGGTGAGCACATGAATAATTTCCTACATTGATTCAAACCATAGTCATGGACTGTTAAGTACATTAACAATTTAGATTTCCAGTGCAAACTTTAAGACTGAATGCATCATTTAATGCTTGATAGGAAATTGGGAATTGCATTTTAATGTTTTCGTCTTCTACTTCTACAGAGATCGAGCTCCGTTTGTCTTTACTTCTGACATGGCATATGTTATTAACGGAGGTGACAAACCCTCCAGCAGGTTCCATGACTTCGTTGACCTGTGCTGTCAAGCTTACAATCTCATTCGCAAGCACACAGATCTTTTCCTCAATCTTCTGGGACTGGTAAGCTAATGTGCATCACTAATGCATTGACTTTATTTGGGAAACTACTGCATTTTAACTTCAAGTCAACTCAATAGCTTCAATATCTGTCAGCCTCCTTTGACCTAATCATTGGATCCCTCTTCTTCATGCAGATGCTATCCTGTGGAATTCCAGAGCTGTCTGATGTCCAAGACTTGAGATATGTTTATGATGCTCTTCGACCTCAGGAGACAGATACCCATGCTACCACTTACTTCACAAGGTATGATTTCCAAAACAACAAAACTGTGACAGGCAGTTGTGGTTTTTGAAAATGTATTCATTTAAGAAGGTATAGGCATCCCTGGAAAGGCCAACATTATTGTTCTAAATTATTCTTGAGACGGTGGTGGGGAACCATAGTCTTGAACTGCTAGCATTCCATATGGTGAAGGTAACACAGATTTTGACCCAGCAACAGTGAAAGAGTGACAGTATATTTGCAGATCAGGATAGTGAGATTTGGAGTAGAACTTTGAGGTGATCTTCCCATCTGCCTGCCTCTACATTGCACGGTTGGTAGTAGTTGTAGATTTTGGGAAGTTGTGTTGACAAGTTGTGGCATTGCATTTTGTTATTGAAGCACAGAGCAACCATATCGCTTCAGTTCTGAAGAGGTGTTGCTCATGGTTGGTGGGAAGCTACTCAAGCAAGCTTTCTTGTCTGCATGGTATCACCTGTGTGTTCTAGGAGTTGCACTCATTCAGGCAACTGTGGAATATTCTATCATACCCTTAGTTAGTCCTTGTGGATCATGGAAAAGCTTAGGGGAGTCAATAGGTGAATCACTCATTACAGAATATGCAGCTTCTATCCTGCTCTTGTAGTTAATTTTCATGTGGCTGGCCCAGTTCAGTTTTAAAATCAATGGTGCTCCCCCTCCCCAAATCTATATTGGCTGTGGGGCGATTGACGATGGTAATGCCATTGCGTATATCAGGGAAGGTATTTTAGACTCTTGGTGTAGTGGTCATGATGTTACTGAGGTGTATATTCTGTCATCACTACCAACTTCTCTGCTGTTGGTATTGGTAGGATGTGGCCTGAATGATGTCGAGCAACTGACTTTAGGGAATATATAAAAGCCACGGATAACAGAGGTTCTAAACTAATACCAAGGATGAGTTGCTTCATGTGTGAAAAGACAATGGATGACTCTTCATTGGAGCAAAGAAAATTGAGAAATGACCTAAATAGAAGGAATAAAACTGTTGCAGTCGTTATGACTTCGTAAATAAAAGATATGGCATAAACGTGATTACCAGAACGATAAGGGGAAGGATTAAGACAATTTATTTTAAGAGCATTACTGATACATGGAACCAAAAATGGATGCAGAGACCACATATGTGGCCATTGCTAAAATTGCGTCCAGTGTCCATGATGCTTTTGGCAAAAACTGATGTGTTCGAGGAAACCTAAATAAATGCATGAGTGGGAAAAAGTATGAAGTTGTATTGATTAGATGAGGCTTATGTGGAGTATGGACACCAACATCGACAAGTTAGACTAAATGGCTTGTTTCTGTGCTGTGAATTTTATGCAACTCAATTGAAATTTTGCCTCATTTACAGGCTAATTGAATCCAGTCTGGGCAGTGTGGCAACCAAACTCAACTTCTTCCTTCACAATTTGGCCCAAATGAAGTTTTCTGGTATTGATGACCATCCAACACTCTCCTATGCTCCTAAAACATACACAATAAAGACTGATGGGAAAATCAAGGAAGTGTTTGTGTGTCGTCATCAGAAAATATTCAACCCTAATAAAGGATATGTAAGTGAATTTTCTGTACCTGTTTCTGTTTTACCCACTCTTTTATGCAACCATTTATGTACATAGAATTAGCTTTGATCTGCCACCCACTGTGATTGCAAATATTATGAACAATATGTGGAGACCTCATATTGAGAAAGGCAAAACTGTTGCTTCTTCAATTAAACTTGACAACATGTGTTAAGTGGTAAGAGCGTGAGTAGTTTACTCTGTTCCTCAAGCCAGTCCCACCATTCAAGTAGATTGTGACCAATTGTAGCTTAACTCTTTGACAGCCTTTTGTTAGGCAAGGATATTAATCTAAATTTTGCCACTTTTTGTTGACTCCCCACCCCAAATTCAACAGCTTTATGGGGGGAGAGATTTGCAGATTTCCCGCACTCTTGGTGTGAAGAGTGACATCACTCTAGAATCGCCCAATTCTACTTGAATGAATGACTTTATTGTCACATATATCTAGGGAGATACAGTGAAAAGAGTTTTGTTGCCACAATCTGGCACTATTTTAAGTTCCAAAAGAATAAAATGAAATAAGAGTTCATGTTCATCACATAGTGTCCCAAACAATGTTTCTGAGTTTCTGCAATGCCTCTACAAGGTTGGCCTCAAGGAGCCTCCGCTTCAGGTACAGCAACGACAACGCCAGTACTCCAGAAGATCCTGGCTCCTCATGTTGCTGCTGTCTCACCGACACTGCCGAGAGTCCCCACTCGAGGCCTACCAAAGTCAGATGTCCCCACGTCGACACCGCTGCAATTGATGCCAAAATTCCCTGCTCCAGGCCTACTGAAGCCAAGGGTCTCTGCTCCAGGCACTGCTGCCACTGCAGCTGCCACTTGCTGCCACGTGTGCAGGCTCCAGGCCTACTGCAGCCAGGAGTCCTGTTGCAGGTACTGCGATGTCAGGAAGATGAAGAGAAGTAACAAGAAGAGAGAGTGTAAAGGATGTAGCTGCCTTGGAGTGAGCAGGCTCAGTAGCCTGAAAACTATCAACCATGCCAGCACCGCCATCATTGATGTTTAAGTTCCTGTGTTTTGCTATGGGTTATCCCAGCAGAAAAAGTAGTCCTTGCCATCTATCATATCAAATCCTTTAATTATCTTGGCCAGCACAATAGAGAAATGTTCATATTACAGAGGAGAAGTGCTGGATGTCTTTAAACACATAAAAGTGGATAAATCCCTGATCAGGTGTACCCTAGAACTCTGTGGGAAGCTAGGGAAGTGATTGGGCCCCTTGCTGAGAGATTTATATCATTGATAGTCACATGTGAAGTGCAGGAAGACTGGAAGTTGGCTAACGTAGTGCCACTGTTTAAGAAGGGTGGTAAGAACAAGCCAGAGAACTATAGACCAGTGAGCCTGATGTCGGTGATAGGCAAGTTGTTGGAGTGAATCCTGAGGGACAGGATGTACGTGTGTTTGGAAAGGCAAGGACTGATTCGGGATAGCCAATGTGACTTTGTACATGCGAAATCATGTCTCTCAAGCTTGATTGAGTTTTTTGATGAAGAAACAAAGAGGATTGATGAGGGCAGAGCAGTAGATGTGATCTATATGGATTTCAGCAAGGTGTTTGGCAAGGTTCCCCATGGGAGACTGGTTAGCAAGGTTAGATCTCAAAGAATACAGGGAGAACTAGAAATGGCTGAAAGGTAGAAGACAGAGGTGGGTGGTGGAGAGTCGTTTTTTCAGACTGGAGGCCTGTGACCAGTGGAGTACCAAAATGATCGGTGCTGGGTCCATTACTTTTCATCATTTATATAAATGATTTGGATGTGAGCAAAGAGGTAAAGTTAGTAAGTTTGCAGATGACACCAAATTAGAGGTGTAGTGGACAGCAAAGAAGATTACCTCCGATTGCAACAGGATCTTGATCAGGTGGGCCAATGGGCTGAGGGGTGGCAGATGGAGTTTAATTTCGATAAATGCGAGGTGCTGCATTTTGGGAAAGCAAATCTTAGCAGGACTTGTACACTTAATGGTAAGGTCCTAGGGAGTGTTGCTGAACAAAGAGACCTTGGAGTGCAGGTTCATAGCTCCTTGAAAGTGGAGTCACAGGTAGATAAGATAGTGAAGAAGGCGTTTGGTATGCTTTCCTGTATTGGCCAGTGTATTGAGTACAGGAGTTAGGAGGTCATGTTGCGGCTATACAGGACATTGGTTAGGCCACTGTTGGAATATTGCGTGCAATTCTGGTCTCCTTCCTATCGGAAAGATGTTGTGAAACTTGGAAAGGTTCAAAAAAGAGTTACAAGGATGTTGCCAGGGTTGGAGGATTTGAGCTAGGAGAGGTTGAAAAGGCTGGGACTGTTTTCCCTGGAGTGTCGGAGGCTGAGGGGTGACCTTGTAGAGGTTTGCAAAATTATGAGGGGCATAGATATGATAAATAGACAAAGTCTCTTCCCTGGAATGGGGACATCCGGAACTACAGGGCATAGGTTTAGGGTGAGAGAAGAAAGATATAAAAGGGACCTGAGGGGCAACTTTTTCACGCAGAGGGTGGTACGTGTATAGAATGAGCTGCCAAAGGAAGTGATGGAGGTTGGTACAGTTGGTGCAATTGCAACATTTAAGAGGCACTTGGATGGGTATATGAATAGGAAGGGTTTGGAGGGATATGGGCCGGGTGCTGGCAGGTGAGACTAGATCGGATTTGGATACCTGGTCGGCATGGACGGGTTGGACCGAAGCGTCTGTTTCCATGCTGTACATCGCTATGACTCTGAGATCATTCTTTAGACTTAGTATTCAAGGGAATACAAGGTTTAATACTGTATACACCCTGTGCTTGTGTTTTTAATGCTTTTATGCCCTGGTATCATTTTGGTCAATCTGTGCTATATAAAATATTGTTACTGATGTGCAGAACCCAGAAGTGACTGTAGTGCTCTAAATGATGTCTTATCAAACTTTTCTCTAACCGTGACCTTATTTTGTACTTTGGAACCTTTTGAGATCAACAGCAACACTCTGTTATACTTGCTTTTAAATGTTCCTTGCCCTTCAGAGATTTCTGTGCTTGGTTCCCTAAATCTTTGTTAATCCACACTTCCCACCTTCTCACCATTTGGAAAATACTCAGAACTATCTTCCTTCAGTCCATGGTAAATGACTTCTCTTTGAACTCCATCTGCCAAGATGTGTTCACTCGTATTCCTTTTGAAACCTTTGCTCCCATTTACACTAGTTATTTAGCACCTAACTTGCAGTTACCAACAGGTTTAGTATTTGACTGCTTCTTAACAACTAAATGTATGAAATGAAGTTGGCCATTCAATCCTTCACACATGTTTCACCAAACAAATTTGTGCCTGACCTGGTTTGGATGAAACTCGCAATATCATGAACAGAACCCCTTGACCCCCCCTTGTCAATCTGTCTAACTCAGTTTTGAATATATTCAACAACCCAGCCTCCTCCCCTCGCTAAGGAGCAGAATTTGAAACACTAACAACCTTCTAAGAGAAGGTTAAGCAAGACACCCCTTGAAACTGTGTCTCCTGTTCCAGATTTCCTAATCTGGTGGGGAGCATCCTCTGCATCTACCCTGTCAAATCCCCTGAGAATCTCATATGTCTTGATAAGATCACATCTCATTTTTCTAAACTCTAGTGGATAAAGGTCCAAACTATTCATATTTTCCTCATAGGATAAGCCCTTTATCTCATTTATCAACTTAGTGAACCTTATGTGAACTTCATCCTTCTTTAGTAAGGTGACCAAAACTACACTATAACCAAAACTCCACTCAGTACTTGAGACAAGGTTTCACCACTATACTGTACAGTATAAAAAGATTTCCTTATGTTTATCGTCCATTCCCTCCTTCTGTTTAATTTCGAAATAATATAAAATGTCTAAGTATTTTTCCCTGGGAACACCATAAATGAAAACCTACCACTTGTAGTAGATTGTACTATCCCACCTCACTGCCTTCTGTCCAGTCAATGCGAATCCCTTTACACTTATATAAGATGTGTGAGCAGAACTCGCAACCACCTTTTTCTGTCTACAGTCTGAATCACTGGCATCAGTTTGCCTTGGTGAGATTGTCAGCATTCAAAACTGATTAGATCTAGCTTGTTATGAAGGCTACATCAATTGTTGAAGGCTGATTTTTGCAAACTCGTTGAACATGGGAAAGGAGAAAAGTTGTAAAATGGTATGACTGAATCCATTCTGAATATCTTAAAATCTACTTAAAATATCAAAATTAATAACTGTGACAGAAAAGGCTTCTGTTAACACAATTATTCTCTTGTTGCTACTACCACTTGTTCAGTTTTCAACTATATTTTAACCTCTAGACTTGGAATTTAGACTTGGCATCTATCTAGGAATTAATTCTCATTCATCGCAATTTTCCATTGGAAAGTATACGAATGACTCTTCGTTCCAAAGTTTTGATTTTCAGACTGTAAGGATATTTCTTAGTTCCCGTGTGGATTGATTTACTTGTTTTTGTTTGGCAAGTATTTATACCATCTGTTCTTCGTTGCTCCTGAGCATTTTTCTTCACTTGCAAAAGAAATTGAAATTGTGCTGACAGGAGAAGTTGCTAATATTTCACATGTTTTCTTAATGCATTTTGCTATGACTAAAAACTAATTGTTTGCCCTATCAATTCAGCACAGGCATAAGGCTGTGACAACAAAAACAGAAATTGCTGGAAAATCTCAGCAAATCTCTCAGCATCTGTAGAGAGAAATCAGAGTTGATGTTTCAGGTCTACTGACCCTTCTTTATAACAATACTACCATTGATTCAAAGGAGAGCTGAGTCTCCTTTAGAATGCTGCTTTTATGTCACAAACGCAGGTTTCGAAGTGTTGGAGGAAAAGCTGTTAACTCTGTCCATATTCCATAATCCACAGGCTTATGTTGTGAAAGTTGAACGAGAGGGACAGCATGATACTGCGTTCATACTGAGGACCTTTGAAGAATTTAATGAGCTGCACAATAAGCTCCGGCTACTTTTCCCCTCATCCAAATTGCCAAGGTAGGACATTCGAAGGATCCTTAGGGGTGTTGTGAAAAATGTCTGTCATTCACTTCTGGACATTTCGCTGTTCTAAGTCATTCTCGGAGAAGTGAAAAAGGTAGAATTAAATATTAGAGCTTACATCTAATTTGGATAAAAATATTGTTGTATGCATGCACAGGAATTAAAAATCTGACAACATCTTCAGTTGTAACACACTTTAATAAGGTCTCAAAACGTTTGTGAAAAAGCAGGTTTTGTTTTGAAGTGCAGCAGTTGTTATCTCCTGAGATCCAGAACTGAATAATGTTTAATGGATAGGAAATACTAGGAATATATAACACCTACAAAAAAAAACAAGTTTTTTATTTCTTAACAAATGCAATTTTGGAATTAGTATGCTTCAAGCTTCAATTTTGGAATTAGCATGCTGCTTATGAAAAGATAAGTGTTTTTTTTCTCTTTGCCCTTGTGAAACCAGGACATTGACTCACCAAATGTGTTTCTGCCTGTAGCTTCCCAAGCAGATTTGTGCTTGGCCGAGGAGAGGCGATGGCTGAGAGGCGCAAAGAGGAGCTGGATAGCTATATCTGGCACTTAATCCACTCCCCTCCTGAGGTAGCCGAGGTGAGATTGTGTCTTCCAATCAGCAAATGGCAGGAACAAACATGTGGCTATTAACTTATGTTTGCGACTGTAAATATTTGTGTGTACATAGTGGTATCTGATATGTTGGAGCGTGAAGGTGGTGGATGATGGATTGAGGGAAGCAGTCATTGGAACAAAACCAAGGGAGAACTGAGATACAGGATGTTCAAGCAGGCTACGTAGGGAAGATAGGGCATCAACCTGGATGGGGAGAGGACAAGGAGGAAGGTAAAGAAGGAATAGATGGATAATGAGCAGGTTCAAGAGGGTTCGGAGATTACTGGGTGCGGGGTTGGGAAGGTGAACTTTGGTAAGAGATTGGAAATAATTTGAGGGAGGCCTTTGTGGTTAGCACTGCTGCTTCACAGTGGCAGAGACCCAGGTTTGATTCCAGTCTCGGCAACTGTCTGTGTGGAGTTTGCAAATTCTCCCATGATTTCCTCCAGATTCTCTGGTTTCCTCCCACAGTGCAAAGATGTGCACATGAGGTGGATTGGCCATGCTAAGTTGCCTATAGTGTCCAGGAATGTGCGGACTATATGGATTAGCCGTGGAAAATGCAGGGTTACAGGGTAGGATAGGGGGGAGAATCTGGGTGGGATGCTCTTCAGAGGGGCAGTGTACACCCGATAGACTGAATGGCCTCTTTGCGCACTCTGGGGATTCTGTGATTCTGTGCGTGGGAGAGAGGATTCAAGTTTTAGGAGATCATCAGAGCAAGGCTGAAAAATCAAAGAAATGGGTTACACTGTTGAATACATGGATGTGAGTGATATAACTGTGGAAAGCAAGGAGGAAAGAGGAAGTATATGCAAGGGTTAGGAAGGCGATCATAAAAATAAGCACACTGCATAATTTGATAATGGTTCATTTTAAGTAAAGATAGTTTACGGACTTAATAAACAATAGGAGCTTGAGTCAACAGAGTGATGAGCTAGTAAAGTTATTTAGGTATAATCAAAGAAAGATTTGCTAGATAGTAAAATTTCTGCCCTTTCATCAAAACTTTAAATGAAAGAAGTCCAGAGTTGCAGGTAGATAGGATAGTGAAGAAGGCGTTTGGTATGCTTTCCTTTATTGGTCAGGGTATTGAGTACAGGAGTTGGGAGGTCATGTTGCGGCTGTACAGGACATTTGGTTAGGCCACTGTTAGAATATTGTGTGCAATTCTGGTCTCCTTCCTATCGGAAAGATGTTGTGAAACTTGAAAGGGTTCAGAAAAGATTTACAAGGATATTGCCAGGGTTGGAGGATTTGAGGTTTAGGGAGAGGCTGAACAGGCTGGGGCTGTTTTTCCCTGGAGAGTTGAAGGCTGAGGGGTGACCTTATAGAGATTTACAAAATCATGAGGGACATGGATAGGGTAAATAGGCAAAGTCTTTTCCCTGGGGTCGGGGAGTCCAGAACAAGAGGGCATAGGTTTGGGATGAGAGGGGAAAAATATAAAAGAGACCTAAGGGGCAACTTTTTCACAAAAGAGGGTGGTACGGGTATGGAATGAGCTGCCAGAGGAAGTGGTGGAGGCTACTACAATTGCAACATTTAAAAGACATCTGGATGCGTATATGAATAGGAAGGGTTATGGAAGGGTGCTGGCAGGTGGAACTAGATTGGGTTTGGGATATCTGGTCGGCATGGACGGGTTGGACCAAAGGGTCTGTTTCCATGCTGTACATCTCTATGACTCTAAGTCAAGGAGAGGCATTAGTTGTTTAAGCTTTCATATTGCTTTCAGGCCTTGTGAATACTTATTATTCACGTGTCACGTTTGCTATAAAGAAATTTAGCGATGTAGTTTCTGCAGTGTCATCTCCAAAGCATCGTCAGATAACATTCATCAGTTCACTTCTCAGAAATCTTCTGACTTAGCTTATTTATCTCTTATGTCAGCATGTTTCAATGTTTACATTTCTAAATGATAAATCTGAGGTTCCCTTGACCTTTTGCTTCAGATTACACTCCACTCCTCCCCACAATAACAGGACTGGTCGGATGGGGAAAACATTAGAAAACTTCTCCGTTTGAATCATATTTCAGTTTCTTTATTCTATGTAGTAGATACTCATTGGATAGTACAGAACTTGATTATTGCTGTATAAGAGATACATTTTGGCAGAAATTTTCATCTTGCAAGCATTTCAGTATGAAGGCAAACAACACTTTATGATGTATGAGAAGAAAGTGCTGATCTACGTTGGTATTTTTGATTGCAAGATGAAAAGCATTGACAAAATGTGTCTGTTTTCAATATTCAATGTAATACCTAATGTACAGATACCTGATATTGGATTCTAAGAGATAAGATGACCAAAGAAAGACTTGTTTATCTGGAGCCTTTTGTAACCTCAGCACATTCCAAAGCCAGTTGCAGCCAAAGTATGATTAAAATGTAATTGCAGGAATTGCAACAGTTACTTTGTGTACAGCAAGCTCCCAAAAACAGGCGTGTGCAAATAGCAAGATAATCTATTTTAATAACATTGGTTGCAGGATAATTATTGAATTGAATTGAATTGAATTTATTATCACGTGCCCTGAGGCACAGTGAAAAGTTTTGGCTTGCGAGCAATACAGGCAGATCATATCATTAAGTAGCATAGATCAGTAAATAATAGGTAAACAGCGGCAAAAACAAAAGCACAGGTACAGGTGAATGCTAAGGGTTTGAGAGTCCATTCAGTATTCTAACAACAGTAAGGAAGAAACTATTTCGAAACCGGCTGGTGCGTGTGTTCAGGCTTCTGTACCTTCTCCCCAATGGTAGAGGTTGTAGAAAGACTTTGCCAGGGTGGGATGGATATTTAAGAATGCTGGCAGCCTTTCCTTGACACAGGCCTGGTAGATGGATTCAATAGATGGGAGATTGGCATTTGTGATTGTCCGGGCCGAGTTCACCACTCTCTGTAACTGTTTCCAATCTTGAATGGTACGGTTGCCATACCAGGTAGTGATACATCCAGACAGAATGCTCTCGATGGCGCACCTAAAAGGTTGGCAAGGGTATTCGCTGTCATGTTAAATTTCCTCAGCTGCCTGAGGAAGAAGAGACGTTGTTGGGCCTTTGTAACCAGTGCGTCCACATGAAGCGTCCAAGAAAGCTTGTTGTAGACGACCACTCCCAGGAGCTTGACACTCTCCATTCGTTCCAGCTCTGTGCTGTTAACGTGTAGGGGGACATGAGTAACATCCCGCCAAAAGTCAATAATGAGTTTCTTGGATTAGCTGTCATTGAGAGCCAGGTTGTTCTCATCACCTCCTGTCTGTAGTGTGTTTCGTCGCCACATGAGATTCAACCGCCTATGGTGGTGTCATCACCTATTGGCCAAGATATGAGCGAGAACTCCACTCTCCCTCCTTTAGAATAGTGTTATAGGATCCTTATCACCCCACTTAGGGGGCAGACAGGGTCTATGTTTAAAATCACTTGCAAGAAATGATGATCATTTACAGGACTGTACTCAATCTGGATGACATTAGTGTCAATTAATTTTTAAAGTGCATGGACAGAAAAAGAAATGCAAGAATTTTATCATGGAAAGGAAGAATAACTGAGGAAAGTACAAAGAAATATAATAATGAAAACTGAAAGCCGCCTAATCGTGTGCGAGGCAAATCTTTCACACACAGAGTGGCGAGTCTTAGATTAGATTAGATTAGATTAGATTAGATTAGATTACTTACAGTGTGGAAACAGGCCCTTCGGCCCAACAAGTCCACACCGACCCGCCGAAGCGTAACCCACCCATACCCCTACATTTACCCCTTACCTAACACTACGGGCAATTTAGCACGGCCAATTCACCTGACCTGCACATCTTTTGGACTGTGGGAGGAAGCCGGAGCACCCGGAGGAAACCCACGCAGACACGGGGAGAACGTGCAAACTCCACACAGTCAGTCGTCTGAGGCAGGAATTGAACCCGGGTCTCTGGCGCTGTGAGGCAGCAGTGCTAGCCACCGTGCCGCCCACACCGAGTCTCTGGAACTCGTTACCAGAGGACATTGTGGAAGCAGACACAATTGCAGCAATCAAGAAACACCTGGACAAATACGTAAATAGGAAGGGAATAGAGTAATACAGATCCTGTAAGTGAAGATAGTTTTAGTATGGAAGGGCAAAATGTGTTGCCGCAAGCTTGGAGGGCCGAAGGACCTGTTCCTGTACTGTATTGTTCTTTGTTATGCTGTGAAGGCCCAGAGAGGGGTGTGGTTAAAACGATGGGGAGGTGTGATTGTTTGTTGTTACCAGGCATGGCAAAGGCTCTGGAGGTTCTATGTGCTTCATTTGGTGGAACTGGAACCTTTGATAATTCCATCTTGTGGTAGAACTGTACCTGAAAGTGAGTAGCTGCTCACCTCTAATGGGAAATACTGTCAGTATGCCATCTAGAGGCAAGACCGGTCTGTAAAATATACATAATTATAGGTTTATTTCTACTTTTGTTTTCGGTATGATATTAGAAATGGTATGCCACATCCCAAGCATCATAAGTGGCAGCAGTGCATACTAGCTACACAATACATGGCAGTAACTCTCAGAAGCTCCTCCAAGTTCACTTTCCAAGCCATAACCTCTACCGCCCAGAAAAACAAAGTCAGCAGATCCATGGAAACACCAACATCTGCAAGATCCCATTCAAGACACTCACCATACTGATTTGGAACTATGTCACTGTTTCTTTATTTTTGCTGGGTCAAAATCCTCGAGCTTCCTCCCTAACAGCACCCTTGATGACCCCACACCATTTAGACTGCAACAGTTCAACAAGCAGCTCACCAGCATCTTCTGCAGTGCAGTTTGGGATGGGCAATAAGTTCTGACCTAGCAAATGGTACTCATCCCATGACCAAATTATAAATACATAAATTAAAACATTCTAAGAATGTTGAGTACTGCTCTATTACAGACTAAAACTAACTATTATTTTCCAGAGCACACAGTTCCCTTAACTCTGGAAACACTAGCATTCTGGCTGGCCCAAGCTTCTGTTTACTTAATGACGCCTAAGCGGAGCAATTCCACTTGAACAGAATTAGATGTTCGCTCTCTGCTTTAGCAGTGCTGATCTTACAAAACTGTACAGTGTTCAGTTTATTGTATGATGTGGAGGTGCTGGTGTTGGACTGGAGCGGACAAAGTTAAAAATCTTACAACACCAGGTTATAGTCCAACAGGTTTGTTTGGAAGTATAGGTTTATTGTAAGCAATGCCATGGGGAGTCTACTCAAATATGTCTGGTATGCTTCAGTCAAAGTTGAGGCATCAGTCAGGGTGTCAGATGTGTTCAAAACAAAGGCATTTTTTGATGTTAAAATTAGTTTAATGACCTAAGCTGTCTGCAGCATTTTTCTCCAAGATTAATTTGAAGGATGTGGCTTATTCGGACTATTATACACATCGTACGCAAACAATGACTTTAAAAGGACAGCTCCCTCTTAACACCTACAATTTATACTTATGCAAATAATACCTGTAGATATCCAGTAAGTACACTAACTCAACGTAGTGGCAACATTACCATAGAGACATTGGACCAAACTTTCTAGTCTTGAAATACTGTGAAAGTCCAGAGATGCAGAACACCTGGGTATTGCCCAGAAAACTTCAGCTTCAAAAGGACAAATCCTCTGTTCCCCACTACTTTCCATCAACTTCTCTGGCTGTGAGTTAGATTTGGGGACATGGGATGAATTCAATAAGTTTAACAGAATATGTACCTCTGAAATGTTAGATTAAAACCTAACATAACTCCTGGGTAACCACATATTCCCATCGGATCCTATGACCACTTACCATAACCATCTCCCTGACCACCCTTACTCATAACAGCATTATAAAATGATATGGCATGGGAGAAGGACGCTCAGCCTCTGTTGACTCTATCAGTTATCCAGCTAGTCCCATGCCCCAACACATTCACTACATACTTTCACTTTAATTCGTGTATGTTTTGTGTTGAAAGCTATAATTAAATATTCAGCCACTGTTTTGGACAGTGCTTTCTGACCTGCTGCATAAAACCAATTTTCTTCATCTGACCTCCTCCCCTAATCCAACTGATTTCACCAATTACCATAGCTTTGTCCTCACCTTGCTAATCCTTTCACTCGTGGGAGTAGATTCTCCCTACCCACTATTGTCTATTCCTGATATAATTTTGAAACCCACTATCGTGATAAAAAGTAGATTCTCCCTACCCACTATGTCTAGTCATGACATAATTTTGAAACCTGCTATTGTGATTAAAAAGTGTGTAATTTATATTTATTAATATAATTTTTGTGACTTTAAATTACAGACTAGTGGCATATGGGTATTGATCTATTCTATGTTGGGGAAAAAAAGTTTAATAATCACTGAAAACAGGTCAGTGTTTTCAAAGTCATGATTTTAAACCAGTATTTGTCAGAGTCAGGTGGTTGAAGGTCTCCTGAAGAGTTAATGCAAGTGTATTTATATCATGGGTTTCACAAGAGAAGAAGAAAAAGAAATATCAATTAGATTAGTGGAATCAGAGTAAGCAAGCTTAAAAAAAAATGTGTTAAAGGCTTCTGGCTTTTGTTTAGAAAAAGACCTGACTGAAGTCATACAGTCATTAGAGCACAGAAATAGATCCTTCAGTCCAACTCACCCCCTCCCATCAAACAGCCCAATTTGAGCTAGTACCATTTAGCAGCATTTGGCCCATATCCCTCTAAACCCTTTATATTCCTATACCCCTCTAAGTATCTTTTAAATATTGTAATTGTACCCACCTCCGTCACTTCCTCTGGCAGATCATTCCATACATATACCACCCTCTGTGTGAAAAAGTTATCTGTTGGGTCCCTTTTTTTAACTCCTTCCCCTCTCACCTTAAACCTATACCCTTTAGTTTTGGACTCCCCCACCCTAGAAAAAAGACCTTTTCTATTCACATGATCCATACCCTTCATGAGGTCACCCCTCGGCCTCATGCTCCAGGGGTTATTATGTAATAACCCTCTTCATTGTCCACTGTACCACCAACTTTGGTGTCATCTGCAAACTCACTAACCATGCCTCGTGTATTCATATCCAAATCATTTATATAATTGACGAAAAGTGGTCCCAACACCGATCCTCGTGGCACACTGGTCACAGGCCTCTGGTCTGAACAACAACCCTCTCCCACTATCCTCTGTATCCTAAAGCCAATTTTGCAACCAATTTGCTAGCTCCCCCTGGATCCCATGTGATCTAACCTGACTAACCAGTCTGCCATGCGGAGCATTGTTAAACGCTTTGCTGACTTTCAAATACACAATGTCTACCACACTGTCGTCTTCAATTTTCTTTATCACCTCTTCAAACATCTCCATCAAGTTAGTAGGACATGATTTCCCACTCTCACAGCCATGTTGACAATCTATAATCAGCCCTTGTCTTTCCAAGTGCATGTAAAGCCTACCCATCAGAATTCTTTCCAACTACCTACCAACACTGACATCAGGCTCACATGTCTATAGTTCCCTGGCTTTTCCTTACATTCTTTCTTAAATAATGGCACCACATCAACCAAGCTCCAGTCTTCCAGCACATTACCCGTGGCTATTGTTGATACAAATATCTTAGCAAGGGGCCCAGCAATCTGTTCCTGAGTTTTCCACAAAGTTCTGGGCATACCTGATCTGGTCCTCGAGATTTATCAACTTTTTATGTGATTTAAGATCTCCAGCACCACCTCTTCAGTGATATGAACTCTTTTCAAGACATCACTATTTATTTCCCCAACTTCCAAGGCCTTCGCCACAGTAAACATTGACACAAAGTGTTTGTTTAGTAACTCTTCGAAAAATGCATTTGTACAGAGCAGTTGAGTGAATAAGTTACCTCTAAGGAACTCAATTGTGTGAGTCAAAGGAAAAGGCTTTACAATTCACAAAACAGGAACTTAGTGATTAGATTAGATTAGATTTCCTACAATATGGAAACAGGCTCTTCGGCCCAACAAGTCCACACCGACCCTCCAAAGAGTAATCCACCCAGACCCATTCTCCTACCTTTACCCCTGCCTAATATACCTAACACTATGGGATATTTAGCATGGCCAATTCACTTGACTTACACATCTTTGGATTGTGGGAGGAAACCAGAGCACCCAGAGGAAACCCATGCAGACATGGGAAGAATATGCAGTTGCCCAAGGTGGGGATCAAACCCAGGTCCCTGGTGCTATGAGGTAACAACGTTAACCATTGAGCCCCGTGCCGTCCGCAGAGTTGGGGGGAGTGGTTAAAAAAAAAACCGTCCAAGTCATAACTTCAGACTGGAAAGGAAAATTTCTCTGGCTTTTGATTAACCCTTGTGAATTGTTTTGTCAGATGTTTGAAAACATTTAGATTGTTATGTGCCAATAGCTTGGTTTGTTCCTTTTTTTTTGTTCTTGCAGAATAAGCTTCTGTTTTATTGTTAGAACTAAATCTGCAGGCTTATGCGATTTTGCTTCAGCAAAGAGATTACCATGTCAGATTTTTCATTTGTCAAGATCATACTCAAAACCAGAGATAGGTAGCAGAGGTATTTCTGAAAAGAATTGGGTCTAGGTGGGTTACTCTTCGGAGGGTTGGTGTGGACTTGTTGGGCCAAATGGGCCGGTTTCCACACTGTAGGGAATCTAATCTAATTTATCTAAAGCTTTACACAAATAGTTCTTTGGGGAAATGAAGACTTGTCACATTGCATCTGCGTTTTTGCCAATGGCTTCAGTCAAGTTATTCCATTCTTAGTCTCTTGTTCCAAGTACAGTTTGTATGGCAATAAATGATTGTTCAGGTATCTTAATAATCTTCCAATCCATTCCATTGTCCAGCGCAATGTGAAACAATGTCATCTATCGCTTGTGGGTTATCCGTTAACTAGAGTGCAGCACTGTCACATGTTCCCATCTCCGGAAGTTGCAGAGAAGGTTGTCATCTTAACGTTAAAACCTGGCCATTCAGGAAAACATTTAAACAAAAGTAGAGGAAATCACCTCTCCAGAACACTGGGATTGTCAGAGCAGATATAGTTATATATAAGAAGGAGTAGCCAGCAGTAGAACATGAGAGTATTTTAAAAATCAAGATAGAGAGATTGTGATCGAAGAGGAGAGGCAGATTCTGAACCTAGTTATCAACTCTCCCTGCATTCCCAACTTTTTTCACATTATTTCAGCCTGGATAGATCAAACTACTCTTGAACCCACTGATTACACATCATTTGAATGGAAATAATTAGTTTTTTCTTTCTCCCCAGTGTGACCTGGTCTACACTTTCTTTCATCCACTTCCGAAGGATGACAAGTCCTTGGCTGGGAATACAGTTCCAAAACCAACAGGTGTGTTCTCATTTCCATACCCCACAAACTCATTACATGACTTTTGGAGGCTTTAATCTTCCTTTCTAGTGAATAGTGAAACTAAGCCACAGAAAATCAGTTACGTTGTGACATAGCAAGCTGGCACTCTAAAGCAGCACTGTGCAGTTTATCCCTGTTGTAATGGACCAGGCCAGGCCCCCGTCAAAACATTTCAAGATCCTAACTTTACTAGTTGTTTTAAGCAGGTATAGAGTGGATATTCCAGGAGCGATGCAGCTGGCCCAACTGCTCAGTTTTAAAGAAAACAGAATTTATTTATACAGGAGCAAAAGAGAACAGAATTTAGAGTAACATATCTATTTGAAAACCCAACCAACACAAACGCAACTTAACAAAGCTGTTCCAAATGTCTGCAACATCCCAGAAACAACCCTTGGCAAAAAGATAAATTCAAACACCAGTTCTTACATGAGAGAGAGGATCAGAATGGAGCTGTTCTGTGGGTACACCTTAAACTGACCAGCAGCTACAAAGCAGTCAAACTGCTAAAACCAAAACAAACCAGAGAAAAGCTGAGCTGGTAGAACTGACCACTCTCCTTGCATTGTACAAGAGCTTTTTCTTAAAAAAAAGCTTAAGCCTTTTTCCTGAGGCAGTATCTGTTGGCCATAATGAAATTGGTCCTAAAACCCAAACAAACCAGACACATCAAAACCTCTGCATTTACGACCCATCTCAAGGAGAAAATAAAATCAAGGACAGAGTACCTTGTCAAAGGAGCAACGCCATCACACCTGTGTATGCCATTTCTAGCCTGCTAAAGTCTCAATCCTGAGAATAGCAAGGTGGTTACAGTTGCAATCAAGTGTGGATCAGCGTGCCATCTTCTTAAATGGTGCAATTATGATATCAAGTCTTCATGCAGATCTATTCATTTGATGCTTTAGCAACATCAATCACAGCAAAGGCTAGGAATTCCTGTTCTCTTTAATGTGACATTCTCAGTAATTCCAGCTTTTCCCAGAAGGCTTCCTACTCATGGACTGTGTGTGTATTGGGTCAATACACTGACAATGTCTTCTGGTAGATTAAGTAGAACCTTGACCTGGCTGGTATCCTGTTTCTAAATTTCTTCAATGGAAATAGGAGCATGACATAGATTAGGACATAGGAGTATGATGGAACATCCACCAGTGTGAGAGAGATTAGAATTAGAGATGTAGACATCTCTCAGGATTGTGGGCTATAGGAGGATGGAGAGATAGGGAAGTAAGCAATGGAGGAGGATTGAATGAGGAGATGTTAAAGCTGGAAAGGCTGTACCCCACCCATGGATAAACCCTCAGAGCTATGCAGGAGGTAGGAGAGGCCCAAAGACATTCCTAGCCACATTAAATCACTGTTATTTCCTAATGCACTGCCTCACTAACCCTTTGCTTCACTCTAAAAATTTGCCCATTAACCCCATTACAGCATAATTCTCTGGATAGTAGAAATCTGAAACAAACTCAGAAAATTTTGGCGAAACTCAGCAGATGTTTGTGGAGTTTAAAGTTTTGGGTGTGGTATGTCTCTTCATCAGGAACTTTAACACTACCTCTGCAATGACTTGTTAATGCACTACCCATGGTTATTACTCAATGCTATTCTTCTGCTTTGTTCAATCTCACCAAAACAAAAACTGAAACTTTTGCCAGGCGTTCCTGTAACTTCACATTATAAAAGACAGTTGCTTATTTACAAAATATTTATCAGCTGGTAAGTGCTTAAAGATTTCAAGGAAATGGTTTTGTTTTCGTATGCAAACACAGGTTGCAGTCCAGTGCCTTTGCTAATGATCACAATATAAAATCAATAACAGTTAAAAGAAAGAGGAGCCAAAGGTAGGCCATAAGGCTTGAGCTTGCTTTTTCATTCATTGGGCATTCTGTATATGCTAATTTTGAGGCATAGTCCCTTACAGTTGCTGACCTCAGTTCATGCTATTTTTGGCCGCACTGATGCCTATAGTTAATAAATAACCCCTTGGTCACTTCAGTGCCAGTCCTGTACTGATGTCCCTGAGCCTGCTAAATAATATAAAACAAAGAACTGTGGATGGTGGAAATCTGAAACAGAAATTGCTGGAGAAACTCAGCAAGTCTGGCAGCATCTATGACCAGAAAGCAAAATTAACATTTTGAATCCAGTGATCCTTCATCAGAGCTTATAGCTACTGAGATACTTACCAAGTCTGGCAGTTCAGAAGAAGATGTAGACAGGCAGGAGGCTGGGGACGCACAGCAAGCCAGGCGCATCAGGAGGTGGAGAGGTTGACATTTCGAGTGTAACCCTTCTTCAGTACTGGAGAACTAAGCAACAGTCTTTTATAATGTGATGTTACAGGAACACCTGGCTAAAGTTTCAATTTTTGTTTTGGTGAGATTGAACAAAGCGGAAGAATAGCATTGAGTAATAACCATGGGTAGTGCATTAACAAGTCATTGCAGAGGTAGTGTTAAAGTCGACCTCTCCACCACCTGATGCTGCCTGGCTTGCTGTTTTTCCAGCCTCCTGCCTGTCTACTTTCGATTCCAGCATCAGCAGTTTTTTTTTGTCTCTAACCAAGTTCTGAAGCAGAGTCAGTGGACTCGAAACATTAACTCTGCTTTCTTTCCACAGATGCTGCCCAGACCTGCTGAGTTCCTGCTAAATAATATTTAGGTTAGAAATGCATGGAAAGATAGATTCTGATCAGATTTAACTTGCTCCTTGTTCATTGGGGGGTGGACAGTCATTGCAGTGTTCATAGTAACTAGCTGTTTGGGCACAATTCACACAATTCATTCCATACGCATACTCTCATCCTTCTATTCTTAATTTTTCTTTCTCCAAAGATGTCCCTCCAACACCACCAATGGGGAAGGTTGGTGGTGAAGTGAAGCTATCCATCTCTTACAAGAATGACAAGCTTTTTATCATGGTGATGCACATTCGAGGCTTGGTAAGCAACTCAGTGACTATAAATTATTGGTCAGGCAAAGAGACAATCCAGGGCATTGTCTGAATTAAAAACGCGAACAGTTAAAAATGTAAAAAAAAAGAAAATTATTTAATTACTGTGAAGTTTGGCATTTTACCAAAATGTACTGAACTGATCAGTATTTATGGTCATTCCAAGTTGCTGAAGATCTGACGTATTCTGACTTGGATCTGATTTACCACCAAGTGAATGAACTTGTGTTTGTGTACTCCAGCCTCCCCAGGTGAACAGGAACAAACTGGCTCCTATATCGGCATTGTAAAATTCTTCCCAAGGCTAATCCTTCTCTCTAAGGCTTTTCACATTGTTGCTTAGAGCAACATGTTGATTCTCTTTGGGAATCAAATGCCACTTCACTACTTATAATTGAAGGATCTTTGTGGATTTAACATGGAGTTCATACTGGTCCAGATTAGTGTTTCCCAATGTCTGCATCTCAATTAAATAAGTTTTACCTGACTTGAATGAAACAAACTGAATCTTCTTTGATCCCTCAGGTTTTGCAGGATGGGACTGATCCAGATCCTTATGTCAAAATTTATTTACTGCCTGATCCTCAGAAAACAAGCAAGCGAAAGACTAAAGTAGCTCGAAAGACTTGTAACCCAACGTATAATGAAATGGTAGGTGTATTGAACATTCCAAGTACACATGGGGTGGAGGCGATCAGGTAGAGTTTCTGTGAGGAAGCTAAAAGCAGATGTTAAACAGCTAGTTTGTTGCAGATCTTTACAATCATGCAATTAAAATGCTGTCACCAAGTTGAGGCAAGTTTCCAGGTTTTAAATTCCATGGTGCAATCAACTGAGTGAAATGTCAGTTTTGTTGATTTGTCTATGCATTAGTTTTGTGACCGACAATTGAATTGAAATTAGAACTGAAGGAATGTAATTAATCCTTTATTTCTAAAAGGTGTGAATACTTTTACCAAGATACTGATAATACATGTGTTATTGCATGTTTGTAACATGGAACACCACAAGGTTGCATCTCTGTCTCCAACCCTTTGGTTTGTTACCATCTTTTCCCAGATGTATTCAGATTAACTGCACATAACTGCACTCTCTATTGACCAAACTGGCACCCAGTTGCTTCATAAAAGTAATTTTATTCTCCCTTGACAACCAAAGTTTAAAGATGAAAAATAAATGTCACTAGACAACTCAAACTTTATCTCATAGAATCCCTACAGTGTGGAAACAGCCCTTCGGCCCAACAAGGCCGCACTGACCCTCCTAATAGTAACCCACCCAGCTGTGTTCCTCTACCCTATTATCCTATATTTACTCCTGATTAATGCACCTAACCTAGACATCCCTGAACACCAGGGGCAAATTAGCATGGCCAGTTCACCTAACCTGCACATCTTTGGGTTATGGGAGGAAACCTATGCAGACACTAGGCGAATGTGCAAACTCCACATAGACCGTCGTCCGAGGCTGGAATCAAACCTGGGTGCCTGGCGCTGTGAGGCAGCAGTGCTAACCACTGAGCCACCGTGCCTCCCCCTCTTACACTCATTCTAATGATAGGCATTCATATAGGCTGGAAGTACAGGCAAGTGGAGAGTATTCCATCACTTTTGCCATGTAGATGATGGACAAGCTTTGAGGAGTTAGGAGATGATTTACTTGCCACAGTATTCCTAGCTTCTGACATACTCTTGAAGCAACTGCATTTATGTGGTGAGTCTAGTTAAGTTTCTAAAAGTAAAGCATTTCCTCACAGAAACTGTAACTGAGGAAGTTCAGTGGGAATATTGTAGAGCAAGGATGGCCATTGTGGGAGTGACGGTTGGGATTGGGGAATTGGATATAGGGCATTGTATCCGTGTGTCTCAGAGAGATGAGACAAGAAGATATCTTGCTGAAAGATAATGTTGCTGAGTTTGTAAATTACAGTTTGAACATTGAAAAAATTCCTATTTGTCTTCCAGTTGGTGTATGATGGTATTCCCAAAGGAGATGTTCAGCAGCGTGTTATTCACTTGCGTGTGCTGAGTGAGGAAGCATTCCGGGAAAACATTATGCTCGGCGAGGTGTACATTAACCTCAAGGACTTCAACCTGAACCAGAAAATAGTTGGCTGGTATCACCTGGGATCAACAACTCCACAAGGCACTTTGTTCTAAGTATTTAGTGATGTCACTAAAGGCGCTCTGTTGGACCTCAAGTGAGGTGCGGGTTTGGGTGTGGGAGGGTTAGGGCGAGAACAAATAACAAGGAATAACCAATTGTGTTTCCTTAGTTTCGTGTTTATTTGAGAACTGACTTGATGGGGAGGTTAAGCTATTCAAACATTGTTTTTGAGCCTCTTCATTCTGGAATGTGTTGAAAAGACATTGCCCTCAAACTCGAGGATTACTGGGCATGATGTTGCATGTGTCATGAGCTGCAAACAATTTGCTCCTAAGTTGTGTATTATTACACGATGAAAATGAAGGTAAATATTTGAACTGTTTATATGCTTTTAAACTGTGGTGTGGGCGACCATGTCGTAATGAAGGACTGACTCCCAATTTTTTTTTTTGCACTAAACGCAAGCAACAAGAGGGACAAGAAATTCTTCAGGAATTTATCAAAGTCCACAAGTAGGACTGTAGCAAACGGTGAGGAGAGTGTCAGCATTCAGACCACAATGAGCTCTCATTTAAGTATTTTCAGTACCCCACGTGTGCCTCATGTTCCCATCTGGGAAGTGTGTCGCTCATACCTTGGTGGCTTTTGGGTGTGAATGAAGCCATGTGATGCCAGAGAAGTGATGTGTAGCAAAACTTCTCAACTTGTTTAGGAACATATGAGCAGAGTAGACCATTCAGCCTCTCGAATCTTGTTCCACCTAAGTGATTTCCAGCCACACGCAGCTTGTTAGGGTAACAATTGGTCTTTGATGCTGAGTGTTAAATAGTCAGAATCTCATCAACTGTCTGTAGACTACTGTCTGATATTAAGCTCCATTTAAGGCAATGGAATGGACCATCAGGTGGGCTGTATAATGAGCAACCTGGGTGATGTCATGCAAAATGCATTTTTACCACAGTTTCTCTGATTTTTGTACTGGGGTAAGGGTTGGAAGTGGAAGAAACAACCTTCCATCAGGGCAGGATCATGTTTGGTCCAGCACTAATCTTGTTAATGCTGAAACTGTCATTATCTTAACAACCATCAGATTATTTGCAAGAGTTTGTACAGTTTGTGCTGCAAATAATCCAGCTCAGGAAGTCAGTATGTTTCTTGCATTAAAATGTTGATGCTGTGTCACCTGATTTGTCAAATGGTCAAACAGCTGAGGCACCAGAAAGATCGAAAAGGTCCCAAGTTCCATCTATGCTCAATGCTGAGTTTGTTAGTTTCAGCTGGGGAAACAACTGAGGCTGCATAATTGACTTGAGCAGCCCTGGGCTAGACGTGGGGAGGGATGGGTGTTCAACATGGTTTAAAGTCTAACTGATCTTGAGTCAGAGATCTTTCGGCAAAGGGAAGTGCATGTGAACACTGGAGAAAGTAAGGTTGGTTTTTACTACTACACCCATGATCAAAACCCTGCCAATGCTCACTACTAGTACATGAGTGCCAACATTCATTGTCCAGATTTATATAATTCACAGAGGTGAAGCACTGAAAACTGAGCAGCCGTGCACTCTTTCTCTCTGATCACTAATAGATTTTTTTTGTTAGGATTATATCAGGTCACTGTCACGATTGATAAATTAAAATGGATTTTATCGCTATCACAGTGGAATGAGTGCACACTTATGTTGACGTTATTGCTTTGACGTCTAGACTTCCACACTTCATTAGATCCTGGGAGACTGGGTGTAGTCACAATTGTAACATGTAATCGTGATTTACACCACCCGAGCATTGAATTCTGTATCACGAGGACACTGTTTTAAAATGATCTGGAATGCCTTCCTTCCTAAAGTATATTGCCAGGAGTGATACTGTTCCACGTGCCTTGAGCTTCCCTTCGCTAGCTCTGTGCTGTATAGGGATGTTTTCACCTCATTGGAGGCACACACAAGTTATAGTACATGTGAAATAAACTGAGAAATGGTAGGAAAAGTAGGTGTGGAAGGAAACGTTTAGCCCTTTCTGCCTGTTCCATCTTGCCATTTATCTCATGGTTGATCTGTATCCAGTACCTCTCTTGGTTCCATAAACCTTCATGCTTTAATCAAACAAAAATCTATCTCTGTTTGAAACTTCCTTTCTACGGCCAGCCTCAATAGCATTGTTTTCATTACCCTTAATGTACCTGATATCGAATGTGTAACAGTGCAAAAAGTAACTGCTGAGCTCGATGCTATATTGTGTATAGGGCAAACTGGTCTGGTTTTCACGTTTTGACAGCAGTTATGTTTAGTTTTATTTAAGACGATGTTATCATTTCTCTGGTCATCTTAACACTTTTTCTCCACCTTCCGTAATATGGAGAAGTATATCAGACAAGTGCCAACAACATGTGAACTTTCTCCTTCAGAGCAGCTAACAGTCTCTGACACCATCTCCCATTGGATGGTAAAGGGTAGGTAAATTGTTTCATTGATGAGAACAATGCTATATTTGTGACAGTGTCATAACTAGAGTAAGCGTGGCCCCTTCCTATATTGTAGAATATACTGAGTGAGCTAGATCTACTGTTAGACACAATACGTGAATCTTTGATATACAGACAAAGTAACACTGTTTGGTCTGATTCTTCATAAAGGATTTAATTCCCAATTGAACACAACTGAAACTATTTGTGTACCCTTTCACTGCACACAGGATGGTCCTAGATGTTAAATTTGGCATTGTTTCTGTTAAACAGCTGCTCTCCTCACTTCCACTTCACCTCCCACCGCCTTTTCTGTTTCACAGCTTCAAAAGAAGCTTTGTGAAATTGCCATGCATTGTTTCAGTTTACCTTATACATAAAGGAAAAGCACCACAGTGTCCAACTGAAATGTTCTTTTTAATTAATTCTGGTGGAAGTTATACTGTAAGATTTGTTTGCAAATCTTTGCCTGTAAGTAATTTACTTTTTTTTATTGATACACAATACTGTTATTGAATATTTTTTAAAAGTTTAAACATTTGAATGTCTAATCTTGTTTTCTCCTCCCCCAACTATCCTAAGCAATGTTTATCTCCATTTCACTAAAGTTACACACTGGAATATTCTGTACTTAAAAGACAACAATGTCCCTCAGGACCCACCAAGTTTGCAAAAGAAAATATTTAACAACAAAAGCTCGCATTTATATGGCGACAAAGTTGTATTTACATAACATAAAATGTTCAATTGTCAAATAAAATTTGATGCTGATCTGAAGAAGCAGATATTAAGACAAGTTGGTTAATCACCTGTCCAAAAGAGATGTTAAGGAATATTTTGCAGGCTGAGACAAAGTGGGGATAGATTTGAGAAGGCAATTCCAGAGTTTATAGTCCAAATGGCTTCCACCTTTGATGGAATAGGGGACGTTCATGGAGTGATCCAGTGTTGGAGAAACAGAGTTCCCAGTGGGTGCAATACTGAAGAAGGGAAAAGACTGAGATAAAACTTTAAACGAGGACGACAATTTTAAAGTTGAGACATTTCAGGACCAACACTAGGTACAAATTTGATCAAGGTTAATGTAACTTGAGATCCAACTACACCAAGGACTGATGTCGGGATTTCACTCAAGGGACGGATGTGCAGAGACAGGAGAATACTTTTTTTGTGAACCTGACATTTACAAAGAACAAAGAATATTTACAGCCCAGGAACAGGCCCTTTTGCCCTCAAGCCTGAGCTGATCCAAATCTACTGTCTAAACCTGTCGCCCAATTCCTAAGCATCTGTATCCCTCTGCTCCCCACCTACTCATGCATCTGCTCCCCACCTACTCATGAATCTACCATGCCTGCCTCTACCACCTCTGCTGGCAACGCGTTCCAGACACCGACCACCCTCTATGTGAAGTACTTGCCACATGTATCCCCCTTAAACTGTTCACCTCTCGCCTTGAAAGTGTGATCTCTCATTATTGAATCTTTCACCCTGGGAAAAAGCTTGTCTCTATCCACCCTGTCTATACCCTTCGTGATTTTGTAAACCTCAATCAGGTTCCCCCCCTCAATCTCCTTTTTTCTAATGAAAACAAACACAACCTACTCAACCTCTCTTCATAGTTAGCACCTTCCATACCAGGCAACATCCTTGTAACCCTTGTCTGCACCATCTCCAAAGTGTCCACATCCTTTTGGTAATGTGGCGACCAGAACTGTACACAGTATTCTAAATGCGGCCAAACCAATGTCTTGTATAATTTTAACATGACCTGTCAGCTCTTATACTTAATACCCCGTCCAATGAAGGCAAGCATACTACATGTCTTCTTGACCACTCTATCCACCTGTGCGGCAACCTACAGGCTACAATGGACCTGCACTCCCAGATCTCTCTGCCCATCAACTTTTCCCAAGGCTCTTCTGTTCATTTAAACAACTGATACCTAGATATTAGATCTTTAGTCCTGGTGGATAAGCTGGTTGAATAGAAGTCAGGGTTACGGATCCTTGAAGAACAAAAGGAGGCTGCCAGTTGTGGAGGTCGGCTGAGTGAAAGACCCACTTAAGATATCCAGTTTTATGGAGAAGTTTAAAAATATACATTAAAGCATGGAACATCCTTTTAGCCCCCATATATACAGTCCCAAATCCCATTGATGCCTCTCGTCTTCCTAAACTGCTCTTTTAAAACCCAAGCAACATCTGTACATCCCTCAAAAGCCCCTAATGCCTCCCCACATCAGAAATTCTTCTGTCTTCCAAACAACCTTCCCAGCCCAAGGTCCTTTATAACTCCTATGTTGTCAGTGCCAATCCTTGCCCCTGACGCACTGCTTGTCTTTAAATCTACCATCGAGAGTGTGGTACTGGAAAAGCACAGCAGGTCAGTCAGCATCCGAGGGGCAGGAGAATCGATGTTTTGGGCATAAGCCCGTCATCAGGAATGCCCTCCTGCATCTGCAGTTCTCACTTACTCCAAGTTTAAATCTACCGTGTCAAATTACCTCGTATCTACAATGAGCAGTTCACAGGACCCAGAACTGAGATAAAATAAAGTTCTATAAAGTAAATTTCTAAATGTAAAAAATCACGGTCTTTGCTGGCCTAGCCAGTGATCCCACATCTGGTGCCAATAAAAAAAAACCTGTAAAAATGCCATAAAATCCCATTTATATTTCATTAAACTAAATAGGCCTTATAACAACAAAGACTTAATGCCTGTTTCTACAAGGAATTGTGCATTTGAATTAAGTTTATAGTCCGTAGCAGAGAATCTATAACCATTGGCTGTCAATGAACCTGTGAAATGGAAAGCACCCTGTTGTGTTAATGGGTGCTTATGAAATCCATCATACAGCACAAAACCAGTAATGGAAATTCTGAGACTTAAGTAAATACTGAAGTAGCAAGCAATTTTGAAGCACTTTTTTTTTCAAGATATAAAGTAGAAGCATTTAAAGGCTTTGACAGGTGTTTTTGACAGGTCCTCTTGGCACTTTGACTGGTCCCTGTGACAGGATTTTGAAACTTTGACTGTTGATCTTATCAGGTCTGTTGACAGTTTGATTGTGCTTGGTATGAATGAGCTTGTGCACTTTTTATGCAGATTTATGCCTACTTCGGACATATCCAGAAGGCATCTTGCCTACATCAAAGTTGTCTCTGGCCAGATCCACAGAGGGCATTTTATCTCTCCCAAAGGATAGCCTGATGATACAATGAAATGTATGAAGATCAGACCTGCTCTACACTGCACACTTCAGGTCTAAAAACAGCGAAAAGGCCATCAGAAAGAAGATATTATAAGATCATAAGATGTACAATCAGAAGTAGACCATTCAACCCATTAAGTCTGCTCTGCTGTTCATCAAGATCATGGCTGCTTTGATAATCCTCATCTCCAGTTTTCTGTCTTTTCCCCATAACCCTTAGTTCCCTTATTGATTAAAAGTCTGTCTGTTGCAGCCTTGAGTGTACTTAACAAATCAGCCTCGACAGCCCTCTGTGAAAAAGAGTTCAACAGATTCATTACCATCGAGAGAAGAAAATGCTACTACTTCTCTATCGTAAATGGGTGACTCCTTACTTTAATATTATGCCTTCTACTCTAGTTTCTTGCACAAAGAGAACAACCTTTTCACATCAAATCCATCAAGCCCCTAAGAATCAATGTGTTTCAATAAGGTCTCCTCTCATTTTTTTCAACTCCAATGCCACCAGCCCAACCTCATTACAAAATCCCTCTGTATCCAGGATCAGTCTCGTGACCATCTTGGGACAGCTTCCAATGCCATTAACATCTTTCCTTAAATAGGGACCAAAACCATTTACAGTATTTTCAGGTGTGGTCTGACTTGTACCTTGTACCGAGATATTTCTATTTTCACATTATATTCCCTTTGAAATAAAGGCCAAAAGTCTGTTTGTCTTCCCTATTACCTGCTGAATGTGTGTGCTAGTTTTTTGCAATTCATGCAAATCCCCTTGTGCTGCACCTTATGGCAGTCTGTCTTTAGTTATATAATATACTGGTCTTCTATTCTTCCTCCTGAACTTGGAAAGCATGAAATGCTGTCTAGATGTCTCAAATGCAGATAGGTGATCCAAAAACTCGGGCAAAGAGAAGGATAACTTTATGCCAATTAGGAAGATACCAATACAATGTTCTTTAATGGATTCCCATCCGCAGCCTGATCCCTCTAACTCCCATCCCCAGAGATTCTGCAGTCCTGGAAGATATATTTAAGGTGTCAAGTTATTAATATCAATGTTAAAGTCAGGGAGTTGCAGTGTGCTGCATAAGATACTGTTTCTTTAAATATGAATGAGGTTTTGCAGTTGTGTAGAAGACCACAAACAGGAATTTAACTCTCTACATGACAACCAACAGTAGATTATAAGTCAGAGATGAGTTTGAAACACCATACAGTGTTCCAGTCAAGTTCACTATAGGGAACATTTACAACATTTGGATATGATGTGGAGGAGCTGGTGTTGCACTGGGGAGTACAAAGTTAAAAATCACAAACGCCAGGTTATAGTCCAAGTTTATTTGGAAGCACTAGCTTTTGGAGTGCTGTGCCTTCATCAGGTGGTTGTGCAAATTGCTATAAATTATGTGTCTTACGATCTTATACTCCACAACCACCCGATGAAGGAGCAGCACTCTGAAAGCTAGTACTTCTAAATAAATCTGTTGGACTATAACCTGGTGTTGTGATTTTTCATATTTGGACAGATATATGGATAGGAAAAGTTTAGAGGGATGTGGGCCAAATGCAGGCAATAGGATTTGATTAGCTTAGGAAATCTGGTCGATGCAGACGAATTGGGCCGAAGGCACTGTTTCCATGGTGTGTGACTGTAATGCCTTTAGCACTTGTTACTGAGAAACAGGAGATATTGAAGGAATTGGTGACAGTATGAGGACAGAGCAAAGAGTTCATGTCTAGTTCAGGATATAAGCAAGACAGTGAGCATGTTGGGGGGGTACATGTTTTTTTTTTTGTAGCATGTTCAGTTACAAAAAATGGTGTCTTGCACTACATGGTTAGTCCATGTTTTACTGTTAGACTTCACCTAGTTCCAGGAGTTGCAGCCTGCATTAGAAACCGCTAGAAGTTCACTAAGGAACAGACCATCACTTCAAATACATGCTGGTGCTTATTAAAGAAACAAAAAAAACTGCAGATGCTGGAAGCCAAGGCAGACAAGCAAGAGGCTGGAAGACCACAGCAAGCCAGGCAGCATCAGGAGGTGGAGAAGTTGACGTTTCCGGTATAAATCTTCTTGTCAATGGTGCTTAATAAAGAGCCTGCTTTGTTACATGACTCTCCTAACTACAACCAATTGACTGGGTGTCAACACAGTACTAATGTAGATTTGAAGTACTATTTAAAATGATTCACACCATTTCATGTTGATTAGATTCCCTACAGTATGGAAACAGGCCCTTTGGTTGAAGTCCAAACCAACCCTCCAAAGAGTAACCCACCCAAACCCATTTCCCTCTGACTGTTGCACCTAACACTACGGGCAATTTAGAATGGCCAAATCACCTGACCTGCACATATTTGGACTGGGGGAGGAAACCGGAGGAAACCCACACAAACGCTGGGAGAATGTGCAAACTCCACACAGACAGTTGCCTGAGGCTGGAATCAAACCTGGGTCCCTGGCACTGTGAGGCAGCAGTGCTAACCACTGAGCCACCGTGCTGCCACATCTCTCTAAGATCACCCTTCTGCCTCCAATGCTCCAGGGAAAACAGCCTGATCCATAAACCAGTCTTCTAAAGGGCATTAGGAGACTTTCTGGAGCACTTTGACAAGAGGGAAAGGAGGGCAGGGTAACAGCCATCCTCCGAGTGAATTATCCCAAGGATTATTGGCCACATTCCTATTCCTCGCTTTTGAATCCCCTCTAAACCATGTTCTCCAGTGCTGCCCCAGGAACCTGTGTACCCTCACAGCACTGCATATCTTCAGTGGAAGTGGGTACAAGGAACTATTAACTTACCATTAAAATTTAAAGTGTGATCACGTAGTGGGGGAAGCTGTCCACTGACAAGGCAGCAATTGTAGATTGGCTTCAAAAGATCCTTCTAGACCATCCTCCCTGACTTTCATCAAGGTAATTCAGCAGGGAAGGTGATATAGTATTATCACTGAATTGTGTATCCAGAGAGTCAGGTAATGTTCGAGGAACCAGGTTCAACTCCTACCATGATAGATGGTGGAATTTGAATACAATAAAAATCTGGAATTGGGACACTAATGGCCAGGAAACCATTACCGATTGTCAGAAAAACCTATCCGGTTCACTCAGGTCCTTCAGGGAAGGAAACTGCCATTCTTACCTGGTCTGGTCTACATGTGATTCCAGACGCACAGCAATGTGGGTGACTTGACTGTCATGGGTGTTATGAAGATGTGGGTGTACTGTACCTTTTAAGAGAGTTAAAAGCTAGCAAAAACTACCTGACAGCATCAAATGTTCTGAAAAAAGATACAAAGTAACATGTGCTCCAGCTACTAGGGTAGCTAAGGGAGCCTGGAAACGACAAAATAGATTCGGATTAGGCCAATCACTTTAAATTATACCCTGAAAAATACCAAACTCCAATTTGCATTTCCAGTTTGCATTTAGTATATTGACAATCTTAAAAGCCAATGACACAATCCAATGCTTTGGGGCGATGAGAGCGGGGAAAGTTGAACAATTGGGAGGAGAAATGTCAAGCTACCAGCATGTAAAGACTGTCTGAAAAATAGCTCTCTTAAAAGGTATCTTTATCAATCAGTAACCTGAGAAGCAGAATCCCCAAGAAAATGAAAAGACGACATGAATACAGAGAAAACTGAAAGCTGCCTGGTTTTGAGATGCTTTTTGTTTTGTAAATCAAAATCAGGAGTTTTACTGGACCAGTGTTATAGAAGGGAAAGTAAAAGATAGGTTAAAGAGGTGTTGTAAAAGTTGTTAGTTAATTATTCTGTGTTGTAGTTAAAGAAATAAAGTTGTTCATTTTTTACTTTGAATAGTTCTTGGCCTCTCAAATTTTCACAGATTATTGCATGGGATAAATCTTTTCTGTGTTGCTGTTTTAAATTAAGCAGGAGTGTTTCCCCCGTGTACTAACAGTTTGAGGGCTCGTCTGGGATTTGAACTGTTTTAGACAGACGGGTTATAAAAAATTCCCAACAGATTTAAACAATGGTAGATTAGTGTCCTAGATCTTTAAATAAAACTAGGCAATTTGTTTACTTTCAGTGACTTGTGGTTGAGTAAATTAAAAGTGAGAGAAATGGCTCTTAAAATTCCTAAAGATGATTCTCAAATTTGCTAAGAGAGTTTTAGAAGTAAAGAAATAGGCCATACTTTTGGAATTAGCAAATAAGTTAGATTTGGGTTTAACCAAAGACCAAAGTAAAGCTGAAATTGTAAAGGAATTACTCAAAACTTAGGTGTATCAGAAAAAACCGACAAGTGCAGTAGAGGTAGAAAAAGTTCAATTACAATTGAGGAAAATGGAGTTAGAAGATAAACAAAGGGAGAGAGAGGGGAAAAAGAGAGAGAAGAAAGGGAGAGGAAAAAAAAGAGAGAATTTGAACTTGAGAAGTTGCGACTTAGTCAGCAAAGGCAAGTTAAAAGGTAGTGAAGGTAGCGGTATATATAAATACAGAGGAACCTTGATTATCTGAATGTAAATTATCCAAAAGAGATCTCGAGGTCCTGATAGAAACTTTACATTAAAGAGGTGTTTCCAACACTGATTATGTCTTTTGTTTCCAATGATTAAAAATGAACTCGGCTTACTGAAATACTGCCGAGAACAGTCCTGGACATCGATGGGATTCAAGGCACCATCTCCAAATGACTTATTGCCCGCCCTCTCTCTTTCCCCACACTTTCCCTGGAGTTGTACACAGGGGTGTACCCTAAACCCCCCTTCCCCAGATAATCTTGCCAGCATTGTCCTGTACAGGGCAATGGTGGAACTTTTCAAAACGTTGCAGTAAAATGTTGTGCGTGCGAGTGCTATTTGGAGACGGGGGAGAAGGACAAGAAGTTATAATTTTGAGAGATATAGAATCTAACCGGTCGATGATAGTAAGGGGTGAGCGAATGTACACCCTTTCTGATATGCTACCCGAGAGTATGGTAATTTGTGGGATAGATGGACAGAAATTTAGCATTTCCCTATGTAAGATCAGGTTGGAGTGCCAACTCGACTGGGAAATTACAGTGGGATTGATTGACAGAGTGTTAGTTCCAGGAATTCAGTTTGTTCTTGGGAATGATTTGGCAGGATCCAAGTGGGAGTGACACCCCTTGTGGAGATGCTCAAGCAAGACAAAAAACTGAGGAGTTTAAACAGAAATATTCTGGTATTTTCCCAGACTCTGTCGTAACTAGATCCCACTATTATAAGTCACGTAACGAAGTGAAAAGTAAAGAGAAAGGTAAAGGAATTGAGGTTCAGTTAGCGGATACCATGTTTGACGTAATGGTGCAGGAAAAACCTGAACAGGCAGAGGGCTAGACAGACTGGGTGGCACGGTGGCTCAGTGGTTAGCACTGCTGCCTCACAGCACCAGGATCCCAGGTTCGATTCCAACCTTGGGTCACTGTGTGGAGTTTGCATATTCTTCCCGTGTCTGCGTGGATTTCCTCCGGGTGCTCCGGTTTCCTCCCACAGTCCAAAGATGTGCAGGTCAGGTGAATTGGTCATGCTAAATTGCCCATAGTGTTAGGTGCATTAGTCAGAGGGAAATGGGTCTGGGTGGGTTACTCTTCGGAGTGTTGGTGTGGACTGGTTGGGCCGAAGAGCCTGTTTCCACACTGTAGGGAATCTAATCTTAAAAAAAAAGTGTTTACTCCTGAAAGACGAAGAGACTTGCAACAGCAAGACGAGACAATAAAAGCTATATGTGTGGATGTGAAAAGGAAGCAGAGAATATTCCGGACGGTTATTATCTGAAAGATAGAATCCTAAGATGCAAATGGAGACCACAGCAGGTTAATGCAGAGGAGAAATGGGCTGAAGTGCACCAGATTGTGTTGCCAGTAGCATACAGACAGGAGGTGTTACGAGATAGCACATGTACTACCTATAGGATGTCACCTAGGGGAATGAAAGACTCAGGCTAAGGTCCAAAAATGCTTTTATTGGCCTGGAATACACAAGGATGTGGTTAACTTTTGCCGTATGTGTCATACATGCCAAATGGTAGGTAAGCCACAGGCTGTAATAAAACCAACACATTTGTTGCCAATTCCCACATTCAAAGAACCTTTCACACGGGTTATAATTGATTGTGTAGGTCCCCTCCTGAGAACTAAAAGTGGGAACCAGTATTTGTTAACCATAACTGATGTCTACACCAGAGTTCCGGAGGCAATTCCATTACGGAGTATCAGGCAAAAAGGATAATAGAGGAGTTAGCAGCTTTCTTAAAGGGCGGCACGGTGGCACAGTGGTTAGCACTGCTGCCTCACAGCGCCAGAGACCTGGGTTCAATTCCCGCTTCATGTGACTGACTGTGTGGAGTTTGCACATTCTCCCCGTGTCTGCGTGGGTTTCCTCCGGGTGCTCCGGTTTCCTCCCACAGTCCAAAGATGTGCAGGTCAGGTGACTTGGCCATGCTAAATTGTCCGTAGTGTTAGGTAAGGGGTAAATGTAGGGGTATGGGTGGTTTGTGCTTCGGCGGGTCGGTGTGGACTTGTTGGGCCGAAGGGCCTGTTTCCAAACTCTATTGTAATGTAATCTAATCTAAGGTATTGGCTACACAGAGAGATTCAGTCGGACCAAGGGACTGCTAGGCTGTTTAAGAAGGTTATGGATAGCCTAGGTATACTGCACTTTAAATCCAGTACGTATCATCCTGAATCCCAGTGAGCTTTAGAAAGGTGGCATCTGACTTTGTTGAGAGCATTCAGTCAGGATTACCGGAATGATTGGGATAAAGGTATCCCATTCGTATTGTTTGCCATTAGAGATGCCCCAAATTAATCTACTTAGTTAACTCCCTTAGAGTTAATATTCAGTCATGAAGTGAAAGGTCCTTTGAAATTAATTAAAGAAAAAATGACAGGACCAAAGTCTGAGATCTCACACTTAGATTATGTATTGGAGGTGAGGGAGAGATTAAATTGAATAGTTGAGTTAGCTAAACAGCATCTAAAGAGGGCATAATGTAGAGTAAAGCAGTTGGCAGATAAGAGCTCTGAGACTTGGACGTTTTCCCGAGGGGATGACCAGTGATTGGAGATCCCTTCAAAGCCAGGTTTAGTAGTCCCTATCAAATTGAAAAAAAGTTGAGTCAGGTGAACTATTTAGTAAAGGTACTAGATAGGAAAATAAAGGTATCGAGTATGTCATGTGTATATATTGAAACCGTATTACACTAGAAAGAACTGGAGAAACAGGTGTTAGCTATTGCCCCGCAGAGTGAGGAATCATATCCAGATGATATGGATTTTGATGTGTCTCAAAATAGATTAAACAATGAAGACGTCCTTGAGGAGTGGGATAGGTTAGTAAGCTGTCTGTCTCAGGTGCATAGAACGCAGTTAAAAGTTTTGTTACTGCAGTTTAAGGACAAATTTAAGAATCAGGTGGGGAGGACTAACGCCATCGTACGTGAAATAGATGTAGGAATACTGCTCCGATAAAACAACAACCCTATCAACTCAATCCTGTTAAAGCCAGACAGGTCGAGCATGGCCTCCACCTCCATCTGGACGAAGACATCATCAAACTAAGCCAGAGCGAGTGGAGTTCACTGATCGTCTTAGTTCCCAAACTGGATTGGACTCAACAATTCTGCGTGGATTATCAGAAGGTCAACGCCGTTACAAAATCAGACACATACCCAATTTCTAGATTGGAGGACTGTAATTAGAGAGTTAGACAAGCCAGTTACATCACTAAGTTGGACTTAATGTGTGGCATATACCTTTATCAGCGAGGGTGAAAGACATTTCTGTATTTGTAAGCACAAATAGGTTATATCAGTTTAAAGTGATGCCCTTTGGAATGAAGAACACATCCGCCACATTCCAAAGACCCAGGAACAGAGTTGTGGCTGGGTTAACAAACTATGCAGTCTTTTTGGATGATGTAGTGGTCTTTAGTAAAACCTGGAAAGATCACATAGTACAGAGCTCTTTGAACAACTACGAGAAGCAAAACTGATGATAAACTTTAATAAAACAGAATTCCCGAAAGCAGAAGTGACATTCTTGGGACATAACATCGGTCATAAAAGGTTGACCCCACGGAACGCAAAGATTAAGGCCATCAAGGAATTTTCACTATCAACCTCGAGGAAAGAAATGCTTCAATTCTTAGGACTCAGCAGATTCTGTTGGAAGTTTGTTCCAAACTTCAGCGGTGTAGTGGCACTGTTAACCGATTTGCTGAAGAGGAAAACAAAGTTTTGGTGGACAAAACAATGCCTGGAGACATTTGACATTTGAAATCAATATTAACCACCAAACCTGTTTTAGCTACACCAAACTTTTGAAAACCTTTTAAAGTCACCATCAATGCTCGTGACATTGGAGTTGGAGCTGTACTCCTACAGGAAGATGAGGATGGGACAGAACTGCAAGTTGATTACTTTTCAAACAAGATCAACAGCCACCAGAGGAAATACTCCACAATCAAAAAGGAACTACAGGCACATAAAACGTGTCGGAGACAGTTTTGTACACAGATTACAATCCACTTACAATTTTAGAATGCTTTAAAGACAAGAATGTAAGACTATTTTGTTGGAGTCTTATGTTACAGACTTTTAATTTAAAAATCATACATGTTGCGGGTTGTAAGAATATAATCGCAGATGCATTATTGCTGATTTAACTGTTTTACACAAAACCACACACACACAGTTATGGGAAGAAGTTAAGGTGAATTTATTTTAAGTTATCTGAATGTTAAGGTAATGTCTTTTTAAAAAGACCAAAAAAAGCCATTTTTTCATTATGATGGTTCATTTTTTCTTAAGGGTGGAGGTGTTATGAAGATGTGGGTGTACCATATCTTTAAGAGAGTTAAATGCTAGCACAAACTACCTGACAGCACCAAGTGTTCTGAAAAAAAGCTATACTGTAACGTGCTCCAGCTACTGGAAATGACAAAACAGATTTGAATTAGGCCAGTCAGTTTAAATTATATGCCAAAAAACACCAAACTCCAATCCAGTTTGCATTTAATATATTGACAATCTTAAAAGCCAATGACACAATCTGATGCTTTGGGAGGTATAAGATCTGGGAAAAGTGAACAGTTGGGAGGAAAACTGCCAACCTACTAGCATGTAAAGACTGTCTGAAAAATAGCTCTCTTACAAGGTACCTTTATTGATCAGTAACCTGAGAAGCAGAATCCTCAAGAAGAAGAAAAGATGACCAGAATACAGAGAAAATGAGTTTTCTCTGCCTGGTTTTGAGATAAGAAGTTTTGTTTTATAAATCAAAACCTGGAGTTTTATCGGACTAGTATTAGATTAGATTAGATTAGATTACAGTGTGGAAACAGGCCCTTCGGCCCAACAAGTCCACACCGACCCACCGAAGCGAAACCCACCCATATGTTTACCCTTTACCTAACACTACGGGCAATTTAGCATGGCCAATTCACCTGACCCTGCACATCTTTTGGACTGTGGGAGGAAACCGGAGCACCCGGAGGAAACCCACGCAGACACGGGGAGAACGTGCAAACTCCACACAGTCAGTCGCCTGAGGCGGGAATTGAACCCAGGTCTCTGGCGCTGTGAGGCAGCAGTGCTAACCACTGTGCCACCGTGCCGCCCACAAATTATAGAAAGGAAGGTAAAAGATAGGTTAGAAAAGCGTTGTAAATAGCTGTTAGTTGATTATTCTCTGTTATATTATAAAAAATAATGTTGTTAAGTTTTACTTTAAAGTGTGCTTGGCCTCTGATTTCACAGATTACAACATGGGATAAATCTTTTCTGTGTTGCTGTTTTAAATTAAGCAGGACTGTTTCCCCCATGTCATAACATGGGCAGCAAATGCTAATCTCACCTTCATCCTGTGAGTGGAAAAAAAAGAGGCTATAACATTCCTGCCCAGTTCCACCCTCGCTCACACAAGGAACTTATTGAGAGCACAGAAGTGGCAGAGTAGTTCTTCAGATGCAAATTTCATTTGTAAGCATTTCACATTTCATTGGTTTTGCTTTATTCATGTATGCATCATCATGATCTGTTGAGACTAGCTTCTGAAGAGAGCTAAGTATACCGACACACCATATGCTTGGCAAGTGTTGATGATTAAGAGGGAGTCATAGGGCCATTTCTTCAACCATTGTTTCTTCCATGGTATGTTTGTTTCTTCATTCTTTATAGAATGTTCATGTCTGATGCTGTACTTGCTGCTTTGTGGGACATAACTGAACTTAGTTTTTAGCAGACTCAGTTCTATGCATTGTAAGGGAGATTCTCCAAGATTACTCAATCAACGGTAATCACATTGTTACAGGTCAGCTCCAATCCCTGTGAAGACTATAAAAGCCAGGAACTTGAGATGAGCACTTGTGGACAGTAATTATCCCACCCTGTAGGCTATTCAATTCTTTAAATTGACTGACTGAGCCCATGACGCCCCCAAAACCCACCCTCTGTCCTCCTTTTGATCCCTCCTCCATTCCTCCATGTATTTGTTAATCACAAGCATGAAACCACTGCAAAATGGCATGAGATATGAATACCACAAACACGCCACTAAGTTCAGAGGAGGGGTAGGCCACTTGGCACTTTGAGCCTGCTCCACCACTCAATATAATCATGACTGATCTGATTGCTCCGTATGTCAGCATATTATCAGGAATCTATCTATCTCTATCTTGAAAATATTCCAAGTCTCTACTTCCACTGACTTTTGAGGAAGACTTCCAAAGATCCATAATCAATTGTGGGAAAAAGAATTCTCCTTAAGTTTAAACAATGACCTCTCCAATTCTAGAATCTCCGATAAGACAAAAGACATTTTACACATCCATTAGGAGGACCCTCAGCATCTTAAGTGTTTCAATTAAGTCACCTCCTGTTTTTCTAAACTCCAGCAGCCACAAATCTAGCCTATCAAACCTTTCCTCCTAAGTAATTGAGCCATTAGGTATTAGTGTGGAAAACCCCTCTACTGCAATTTAGCATAGCCAATCCATTGTTACAACTCAGCAAAGTACGTGGCAGCAATTTGCAGATTTGGTTCTGAAGGTAATGCCTTGGCCAATCAGATTTAAAATTTGTCTGATTTAAAATTTAGTCAAAAAAATTTAATCAAATCCTGATGTCACACGACACCAGGTTGTAATCCAACAGGTTTATTCGAAATCACAAGCTTTTGAAGCACTGCTTCTTCATCAGGTGAAGTGGCTTGTGATTTCTGATAAGCCTGTTGGACCATAACCTAGTGTTGTGTGACTTCTGACTTTGTCCGCCCCTGTCCAACACCAGCACCTCGACATTAAAATCAAACCTTGACAGTTAACTGTCAACCACCATTAGCTGTTGCAATCCCCGTGTCAATACTTATACCAATCAGCATTCTCTTGAACAGTATTCATGTTGGTTTCCCCCTTAAATTGATATTCTTGTGAATCAATCTGATGAGTGCAAGATAGAAAGTTTTGACAAAATGGGTCTTTTTACAGCACTTCTCAAGTTCGATACAAAGAACTATTTTGCATGAATGAAAATAGAATGTGCTGCAACTCAGTCCCTGCTGAGTTTTTCCAGCAATTTGTTTTAGTTTCAGATTTGCAGAATTTTGGAATGGGCCTTGCATAGAAGATGAATTTGTTATTTCTTTTAACTTTTATTTTGTAACTTAAATGTCGTTTCATGGCTGCAACAAAGCATTTCACGATGTATGTGACAATAAGATCAAATCTAAATTGATTTGACTATTTAACGTTCCCCTTCCTTGACTACACATACACTGAAGACTGGGCACACTATCAAGAAGTAACAAAGAGGATTGATGAGGGCAGAGTGGTAGATGTAATCTATATGGACTTCAGTAAGGCGTTCCACAAGGTTCCCCATGGGAGACTGGTTAGCAAGGTTAGATCTCATGGAATACAGAGAAAACTAACCATTTGGATAAAGAACTGGCTCAAAGGTAGAAGACAGAGGGAGGTGGTGGAGGGTTGTTTTTCAGACTAGAGGCCTGTGACCAGTGGAGTGCCACAAGGATCGGTGCTAGGTCCACTACTTTTCGTTATGCTCACATCCAAATCATTTATATAAATAAGAGGTATAGTTAGTAATTTTGCAGTTGACACCAAAATTGGAGGTGTAGTGGACAGCGAAGAGGGTTACCTCAGATTACAACGGGATCTTGAGGAGTGGTAGATGGAGTTTAATTACATAAATGCGAGGTGCTGCATTTTGTAAAAGCAAATCAGAGCAGGACCTATACACTTAATGGTAAGGTCCTAGGGAGTGTTGCTGAACAAAGAGAACTCGGCATGCAGGTTCACAGTTCCTTCAAAGTAGAGTTGCAGGTAGATGGGATAGTGGTATGCTTTCCTTTATTGATCAGAGTATTGAGTATAGGAATTAGGAGGTCATGTTGCGGCTGCACAGGAAGTTGGTTAGGCCACTGTTGAAATATTGCGTGCAATTCTGGTCTCCTTCCTATCAGAAAGATGTTGTGAAACTTGAAAGAATTCAGAGAAGATTTACAAGAATGTTACCAGCGATGGAGGATTTGAGCAATAGGGAGAGACTTAACAGGCTGGGGCTGTTTTCCCTGGAGCGTCGGAGGCTGAGGGGTGACCTTATAGAGGTTTATAAAATCATAAGGGGCATGGATAGGGTAAATCGACAAACTCTTTTCCCTGGAGTGGGAGAGCCCAGAACTAGAGGGCGTAAGTTTAGTGTGAGAGGAGAAAGATATAAAAGAGACCTAAGGGGCAACCTTTTCACATAGGTGGTACGTGTATGGAATGAACTGCCAGAGGAAGTGGTGGAGGCTGGTACAATTGTTAACATTTAAAAGGCATCTGGATGGGTATATGAACAGGAGGGGTTTTGAGCAGGGGTGGGCAATTAATTCTTCCAAGAGGCCACATGAGAAACCTGAGTTGTGTTGGAGGGCCGAACCAACAATAAGCTGAACATAATTCTGCTCAGTATTAATTTTCTCCCATTGTAAAAAGTACTAAATTATATAGTTTTGCACTGAAACTTATAATCAAAAGAATAAGAATATTCTGTTACAATAAAGATATGAAATTGTGGAGTAGGTCAAATATAGAAGAAATAAACAGTAAAAACAATAATTTCAGTATTTCATTTTATTTTTAACATGTTAATCTCACAAACCAATAGTGAAAAGTTGTTTCATTATTGTTCAGTATTACAAACAACAAACAACTCTATACAAAAAGCAATAAGTGCTTTTGATGTTTTTCAGTTTGTTTTACTTGTTTAGTGAGAAAATTCCTGTCTGTTTTGGGCTTGAACAAGTGCACTGAAATCTGGTTGAATGTCTGAGGTGGATATGCAAAGGACAGCTGAGAGGTGATCATCAGTGATTGAGGATCTGTAGTGGATTTGTTGAACTTCATCACTGAGAATGTCTGTTCACATATATAGGTAGATCCAAAGAGGACTAGAATCTTCTGAACATGCCTCCTCATGTGTGGAAAGTTCTCCTCTTTGTGGGAAGAGTAAAAATCAAGCAGTGAGACTGACCTAAAGTACTCTGCTGGAAGTGTGTGAGACTGCAGGTCAATGAGTTCAAGCTGAACATCACTAGGTGCATTTTCCATATCGCATGTAAATGGGGAAAAAATCATGTGCATTTCATTCTCAACCGTTTTAAAGTCTTGAAATCGCCTTGAAAATTCACCATGCAGTGCTTCTAACATAGATGAGTACCTGTGGAGGTGATCAGCTGAAGGTGTGGCTTCCTTCAGTGTTGGCAAGTGGGTGAGAATGTCCTCCATTTGGCTTGAGAGAAGCTGCACCTTTCTCATAAAAGCCTTCACCAAGTTGTACATTTCATGCACAAAAAGGCCCTTGCACTGCAGTTCATTCATAAAGTGCAGTCACATCAACAGTTAAACCAAGGTCTGCAATCCAGTCTGCATCTGAAAGCTGTGGAATGCCATTCCCTTTCTTCACACAGAAATCTTGAATCTCTTCTCTCAGGTCCCACACACTTTTCAGCATTTTGCCCAGGCTGAGCCACCTGACAGCTGTGTGGTAGCCTATGTCACGATGTTCAGTCTCATTTTCTTCCAAAAGTGCAACAAACTGCCTGTGATTCAAAGCTCTTGCCCTGATGAAGTTAACTATTTTAGTTACAACATAAAATATTTTTTAACACTGACTTACACAACACTTCCTGATGTATAATACAATGCAAAAATACCAATTTCTGTTCAGGGTCAATTTCTGTCACTTTATCCTGCATTCTCTTTAAGAATCCAACATTTTTTCCTGTTAGATTTGGACAACCATCCGTTGTCACATCTGCCAGCTTGTCCCATTTTAGTCCCAACGTGTCCAAACATGCATTTACCTCCATGAACAAATCATGACCAGTTGTTGTTCCTTTCATTGACTGCATGGCTGCCAGCTCCTCCGTGATTTTAAAGTCCGTAGTTATCCCATGTACGAAGATGAGTGGCTGGGCTGTGCTACGTACGCAGCTCTCATCCAAAGCCCAGGGAAAAAAGTCAAAGTTGACCGCTCTGTGCCACAGCCTGAAGCTCCAGATTTCTCGCAATGTCCCCAATCCTTCTCATTACAGTGCGTTGGGAGAGGGGCACATTCTCAAATGCCCCCTTTTTCTCAGGGCATATTAGTTCTGCAGAGTCCAACAAGCATTCCTTAAATAAACTGTCCATCAGAAAACGGTTTACTGTTTCTGGTGATTTTGTGGAATATGACATTGGTGTGAGCTGACATTTTGAGGGCTAGCCAGCAAGCATCACTTTTAGCTGTTCACGCACATACACATGCATGTGCATCTATACGTAAGTAAAAAAAGCATCCTTTTCAAAACAAAAGCAACACAGTTGTATTGTGTGCATGGTGTAAATACTTTTTCATTTATGTTCTAATTTAAGATTGATCTCATGTGGGCCAGACAGGAACGACCAAAGGGCCGGATATGGCCCGCCGGCTGTAAAATGCCCAGGTCTGGTTTATTTATTTTTTTTATTTTTTTTTTTATTTTTTTTTTTCTTCTTTTTTATTTTAACCCCCACACTACCACCTAAGTGCGGTAGTGCTTATTTTATCCCCAGCACCCATGGTGTGTGTGTGCAGGTGGGAGACACAGTGAGAGACACAAAGTGCTCGAATCTTTATTCAATTTCCACCACCAGGAAGATAGGAAAACACCCGGGTGGCCAGTGACAAACACTGCCCTTCACATCAAGGGGCAGTGCTGTGTGATCAAAACAGTGAAGGGGAGGGTAGGGACTAAACCAAAATAGAATTGGAGGGAGAAATGATGCACTCCACTCCCTGCGGTGCCCACCTCTCCCTGAACAACTCCAGGGTGTTGGTGGACACCGCGTGCTCCTTCTCCAAGGACACCCGGGCCCTAACGTAACCGCGGAAGAGGAGCAGGCAGTCGGCCTTAACGACCCCCTCCACGGCCCGCTGCCTGGACCTGTTGATGGCCAGTTTGGCCAGGCCCAGGAGCAGACCCACGAGGAGATCTTCAGACCTGCCCTCCTTCCTCCGTACCGGGTGCCCAAAGATCAGGAGCGTGGGACTGAAGTGCAGCCAAAAACAGAGGAGAAGGTTTTTAAGGAAATCAAAAAGGGAGTGCAAACGCCCACACCCAATATACACGTGGTCCACGGACTCCACAGCGCCACAGAACAAGCAGTTGGGCTGGGAGTCCGTGAACCACCGCAACCTGCGGTTGCAGGGGACTGCTGCGTGCAGCACCCTCCACCCCAGATCCCCGAGAGAAAGGGGGAGGACTCCCACGTAGAGAGCCCACCACTGGGGATCCCCACCGCCCGGTGGCAAATGGGCACGCCAAGGCGTGTCCGGACGGTGGATGAGGGAGAAGAGGTGGATGGTGTGCAGCAGCAGTCGGTACAGGGCTCTCCTTTTCACCTCCCTAAACAAAACAAAATTAAAATTTCGGAGGCGGCTCAGGTTGTGGGGCACAGGCTCCCGCGGGAAGTACGGGACCTTGGGGCCAATGTGAAATTCCGTCCGGGCTGGGGTGAGCGCGGACGGGATCCCACCGCACACCTGAGCGTCCTCCAACTGGTGCACTACGTCGGGTCCGAGCACCGCCGTTTTAAGGCGTCGGATGGCGGTGGCCACGTACCGGACGTCTACCGCTGCCCTGCCTGCTATGTCCTGCGGCAGCGTCCAGCCCAGGCCCCCGGCACCCAGCACGTCCCCGACCCTGGTCACCCTCGCCGCCGCGACCCTCCCCTCCGACAGCCACTCGAACCCGCGAGTACGGAGGTGCGGATTCCTGAGCAACGGCTCCCTGACGACAGCCGCTACTCCAGCCGGAGGGTAGGCGCGACGCGATTCGACCATGTTCCAGACAGTGATCAGGTCCCGGTAAAAGACAGGCAGCGTCTTGAGGGCGACCTCCAAACCGTCACGGTCGACGAACAGGAGCTGCGTGTCGTAGTTGAGGTTACGCACCTGGCGGAAAAAATACGTCGCCAGGGCGCACCATCTAGGAGGAGGCTCGACGTAAAGGTATCGCCGCAAGGTCTGAAGGCGGAAGGTCGCGACCTGGGTGCGGACGCACACCAGCGACTGACCGCCCTCCTCAATAGGGAGACTCAGAACCTGCGCGGCGACCCAGTGCATCTTTTTGTCCCAGAAGAAATCGACCAACGTTCTCTGGATGTCAGCGACAAAGCCAGGAGGAGGGACCAAAGTGACCAGCCGGTACCACAGCATGGCGGCCACCAGCTGGTTTATGACCAGCACTCGACTCCTGTAAGATAGCACTCGGAGCAGTCCTGTCCAGCGGCCTAGGCGAGCCGAGACTTTGGCCTCCAGCTCCTGCCAGTTGGCCGGCCAGGATTCCTCGGCCGGGCCGAGGTAGACCCCCAGGTAGAGGAGATGGGTGGTACTCCAGCTGAACCCCCGTAACTCCTCCGGCAGAGAGTCCACCCGCCACGGGCCGACCAGTAGTCCGGAACATTTGGCCCAGTTGATCCTGGCGGAAGATGCCGCCGAGTACATGGCCTGGCACTCGCGCATCCTCCCCAGGTCAGCCGGGTCGGTGAAAGTGAGGAGCACGTCGTCGGCGTAGGCCGAGAGGACCACCCCCGTGCCCGCGCCGCGCAGAACCAGCCCCGACGACCTCCTCCGCAAGAGGCGCAGGAAGGGCTCCACGCACAGGGAATACAGCTGGCCGGACAGGGGTCAGCCTTGACGCACTCCTCTCCCGAAGCGAAGGGGTGCCGTCAGGGACCCGTTAACTTTAACCAGACACTCTGCGGCGGCCAGGTCTGGTTTATTTTTTTTTTTCTTCTTTTTTTATTTTTTCTTTTTTTTCTTTTTTTTTTCTTTTTTATCAAAACAGTGAAGGGGAGGGGAGGGACTAAATCAAAATAGAGTTGGAGGGAGAAATGATGCACTCCACTCCCTGCGGCGCCCACCTCTCCCTGAACAACTCCAGGGTGTTGGTGGACACCGCGTGCTCCTTCTCCAAGGACACCCGGGCTCTAACGTAACCGCGGAAGAGGGGCAGGCAGTCGGCCCTAACGACCCCCTCCACGGCCCGCTGCCTGGACCTGTTGATGGCCAGTTTGGCCAGGCCCAGGAGCAGACCCACGAGGAGGTCTTCAGACCTGCCCTCCTTCCTCCGTACCGGGTGCCCAAAGATCAGGAGCGTGGGACTGAAGTGCAGCCAAAAACAGAGGAGAAGGTTTTTCAGGAAATCAAAAAGGGAGTGCAAACGCCCACACCCAATATATACATGGTCCACGGACTCCACAGCGCCACAGAACAAGCAGTTGGGCTGGGAGTCCGTGAACCACCGCAATCTGCGGTTGCAGGGGACTGCTGCGTGCAGCACCCTCCACCCCAGATCCCCGAGAGAAAGGGGGAGGAATCTCCTGTTTTTATTTTTTTTTTCTTTTTTTTCTTTTTTCTTTTTTTTCTTCTTTTTTTTTTGCAGGGATTAAATCAACATTTTCTGTTATATATATATTTTTTTTTTTTTCTTTTTATTATTTTTTTTTCGTTCTTATTTAATCCCCACACTGCCACCTAAATGCGGTAGTGCTTATTTTATCCCCAGCACCCATGGTGTGTGTGTGCAGGGGTGAGACACAGTGAAAGACACAAAGTGCACGAATCTTTATTCAATTTCCACCACCAGGAAGATAGGAAAACACCCGGGTGGCCAGTGACAAACACTGCCCTTCACAGCAAGGGACAGTGCTGTGTGATCAAAACAGTGAAAGGGAGGGTAGGGACTAAATCAAAATAGAAGTGGAGGGAGAAATGATGCACTCCACTCCCTGCGGCGCCCACCTCTCCCTGAACAACTCCAGGGTGTTGGTCGACACCGCGTGCTCCTTCTCCAAGGACACCCGGGCTCTAACATAACCGCGGAAGAGGGGCAGGCACAGTGCAGAATTTTATTTATTTTTTTTTAAAGATAGGAAAACACCCGGGTGGCCAGTGACAAACACTTCCCTTCACATCAAAGGGCAGTGTTGTGTGATCAAAACAGTGAAGAGACACCATTTTATTTTTTTTATTTTAACCCCCACACTACCACCTAAGTGCGGTAGTGCTTATTTTATCCCCAGAACCCATGGTGTCTGCGTGTGCAGGTGGGAGACAAAGTGAGAGACACAAAGTGCACGAATCTTTATTCAATTTCCACCACCAGGAAGATAGGAAAACACCCGGGTGGCCAGTGACAAACACTGCCCTTCACATCAAAGGGCAGTGCTGTGTGATCAAAACAGTGAAGGGGAGGGTAGGGACTAAATCAAAATAGAATTGGAGGGAGAAATGATGCACTCCACTCCCTGCGGTGCCCACCTCTCCCTGAACAACTCCAGGGTGTTGGTGGACACCGCGTGCTCCTTCTCCAAGGACACCCGGGCCCTAACGTAACCGCGGAAGAGGGGCAGGCAGTCGGCCTTAACGACCCCCTCCACGGCCCGCTGCCTGGACCTGTTGATGGCCAGTTTGGCCAGGCCCAGGAGCAGACCCACGAGGAGATCTTCAGACCTGCCCTCCTTCCTCCGTACCGGGTGCCCAAAGATCAGGAGCGTGGGACTGAAGTGCAGCCAAAAACAGAGGAGAAGGTTTTTAAGGAAATCAAAAAGGGAGTGCAAACGCCCACACCCAATATACACGTGGTCCACGGACTCCACAGCGCCACAGAACAAGCAGTTGGGCTGGGAGTCCGTGAACCACCGCAACCTGCGGTTGCAGGGGACTGCTGCGTGCAGCACCCTCCACCCCAGATCCCCGAGAGAAAGGGGGAGGACTCCCGCGTAGAGAGCCCACCACTGGGGATCCCCACCGCCCGGTGGCAAATGGGCACGCCAAGGCGTGTCCGGACGGTGGATGAGGGAGAAGAGGTGGATGGTGTGCAGCAGCAGTCGGTACAGGGCTCTCCTTTTCACCTCCCTAAACAAAACAAAATTAAAATTTCGGAGGCGGCTCAGGTTGTGGGGCACAGGCTCCCGCGGGAAGTACGGGACCTTGGGGCCAATGTGAAATTCCGTCCGGGCTGTGGTGAGCGCGGACGGGATCCCACCGCACACCTGAGCGTCCTCCAACTGGTGCACTACGTCGGGTCCGAGCACCGCCATTTTAAGGCGTCGGATGGCAGTGGCCACGTACCGGACGTCTACCGCTGCCCTGCCTGCTATGTCCTGCGGCAGCGTCCAGCCCAGGCCCCCGGCACCCAGCACGTCCCCGACCCTGGTCACCCTCGCCGCCGCGACCCTCCCCTCCGACAGCCACTCGAACCCGCGAGTACGGAGGTGCGGATTCCTGAGCAACGGCTCCCTGACGACAGCCGCTACTCCAGCCGGAGGGTAGGCGCGACGCGATTCGACCATGTTCCAGACAGTGATCAGGTCCCGGTAAAAGACAGGCAGCGTCTTGAGGGCGACCTCCAAACCGTCACGGTCGACGAACAGGAGCTGCGTGTCGTAGTTGAGGTTACGCACCTGGCGGAAAAAATACGTCGCCAGGGCGCACCACCTAGGAGGAGGCTCGACGTAAAGGTATCGCCGCAAGGTCTGAAGGCGGAAGGTCGCGACCTGGGTGCGGACGCACACCAGCGACTGACCGCCCTCCTCAATAGGGAGACTCAGAACCTGCGCGGCGACCCAGTGCATCTTTTTGTCCCAGAAGAAATCGACCAACGTTCTCTGGATGTCAGCGACAAAGCCAGGAGGAGGGACCAAAGTGACCAGCCGGTACCACAGCATGGCGGCCACCAGCTGGTTTATGACCAGCACTCGACTCCTGTAAGATAGCACTCGGAGCAGTCCTGTCCAGCGGCCTAGGCGAGCCGAGACTTTGGCCTCCAGCTCCTGCCAGTTGGCCGGCCAGGATTCCTCGGCCGGGCCGAGGTAGACCCCCAGGTAGAGGAGATGGGTGGTACTCCAGCTGAACCCCCGTAACTCCTCCGGCAGAGAGTCCACCCGCCACGGGCCGACCAGTAGTCCGGAACATTTGGCCCAGTTGATCCTGGCGGAAGACGCCGCCGAGTACACGGCCTGGCACTCGCGCATCCTCCCCAGGTCAGCCGGGTCGGTGAAAGTGAGGAGCACGTCGTCGGCGTAGGCCGAGAGGACCACCCCCGTGCCCGCGCCGCGCAGAACCAGCCCCGACAACCTCCTCCGCAAGAGGCGCAGGAAAGGCTCCACGCACAGGGAATACAGCTGGCCGGACAGGGGTCAGCCTTGACGCACACCTCTCCCGAAGCGAAGGGGCGCCGTCAGGGACCCGTTAACTTTAACCAGACACTCTGCGGCGGCCAGGTCTGGTTTCTTTTTTTTTTTCTTTTTTTTTTTTTCTTTTTTTTTCTTCTTTTTTTTAACCCCCACACTACCACCTAAGTGCAGTAGTGCTTATTTTTCCCCCCAGCACCCATGGTGTGTGTGTGCAGGTGTGAGACACAGTGAAAGACACAAAGTGCACCAATCTTTATTCAATTTCCACCACCAGGAAGATAGGAAAACACCCGGGTGGCCAGTGACAAACACTGCCCTTCACATCAAAGGGCAGTGCTGTGTGATCAAAACAGTGAAGGGGTGGGTAGGGACTAAATCAAAATAGAGTTGGAGGGAGAAATGATGCACTCCACTCCCTGCGGCGCCCACCTCTCCCTGAACAACTCCAGGGTGTTGGTGGACACCGCGTGCTCCTTCTCCAAGGACACCCGGGCTCTAACATAACCGCGGAAGAGGGGCAGGCAGTCGGCCCTAACGACCCCCTCCACGGCCCGCTGCCTGGACCTGTTGATGGCCAGCTTGGCCAGGCCCAGGAGCAGACCCACGAGGAGGTCTTCAGACCTGCCCTCCTTCCTCCGTACCGGGTGCCCAAAGATCAGGAGCGTGGGACTGAAGTGCAGCCAAAAACAGAGGAGAAGGTTTTTAAGGAAATCAAAAAGGGAGTGCAAACGCCCACACCCAATATATACGTGGTCCACGGACTCCACAGCGCCACAGAACAAGCAGTTGGGCTGGGAGTCCGTGAACCACCGCAATCTGCGGTTGCAGGGGACTGCTGCGTGCAGCACCCTCCACCCCAGATCCCCGAGAGAAAGGGGGAGGACTCCCGCGTAGAGAGCCCTCCACTGGGGATCCCCACCACCCGGTGGCAAATGGGCACGCCAAGGCGTGTCCGGACGGTGGATGAGGGAGAAGAGGTGGATGGTGTGCAGCAGCAGTCGGTACAGGGCCTTTCTCTCCACCTCCCTAAACAAAACAAAATTAAAATTTCGGAGGCGGCTCAGGTTGTGGGGCACAGGCTCCCGCGGGAAGTACGGGACCTTGGGGCCAATGTGAAATTCCGTCCGGGCTGGGGTGAGCGCGGACGGGATCCCACCGCACACCTGAGCGTCCTCCAACTGGTGCACTACGTCGGGTCCGAGCACCGCCGTTTTGAGGCGTCGGATGGCGGTGGCCACGTACTGGACGTCTACCGCTGCCCTGCCTGCTATGTCCTGCGGCAGCGTCCAGCCCAGGCCCCCGGCACCCAGCACGTCCCCGACCCTGGTCACCCTCGCCGCCGCGGCCCTCCCCTCCGACAGCCACTCGAACCCGCGAGTACGGAGGTGCGGATTCCTGAGCAACGGCTCCCTGACGACAGCCGCTACTCCAGCCGGAGGGTAGGCGCGACGCGATTCGACCATGTTCCAGACAGTGATCAGGTCCTGGTAAAAGACAGGCAGCGTCTTGAGGGCGACCTCCAAACCGTCACGGTCGACGAACAGGAGCTGCGTGTCGTAGTTGAGGTTACGCACCTGGCGGAAAAAATACGTCGCCAGGGCGCACCACCTAGGAGGAGGCTCGACGTAAAGGTATCGCCGCAAGGTCTGAAGGCGGAAGGTCGCGACCTGGGTGCAGACGCACACCAGCGACTGACCGCCCTCCTCAATAGGGAGACTCAGAACCTGCGCGGCGACCCAGTGCATCTTTTTGTCCCAGAAGAAATCGACCAACGTTCTCTGGATGTCAGCGACAAAGCCAGGAGGAGGGACCAAAGTGACCAGCCGGTACCACAGCATGGCGGCCACCAGCTGGTTTATGACCAGCACTCGACTCCTGTAAGATAGCACTCGGAGCAGTCCTGTCCAGCGGCCTAGGCGAGCCGAGACTTTGGCCTCCAGCTCCTGCCAGTTGGCCGGCCAGGATTCCTCGGCCGGGCCGAGGTAGACCCCCAGGTAGAGGAGATGGGTGGTACTCCAGCTGAACCCCCGTAACTCCTCCGGCAGAGAGTCCACCCGCCACGGGCCGACCAGTAGTCCGGAACATTTGGCCCAGTTGATCCTGGCGGAAGACGCCGCCGAGTACACGGCCTGGCACTCGCGCATCCTCCCCAGGTCAGCCGGGTCGGTGAAAGTGAGGAGCACGTCGTCGGCGTAGGCCGAGAGGACCACCCCCGTGCCCGCGCCGCGCAGAACCAGCCCCGACAACCTCCTCCGCAAGAGGCGCAGGAAAGGCTCCACGCACAGGGAATACAGCTGGCCGGACAGGGGGCAGCCTTGACGCACTCCTCTCCCGAAGCGAAGGGGCGCCGTCAGGGACCCGTTAACTTTAACCAGACACTCTGCGGCGGCCAGGTCTGGTTTAGAGGGACATGGACCAATTGCTGGCAAATGGGACTAGATTAGGTTAGGATACCTGGTCAGCATACATGAGTTGGCCTGAAGGGTCTGTTTCCATCCTTAACATCTCTGTGACTCCAACTATGCAAACATGCACACTCACAAACTCTCTCACTTTTCACCTCTTTCCCCCCCCCCCCCCAAAGTTGAAACTTTATTGCTGGAACAGCACAGCAGGTCAGGCAGCATCCAGGGAACAGGAGATTCGACGTTTCGGGCACAGGCCCTTCTTCAGGAAGAAGGGCCTGTGCCCGAAACGTCGAATCTCCTGTTCCCTGGATGCTGCCTGACCTGCTGTGCTGTTCCAGCAATAAAGTTTCAACTTTGATCTCCAGCATCTGCAGACCTTACTTTTCCCCCCCCCCCCCAAACACACATACACACACCCATAAGTCTATGGTGTGAATCTGCATTTGCAGATACATTGTATTTTGTTCAAAATGCACAATCTGTAGACAGTCAGTCCATGGGACATTTTATAAATTCCTACTTTGGAAATAGAACCAACCTGACTCTAGTTGGAATACAGACAGCCCCTAACCTCACACCTTTAATGCATTTTATTTTTTTTTTTCTTTTTTTTTCTTTGCTGTGTGAATCCCTGTTTTTTTTTTTCGTTTTTTTTTCTTTTTTTTCTTTTTTTTTTTTCTTTTTTTTTCTTCCCACACTACCACCTAAGTGCGGTAGTGCTTATTTTTTCCCCAGCACCCATGGTGTGTGTGTGCAGGTGTGAGACACAGTGAAAGACACAAAGTGCACCAATCTTTTATTCAATTTCCACCACCAGGAAGATAGGAAAACACCCGGGTGGCCAGTGACAAACACTGCCCTTCACAGCAAGGGACAGTGCTGTGTGATCAAAAACAGTGAAGGGGAGGGTAGGGACTAAATCAAAATAGAGTTGGAGGGAGAAATGATGCACTCCACTCCCTGCGGCGCCCACCTCTCCCTGAACAACTCCAGGGTGTTGGTGGACACCGCGTGCTCCTTCTCCAAGGACACCCGGGCTCTGACGTAACCGCAGATGAGGGGCAGGCAGTCGGCCCTAACGACCCCCTCCACGGCCCGCTGCCTGGACCTGTTGATGGCCAGTTTGGCCAGGCCCAGGAGCAGAACCACGAGGAGATCTTCAGACCTGCCCTCCTTCCTCCGTACCGGGTGCCCAAAGATCAGGAGCGTGGGACTGAAGTGCAGCCAGAAACAGAGGAGAAGGTTTTTCAGAAAATCAAAAAGGGAGTGCAAACGCCCACACCCAATATACACGTGGTCCACGGACTCCACAGCGCCACAGAACAAGCAGTTGGGCTGGGAGTCAGTGAACCACCGTAATCTGCGGTTGCAGGGGACTGCTGCGTGCAGCACCCTCCACCCCAGATCCCCGAGAGAAAGGGGGAGGACTCCCGCGTAGAGAGCCCTCCACTGGGGATCCCCACCGCCCGGTGGCAAATGGGCACGCCAAGGCGTGTCCGGACGGTGGATGAGGGAGAAGAGGTGGATGGTGTGCAGCAGCAGTCGATACAGGGCCTTTCTCTCCACCTCCCTAAACAAAACAAAATTAAAATTTCGGAGGCGGCTCAGGTTGTGGGGCACAGGCTCCCGCGGGAAGTACGGGACCTTGGGGCCAATGTGAAATTCCGTCCGGGCTGGGGTGAGCCCAGACGGGATCCCACCGCACACCTGAGCGTCCTCCAACTGGTGCACTACGTCGGGTCCGAGCACCGCCGTTTTGAGGCGTCGGATGGCGGTGGCCACGTACTGGACGTCTACCGCTGCCCTGCCTGCTATGTCCTGCGGCAGCGTCCAGCCCAGGCCCCCGGCACCCAGCACGTCCCCGACCCTGGTCACCCTCGCCGCCGCGGCCCTCCCCTCCGACAGCCACTCGAACCCGCGAGTACGGAGGTGCGGATTCCTGAGCAACGGCTCCCTGACGACAGCCGCTACTCCAGCCGGAGGGTAGGCGCGACGCGATTCGACCATGTTCCAGACAGTGATCAGGTCCTGGTAAAAGACAGGCAGCGTCTTGAGGGCGACCTCCAAACCGTCACGGTCGACGAACAGGAGCTGCGTGTCGTAGTTGAGGTTACGCACCTGGCGGAAAAAATACGTCGCCAGGGCGCACCACCTAGGAGGAGGCTCGACGTAAAGGTATCGCCGCAAGGTCTGAAGGCGGAAGGTCGTGACCTGGGTGCGGACGCACACCAGCGACTGACCGCCCTCCTCAATAGGGAGACTCAGAACCTGCGCGGCGACCCAGTGCATCTTTTTGTCCCAGAAGAAATCGACCAACGTTCTCTGGATGTCAGCGACAAAGCCAGGAGGAGGGACCAAAGTGACCAGCCGGTACCACAGCATGGCGGCCACCAGCTGGTTTATGACCAGCACTCGACTCCTGTAAGATAGCACTCGGAGCAGTCCTGTCCAGCGGCCTAGGCGAGCCGAGACTTTGGCCTCCAGCTCCTGCCAGTTGGCCGGCCAGGATTCCTCGGCCGGGCCGAGGTAGACCCCCAGGTAGAGGAGATGGGTGGTACTCCAGCTGAACCCCCGTAACTCCTCCGGCAGAGAGTCCACCCGCCACGGGCCGACCAGTAGTCCGGAACATTTGGCCCAGTTGATCCTGGCGGAAGACGCCGCCGAGTACACGGCCTGGCACTCGCGCATCCTCCCCAGGTCAGCCGGGTCGGTGAAAGTGAGGAGCACGTCGTCGGCGTAGGCCGAGAGGACCACCCCCGTGCCCGCGCCGCGCAGAACCAGCCCCGACAACCTCCTCCGCAAGAGGCGCAGGAAAGGCTCCACGCACAGGGAATACAGCTGGCCGGACAGGGGGCAGCCTTGACGCACTCCTCTCCCGAAGCGAAGGGGCGCCGTCAGGGACCCGTTAACTTTAACCAGACACTCTGCGGCGGCCAGGTCTGGTTTTTTTTTTTTTGTTTTTTTGTTTTTTTTTTCTTTTGTTTTATTTTCTTTTTTTTTTTTTTTTTTGTTTGCCAGTGACAAGCACTGCCCTTCCTCTGAATTATATTTTTTTTTTTTTTTTTAAATCCCCACACTACCACCTAAGTGTGGTAGTGCTTATTTTATCCCCAGCACCCATGGTGTGTGTGTGCAGGTGTGAGATACAGTGAAAGACACAAAGTGCACCAATCTTTATTCAATTTCCACCACCAGTAAGATAGGAAAACACCCGGGTGGCCAGTGACAAACACTGCCCTTCGCATCAAAGGGCAGTGCTGTGTGATCAAAACAGTGAAGGGGTGGGTAGGGACTAAGTCAAAATAGAGTTGGAGGGAGAAATGATGCACTCCACTCCCTGCGGCGCCCACCTCTCCCTGAACAACTCCAGGGTGTTGGTGGACACCGCGTGCTCCTTCTCCAAGGACACCCGGGCTCTAACATAACCGCGGAAGAGGGGCAGGCAGTCGGCCCTAACGACCCCCTCCACGGCCCGCTGCCTGGACCTGTTGATGGCCAGCTTGGCCAGGCCCAGGAGCAGACCCACGAGGAGGTCTTCAGACCTGCCCTCCTTCCTCCGTACCGGGTGCCCAAAGATCAGGAGCGTGGGACTGAAGTGCAGCCAAAAACAGAGGAGAAGGTTTTTAAGGAAATCAAAAAGGGAGTGCAAACGCCCACACCCAATATACACGTGGTCCACGGACTCCACAGCGCCACAGAACAAGCAGTTGGGCTGGGAGTCCGTGAACCACCGCAATCTGCGGTTGCAGGGGACTGCTGCGTGCAGCACCCTCCACCCCAGATCCCCGAGAGAAAGGGGGAGGACTCCCGCGTAGAGAGCCCTCCACTGGGGATCCCCACCGCCCGGTGGCAAATGGGCACGCCAAGGCGTGTCCGGATGGTGGATGAGGGAGAAGAGGTGGATGGTGTGCAGCAGCAGTCGATACAGGGCCTTTCTCTCCACCTCCCTAAACAAAACAAAATTAAAATTTCGGAGGCGGCTCAGGTTGTGGGGCACAGGCTCCCGCGGGAAGTACGGGACCTTGGGGCCAATGTGAAATTCCGTCCGGGCTGGGGTGAGCGCGGACGGGATCCCACCGCACACCTGAGCGTCCTCCAACTGGTGCACTACGTCGGGTCCGAGCACCGCCGTTTTGAGGCGTCGGATGGCGGTGGCCACGTACTGGACGTCTACCGCTGCCCTGCCTGCTATGTCCTGCGGCAGCGTCCAGCCCAGGCCCCCGGCACCCAGCACGTCCCCGACCCTGGTCACCCTCGCCGCCGCGGCCCTCCCCTCCGACAGCCACTCGAACCCGCGAGTACGGAGGTGCGGATTCCTGAGCAACGGCTCCCTGACGACAGCCGCTACTCCAGCCGGAGGGTAGGCGCGACGCGATTCGACCATGTTCCAGACAGTGATCAGGTCCTGGTAAAAGACAGGCAGCGTCTTGAGGGCGACCTCCAAACCGTCACGGTCGACGAACAGGAGCTGCGTGTCGTAGTTGAGGTTACGCACCTGGCGGAAAAAATACGTCGCCAGGGCGCACCACCTAGGAGGAGGCTCGACGTAAAGGTATCGCCGCAAGGTCTGAAGGCGGAAGGTCGCGACCTGGGTGCGGACGCACACCAGCGACTGACCGCCCTCCTCAATAGGGAGACTCAGAACCTGCGCGGCGACCCAGTGCATCTTTTTGTCCCAGAAGAAATCGACCAACGTTCTCTGGATGTCAGCGACAAAGCCAGGAGGAGGGACCAAAGTGACCAGCCGGTACCACAGCATGGCGGCCACCAGCTGGTTTATGACCAGCACTCGACTCCTGTAAGATAGCACTCGGAGCAGTCCTGTCCAGCGGCCTAGGCGAGCCGAGACTTTGGCCTCCAGCTCCTGCCAGTTGGCCGGCCAGGATTCCTCGGCCGGGCCGAGGTAGACCCCCAGGTAGAGGAGATGGGTGGTACTCCAGCTGAACCCCCGTAACTCCTCCGGCAGAGAGTCCACCCGCCACGGGCCGACCAGTAGTCCGGAACATTTGGCCCAGTTGATCCTGGCGGAAGACGCCGCCGAGTACACGGCCTGGCACTCGCGCATCCTCCCCAGGTCAGCCGGGTCGGTGAAAGTGAGGAGCACGTCGTCGGCGTAGGCCGAGAGGACCACCCCCGTGCCCGCGCCACGCAGAACCAGCCCCGACAACCTCCTCCGCAAGAGGCGCAGGAAAGGCTCCACGCACAGGGAATACAGCTGGCCGGACAGGGGGCAGCCTTGACGCACTCCTCTCCCGAAGCGAAGGGGCGCCGTCAGGGACCCGTTAACTTTAACCAGACACTCTGCGGCGGCCAGGTCTGGTTTAGAGGGACATGGACCAATTGCTGGCAAATGGGATTAGATTAGGTTAGGATACCTGGTCAGCATACATGAGTTGGCCTGAAGGGTCTGTTTCCATCCTTAACATCTCTGTGACTCCAACTATGCAAACATGCACACTCACAAACTCTCTCACTTTTCACCTCTTTCCCCCCCCCCCCCCAAAGTTGAAACTTTATTGCTGGAACAGCACAGCAGGTCAGGCAGCATCCAGGGAACAGGAGATTCGACGTTTCGGGCACAGGCCCTTCTTCAGGAAGAAGGGCCTGTGCCCGAAACGTCGAATCTCCTGTTCCCTGGATGCTGCCTGACCTGCTGTGCTGTTCCAGCAATAAAGTTTCAACTTTGATCTCCAGCATCTGCAGACCTTACTTTTTCCCCCCCCCCCAAACACACATACACACACCCATAAGTCTATGGTGTGAATCTGCATTTGCAGATACATTGTATTTTGTTCAAAATGCACAATCTGTAGACAGTCAGTCCATGGGACATTTTATAAATTCCTACTTTGGAAATAGAACCAACCTGACTCTAGTTGGAATACAGACAGCCCCTAACCTCACACCTTTAATGCATTTTATTTTTTTTTTTTTTTTTTTTTTTTTCTCTTTTTTTTTTTTTCTCTCTTTTTTTTTTTTTCTTTTTTTTTTTTATTTTTTTTTCCCCTTTAACCCCCACACTACCACCTAAGTGCGGTAGTGCTTATTTTTTCCCCAGCACCCATGGTGTGTGTGTGCAGGTGTGAGACACAGTGAAAGACACAAAGTGCACCAATCTTTATTCAATTTCCACCACCAGGAATATAGGAAAACACCCGGGTGGCCAGTGACAAACACTGCCCTTCACATCAAAGGGCAGTGCTGTGTGATCAAAACAGTGAAGGGGAGGGTAGGGACTAAATCAAAATAGAGTTGGAGGGAGAAATGATGCACTCCACTCCCTGCGGCGCCCACCTCTCCCTGAACAACTCCAGGGTGTTGGTGGACACCGCGTGCTCCTTCTCCAAGGACACCCGGGCTCTAACATAACCGCGGAAGAGGGGCAGGCAGTCGGCCCTAACGACCCCCTCCACGGCCCGCTGCCTGGACCTGTTGATGGCCAGCTTGGCCAGGCCCAGGAGCAGACCCACGAGGAGGTCTTCAGACCTGCCCTCCTTCCTCCGTACCGGGTGCCCAAAGATCAGGAGCGTGGGACTGAAGTGCAGCCAAAAACAGAGGAGAAGGTTTTTAAGGAAATCAAAAAGGGAGTGCAAACGCCCACACCCAATATATACATGGTCCACGGACTCCACAGCGCCACAGAACAAGCAGTTGGGCTGGGAGTCCGTGAACCACCGCAATCTGCGGTTGCAGGGGACTGCTGCGTGCAGCACCCTCCACCCCAGATCCCCGAGAGAAAGGGGGAGGACTCCCGCGTAGAGAGCCCTCCACTGGGGATCCCCACCGCCCGGTGGCAAATGGGCACGCCAAGGCGTGTCCGGACGGTGGATGAGGGAGAAGAGGTGGATGGTGTGCAGCAGCAGTCGGTACAGGGCTCTCCTTCTCACCTCCCGAAACAAAACAAAGTTAAAATTTCGGAGGCGGCTCAGGTTGTGGGGCACAGGCTCCCGCGGGAAGTACGGGACCTTGGGGCCAATGTGAAATTCCGTCCGGGCTGGGGTGAGCTCGGACGGGATCCCACCGCACACCTGAGCGTCCTCCAACTGGTGTACTACGTCGGGTCCGAGCACCGCCGTTTTGAGGCGTCGGATGGCGGTGGCCACGTACTGGACGTCTACCGCCGCCCTGCCTGCTATGTCCTGCGGCAGCGTCCAGCCCAGGCCCCCGGCACCCAGCACGTCCCCGACCCTGGTCACCCTCGCCGCCGCGGCCCTCTCCTCCGACAGCCACTCGAACCCGCGAGTACGGAGGTGCGGATTCCTGAGCAACGGCTCCCTGACGACAGCCGCTACTCCAGCCGGAGGGTAGGCGCGACGCGATTCGACCATGTTCCAGACAGTGATCAGGTCCTGGTAAAAGACAGGCAGCGTCTTGAGGGCGACCTGCAAACCGTCACGGTCGACGAACAGGAGCTGCGTGTCGTAGTTGAGGTTACGCACCTGGCGGAAAAAATACGTCGCCAGGGCGCACCATCTAGGAGGAGGCTCGACGTAAAGGTATCGCCGCAAGGTCTGAAGGCGGAACGTCGCGACCTGGGTGCGGGCGCACACCAGCGACTGACCGCCCTCCTCAATAGGGAGACTCAGAGCCTGCGCGGCGACCCAGTGCATCTTTTTGTCCCAGAAGAAATCGACCAACGTTCTCTGGATGCCAGCGACAAAGCCAAGAGGAGGGACCAAAGTGACCAGCCGGTACCACAGCATGGCGGCCACCAGCTGGTTTATGACCAGCACTCGACTCCTGTAAGATAGCACTCGGAGCAGTCCTGTCCAGCGGCCTAGGCGAGCCGAGACTTTGGCCTCCAGCTCCTGCCAGTTGGCCGGCCAGGATTCCTCAGCCGGGCTGAGGTAGACCCCCAGGTAGAGGAGATGGGTGGTACTCCAGCTGAACCCCCGTAACTCCTCCGGCAGAGAGTCCACCCGCCACGGGCCGACCAGTAGTCCGGAACATTTGGCCCAGTTGATCCTGGCGGAAGACGCCGCCGAGTACACGGCCTGGCACTCGCGCATCCTCCCCAGGTCAGCCGGGTCGGTGAAAGTGAGGAGCACGTCGTCGGCGTAGGCCGAGAGGACCACCCCCGTGCCCGCGCCACGCAGAACCAGCCCCGACAACCTCCTCCGCAAGAGGCGCAGGAAAGGCTCCACGCACAGGGAATACAGCTGGCCGGACAGGGGGCAGCCTTGACGCACTCCTCTCCCGAAGCGAAGGGGCGCCGTCAGGGACCCGTTAACTTTAACCAGACACTCTGCGGCGGCCAGGTCTGGTTTAGAGGGACATGGACCAATTGCTGGCAAATGGGATTAGATTAGGTTAGGATACCTGGTCAGCATACATGAGTTGGCCTGAAGGGTCTGTTTCCATCCTTAACATCTCTGTGACTCCAACTATGCAAACATGCACACTCACAAACTCTCTCACTTTTCACCTCTTTCCCCCCCCCCCCCCAAAGTTGAAACTTTATTGCTGGAACAGCACAGCAGGTCAGGCAGCATCCAGGGAACAGGAGATTCGACGTTTCGGGCACAGGCCCTTCTTCAGGAAGAAGGGCCTGTGCCCGAAACGTCGAATCTCCTGTTCCCTGGATGCTGCCTGACCTGCTGTGCTGTTCCAGCAATAAAGTTTCAACTTTGATCTCCAGCATCTGCAGACCTTACTTTTTCCCCCCCCCCCCCAAACACACATACACACACCCATAAGTCTATGGTGTGAATCTGCATTTGCAGATACATTGTATTTTGTTCAAAATGCACAATCTGTAGACAGTCAGTCCATGGGACATTTTATAAATTCCTACTTTGGAAATAGAACCAACCTGACTCTAGTTGGAATACAGACAGCCCCTAACCTCACACCTTTAATGCATTTTATTTTTTTTTTTTTTTTTTTTTCTAAATAATTTAACCCCCACACTACCACCTAAGTGCGGTAGTGCTTATTTTATCCCCAGAACCCATGGTGTGTGTGTGCAGGTGTAAGACACTGTGAAAGACACAAAGTGCACGAATCTTTATTCAGTTTCCACCACCAGGAAGACAGGAAAACACCCGGGTGGCCAGTGACAAACACTGCCCTTCACATCAAAGGACAGTGCTGTGTGATCAAAACAGTGAAGGGGAGGGTAGGGACTAAATCAAAATAGAATTGGAGGGAGAAATGATGCACTCCACTCCCTGCGGCGCCCACCTCTCCCTGAACAACTCCAGGGTGTTGGTCGACGCCGCGTGCTCCTTCTCCAAGGACACCCGGGCTCTAACGTAACCGCGGAAGAGGGGCAGGCAGTCGGCCCTAACGACCCCCTCCACGGCCCGCTGCCTGGACCTGTTGATGGCCAGTTTGGCCAGGCCCAGGAGCAGACCCACGAGGAGGTCTTCAGACCTGCCCTCCTTCCTCCGTACCGGGTGCCCAAAGATCAGGAGCGTGGGACTGAAGTGCAGCCAAAAACAGAGGAGAAGGTTTTTCAGAAAATCAAAAAGGGAGTGCAAACGCCCACACCCAATATACACGTGGTCCACGGACTCCACAGCGCCACAGAACAAGCAGTTGGGCTGGGAGTCCGTGAACCACCGCAATCTGCGGTTGCAGGGGACTGCTGCGTGCAGCACCCTCCACCCCAGATCCCCGAGAGAAAGGGGGAGGACTCCCGCGTAGAGAGCCCTCCACTGGGGATCCCCACCGCCCGGTGGCAAATGGGCACGCCAAGGCGTGTCCGGACGGTGGATGAGGGAGAAGAGGTGGACGGTGTGCAGCAGCAGTCTGTACAGGGCTCTCCTGTTCACCTCCCTAAACGAAACAAAGTTAAAATTTCGGAGGCGGCTCAGGTTGTGGGGCACAGGCTCCCGCGGGAAGTACGGGACCTTGGGGCCAATGTGAAATTCCGTCCGGGCTGGGGTGAGCTCGGACGGGATCCCACCGCACACCTGAGCGTCCTCCAACTGGTGTACTACGTCGGGTCCGAGCACCGCCGTTTTGAGGCGTCGGATGGCGGTGGCCACGTACTGGACGTCTACCGCCGCCCTGCCTGCTATGTCCTGCGGCAGCGTCCAGCCCAGGCCCCCGGCACCCAGCACGTCCCCGACCCTGGTCACCCTCGCCGCCGCGGCCCTCTCCTCCGACAGCCACTCGAACCCGCGAGTACGGAGGTGCGGATTCCTGAGCAACGGCTCCCTGACGACAGCCGCTACTCCAGCCGGAGGGTAGGCGCGACGCGATTCGACCATGTTCCAGACAGTGATCAGGTCCTGGTAAAAGACAGGCAGCGTCTTGAGGGCGACCTGCAAACCGTCACGGTCGACGAACAGGAGCTGCGTGTCGTAGTTGAGGTTACGCACCTGGCGGAAAAAATACGTCGCCAGGGCGCACCATCTAGGAGGAGGCTCGACGTAAAGGTATCGCCGCAAGGTCTGAAGGCGGAACGTCGCGACCTGGGTGCGGGCGCACACCAGCGACTGACCGCCCTCCTCAATAGGGAGACTCAGAGCCTGCGCGGCGACCCAGTGCATCTTTTTGTCCCAGAAGAAATCGACCAACGTTCTCTGGATGCCAGCGACAAAGCCAAGAGGAGGGACCAAAGTGACCAGCCGGTACCACAGCATGGCGGCCACCAGCTGGTTTATGACCAGCACTCGACTCCTGTAAGATAGCACTCGGAGCAGTCCTGTCCAGCGGCCTAGGCGAGCCGAGACTTTGGCCTCCAGCTCCTGCCAGTTGGCCGGCCAGGATTCCTCAGCCGGGCTGAGGTAGACCCCCAGGTAGAGGAGATGGGTGGTACTCCAGCTGAACCCCCGTAACTCCTCCGGCAGAGAGTCCACCCGCCACGGGCCGACCAGTAGTCCGGAACATTTGGCCCAGTTGATCCTGGCGGAAGACGCCGCCGAGTACACGGCCTGGCACTCGCGCATCCTCCCCAGGTCAGCCGGGTCGGTGAAAGTGAGGAGCACGTCGTCGGCGTAGGCCGAGAGGACCACCCCCGTGCCCGCGCCGCGCAGAACCAGCCCCGACAACCTCCTCCGCAAGAGGCGCAGGAAAGGCTCCACGCACAGGGAATACAGCTGGCCGGACAGGGGGCAGCCTTGACGCACTCCTCTCCCGAAGCGAAGGGGCGCCGTCAGGGACCCGTTAACTTTAACCAGACACTCTGCGGCGGCCAGGTCTGGTTTAGAGGGACATGGACCAATTGCTGGCAAATGGGATTAGATTAGGTTAGGATACCTGGTCAGCATACATGAGTTGGCCTGAAGGGTCTGTTTCCATCCTTAACATCTCTGTGACTCCAACTATGCAAACATGCACACTCACAAACTCTCTCACTTTTCACCTCTTTCCCCCCCCCCCCCCAAAGTTGAAACTTTATTGCTGGAACAGCACAGCAGGTCAGGCAGCATCCAGGGAACAGGAGATTCGACGTTTCGGGCACAGGCCCTTCTTCAGGAAGAAGGGCCTGTGCCCGAAACGTCGAATCTCCTGTTCCCTGGATGCTGCCTGACCTGCTGTGCTGTTCCAGCAATAAAGTTTCAACTTTGATCTCCAGCATCTGCAGACCTTACTTTTTCCCCCCCCCCCCAAACACACATACACACACCCATAAGTCTATGGTGTGAATCTGCATTTGCAGATACATTGTATTTTGTTCAAAATGCACAATCTGTAGACAGTCAGTCCATGGGACATTTTATAAATTCCTACTTTGGAAATAGAACCAACCTGACTCTAGTTGGAATACAGACAGCCCCTAACCTCACACCTTTAATGCATTTTATAAAACCTTAAGTTATCTCAGGAATGTGACTTGAAAGAAGTTCTGGGATATACATATTTTTTTTTTTTTTTTTTTTTTTTTTTTTTTTTTTTTTTTTTTTTTTTTTTTTTTTTTTTTTTTTTTTTTTTTTTCCATGGTGTGTGTGTGCAGGTGTGAGACACAGTGAAAGACACAAAGTGCACCAATCTTTATTCAATTTCCACCACCAGGAATATAGGAAAACACCCGGGTGGCCAGTGACAAACACTGCCCTTCACATCAAAGGGCAGTGCTGTGTGATCAAAACAGTGAAGGGGAGGGTAGGGACTAAATCAAAATAGAGTTGGAGGGAGAAATGATGCACTCCACTCCCTGCGGCGCCCACCTCTCCCTGAACAACTCCAGGGTGTTGGTGGACACCGCGTGCTCCTTCTCCAAGGACACCCGGGCTCTAACATAACCGCGGAAGAGGGGCAGGCAGTCGGCCCTAACGACCCCCTCCACGGCCCGCTGCCTGGACCTGTTGATGGCCAGCTTGGCCAGGCCCAGGAGCAGACCCACGAGGAGGTCTTCAGACCTGCCCTCCTTCCTCCGTACCGGGTGCCCAAAGATCAGGAGCGTGGGACTGAAGTGCAGCCAAAAACAGAGGAGAAGGTTTTTAAGGAAATCAAAAAGGGAGTGCAAACGCCCACACCCAATATATACATGGTCCACGGACTCCACAGCGCCACAGAACAAGCAGTTGGGCTGGGAGTCCGTGAACCACCGCAATCTGCGGTTGCAGGGGACTGCTGCGTGCAGCACCCTCCACCCCAGATCCCCGAGAGAAAGGGGGAGGACTCCCGCGTAGAGAGCCCTCCACTGGGGATCCCCACCGCCCGGTGGCAAATGGGCACGCCAAGGCGTGTCCGGACGGTGGATGAGGGAGAAGAGGTGGATGGTGTGCAGCAGCAGTCGGTACAGGGCTCTCCTTTTCACCTCCCGAAACAAAACAAAGTTAAAATTTCGGAGGCGGCTCAGGTTGTGGGGCACAGGCTCCCGCGGGAAGTACGGGACCTTGGGGCCAATGTGAAATTCCGTCCGGGCTGGGGTGAGCTCGGACGGGATCCCACCGCACACCTGAGCGTCCTCCAACTGGTGTACTACGTCGGGTCCGAGCACCGCCGTTTTGAGGCGTCGGATGGCGGTGGCCACGTACTGGACGTCTACCGCCGCCCTGCCTGCTATGTCCTGCGGCAGCGTCCAGCCCAGGCCCCCGGCACCCAGCACGTCCCCGACCCTGGTCACCCTCGCCGCCGCGGCCCTCTCCTCCGACAGCCACTCGAACCCGCGAGTACGGAGGTGCGGATTCCTGAGCAACGGCTCCCTGACGACAGCCGCTACTCCAGCCGGAGGGTAGGCGCGACGCGATTCGACCATGTTCCAGACAGTGATCAGGTCCTGGTAAAAGACAGGCAGCGTCTTGAGGGCGACCTGCAAACCGTCACGGTCGACGAACAGGAGCTGCGTGTCGTAGTTGAGGTTACGCACCTGGCGGAAAAAATACGTCGCCAGGGCGCACCATCTAGGAGGAGGCTCGACGTAAAGGTATCGCCGCAAGGTCTGAAGGCGGAACGTCGCGACCTGGGTGCGGGCGCACACCAGCGACTGACCGCCCTCCTCAATAGGGAGACTCAGAGCCTGCGCGGCGACCCAGTGCATCTTTTTGTCCCAGAAGAAATCGACCAACGTTCTCTGGATGCCAGCGACAAAGCCAAGAGGAGGGACCAAAGTGACCAGCCGGTACCACAGCATGGCGGCCACCAGCTGGTTTATGACCAGCACTCGACTCCTGTAAGATAGCACTCGGAGCAGTCCTGTCCAGCGGCCTAGGCGAGCCGAGACTTTGGCCTCCAGCTCCTGCCAGTTGGCCGGCCAGGATTCCTCAGCCGGGCTGAGGTAGACCCCCAGGTAGAGGAGATGGGTGGTACTCCAGCTGAACCCCCGTAACTCCTCCGGCAGAGAGTCCACCCGCCACGGGCCGACCAGTAGTCCGGAACATTTGGCCCAGTTGATCCTGGCGGAAGACGCCGCCGAGTACACGGCCTGGCACTCGCGCATCCTCCCCAGGTCAGCCGGGTCGGTGAAAGTGAGGAGCACGTCGTCGGCGTAGGCCGAGAGGACCACCCCCGTGCCCGCGCCGCGCAGAACCAGCCCCGACAACCTCCTCCGCAAGAGGCGCAGGAAAGGCTCCACGCACAGGGAATACAGCTGGCCGGACAGGGGGCAGCCTTGACGCACTCCTCTCCCGAAGCGAAGGGGCGCCGTCAGGGACCCGTTAACTTTAACCAGACACTCTGCGGCGGCCAGGTCTGGTTTAGAGGGACATGGACCAATTGCTGGCAAATGGGATTAGATTAGGTTAGGATACCTGGTCAGCATACATGAGTTGGCCTGAAGGGTCTGTTTCCATCCTTAACATCTCTGTGACTCCAACTATGCAAACATGCACACTCACAAACTCTCTCACTTTTCACCTCTTTCCCCCCCCCCCCCCAAAGTTGAAACTTTATTGCTGGAACAGCACAGCAGGTCAGGCAGCATCCAGGGAACAGGAGATTCGACGTTTCGGGCACAGGCCCTTCTTCAGGAAGAAGGGCCTGTGCCCGAAACGTCGAATCTCCTGTTCCCTGGATGCTGCCTGACCTGCTGTGCTGTTCCAGCAATAAAGTTTCAACTTTGATCTCCAGCATCTGCAGACCTTACTTTTTCCCCCCCCCCCCAAACACACATACACACACCCATAAGTCTATGGTGTGAATCTGCATTTGCAGATACATTGTATTTTGTTCAAAATGCACAATCTGTAGACAGTCAGTCCATGGGACATTTTATAAATTCCTACTTTGGAAATAGAACCAACCTGACTCTAGTTGGAATACAGACAGCCCCTAACCTCACACCTTTAATGCATTTTATAAAACCTTAAGTTATCTCAGGAATGTGACTTGAAAGAAGTTCTGGGATATACATATTAATGAACCTGTAGTCTGTTCCAAGTGATTAAGACTTAACAGCAATCTAGGTTTGTTCAATACGTTGCATCATTGTATGACACCTGGATCTTTTAGTATAAATTATGGTCCTGCCCCAATAGCTGCCTGATGTAGGAGTAGCGCTCCCATAGTTTGTACCCCATAAGCCTGTTGGACGACAACCTGATGTTGCATGATTTCCAACACTGGGCAAGGTGTTTGCCTTTTGCAGTTCCCACAGCGGCCGGCCTCCTGCCTAGGTGGCAGCAGAGGGGGAGGAAGGCGCCACGCTGCCCGGGGTTTCTGATGAAATCGCGGGCGCCCGGCCCAGCGCCCTTTAGTCCGCCTCGGGAGATGGCGGAGTGTGGACGGTCGGTTGCGTGTTGCGGGATGGAGGGCGACAGCCGGCGGCAACAGCACCACCTTCACCTCCACCATCTCCTGCTGGTCGCAGCGCCTCACCGGACGGGCTGTTGCGGCTGGTCCACTTCTAATTTCAAGGTTTTGGCGCCGAAGTTCGTTGGCTCACAAAATGGCGGCTGCGCCCTGAGCCATTAGGGGAACGGTCGGGCGGCGAAAACTCGGTCGGTCGGTCGGTCGGTCGTGAATTTCTTTCTCCTCGCCCTTCCAGACTCTATTTTCTTGTTGCTGTCGTCGTGAATCTTTTCCTGTTTCTCATAAAAACAAAAAAAAAATGAATTGGGAGCCGCCGGGTCCAGCCCCCGCGGCCGCCTCCTGCAGTGAAGGCGGCCTTGGGGGACACCCTGGCGGGCCTGGCCTCTACCAGAGCCCGTGGATGAAGCTGATCTCCATGTTTTACAGGCCCAGCTTTGCCCGCTTCCACCGCCAGGAAGCGGATTCCCCCCTGAGCCGGGGCTCGGGCCTCCTGGGGCCGGTCCTGGACAAAATGCGGGGATTCGGTGGCGGTGGCGGGGAGAGGGAGTCGGTGTCCCCGCTGGGGGGTCTCTGGGCCGCCGCCTGGCACTGGGTAGGGGCCACCGAGCCTCTCCCTCTTGCTCCGCCGCAGGAGGAGAGGCTGGAGGTTATCGTGGAGGCGCCGCCACCGCTGAAGATCCCCGAGCCCCCAGCCCCGGGCTGCCCCGGCCTCTTCTCCAAAGTGATGGGGCGAATCTCTCCCCCGGAAACACCCAGCATCAGCAACCCCCTCCGCCCAGGCCTGCCTCACCCCCTGGAACTCGTCAATTTGGGGCTGCCCCAGTGGAGCTCTGGCTATCCCGCAGCTTCTATGCAGCTGTTACTGGCCCCAGCAGAGCCCGGCTTCTACAGCATCCAGCAGATGGATAAACCCCTGGAATTCTCCTGCTACCACAGCGGGGTGGGCATCGCCACCCCATCCGACCAGGACTACGGCTATTCCAGCTTGGAAGAAGAGCACGCTGGCTCCCAGTGCCAAGACCTGAGGTATTCGGGCAAGGGGGTGCCTCCTGAACCTGCCCCCAGTGTAGACAGCTGCTCCAAAGGTAATGACCTGAAGGCTAACAGGGATACTTGCATGGATAATGGAAAGACAGTTCCGCTGCCACTTTCAGTTGACTCAACTATGCCCAACCTTCAGTATTTGGATATTGAGAATAGGAACATGTCCATGAGAGACAATGAGTGGGATAGCGATGAGAGTAGCAGTGAAGACCTGGACGATGATGCTGAGGAAGAGGATGACTGCTATCCCTTATCCAGACCTCAGTGTTCCAATAAAACAATAGCTTATATTTTAGGAAGCGACTCCATTAGTGATAGTGATGACAGTGAGGAAGATGAGGACAGCGACTCAGATGATGATGGATTTGACAGCAATGGTAGCAGCTCTGAACTCTCAGATACAGATGAAGAGCTGTTGAACTTTTTAGCTGGTACCTCTGATCCTTACAACCTTATGAATTTTCAAGCCTGCATTAAAACACGGCACAAAGTGGGCACTAGAACTGTATTCCAATCTAGTTGCCCTCAGCAATCTGAACTGTGTACCATTGAGCTAGAAGATGATTCAGACAGAGTGGACAGTGGGTTTACTGATGAAATACAGAGTGAAGTACAGAAAACATTTACCCAGATGGCTTGTGAAAAAAAATGCTCCAAAAAGGTAACTAAATTTTGATATCTATGTGTCAGACAATGAAGTCATTTGAGAATTGAAAATATTATGGGGACTAACAGATTTTGGGTAATAGCAGCCAATTCTATATATGTTTCCTGGAATTTTTGTATTGACTACACTGAATCTGTAACACATTAGTCTGAAAGTAGCAGATAAACTGGCTTCAAGATAACGGATGCTATAATGCTTAATGTGCATGGTTGACTTATCATTTATGGAAAATTCAGAGTAATATGCTTCAAGTTGTTAGTATATTCTTCAGAAATGCCTTGTGAAAATATTTTGCACAGAATTGCTGCATGTGGTAATGTGCATTTTAATTAAAATATGAAAGGAAGACACTCCAATCTATACCCAGGGTTTGGTGAGCAAGTTAAACACGTATCAATTAGTTGAGTCACAAGCTTGACATTGGGTTTGGAGTCAGATGTACAGCACGGAAACAGACCCTTTGCTCTAACTCGTCCATGTTGACCACACATCCTAAATTAATCTAGTCCCATATGCCAACACTTGGGCCGTATCCTGCTAAATCCTTTCTATTCATCTACCCACCCAGGTGCCTTTTAAATCATGTAACTGTACCGTCCTCCTCCACTTTCTCTGGCAGCTCATTCCATACATGCACCACCCTTTGCATGAAAAGGTTGCCCATTAGATCCCTTTTAAATCTTTCCCCTCTCACTGTAAACCTATGCCCTCTGGTTTTGCACTCCCCCACTCCAGGGAAAAGGGCCTTGTCTACTTACCCTATTTATGCCCATTTATAAATGCAATCCCTATAGTGTGGAAACAGGCCATTAGGACCAACAAGTCCACACTGACTCTCTAAAGAGTAGCTAGCCAGCCCAGATCTATTCCCCTACCTAATTACTTTATATTTATCCCTGACTAATGCACCTAACCTACACATCCCTGAACACTGGGCAATTTAGCATGGCTAGTTCACTTAACGTGCACATCTTTGGATTGTGGGAGGAAACCAGAGTACCCAGTGGAAACCCACGCAGACACAGGAAGAATGTGCAAACTACACACAGACAGTCGCCTGAGGTGGGAATTGAATCTGGGTCCCTGGCACCATGAGGCATCAGTGCTAACCACTGAGCCACCATGTTGTCAAATGTCTCTAAGGTCACCCCTCTGGAAAACAGCCCAAGCCTCTCCCTGTAGCTCAAATCCTCCAATCCTGGCAGCATCCTTGTAAATGTTTTCTGAACCCTTTCAGATGTTAGGTGAAAGACGACAGTTGGCAACTACATCACTGGTGAGAGCAAAACATCTACCAGGGTTATTGCTGGTAAACACAGAAGCAGTTGGGTTATGACCTTGGTTTTGTATATAATGTTAGTCTGCTTTTGAACAGTTCACGATACCATGCCATCTGCCCGGTTGGCCCACTTCTCTGTGAGTGCTAGGTGGACCTAAAATGTCTTCTGCAGAGATAGTAATTCTGTTAAAACATTGAAGAAAGTGATTGTGCGACATATCTTGAGGCTGCCTTTTCCTTTTTTGCATACCCTTCTTAGTAGTTGTTTGGTCTTTTAAAAGTAATTTGTATCAGGTATTAGGCAGCACAATGGCTCAATTATTAGCTGCCACAGTGCCAGGGACCTGGGACTAACTGAATTGTTCTTTGAAAGCTAGTGTGGACCTGATGGGCTAAATGGCTGCCTTATCTGGTGTGTCATTCTGGATTTCCCAACTTTGGGATCACTGGTTTGCAGCGGGAGCTGTGTAGAATTCACCATTGTTTGCTTAGCAACATCTTGTAGATAGCAAATTCTATCACCACTGGTGGTGTTCAGGGTAGCTTCAGGATATTGATCAAGCTGGCTTTTTGTCCTGGATTATGTCTCACTACTTGGGTACCATTACAGCCACTCTCCAAGAGAAGTGAATTTGTTCCAGAGAGTTGAAGTGAGCTATGTACAACAGAATATCCATTTTAGGGGGTGCTCAAATACTTGTGATGTGGGAGATTCTGTGATGGGAATGCCATCAAATATCACAGACATTCAGTCTTTGGGCTGGTAGTTGCACAGATTGAACTTATCTTTTATGGTATCACTGGAGAGTGAGAGAGAGTAAAACACAATTTGCTTTTTTTGCCCTTCATAAGATGAGAGAGACAGCTACATAGTACTTGAACAACTACAAAATAATAAAGTAGATAAGCACTTTGCCTGCTATGCTGGATTACTAAGTACTTTTCTCTAAATCCTGGTAATTGTCTTGAATTTAGTCAGTCACCCATTTTTTTGACTTACTCTCAGAATGTTGGCATTTAATTATTCTGGTTGTAATTCACCTGAATCTGGTTGGGACATCTGGTAGGCATGGGCGGGTTGGACAGAAGGGTCTGTTTCCATGGAGTACATCTCTATGACTCTATAAGGACACTGCTATGTGTTAACTTATGCAATCTGACTCGTGTTCAGCAGTCACTTGCAGAACTATTTCATCAATATCATGAATCAGATGTTAAGCGTGTACATGGAGTGAGTAAGTGCTTATTGAACTGTGGTGGAATCTTGGTGTGATGACAGAGGAAACTTTATTAGGTTACTTGTGCATTGATGTTCAGACATGAACTTTGCTGTTGGAAGTAGTCTGTTTGGGGCTTTTATCCATTTTGGTGTTTTCTGGTTGGAATTAGTCATGAGCAAAAGACTCATTCATTATTTTATAAATTTCAAAAAATGTTGACAAGAATGAGCATATCTAGGTTATAAAGTAGTAAATTCAGCCACTTGCCCAGCAAAATGCTTTTAATTTCAAATTCGGTCATTGCCCTCAAACTTTAGATAGGTTTACTTAATAATTCAGTAATTACATGTATAAGCATTGCCCCTGGCCTCCAGGTTTCAGTGCTTGAACTTCTTGACCAATTTAGGTTTGATTTTTCTGGTTCATGTCACTTACATAGTTACATAGGCAGAATTAAGTTGGTTTTAACGTGGCTGTCACTATTTCTGTACATAAGATTTATTTCAATGTGCCCACTTCATACCACGTTTTTAGTTTAATAGGTTTATTTTGTTCAGATTCTGAAATATCTCTTTGTATGCTCATTTTTCAGTATTTAGGTGTAAGTTTAGTTACCATTGCTTTGTCTGATGTTGGAAAATGTTGCTGGAAGGTGTTGTAGACATCAGTCATTGTAAGGTGTTGGTGCACCTTTTTAATTTGGAGGTTTAAACAGTGCATTGTCTCCAGGCGTAAGTGTCTGTATGTCCTTGCGATAACAATATTTTTTAAGAGGGAAATAACGTGGACTCAAGTTTCACAGTTATTGCAAAAATAAAGTTGGATTTTGTCTTTAGTTCCTCTAGCTCCCACCCCAAACAAATCAAGAGAAAATGGAAGCAATTGATCCCATTTGAGAATTTGATTCACATTGTTTCCAAATATAATGTATTTGTGAAATTTCTTATGATAGGATGACTTATTCTATGATCACGAGAGAACTCAGTATCACTAAGTAATTTCCTCTCATATAGTGACCTGTGAAACTACAATGAATATCTGGAAATCAGTTGAATAGCGACTACATAATGAAACTGAAAAAACAGCAATGATTCCGGGAAAGGGGCTCGTTTCTTGGTTAGCTCGTTTTAATGATTCTCTTGCTAATTTGGAAACTCTTCGTAACTGGTTGTGATTCTTCCTGCACGCCATATTTTAAGAGATGTTAAGATTATAGGCAGTGTATTTCAAATATTCTTGATTTATTTTTGTCATGATTACAGAATGCAGGACAAAAGTAGACCAACTGCACTGAAAAGTGCCTGGCTCTTGTATTCTCAAGGGTGGGGTGCCTTCATTTTCTAACTATTCCCTGCAGCAGTGATGGTTACTCATAGGAATGCAATGAAGTATGACTAACCAGGAGATTTCAGTCTAGCTTGAAAGTAAGATCTCCTCAAATGCATGTTTTGGCACTAACCATGCAATTTTCAAAACCCAAATTGTGTATCCTGACTTAATTAGATGGCAAGATTTTCCTTCTATTGGTCCTGACTGGACTTTGATTCCTTTAAATGAAATTGAAAAAACAGTTTGCCCAGACCCCAAACCCTGTGGCTCCGTTTGTTGCATTTGTATTCAGTTGGACAAAAATAATGCGTTCTAATGATTGGTTTGTTCATTTCACAAAATAACACCCTTCCAAAAAATGCTTAAACATAAGTTTTGATGCTGTGTATCTCCAAGTTTTTGGATTTATTTTCTCTTGCATGACTTCCCATAATACTGATAGCCCTGGGTGAGCACATTGATGGCTTATGTTTTCCATGATACTATTCAGTTGATTGTGGCTTGCATTGGATATTGCAGCATGTTGCAGTGTGGAAGAATAGAGGGATCTGGGTGTGCCAAGTACATAGATCCCTCAAAGTTGCCACCCAAGTGGATAGGGTTGTGAAGAAGGCATATTGTGTTTTGGCTTTCATTAACAGGGATATGAGGTTTTGCTGCAGCTCTACAAGTCCCTGGTGAGACCACACTTGGAATATTGTGTATGCTTCTGGTCGCCCTACTATAGGAAAGATACAGAGGCTTTGGAGAGGGTGCAAAGAAGGTTTACCAGGATGCTGTCTGGACTGGAGGGCTTGCCTTATGAAGAAAGTTTGAATAAGCTCAGACTTTTCTTTCTGGAGAGAAGGAGGAAGAGAGGAGACCTGATCAAGGTGTACAAAATAATGAGAGGAATAGATAGTCAATAGCCAGAGACTTTTCCCCAGGGCAGGATGGATTGGTACGAGAAGTCATTGTTTGAAGATATTAGGAGAAAGGTATAAAAGAGACATCAGAGGTAGGTTCTTTACGCAGAGAATAGTGAATGCATGGAATGCGTTGCCAGTTGTGGTGGAGGAAGCAGAGTCATTGGGGACATTTAAGTGACTGCTGGACATGCACAAGGATAGCAGTGAGTTAAGGGGTGCGTAGGTTAAGTTACTATATTTTACATTAGGATTAAATCTCGGCACAACATTGTGGGCCAAAGGGTCTGGTCTGTTCTGTGTTGTACTTTTTTATGTTCTATGTTACTCGTCAGCTTGGTTAACACTGTTCTTAAAGCTGCGAACCTCCCAAACATAACAATTTAAGTGTCTAAAATTAGACAGTCTAGGTTGATTAGAGATTGAAGGCACTGCTGACTGCATGTTTGAAGGGCGATGTTGACTTCTGGCTACGCCAGAATTGTGATTTTTCTTTTCAAATACTTCCCAGTTTTAAGAAGAGTATATTATAACTGTACCTACACTTCGTATTCTTTATTTTGTTTTGCTATGTGCTGAGATGCTGGAGAGTTCAGGTACTTGCTGTAAAGGAGCGAGTCTTCATGGCCAGACAGTTAATAGAGGGTAAAAAAACACAACTCTATTTCCTTGAAGTATTCTTCTAATTGTATACAAAGTTGGCATCATTATATTTGATATGTGACCACAACAAGATGCCATTTGTTAAAATAGTGTGACTTATTTAGGAGAATGTGAGTATATAGAATTTGCAGTAATGCATTTGATTACTATGCAGTGAGTAATTTGGGAGAGTGTAAGGAACCGTTCATCCATCTTTACTTTTGCTTGCTCTCTAGCTTCTGTTGGCAGCCAGCAAAATGTTTTGAGTTGTTCCCCACTTTGTATGACAGTTTAGACATTGTCAGCGCATATTGGAATCTAGTTCAGTGGATCGGAGCAGCCTATTCACTAGTTTATCTGAGCAATTTTCTAAGACTGTATGCAATTGTCTGTCTCGGTGAAGCTTTCTCTTAGCTTGAGGAAGGGTGGTTTAATAGAAAGCAGAAAACAATTTCCTCCCTACCCCAGTTCGTAAGAAATAATAGTATCATGCTGCTCCAGTAAACTGATATCAACTGGCTGTGCGTAGACCAAGGACTTTGTAGAAGCTGTCTTTTTTATTCACACACTTTCCTTAACGACCTGTTTAGAGATGTTATTATACACCTCTAGGACAGGTGGGACTTGAAACCAGGCCTCCCGGTCTAGGGAGTAGGAGCACTACCACTTATTTCCAGTATTTTGTTTTTGTTTTGAATTCGAACTTCACCATTTCTCATGGTGGGATTCAAACCCAGGTCCCCAGAACGTTACCTGGATCTCTGGATTAATAGTCTAGTGGTAATACCACTAAGCCAATGCCTCCATGCTACTGTCTGGAGTATGCCACATTTAAGCACACCAAAGGTAGCAATTCCTCTTTTGGCTCACGTTTTAGAACATCAATGTTGCTTCACTCGCTGCCACTGCATTGTTGTGACAGCTTCTTTTGTTGTCAGTTAGGGTTCTCATTCATGTTTGAGCCTTATTTTTCACAATCTTATTTTTCTTGGCTTGTTTTTTTCCACTGTGAAGCACTTTGCATCGCTGCATTGAGTTTCATTGTCTTGCGGGTCTTTCCAAGTGTTTTCAGATTTTTGCTTTGGAGTCTATGCCTTCATTGGCTGTACTTCTAAATAATTAGCAAATTCAATGAAAATGCTTAAAATTCAAAAGATCTCTTCAGATTTGGTCACTATGCATTGAATGTTTACCATTTTCCATATCTAGGTTTTTGCATTCTGCATGTAAAACATCATCCGTCATTGATCACCTGCTTAACGTAAGTTTTATCTAACCTGCTGGATTGAACTACCCTTCCTTATTTTCATATTTGTATGACTGTTGATTTGCATTTCATTCCATTAGTTTTGTTTAGTTTGGTGACATTGTTGCATGTACCATATATCTGCACGTCCACTGAGTGAAGGCAAACATGACAGGCACTCAGCATTGTGGTGTTATTTTCACAGACCATCACGAAACGTGCACTGCGTTACCTGTGATTGGTGCTGGCATGATTTCTGTATTTGATGAGCAAGAATGAAGAGATTAATAGTCAGATGTATGCAACCACAATGCTTTATACTTTTACCACCTCTTAATGTTTAGAAATCTATTGATTTGTAGGGTATCTGCTGTCTACAATCAGTACTGACCTAAGTTAAATGTGCAACTGTTAACAAGATTTCATCTGAGATACAAGCCACATTTTTGTGTTCCCCTTGTGTATTATACTGTTATGTTAAAGCCTAATAAAGCAAAGTAGAATTAAATCCAATTAATAACGTTTTATCAACTAACTGTAGTACCGAAGCAAGTAATTTCATTTGTTATAATCAATACTGAAAGCACTATTTTACTTGCTCTTTATAATATCATGGAGCTTTTTCTTGAACTGACTCGTGTAAAGGGAGGAAAATTTATAGCAAATAAGATGTTGTGTAAAGATAAGAATTTCATAAGCAGCAGAGCACTGACATTTCTGAAATACTGTTCAAGTAACATTCTGTTCAATGTTGGCCACGTCACGAGTGAGAGATTGCAAATAAACATTCCTAACAAGTTGACAGATCCCAATACAGGACTGTCTTTATTCTTGCTTTCACCTTTTAAATTAGAGATTATTCAAGACTCTTCATCCTTGACAATTGGAATCCAGTTTCCAAAACTTGTTTTATTTTAACCATCTCTTCCTCAATGCAAAAAATTTATTGAACTTTAACCAGTTTAAATCCTTTTTTTGTTTGGTTACTTGATGCTTTGAAGTCCTCTAGGTTGCCACTTTTCAGGTACTCTGGTAGAGAGAGGTGCATTCTTAATCTGTGTTCAAGTTGCATTCTGTTTTAATGAATTGATTTGTTGCGATGGGTACTGTTCTTGATGTGAGTTGATGTACTATAGAAGATGGTTATGTTGAAGATAATTCCTAATGTTTCTTCTAGAGCCAGTATTTTGATATTCAACGTTTTATGATTGTTAAAATCACCCTTTTCTTTCCTTGAATTTAGGTTGCCTTTGATGAGCACGTCACTGTCCATTATGTCAGTAGTGAAGAAATCCGTAAAGGACCCTGGGAAGAGTATGCCCGGGATCGCTGCAGATTCCAGAAGCGAATTCAAGAAACAGAAGAGTGTATTGGCTATTGTTTCACCCTTAAACACCGGCGGACTGTGCTGAAAAATTTGCAGCTGAGCAGCTAATGATCACTCAGAGCAAGAGGCTTTGAAAATATTCATCTTTTTAGTAGTTTATTTGCAAATTAACCCTCATTTTTGTTGAACCTTTGTGCACACTCACATTATTGCCTACTGTTAAATGGTTGGAAATTTGTTATGCAGCTACTGCGCAGCCAGTTTGCAACACGAAGGAACATGTGAAAAAATAATCACTATTTGTTGTTACAATGACACATCCAGGGAATTAAAATAGTGCAAAACCTGCTCACTGGGTTGACATATCTGCAAGTGTCATTTGATCTGATGATCACAAAATTTTGCTTTTGTTGTGACCTTTATTATGATGGACATCAGTGGTTTCTCTATCACAAGACACTATTCAATCCAAATTCTGTCAGTTACCTAGAGATGGACTTGTGTTTTACCAAGGTATATCTGTTTTACCCCACTTGAGTGACATTTGGGTAATGCAACACCTAACTGCTAGCAAATAAAGTTCATGTATTATGAATGCAGTAAGTGGGTTTATCCCAGAGTAGCTTATTACCTGGAGTTTACATTTAGGTTCCTGCTGAGTTTTGCTCCCTGTTTCCAGCACATTTTTCTTAGAATCAAACCTGAAATATGGTAAAAGTCATTTTATCAAGTCAGATGATAACAAAGCTCCTGTATTTAATTAACTAATTTTGACTTGGTGCAGCTTAATTTCAGAATTGTCAGTGTGAAGGAATTCATTGCATGCACTAATGGGTTACTTTTTAAAACCATATGTTCTATATGGGGTCTATTGGTTAGCGCTTTGATCTTTAAGTTTAGCATTTAAAAATGTTGGGAGAATGGGGAGCTTTAGCTTCTTTGGTGAAGAAGATATTTGTGCTTTGAAGCTCAGTTTCTTGGTTAGATTTTCTTAACACAGGAGTCTGTCCCTGTTCAATGCCTTTTTAATCCATTACAGTAGGATTTTTGCATATTTGATAACAGAAATTTCCACTTTCCAAAGTTATATGTAAACAGAACAGGTGGTGGCCATTTGGCCTGTTATGCCTGTATTAGCTCTTTGTAAGAACGATCCAATTAGTCCCACTTCTCTGCTCTTTGAAAGCTTTTCCCTGTTGACAAATTCCTTTCAATTCTGCTTCAGCCTACCAGGCAGTTCATTCCAAATAGGACTTTTGAGATTAAAAATGAGAGTGACCAATTTTTAAACTTAGATTTGATGTTTTAGTGAAGCCTGGTCCTTAATGGTGTATAAAGGCAATGTTCGTTCTAGCCAAACCAGCACTGGGTTTCAGGAGATATATGGTTTGTGGAGTGAGCCGGACCTTTCACTTGACCTCCAGAAACTGCTCACCAGCTGAACTATTTCTCAGCATGGGATTGGCAAACAATAATGTTAAACTTGGTTCAAAATTTATAACAATCATTAAAAAGAAAGATTGACTTTCCACAGTTTGTCTTCCTAATCTAGTTGGCCTGGTGATCATATTGGAAGATGCCATGAAATTAACGTTGTATCTGATTGCCATTCTGCACACTTTATTGTACATGTAGATCATAACATTTTACCTTCTTGGAATTGACATCTTTTGCAGTAAATTTGTTTTGAAAGTTTGGTGCAAGTCACAGCAAGAATTCATCAAGAATCATTTCTAAACCTATGAGATTGGATTTATATTGTCAGTTTTTCTGTTGTATTTTAGTTTGATTTTTAATTAAGTTCTTGATTATCTGAGAAAAGTTCAGTTGAATTTGTGTTTTTTGAGGTGGTGCATAGCTATGTCACTCAAAGTTGTTCAATTTTCTTGGAAATAGGGTTGAATATATAATTGGCAGAAGGTTGTGGTAGGGTTATCGATAGGATTTCTCTTTCCATTTGGCTGTTTTGGTCTTTAGAGATTGCTCAGGCATCAGACTTCAGTGGTTTGACTTGAGATTAGTATTCTTGCTTAGGTACAAAGCTTTAAGAATTATTATCTTATTTCAAAAGCATTTGATACTAATCTAGTTTGAAATATTATTGCGCTTTAGCCTCTGCATTGGGCTTTGGGCAACTTGATGCAATCCCCAAATTGGAAGGTAAACCAGTTGCTGATCAACAGTCCTTGATTCCAGGTTGTTGAATATGGTGTTTAATATTTCTTTGTGAGCTATATTTTTCAGCAGTTAATTGTTTGAAATTTCTGAGGTTCATCTTTGAGCTCCTGTCTAAGTGTCGTGGGCAAATTTGTACAAAGGAGCACTAGGTTCTCCTAAATATGATATTGGATTACCTATTAATAATGCTGAATTTTAATCTAGTTATATCTGATGAACTAGGTGACACTTGCAGGTTGAATTTAGCTAATTAAACTTTAAAAGAATTTTGGAAGAACCATGCCTAGTTTTGTCTCAAATGCCGATGGTCTTGCCAGTACAATGCTACCCTGTAACAGTGCATCTCTTATGAGAAAACATGCTTCTCACCTTGGGTAGCAGCTATCATGTAAGTGCTCCAAATCAACCACAGAGTTGGGAGATTGACAAAAGCTGACCCTGATCTTTGCATGTAATGTGTACAGTGGTAATTTATCACTGGAGTTGTTCTGGTGCATTCCCCCTTTGGGGGGGTGTCACGGGAAGAAAAGGGTGGAAGTAAATACCTGTAGTAAATCATAACAGAAATGGGAATTACAAATCAGATTATTGCAAACATTATTTGGTTTGAAATCCATTTTAGTCTTGTTTTCCCAACACACACTTCAATTCAATCTTGAGTTTCCACTTTGTGTGCAGTAAATGATTATATGACTTTGAGGCTAGTTGTCCAACTGTTGGAATTAATTTTGGACCATTTTCCTTCTATAGATGTTTTTATTTATCAAGGAACTAATTGTATTTTTGTATAATTTTGCAGGTTTGTAAACAGTGTAAAGAAAATTATATTAATTTACATCAGATTTACTAATTAGGATCGATGTTTTAAAGTTTGTAATTTGTAATCCCCCATGAAATGTTTGTTATGCAAGTCATTGTAAATTGAGACGTGTGCCTGAAGCACTGAATAACCTAATAGTGCTGATCTCTCAAATAAAATATTAGTGTGCAGCATCTCCATTCATTATTTCATTTTGTGACTGTGGTGGGCTGTATTATTGCAGATTCTATAATTTCACTGTAGAGATTAGTGAAATTCAGCTTGGAAAAGTAAGCTTCAAGGCAAGGGCGTAATTGATATGTGGAGCTTGTTCAAGGAGCAACTATTGAGTGTCCTAGATAAGTATGTACCTGTCAGGCAGGGAGGAAAGGGTCGTGTGAGGGAGCCGTGGTTTAATAACAAATTGGAATCCCTTGTTAAATGGAAGAGGGCGGCCTATGTAAAGATGAGGCGTGAAGGTTCAATTGGGGCGATTGAGAGTTATAAGGTAGCCAGGAAGGACCTGAAGAGAGAGCGAAGAGCAGCAAGGAGGGGACATGAAAGGTCCTTAGTTGGTAGGATTAGGGAAAACCCTAAGGCTTTCTATAGGTATGTCAGGAATAAAAGAATGACTAGGGTAGGAATAGGTCCAGTCAAGGATAGTAGTGGGAAGTTGCATGTGGAGGCTGAAGAGATTGGGGAGACACTGAATAAATACTTTTCGTCAGTATTCACTCAGGAACAAGACATTGTTGTCGATGTAAATACTGAGTCACAATTAAGTAGAATGGATGGCTTTGAGGTATGTAGAGAAGAGGTGTTGGAAATTCTGGAAAGGGTGAAAATAGATAAGTCCCCTGGGCCTGATAGCATTTATCCTAGAATTCTCTGGGAAGCAAGGGAGGAGATTGCAGAGCCATTGGCCTTGATTTTTATGTCCTCGTCTACAGGAGTAGTGCCAGAAGATTGGAGGCTAGCAAATGTGGTTCCCTTGTTCAAGAAGGGGAGTAGGGATAACCCTAGTAAGTATAGGCCGGTGAGTCTCACTTCTGTTGTGGGCAAAGTCTTAGAGAGGATTGTAAGGGATAGGATTTATGAACATCTGGATAGGAATAATGTGATCAAGGATAGTCAGCATGGTTTTGTGAAGGGCAGGTCGTGCCTCACAAACCTTATTGAATTCTTTGAGAAGGTGACTAAGGAGGTGGACGAGGGGAAAGCGGTATATGTGTATATGGATTTTAGTAAGGCGTTTGATAAGGTTCCCCACGGTAGACTACTGCAAAAAATACGGAGGTATGGCATTGAGGGTGAGTTGGAGGTTTGGATTAGGAGTTGGCTGGCTGGAAGAAGAGAGGGTAGTAGTTGATGGCAAAGGTTCATCTTGGAGTGCCGTCACTAGCGGTGTTGCGCAAGGATCTGTTTTGGGACCATTGCTGTTGGTCATTTTTATAAATGACCTGAAGGAGGGGTTAGAAGGTTGGGTGAGCAAGTTTGCGGATGATACGAAAGTCGGAGGAGCTGTAGACAGAGGGGAAGGATGTGGCAGGTTACAGCGGGATATAGATAAGCTGCAGAGCTGGGCAGAAAGGTGGCAAATGGAGTTCAATGTAGCTAAGTGTGAGGTGATTCACTTTGGTAAGAGTAACAAAAAGATGGGGTACTGGGCTAATGGTCGGATATTTGGTAATGTGGATGAGCAGAGGGATCTTGGTGTCCATGTACACAGATCTTTGAAAGTTGCCACCCAGGTAAATAGTGCGGTGAAGAAGGCATATGGCGTACTGGCTTTTATTGGTAGAGGAATTGAGTTCCGGAGTCCTGAGGTCATGTTGCAGTTGTATAAGACTCTGGTGCGGCCACATCTGGAGTATAGTATGCAGTTTTGGTCGCCATACTATAGGAAGGATGTGGAGGCACTGGAACGGGTACAGAGGAGGTTTACCAGGATGTTGCCTGGTATGGTCGGAAGATCGTATGAGGAAAGGCTGAGGCACTTGGGGTTGTTTTCATTGGAGAAAAGAAGGTTTAGGGGTGACTTGATAGAGGTGTACAAGATGATTAGGGGTTTAGATAGGGTTGACAGTGAGAATCTTTTTCCACGTATGGAGTCAGCTATTACAAAGGGGCATAGCTTTAAATTAAATGGGGGTAGGTATAGGACAGATGTTAGGGGTAGGTTCTTTACTCAGCGAGTCGTGAGTTCATAGAATGCCCTGCCAGTAGCAGTGGTGGACTCTCCCTCTTTATGGCATTTAAACAGGCATTGGATAGGCATATGGAGGATAGTGGGCTAGTGTAGGTTAGGTGGGCTTGGATCGGCGCAACATTGAGGGCCGAAGGGCCTGTACTGCGCTGTATTCTTCTATGTAGATGAGATTAGATTCCCTAGAGTATGGAAACAGGCCTTTCGGCCCAACAGGTTCACACCGGCCCTCCGAAGAGTAACCCACCCAGACCTGTTCCCCTACCCTATATTTACCCCTGACTAATGCATCTAACACTTTGGACAACTTAGCATGGTCAGTTCACCTGACCTGCACATCTTTGGATTGTGGGAGGAAACCAGAGCACTCGGAAGAAACTCACGCAGACACAGGGAGAATGTGCAAACTAGATACAGAAATTTGCCTGAGGTGGGAATCGAGCCAGAGACCCTGGTGCTGTGAGGAAGCAGTGCTAACCACTGTGCTACCCCAATGAAAGTTTTGACAGTAGTGGGCTGAGACTGCAAGTTCCTGAATGGTCTCTGCCAACTTTCAAAGTAAAGGTGTTCATAAATAGAGTACTGATGCCGCAATGATTCCTTATCAGGAAGAGTGACTCCACTAAAAGTACACCCGTGTAATTTTGTCTACTTCTGTGTGGTGTCTCAGGTCTGTGAGGCAGCAAATTCCAAAACCGGAAGTTACTGTTTGGAGAGGGTTTTGTATGCCAGTTGGAGTGCATGGACTCTCAGCATAGCTGTGTGCCTTGGAGTGGTGACTGTCATGTGAAATATTCAAATTTAGATATACGTAATACTCTCTCCACGGTAAGCTTGGTTTCCTGGAAGGAGAATTATGCCTGACAAATTTGTCTAAATTCTGAGGCGAAAACAAGCAGAGTAGATGATGGGGAGCCAGTAGCTTATGTTATCTTGATTTCCAAAAGGTGTTTAAGGTACAATGCTGTCAGGCTACCCCTGGAGGTGGTATATGAGAGTGAAGAGTAGATTGGCTAAATTAAAAAAAATGATTGAAGAGAGAGAGCTGTCCAGATCTTTAGGTGTTGTCCTCTATTCTGCTAAATCATGGCTGATACACTCCTCAACCCCAAGATCTGGGTTTCTTATTCATATTCCAAAATCCTTTGCAAATTAATACAGCTCAATATCCTGTGAGGTTCTTAACTAAGATTTCTATTGGTGTCACTCTTGGGTGTCAGCTGTCCCTATTATCCTGTCTTTGAGAAAGAGTACCATTGGATGTTTTAAATGAAATGTCTTCTAGAGCACTGGCGTAGATGTGACCAGTTAAATGGCTGCCTCCTATTCTCTAACTCAGGATACTAAATATTTTCTAATGCCTTGATGAGAGACATAGCATACATCTGGAGCAGGTGGGACTTGAATGTGGGCCTCCTGGCCTAAAGGGAGGGATGCCATCGCTGCACCATAAGAGGCATTTGTATATACATTGAGGTCAAAACTGCCACTGCCAAAACCTAGCTAGTATCTGTGGTCAGTTTGGACACAGCTTTAGGTAAGGCCTTTTAATGGAAGATTTGCAACTTTTTAATGTTAACCTGTATGATTTCTGTAGTTGTCGGGGCAGGTGGCTGTAGGAATCTGAAAGATCTGCATTTCTTTAACCCCTTTCATATTCCAAAGTCCTTTGCAACTTCAAAGTTTATTAAAGTGTAATGATTTTTGTCGAGTAGAAAGCATGACAGACAAAATTGCATTTAGAAAAACTCCGACAAATTGTAATGGTTGATGAGAAATCAACATTGGCAAAGAGACTGGAAGAAATAATTCTACAGAAGAGTGCTTTTGGATGTGTAATGTTTAACTGAAGGGGCTGAAAGAACTGCTCATTTGAAAGGCATCACCCCTTTAACTGTGTGGTGTTCCACCAGTATTGCATTGAAAGATAAGCCTAGATTTTTGTAAAAACAGAAGATTCTGGAAAAGCTGAGTAGGTCAGGCAGTGCCTGTGAAGAGAAATCACAAACCTGAAACATCAACTCTGATTTCAGATGTTACCAGATCTGTTGAGCTTTTCCAGCAACTTAGATTAGATTACAGTGTGGAAACAGGCCCTTCGGCCCAACAAGTCCACACCGACCCGCCGAAGCGAAACCCACCCATACCCCTACATTTATCCCTTACCTAACACTACGGGCAATTTAGTATGGCCAATTCACCTGACCCTGCACATCTTTGGACTATGGGAGGAAACCGGAGCACCCGGAGGAAACCCACGCAGACACTGGGAGAACGTGCAAACTCCACACAGTCAGTCACCTGAGGCGGGAATTGAACCCGGGTCTCTGGCGCTGTGAGGCAGCAGTGCTAACCACTGTGCCACCGTGCCACTTCTGTTTTTGTTACTATGTTTTTGTACTTTGGTTTCTAAGATGTGGCTTGAACCCCCATCCTGGCTCAAAGGGTGGGCGCTACCAACTCAGCCACAGTCTACGTATTTACTAATCAGACCGGGAAGAAATTTTAAGTTATGTGCACTTGCAGTTTCTACTGTTTCAAACTGCTCCAGCTTTTTGGAAAATAGTCCTACAAAAGATACAATAGCCCCATAGGCACTATTCTGAAGCTTCTATGTTGCACAAAGGCTCAGTCACATGGCATATAGGGGTCTTTTGTGAGTCATCAGACCTTCTGTTCTCAGTTACATTGTACACTATAGACACGGACCTCTTGTGTTCTGCAGCAGCTGAGGTCAAAAGTCTAGTGCTGTTTTATTAACCCCTTATTGGGTGTAAAATTTATGTTTGTGAAGCTATATATTATTATACAGGGTCCTGTTGTTCACAAACAGAGCGTGTATTGAGTGTGTGGTGCTGGAAAGACGCAGCAGCTCAAGAAGCATCTGAGGAGCAGGAGAATGCTGCCTGACCTACTGTGTCTTTCCAGCACCACACTCTTGACTCTGATCACCAGCATCTGCAGTCCTCACTTTTTCCAAACATAACATGTATATATGCACTGTACCTGTTTCAACTCAATAAACTGATTGTCAGACATTCTCAACCCTGACCAATCAGATTCACCAATCTGATTAAGCAAACCAATCAGATTTGCTTAAAATTTAAGCAAAGTTTGGCTTGCCAGTCCATCTAACTGGTGCATTCTCTATGGCAACACCTCTACCAGTCAGAATCTCAAATGACCTCTCATTCTGTTGTTTCCCCTTTTGGTATTTCTTTTCAAATGTTCTGATGAACGAAAGATTAAATGTTTGATACGCTGTCTTTAACAGCTCATCTGCCTTATTCATATTTTGGATATTTTCTATTCAGCCTGTACAGAGATGTTACACACCTCTGGAACGGCTTGGACTTGAACCCAGACTGCCAGGCTCAGATGTATGGTCATTATCACTGCTCCACCAGAGCACCTTGTTTATCTGTTGAGATATTTTCTAACCAACCTGTTGAGAGATGTTATTACAAAGCTCTAGAATAAATGGGACAAGAGCTCAGGCCTCCTGGCTCAAAGATAGGGGCAAAAGCACTGCACCACAAGAGCCTCTCTTTTCCCGTCAGAATCTTTTTTTCTAGATATTTTCTAATCTGCCTCTTCAGAGATGTTTTTACAAAGCTCTGGAGCAGTTGGGACTTTAACCTGGGTCTCCTGGCTCAGAGGTAGGGACTCTACTGTTGTGTCATGGGTTATCCTTGGGGAATGTAGGCTTACAATGTAATGGAGTGGGACTGGATGGGATGCTCTTTAGAGGGTTGGTGTGTACTCAATGGGTCGAATCCCTACACTACCACAGTATAGGGATTCTATGATTTTATGAAAATCTGCATGTGGGTGGTGGCTGTGTGGAGGAGATTCTGGAGGTCAGTTAGTTCTCCTTGACTGTCAATTAGCAAAAAGTGTTAATCATTTTGCTGTCTGCAGGAGCTCGCCTTCCTGGGGCCCAGTGATGATTTAATTTCACTTTCCAGCAGATCCAGCAGTACTCACTGCCTGAGCAATGAAAAGGAATCCAGGTAGTAGGGGAACTCAAACTTCCCTTGCACTAATGAATCCAGGTTTTGAGAGAATGTAAAGGAGATTTACTCAATGATCCAAGGACTTCAGTTTTGTGAAGAGGCTTGAAAATTATAATTATTCTTATATCAGTGAAGAGTAAGGTAGGAAACCTACTTTGTTATCCAAAATCCTGAGAGGTTGTCACAGTAGATGAGGACAAAAAAAGCTTTTTCCACTCTAAGCTATACGGAGAAAACCCCTAAAATCGCAGCAGCACAGAAGTGCTTGTGAAATATATGTTTATTCATTTTACAGCAATACCTATGTGGGCACCAATGTCTGGGGAAATGCAGCACTTCTGCAATATGAGTGGGGAGTCATATTGCAGAATATTCAATGTGAAAATTGCCATGGAGAGGGCAACAATTATTACTGATTTACAGTTAACTGCCAGAAACAAAAGCTGAAGTTGCTGAAAAAGCTCAGCAGGTCTGGAAGCATCTGTGCAGAGAAATCAAAGTTAATGTTTCTGGTCCAGTGAGGAAGGGTTCTGTTTTTGTTTGATCTACAACATCCAGAGTTCTTTCAGTAACTGCTGGGCTTTGTTTTCATTTTAAACTGGATAGGTTGACTGATATTCAGAGGTAAAAACAATGACTGCAGATGCTGGAAACCAGATTCTGGATCAGTGGTGCTGGAAGAGCACAGCAATTCAGGCAGCATCCGAGGACAGGCAAAATCGACGTTTCGGGCAAAAGCCCTTCATCAGGAATAAAGGCAGAGAGCCTGAAGCGTGGAGAGATAAGCTAGAGGAGGGTGGGGGTGGGGAGAGAGTGGCATAGAGTACAATAGGTCAGTGGGGAAGGAGATGAAGGTGATAGGTCAGGGAGGAGAGGGTGGAGTGGATAGGTGGAAAAGGAGCTGGGCAGGTCGGACAAGTCCGGACAGGTCAGGGGATCGAGTTTCTGGAGGTTAGAAGCTAGGATGAGGTGGGGGAAGGGGAAATGAGGAAACTGTTGAAATCCACATTGATGCCCTGGGGTTGAAGTGTTCCGAGGCGGAAGATGAGGCGTTCTTCCTCCAGGCGTCTGGTGGTGAGGGAGCGGCGGTGGAGGAGGCCCAGCACCTCCATATCCTCGGCAGAGTGGGAGGGGGAGTTGAAATGTTGAGCCACTGGGCGATTTGGTTGATTGGTGCGGGTGTCTCGGAGATGTTCCCTAAAGCGCTCTGCTAGGAGGCGCCCAGTCTCCCCAATGTAGAGGAGACCGCATCGGGAGCAACGGATACAATAGATGATATTAGTGGATGTGCAGGTAAAACTTTGATGGATGTGGAAAGCTCCTTTGGGGCCTTGGATAGAGGTGAGGGAGGAGGTGTGGGCGCAGGTTTTACAGTTCCTGCGGTGGCAGGGGAAAGTGCCAGGATGGGAGGGTGGCTCGTAGGGGGGCGTGGACCTGACCAGGTAGTCACGGAGGGAACGGTCTTTGCGGAAGGCGGAGAGGGGTGGGGAGGAAAATATATCCCTGGTGGTGGGGTCTGTTTGGAGGTGGCGGAAATGTCGGCGGATGATTTGGTTTATGCGAAGGTTGGTAGGGTGGAAGGTGAGCACCAGGGGCGTTCTGTCCTTGTTGCGGTTGGAGGGGTTGGGTCTGAGGGCGGAGGTGCGGGATGTGGATGAGATGCGTTGGATGGCATCTTTAACCACGTGGGAAGGGAAATTGCGGTCTCTAAAGAAGGAGGCCATCTGGTGTGTTCTATGGTGGAACCGCTCCTCCTGGGAGCAGATACGGCGGAGGCGGAGGAATTGGGAAGTATTGTCCTGAGAAATAAACCATTTTGTTGTATTTCTTGGGTGCAAGGCAATATGTTCTGTCAAAGTATCTATTTTTCAGAAATGTAAATTATGCAGAAATGGTGCTGGTCATGTGTTCAAGACTAACCATTAAAAAACTATTTGCAGATATAATCAAAAAAGGAAGCATATACAGGTCTGCAGAATGAAAGTGAATTGTGACTGAAAGGGAACAGCTCCTTCAATGAGCTGGCACAGGCACCACGTGTTAAGTGTCCTTCCAGGTTTTCAATGTCTGTCATTCCACTCAAGAGGAGGTCATGGTCTAGTGGTACTGGGCTGTTAATTTAGAGACTCGAGTAACATTCTGGGCAGTCTGGATTTGACTTTCAGCCATGGCAGATGGTGGAATTATAATTCCGTTTTTAAAATCTGGGATTGAGTGCCTAATGATGGCCAGGAATCCATTGCTGATGAGGTAAAACCCATCTGGTTTGTTTATGTCCTTTAGCGAAGGAAACTGCCATCCTTACCTGGTTTGGCTAACGTGACTCCAAACCACAGCAATGTGCTTGACTCTTAACTGCAGTATGGATAATTGGGGATGGGCAATAAATTCTGACCTAGCCAGCAATGCCCCCATCCTATGAAGGAATAATAAAAAAAAGCATTGCAGTAATATTGATGTTTGGAGTCAGACCAAGTCTCTGGAATAGTAACAGCTGGCTATATTGCTAAGTGCCTGCCACGTTGACTTACCATTGTAATATCCCTTATCAGCAGTAACGCAAACCTCTTCAATGTTTAATGTTCTTATTTGCTGTTCATTTCCCTCTCCATTTCATCATTTATTGAAAGAAGCACAGTTTTTTTTAAAAAGAGCAGGGTGGCAATAAAATGTTGAAAATTCAAAACCCGTAGAAAAGAAAACAGTGCAATCAGCAGCATATGTGGGAAGGAAGTATGGTACTCTTTCAGGCACAACACCTAAAAGATGGACAGAGAGTTAATTAAAAAGAAATGTAAAGGCAATGAAGCTTATTTTGTGGAGGTTGTGTGAGCCACTTTCTTGCATTTTCACTTTTTGTTTTGTTTCAGAGAGCTCTTGTCGTAGATGTTAGTTGTGACTCAGTGGGTAGCACTGAGGTTGTGCTTTCAGGTCCCGCTCCGGAAGTTTAAGAAGAAAGGTGAGAGTTTTTGGAGAAAATGCCCAGCACTGTCAGATTGCCACTTCCTGCTCCTCTGCTTTTTGCACAAGAACGAAGCTCTGCATTTCTGGCCTGATCTTCCCATACCAGCTTCTTCACAGATGCAGGGAATACCTGGAATCCAAGTGTTCCCTCACGGTGCAGGATAGATAGGGGAAGAAGATCTACAGTCTTTTCTTCATCAGTAGGTGCCAAATTCTGTAAAGAGTTCAATTATATTAATTAATCCTACTTTCAGCTCGGTTTAACAATAGAAAATATTTTCCAAAATAATGGTTGCAACTCTTGATTAGCTCATGGCACGGTGGCTCAGTGGTCAGCACTGCTGCCTCACAGCACCAGGGAGCCGGCTTTGATTCCAGCCTCAGGTGACTGTCTGTGTGAAGTTTGCATGTTCTTTCTATATCTGTGTGGGTTTCCTCTGAGTGCTCTGGCTTTCTCCCACAGTCCAAAGATGTGCAGGTTAGGTGAATTGGCCATACTAATTTGCCCATACTGTTGAGGGATGTGGAGGCTAGGAGCATTAATAAGGGGTGATAATAGGATAGGGGAATGGGTCTGGGTGGGTTACTGTTCGGAGGGTTGGTATGGACTTGTTGGGCTGAAGAGCCTGTTTTCACACAGTAGGAAATCTATGATTCTATAATAAAGGCACTGCCTGTGGGTTGGGCATTTGGGGAGGTTGGAGTGGGCAGAGGGTGAGCATTGCCATCTGGTTGGGGCTGGGTGTGAACATAAAAGGCATGGGGAGAGAGGTTGAACCAAGCTGGCATTGACTTATGCTTACGAGCAGGTTTTAGCTTAGCTAAAAGGGAGGGTAGGTAGAGGGCAAATAGGACCTAGTATAGGGCAAGTCGCTGAGCAGCATGAGCAAGGTAAATGTGCAATCCAAAGTTTAAAGTTTTGCATCAGTATCGTGGGTTCACCTACTCTGGGACTTCCTCAGGCTACTCAGCAACATACATTGAGTCAGAGAGCTGTCCCCATATCAGGAGATTTGGGCCGAAATTGATTCTGGAACTCAGTACTGCACTGAGGTAGCACTGCACTGTTGGAAAAACTATTGTTCAGATGAAACTTTAAACTGAAGCCCTGTCTTCCCTTCCAGGTAGTGAATGATCCAGGGGCACTAAGTCCAAGATGTGCAAAGCAGTTCCATCTGGTTTCTCAGTGGCTAAGATTTTACCCTCAACCGACATTACGAAAGCAGGTTATCTGCTGTTATAGCATTGTTGTTTGTAGGAACTTGCTGTGCACAAATTGGTTGCTGAATTTCATACATGACAAAAGCAGCTATGCTTAATAAGGGCTTCATTGGCTTTAAAGTGCAAAGTTGTGTCTGATGCTGCATAAATACAAATATTTTAAATTGAATTTGGGGAGGAGGTGGAGTGGGAGAAGGGGAGTTATAATCAAATGGAAATGTTAATCCATCTGAAGTGATTTTGTTCCAACATTGATCCTCTTCAGTTTCTGGCTGACCCACTGGAGCAGAAGATGAAAACTGATGTTACCGGCGAATGGATATTTCTTCTTTTGGGACTTCACTGAGAGTGCCTCAAAGGTGCTTTTCGGAATCTTTGGTTCTGCTTGAAATGGCCAGCTTGAAATGAGAGGAATTATTCTGTCCATCAGCTGTTGGAATCCTCCAGAGGGCTTTTGAGTATTTTCACTTTGCTTAAATCACACTACTTTAATTGTTGACAACAAACATGCCATGTTATAAAGTTATAGAGCGTACAGCATGGAAACGCCTTTCAGTCCAACTCGTCCATGCCAACCAGATATCCTAAATTAATCTTGTCCCATTTGCCAGCATTTGGCCCAGATCCTTCTAAATATTTCCTATTCACATACCCATTCAGCTGTCTTTTAAATGTAATTGTACCAGCGTGGGGCCATGTGTTCACAATATGTAAATGACCTGATAAAGAAACCGAGTGCAACATTTCAGAGTTGACACAAAACAGGGTGGGATTGTGAATTGTGAGGACAAGAAAGTTTCAAGGAGATTTAGACAAGTTGAGTAAGTAGGCAAACACATGGCAGATGCAGTGCAACGTGGCTAAATGTAGTTATGCAGTTTGGTGTGAAAAATGGTAAGGAAGAGTATTATTTAGCTGCTGATATATTGGGAAATGTGGATGTCCAGAGGGATCTGGATGATCTTGTACACCAGTCAGTGAAAATAGTCAGGAAGGTTCAATGAGCAATGAGGAAAGCAAATTGTGTATTGATATTCATTGAAAGATCTGAGGTCAGAAGTTGAGACATCTTACCACAGTTATATGGGGCCTTGGTAAGACCAGACCTGGGGTATTCCTTGAAGTTGTAACCTCTTTATCCGAAGCAGGGAGTGCAATGGAGGTTTACCAGACTGGTTCTTGAGATGGCAGGACTGACGTGTGAAGAAAACTTGGATTGGTTATGACAGTATTCACTGGAGTGTAGAAGAATATTGAGTATATTTAAGACAGAGATAGATGGGTTCTTGATTGTCAAGGAGATCAAGGTTTATAGGGAGAAAGCAGGAGAATGAGGTTAAGAAACTTATCAGCCATGATTGAATGCCGGAGCAGACTCGATGGGCAGTATGGCCTAATTTCTGCTCCTATGTCCTATGGTCTGATAATAAAGAGGTGTTCTCATAACAACAGGGTTGGATAGACTACATGCAGGGAGAATGTTTTCCCTGGTTGAGGAGTTTAGAACCAAGGCACAGTCTCAGGATACAGGACAGACCATTTAGGATTGAGATAAGGAAAAATTTCTTCACTCAAAAGGTAGTGAACATTTGGGATTCTCACCATAGAAAGCTGTGGAGACTCAGTCACTGAATATATTCACAAAAGATAGATAATGTTTTTGATTTTGAAGGCTTCTTGGGGTACGGGGGGATGAGAAATATGGCATTAAGATAGAGGACCAACCGTGGTCGTATAGAGTGGCAGGAGCAAACTCAAAGGGCAAAATGGCCTATTCCCACTGCTGTTTGTGTTCCTTCTGGATTCTAGCTACTGAATGGGGCCGACATGAAACTGCTGAACAAAATTGAAAGGCTGATTCAACAGATCTGGACAATCCCAGCTGCTGGGTTATCTGGAGGTCATGCCTGTGTTAGTGAGCACCATTCACAGTTCTGCATGCCAGCTCATACAACGTGTGCATTTCATTGATGTGTTCCTGCAGTGAGTGGCTTTAGTGACCAACTGTGGCTCACTCACCATTCAGTCTGAAGTAAAACAAATGAAGATGCTGCGTCTGATATTTCCATTTTATTTTAAATTTGTCCTTCAATGTTCCCTCATCAGTCAACCCCCCATCCCATCTCGCACCCCTTTTTATTTCGGTATGACAGCTCCTTCACTTGGCAGAAAGATGTTTGATGTGAACATACAAAATTAGACCATTCGGCCTGTTGAACCTGCTGTGCCATTCAGTAAGGTAGTGTCTGATCTGTCTGTGTTATGAATTCCTCACCTGCTCCTACAACATTTGATTCTCCTGCCTAACATCAGTCCAACACAGTCATTGCTAGGCGGAATAGTCCACAGGAACCTACCTTTTCCTCTTTCTTGCCTTCATCAAACCCCGTCCCCTCCTCCTCACTGTACCCCCTCTCCCCCCTCTCCCATCAACATAAAAGATCTTCTGAAAGGTCACCTCTACACTGTGGAGATGAAACTTAGACTGGGAGGTCACTTTGCAGAACACCTACATTCTGTCCACAAAATGACGCTGAGCTTCCAGTTGCCTGTCACTTCAACACCCCACCCTGTTCCATGACCAGCATCTCTGTCTCAGGCTTGCTGCAGTGCTTCAGCAAAGCTCAGCATAAGCTGGAAGAATAGCACCTCATTTTCCACTTGGGGAATCTACAGCCTTCAGGACTCAATTTTAGAGTTCAAATTTTAGAGCCAGAGCATCTTCAAATATCCTTGCCCCAAATCCCACTCACCAGGCTTTGTCCTCACATGAAACGCTATCACAGCCATCCCGTTGTCAGCTACTAACGGTCCCCATTAGCAGTTATTGAATCCCCTGGGGCTCACCTTTATCCCATTCTATTCTCTGCCCAATTGCTGTTCTCTCTGGGTGTAAGTTTGCTCGCTGAGCTGGATGGTTCACTTTCAGATGTTTCATCACCATACTAGGTAACATCATCAGTGATCCTCCAGTGAAGCACTGGTGTTAGTGGCTCGCTATTTGTTTTGGTTTCTTTGGATTGATGTCATTTTCTGTGGTGATCTCTCGCTCTCTCTCTCTGGGATCCATCGCCACCTATCGTTTGCTCTTTCCCCACCCCCCCACCCCCACCCTGCCCTCCATCCTATCTTCTACATATCTTTCACTGAACCTAAAATGTTATTTCTGATTTCACTCCACAGATGCTGCCAGACCTGCTGGTTTTTTTCCAGCAATTTCTGTTTTTGTTTCTGAGTTTCAACCTCTGCAGTTTAGATTAGATTAGATTACTTACAGTGTGGAAACAGGCCCTTCGGCCCAACAAAACAACACCGACCCGCCGAAGCGCAACCCACCCATACCCCGACCTTTACCCCTGCACCTAACATTATGGGCAATTTAGCATGGCCAATTCACCTAACCTGCACATTTTTGGAATGTGGGAGGAAATCGGAGCACCTGGAGGAAACCCACATGGTTTTTTTTAAGGAGGTTGTCTTCTAGCTTTAGAAAACAATCAAAGAAGAAATTGATGTTGGTAGATGACATAGAAGCAGGGTGGGCCATTTGATCCCTCAATCCGGCACCATCATTCAATGAGATCACGGCTGATCTGTCTGTGGTCCCAGCTCCACTTCCTTATCTGCACTCCATAATCCTTGATTCATCTCTTTATCAGAAATCTATTTAATTCAAGCTTGAATGTGTCCAAATATTCAGCTTCCACTGCCTTATGGCAAAGAGAATTCCACGTGTTGAACAATTCTGACAACAGAAATGCTTCTTTTCTCCATACTAAAAGGGAGACTCTCTTATTGTGAAACTATGCCCCTTGGTTTAGTCTTCCCCACAATAGGGGGGACATCCTCTGAGTATCTGTCCTATCAGTCCCCTCAAGATTTTTTTTTATTTGTTCATTAGGATAACAGATTTCCTTCTCTTCAGGGAGTTATTGAGCCACATGGGTGTTTGCAATTAGGCCAGCTCTCTACTCCAGATTTTATTGAATTCAAATTTTCACCATCTGCCACAGAGGCATTTGAACCAAGATTCCCATTAATCCAGATTCTGGATTGCCAACTCAGTGACACTGCTAATAGGCGACCACCTCAGCTTCCACAGTTCAGTAGGATCGCTCCTTGTTCTTCTAAACCCCAACGGGCATAGAGCTGACCCATTCAGGTCAGAGAAAGCCCTAGGTGCTGACACCATTCATCACACAAAAGATCTTGGGACACAATTAATCATTTATTATGCAGGGGGTTTTCTTCTACCCCAGAAGTGTTATCACGCATAACGTAATGACCTTCCCGCCACCAAAATCACCGTGACTTTGTTTTTGTAAACTGCTAACCACCGCCAGTAACAACACCCTGAGTATTTACACGCAAGGCCCATTGTGGGCAATGCAAAACATCAAAGGTAGGTTGGGGTTGAAGGTGTGGGAGTAGTGAGGATATAAGAGAGAACAGTAACTTGTTATCCAGCTTAAACCAGTCTGTTAATTGTATTTTAGTTGAGGATTTAATTGTATTCAGGCAGTGGATGTTAATTGAAGATATATCTGTGATTGCAGAAAGGAATGAGCTACTGCTGTCTGGACCTCCTGAGGCCACTGATATCTGAGAACTCACAATGCCAACATCTCAGTTGGTCACCCCACTTAGAATGCAAGTCCTCATTTTGGGAAGCATTGACTTTATGTTTACATAGATTAAAGTCATGTCTCCACTCCTGCACTGTCGTATAAATTAGAAATAATATATCAAATTCATATGACATTATGACAATGTTAAAACATTAAATCAACCACAGTGACTTTGTCCTTGTGGTACACCAAATACATCTACAGAAAGTCAATTCCTAATCTTTTAGTAGATCATTGACTACAATGACTTGTATTTATATAATGCCTGTAACATAATCAAGTATCCCAAGGTGTTCCACACATGCAGTATCAAGCAAAGTTCAGCACTGAACTTTATAAAAAGATATAGGGACAGGTAACCAAAAACTTATTCAAAGTGTTCAGCTCCAAGCAGCAGCTTAAAGACGTGTAGAGAAGTTTAGAAATCAATTTCCAGAAGCTAGAAGATATTATGTAATCCATTTAACCATGTGAAGACAGTTTCTCTTAATCTGCAGAAGGTAAATCAAGTGAACCTCCAGAAAATCTCCCAATCTTATATTTTGCAGTTATATATCACCTTGCTAATTTTTTCCTGACAGCTTGGGTCAGCTTGATGTTGTGTGGAGTATTTGATTGCTCCTATATTTTAAGGAGGTTGCACAGGACATTAGTGAGGCCTCTTCAGGAATACTGAGGAAGGATATTATCAAGCTGGAGAGGGTTCAGAAGAGATTTACCAGGATGATGCCGGGTGTGGAAGGTTTGAGTTATGAAGAAAGGCTGGATAGGCTGGGACTTTTTTCACTGGACCATAGGATGTAGAGAGGCAACCTTGTAGAAGTTCATAAAATGAGAGGCATAGATGAGTTAATGGTGGTTGACTTTTCCCAATGATGGGAATTTCAAGACTGGGGTCATATTTTTATGGTGAGAGGAGAAAGATTTAAAAATAACATGAGAGGCAACTTTTTTAAACAAGGTGGTTTGGTGAAAGTGGTGGATGTGGGAGGGTACAATCACAACATTTAAAAGACATTTGGATTGACACATGAATAGGAAAGGTTTGAAGGGATATGAGACAGGAGCAGACAGATGGAACTTGTTTAGTTTGTGGTTAAAATAGAAATTGCTTGAAAAGCTTAGTAGGTGTAGCAGTATCTCTGGAGAGAAATCAGAGATAACATTTCTGATCGGGTGACCGTTCCTCAAAATGTTAATGCTGATTTCTCTCCACAGATGCTGCCAGACCTGTGGAGCTTTTTCCACCAGTTTCTGTTTTTGTTTCTGATTTATAGCACCCGCAGTTCTTTTGGTTATTAGTTTGGAATTATGGTCAGCATGGACTGGTTGGACCGAAGGGTCTGCTTCTGTGCTCTATGACTATGACAGGGCACCAATAACAATATTAAACTGTGCCTGTGGTAAATTTTGAAGCCTTTCCATTTTGGGAATATGGCTAACACAGTTCCTGTCTCTGAGTTAGCAACTCTCATTTTAAGAGTTCTAATATTGTTATAGAACTGGGAGCAAAATTTCCATTCCCATTGGAATTGTGAGTAAAATCTATTTTGGAAGTGCCTTTTATTTAAAAGTAAGTAATGTGTAGGCACTTTGTAATCTGGTCCTAGTGGGCGGCACGGTGGCACAGTGGTTAGCACTGCTGCCTCACAGAGCCAGAGACCCGGGTTCAATTCCTGCCTCAGGCGACTCTCTGTGTGGAGTTTGCACGTTCTCCCTGTGTCTGCGTGGGTTTCCTCCGGGTGCTCCGGTTTCCTCCCACAGTCCAAAAATGTGCAGGTTAGGTGAATTGGCCAAGTTAAATTGCCCGTAGTATTAGATGAAGGGGTAAATTAGATTAGATTAGATTACATTACAGTGTGGAAACAGGCCCTTCGGCCCAACAAGTCCACACCGACCCGCCGAAGCGAAACCCACCCATACCCCTACATTTACCCCTTACCTAACACTACGGGCAATTTAGCATGGCCAATTCACCTGACCCTGCACATCTTTGGACTGTGGGAGGAAACCGGAGCACCCGGAGGAAACCCACGCAGACACGGGGAGAACGTGCAAACTCCACACAGTCAGTCGCCTGAGGCGGGAATTGAACCCGGGTCTCAGGCGCTGTGAGGCAGCAGTGCTAACCACTGTGCCACCGTGCCGCCAAATGTAGGGGAATGGGTCTGGATGGGTTGCGCTTCGGCAGGTCGGTGTGGACTTGTTGGGCCGAAGAGCCTGTTTCCACACTGTAAATGTAATCTAATCTAATCTACATCTGGGATATTTCTCAATATTTAACTCTTTGTTTCTTTGTAACTGGTTCTAGCAGATTCGTTTCTGGAATTGTTGAGGATGTCTGCACTACGTTTTGATTGTGTTAAGTTTCATTTCCAATTTTGAATCAATTGCAAAGTACTTAATACTAAAATTTATTCGTTAAAGTTGTAAATGATTGCCCCTTAATTAGAAAATTATCACCCTCCTGATTTCTTAATATCACAATCTGTTTCGATAGACATCACCATGCCTTCAAACATCAAATTTCACTGGCACATGCGATCGGACACAAGGGTCAGGTATTTGCTTGAGGGCAAGCAGGGTTAGCAGGGGAAATTTTCTTCGCTTAGCGTCGTCGAGATCTACAGCACAGAAAAAGGCCCTCCAGCCCATTGTGTCTGTACCAGTCAAAAATAACCACCTCATGCTGAGCCAACTTCTGTGCGGGTTTTGAGATCATTCTGTGAGATCAAAGAGATGGATGCGCAAGATGCCCTGAAGTAGCCATTAACTAGGAACAGGGGAGCAGCAGTTGACCAACCATCTCCTCAAGTATATCCCACCATTCATGACTGATCTGCAGGCCGGCTCCATTTATCTGTCTTTGCTCCATATCCCTGGATATCCTAGCTAACAAAATCTATCAGTCTCAGTCTAGAGAGTTGCAATTGACCTGCCTCAGCAATGAATCAAAACTGTAAATGATATTAATATTTTCAGCATCTTTTCAGTACATTTGCAACATTTATGATGTCTCCGCGTACAACAGTATTCTTAAAAATCGCCCAACATCAGGTTATCGTCCAGCGGGACAGCATCCTGGGTCATTGAGGCGCATTACCATCTTGCTTGTTGAGTCTCATTGCAGTCGCAATAATTATATGAATAAATATGTTTTAATAATCAAATTGATTGTGTGTTCTTATTTATAAAGTATTGCAATGAAATTATTTTTCAGTGAGGAAGTTGTTGGAATATATCTCAACACCTTCTAATGAAAAGTTTCCTGAATTGAACAGTAAACTTATTCAGGAGGCTCATTGTAATTTGCTTTAAGTCTATGTTGACTCTCTGAACCGGAGGACAGCAAGACAATGGATCTACATATTAAGGCTCTTGTGATCCAGTGGTGGTACTCCTATCGCTGGGCGAGGAAATCTGACTTCCAAGTCCCATCTGCTTCAGAGGTGTGTCCTCACATCTCTGAACAGGTTGATTAAAAATACTTTTCAAAAGCTAGAAACAGAAAATGTTGAGCAAAGCTGAGGGCTGATGTTGTCATCCAGGAGGTATCTAAGCATCAACTCACACCTGAACCACAAAGGCAGTCGTATTGATCACAAAGGCTGCACTTTCCAATTCCGTCACCTCCGCCTCTTAAAAGGATAAGGACAACAGAGACATGAGGGCATCATTATCGACAAGTTCCCCAGTACGACAAACGCTATCCTGACTTGGATGTCTATCACTGCCTCTTTACTGTTACTAGGTTGAAATTCTGCAACTCCTCAACATCATTGCAAGTGTCCTTACACACCATGGGAGCTGAAAATGTGTTGCTGGAAAAGTGCAGCAGGTCAGGCAGCATCCATGGAGCATGAGAATCGACGTTTCGGGCATGAGCCCTTCTTCAGGAATGAGGAAAGTGTGTCCAGTAGGCTAAGATAAAAGGTAGGGAGGAGGGACTTGGGCGAGGGGTGTTGGAAATACGATAGGTGGAAGGAGGTCAAGGTGAGGGTGATAGGCCGGAGTGGGGGTGGGGGCGGAGAGGTCAGGAAGATGATTGCAGGTTAGGAAGGCGGTGCTGAGTTTGAGGGATTTGACTGAGACAAGGTGGGGGGAGGGGAATGGGCTACTGTTCACAAAAATAGCTCACCACTCGCTTCTCCCACAATGGAGTAGATCCTTTCAGCATCCACTCTGTCACTCACCCCCAGGATCTTATAGATTTCAAAGTTTCAGCAATGTGCAGTGGTGGATTCTAATTGGAGTTTCACTTGAGCAGGTACAACGTATTATGAGGGGATGTGATCCAAATATTGCTTTTTAAAAATATTATGTGTACCTATTTAAACATACCTTCTACTTCTGGTACAACAACAACAAAGTAGCACCTATAAGGAGCAGGGAGCTTGGATGAAGTCACAGTGTGGAGAAACATCAGGGAGGTCACATGGGCCTAGTTTGTACCTGCAATTGCACAATTGTTTATATTTTTAAAGTTCAGTCAGATCGTCTTTGTCCTGCCTGAACAGCAATGGCCTATTGCTGTCTCTCTCTTTCTTTGAAAGCACATTGTTTTCGTGCAGAGTTAAAAATCCATCAGCAGTCATAGAGTCATAGAGATGTACAGCATTGAAACAGACCCTTCGGTCCAACCCGTCCATGCCGACCAGATATCCCAACCCAATCAAGTCCCACCTGTCAGCACCCGGCCCATATCCCTCCAAACCCTTCCTATTCATATATCCATCCAAATGCCTCTTAAATGTCGCAATTGTATCAGCCTCCACCACTTCCTCTGGCAGCTCATTCCATACACGTACCACCCTCTGCGTGAAAAAGTTGCCCCTTAGGTCTCTTTTATATCTTTCCCCTCTCACCCTAAAACTATGCCCTCTAGTTCTGGACTCCCCCACCCCAGGGAAAAGACTTTGCCTATTTGTCCTATCCATGCCCCTTATAATTTTGTAAACCTCTATAAGGTCACCCCTCAGCCTCCGACGCTCCAGGGAAAACAGCCCCAGCCTGTTCAGCCTCTCTCTGTAGCTCAGATCCTCCAACCCTGGCAACATCCTTGTAAATCTTTTCTGAACCCTTTCAAGTTTCACAATATCTTTCCGATAGGAAGGAGACCAGAATTTCACGCAATATTCCAACAGTGGCCTAACCAATGTCCTGTACAGCCGCAACATGACCTCCCAACTCCTGTACTCAATACTCTGACCAATATAGGAAAGCATACCAAAGGCCTTCTTCATTATCCTATCTACCTGCGACTCCACTTTCAAGGAGCTATGAACCTGCACTCCAAGGTCCCTTTGTTCAGCAACACTCCCTAGGACCTTACCATTAAGTGTATAAGTCCTGCAAAGATTTGCTTTCCCAAAATGCAGCACTTCGCATTTAGCTGAATTAAACTCCATCTGCCACTTCTCAGCCCATTGGCCCATCTGGTCCAGATCCTGTTGTAATCTGAGGTAACCCTCTTCACTGTCCACTACACCTCCAATTTTGGTGTCATCTGCAAACTTACTAACTGTACCTCTTATGCTCGCATCCAAATCATTTATGTAAGTGACAAAAAGTAGAGGGCCCAGCACCGATCCTTGTGGCACTCCACTGGTCACAGGCCTCCAGTCTGAAAGACAACCCTCCACCACCACCCTCTGTCTTCTACCTTTGAGCCAGATCTGTATCCAAATGGCTAGTTCTCCCTGTATTCCATGAGATCTAACCTTGCTAATCAGTCTCCCATAGGGAACCTTGTCGAACGCCTTATTGAAGTCCATATAGATCACATCTACTGCTCTGCCCTCATCAATCTTCTTTGTTACTTCATCAAAAAACTCAATCAAGTTTGTGAGACATGATTTCCCACACACAAAGCCATGGTGACTATCCCAAATCGGTCCTTGCCTTTCCAAATACATGTACATCCTGTCCCTCAGGATTCCCTCTAACAACTTGCCCACCACCGAGGTCAGGCTCACCGGTCTATAGTTCCCTGGCTTGTCCTTACCACCCTTCTTAAACAGTGGCACCACGTTTGCCAACCTCCAGTCTTCCGGCACTTCACCTGTGACTATCGATGATACATATATCTCAGCAAGAGGCTCAGCAATCATTTTTGAAACTTTATTGCTGGAACAGCACAGCAGGTCAGGCAGCATCCAGGGAACAGGAGATTCGACGTTTCGGGCACAGGCCCTTCTTCAGGAAACCCTGAAGAAGGGCCTGTGCCCGAAACGTCGAATCTCCTGTTCCCTGGATGCTGCCTGACCTGCTGTGCTGTTCCAGCAATAAAGTTTCAACTTTGATCTCCAGCATCTGCAGACCTCACTTTCTCCGCTCAGCAATCATTTCTCTAGCTTCCCACAGAGTTCTCGGTACACCTGATCAGGTCCTGGGGATTTATCCACCTTTAACCGTTTCAAGACATCCAGCACTTCCTCCTCTGTAATCTGGACATTTTGCAAGATGTCACCATCTATTTCCCTACAGTCAATATCTTCCATATCCTTTTTCACAGTAAATACTGATGCAAAATATTCATTTAGTATCTCCCCCATTTTCTGTGGCTCCACACAAAGGCCGTCTTGCTGATCTTTGAGGGGCCCTATTCTCTCCCTAGTTGCCCTTTGGATTCTCCTTAATTCTATTTGCCAAAGCTATCTCATGTCCCCGTTTTGCCCTCCTGAGTTCCCTCTTAAGTATACTCTTACTTCCTTTATACTCTAAGAATTCACTCGATCTATCCTGTCTGTACCTGACATATGCTTCCTTCTTTTTCTTAACCAAACCCTCAATTTCTTTAGTCATCCAGCATTTCCTATACCTACCAGCCTTCCCTTTCACCCTGAAAGGAATATACTTTCTCTGTATTCTTTTTATCTCATTTCTGAAGGCTTCCCATTTTCCAGCCGTCCCTTTACCTGCGAGCATCTGCCTCCAATCAGCTTTTGAAAGTTCTTGCCTAATACCGTCAAAATTGGCCTTTCTCCAATTTAGAACTTCAACTTTTAGATCTGGTCTATCCTTTTCCATAACTATTTTAAAACAAATAAAATTATGGTCGCTGGCCCCAAAGTGCTCCCCCACTGACACCTCAGTCACCTGCCCTGCCTTATTTTCCAAAAGTAGGTCAAGTTTTGCACCTTCTCTAGTAGGTACATCCACATAATGAATCAGAAAATTGTCTTGTACACACTTAAGAAATTCCTCTCTACCTAAACCTTTAACACTATGGCAGTCCCGGTCGATGTTTGGAAAGTTAAAATCTCCTACCATAACCAACCTATTATTCTTACAGATAGCTGAGATCTCCTTACAAGTTTGTTTCTCAATTTCCCTCTGACTATTGGGGGGTCTATAATACAATCCCAATAAGGTGATCATCCCTTTCTTATTTCTCAGTTCCACCCAAATAACTTCCCTCGATGTATTTCCAGGAATATTCTCCCTCAGCACAGCTGTAATGCTATCCTTTATCAAAAATGCCACTCCCCCTCCTCTCTTGCCTCCCTTTCTATCCTTCCTGTAGCATTTGTATCCTGGAACATTCAGCTGCCAGTCCTGCCCATCCCTGAGCCATGTTTCCGTAATTGCTATGATATCCCAGTCCCATGTTCCTAACCATGCCCTGAGTTCATCTGCCTTCCCTGTTAGGCCCCTTGCATTGAAATAAATGCAGTTTAATTTATTAGTCCTACCATGTCCCTGCCTGCCTTGACTGTTTGACTCATGTCTGTTCTCAGCTGTACCCGTCTCAGATCGATCTCTTTCCTCATTATCTCCCTGAGTCCCACCCCTCCCCCTCCCCCTCCCACCCTACTAGTTTAAATCCTCCCAAGCAGTTCTAGCAAATTTCCCTGCCAGTATATTAGTCCCCTTCCAATTTAGGTGCAATCCGTTCTTCTTGTACAGGTCACTTCTACCCCAAAAGAGATTCCAATGATCCAAAAATATGAATCCTTCTCCCATACACCAGCTCCTCAGCCATGCATTCATCTGCTCTATCCTCCTATTCCTGCCCTCACTAGCTCGTAGCACTGGGAGTAATCCAGATATTACTACCCTTGAGGACCTCCTTTTTAAATTTCTACCTAACTCTCTGTAATCTCCCTTCAGAGTCTCAACCTTTTCCCTTCCAATGTCGTTGGTTCCAATGTGGACAATGACCTCCTGCTGGCCCCTCTCCCCTGTGAGAACATTCTGTACCCTCTCTGAGATATCCTTGATCCTGGCACCATGGAAACAACACACCATTCTGATTTTTTGCTGCTGGCCAGAGAAACGTCTATCTGTACCTCGGACTACAGAATCCCCTAACACAATTGATCTCTTGGAAGCCGAAGTACCCCTCGTTGCATTAGAGCCAGTCTCAATATCAGAATCTTGGCTGTTCGTGCTACGTTCCCCTGAGAATCCATCACCCCCTACATATTCCAAAACGGCATCCCTGTTTGAAATGGGTATATCCACAAAAGACTCCTCCTCTAGTTGCCTAACTCTCTTACCCTTCCTGGAGTTAACCCATCTATGTGACTATCTGAGACTTTCCCCCCTGCCCATAACTGCCATCCATCACATACTGTTGCTGTTGCAAATTCCTCATCGCTTCTATTTGTCTCTCCAACCAATCCACTTGATCTGATAAGATTTGCATCCAACAGCATTTATGGCAGATATAATCCGCAGTAATCCTTAAACTCTCTTTAAAAACCTCTCACATCTGACAAGAAGTACATATCACTGTAAAGGCCATTTTTGCTCCTTCACAATCTACAGACCCAGAAAATAACACCATCTTATTCCTCTACAAACACTGCCACAGGTTAAATTAATAGCTATGGCTTATATTTTAAGTTTAATCAAGAGACTTATCTCCAAAAACATATAATCAAGAAAGAATCCACTGTACCCACTACTGCAGCCTTTCTCTTGGACAGACTTAAAACAACAATTAACTTATCTGATTCTGTGCTGTGAACTTCGCCCAACAGTTCCTCCAAGATTAGTTGTGAATTTCACTGTTTGTTAATTTTCCCAGACACATTCCGATGTCCAGCGACACATGAATTCAAACAGCAAAGGAAGTAACTGTGCAGGTTTTCTCTCTCTCTCTCTCTCTCTCTCTCCTGCACTGTCCTCACCATTCGTGAAAAATTCCAGGAAAGCATTCTTTCGAGTTTACCTCACTGTTTGAAGCAAAGGGGGTTCAGACAACTACAGCTGTTCCAGGAGGATAATCCAGGGCCAGCAGCTTGTGTTTGAGACTTTGGAAACTGAATGCCATTTGAGGCAATGTGTGCTTGATTCCATGTTCATTAGATTGGCCATTACTTGTCCAAAGTACTTTAAAGTTTGTACTACTTAGAGTATTTTCTTGTTGTCTTCTCCCCAGTGTATGTGTGTGTGTTTTTTTAAAGTAGAAATGTATGTATTTGAGAGAAAGGGAGGACTGCAGATGCTGGAGAAATGAGTCAAAAAGTGTAGTGCTGGAAAAGCAGCAGGTCAGGTAGTATCTGAGGTGCAGGAGAATTGACGTTTTGGACATTAGGTCTTCATTCCTGATGAAACGTCGATTCTCCTGTGCCTTGGATACTGCCTGACCTGTTGTGCTTTTCCAGCACCACACTTTTCAACATGTAGGTATTAGAGTACTCCAAACTGTAAATAATCTTTGCATGTTGAGTAAGTTTGTTTACGGTAGTAAATCAGTTATCTGTTGTTGGTTAATGAAATCTCCAGAACTACTACTTGATATTGAACCTGATACAGTTTGAGATCTATATAATTGCTCCGATCATCAACCTGGTTACATTTACAATTTGTTGTGACCATTGGAGGAGTGGCACTAGAAAAGAAACATAGGAACAGGAGTAGGCCATTCAGCCCCACAAGCCTGTTCTACCATTCACTGAGACCATGGCCTAACTCCATGTGCCTGCCTTTGGCCCATGTACCTTAGTACCTTTGCTCAATAAAAAATATTGATCTCAGATTTAAATTAGCAACTGATCTAGCATCAACTGTTATTTGTGGAAGAGAGTTCCAAATATCTACCACCTCTTATGTGTAGTAGTGCTTCTGAACATCTCTCCTAAATGCTTTGGCCCTAATACTCAGACTATGGCCCCGAGTTCTAGAATCCCTAAACAGTGGAATACTGTGAAACACCCTGTCTTTTCTGTAAAAATATTGAAAACTTCAATCAAACATCCCATAACCTTCTGAATTCTAGGGAAAACAGGCCCAATCTCTCCACATAACCAAAACCCCGAAATCCAGGTATCATTCTTTTAAACCTATTGAACAAAGGGCCAATCTAACCTTGGTCTTAATGAGGCATTGGTCAGGCCACTTTTAGAATACTGCATTCAATGCATCTTTCCTAGATCTCCCTGCTCTAGGAAAGATGCTGTTAAACTTGAAAGGGTTTAGAAAGGTTTTATAAGAATGTTGCCAGAGTTGGAGGACTTGAGTTATAAGGAGAGGTTGAATAGCCTGGGGGGTGTACTTAGAGGTTTGTAACATCATGGGGGACACGGAATAGGGTATATAGGCAAGGTCATTTCCCCAAATGGGGGAATCCAAAACTAGAGGGCATAGATTTAAGGTGAGAGGGGAAAGATTTAAAAGGGTCTAAGGAGGCAAATTTTCATGCAGTGGGTGTTGCGTGTATGAAATGAACTGCCAGAGGAAGTGGTGGAGGCTGGTACAATAACAATATTTAAAAGGGTATATGAATAGGAAGGGTTTGAAAGGATATGGGCCAGGTGCTGGCAAATGGGACTCGATTAATTTAGGATATCTGGTTGGCTCGGATGAGTTGGAGCATGCTGTACCTCTCTGTGACATACTGAAAATATGTTATGTTTGAGTTAGGAGGTACATGTTTGAAGTGCTTCACTCTCTAAATAAATGTTTAACTGAGTAATGATTGACCCCATGCTTTCATTCACCAGCTGGCTTTCTGGAATATCTCACTTCTATCTGGCTGTACCGAGGCTGCCTTATTTAATGCTACAATTATAAAGGAACGTTTAACTGATTGTGGCACTTTTGTGTTTCAGAGAGAAGTCATTATACAATCACAATTCAGCCATTGATTCGTTCTTTTTTGCACTGCCTGCAGCAGCTTTTCTACACGTCAGTAATGTCCACATGTTAAAAGCATTTCGCTGGCAGTGAAAGGTGCTGTATAAATATGAGTTCAAGATGATAATGTCGAACCTCCCTCATGAGTTCACTCATGGTTATGTCAAACAGTAAGCTCAGCTTCAGAGATCGGGAGTCCCAGAAGGCTAGGTACAGGCAATGCTTCCTCTTTCCATTGTGCTCCCTCTGTCAAGCTCGTTAAACGGAATACTCCTCTGGGAATGATTTCCCAAATTGCCTGTATATGCCATCTGCTGCTGCCACCTTCTCTTCCAGCTTTAATTGATCCCCTAGCGTACACATCTCCTCTTCAAATTCTCCAAACTAGATTGTCAGTTTAAGTCAACACAAGGTCACCTCCTGCCTTACGTCATCTCTTCAATTCCCGCCACTTTTAATGTCTGCAAGCCCAGGTCCCCAACAACAAACTCCTCCCCATGGACAACGATCCAATCTGAAGGAGACACAAGGTTCTCAAGGGAGACCTAAGCAGAAAATGAAGGAGACATCACAGGCATGGTTATGTTTCTCATGTTTTGGCAGCAGTTTGCTCCAGTTTAAGAGAGCAAAGGAACCTTGGTTTTTTAGGTGGGGATTACATGGGCATGTACAGTACAACTCACAGCAGTACAAAAGCAAAGCACATTCTGGAAGTCTGAGAACAGAAATTCTGGGGGAAGGCCTCTAGACCAGGCAGCAGCCATGCAGGGAAACAGAATTAATATTCCAGGTCAATGTGGAATGTTAGATGACAGATTGTCAAACATTTGGCACTGTCTCTCTCCATACATACTGCCAGACATCCTGAGCTTTTCTGGCAATTCTTGGTCTTCCTTCAATTCACATCCAAAAGTTTTTATTCCCACTTTCCCAGGTCCAATGGTTTTACTCTGGATATCAATAACCCAAGACAGTTCCAGCAATAGAATGTGCTCAATGTTCTTTATTGAAGCAAAATGCACTTTCAAAATGTTGTAATAACTTACCCATACACTGCTTGCAATCACAAGTGAGACCATTTAAATGGAACAAAAGCAGAAATTGCTGGAGAAACTCAGCAGGTCTGTGTTGTGGGGAAAATCACCAACCTCGGAGTCAGAGTCGGGGTTCAACGACACAGTTTATTGTACAAGGAAATACTGGACTCCAGGGAGAGAGAGACATCAACAGCACAGTGGTCACCTGTGAGTTTTCCCTCCCCCGGAGCACATGTCAAGACACTGTTATACCTCTTGTGATACAATAGTTAGTGATGAGATTATTGTCTTTGTAACATAGTTTGTTTATGGTAAACATTGCAGAATCGTTGATAGTTTTGATGCAGTCAGTGTCAGTTCCAGTGCAGCCTTTGTTATTTCAGCGCAGTTGTCAGTTTCAGCGCAGACATTGTCAGTTTCAATGTCTGCATGGAACTCCATTATTGTAGTAATGGGCGCTAATCACTCTTCCTGAGATGGATGATTATTGCAGCCCTGGCTATTAGCACTTTGTATTGAGTCCATATCAGACTGTTAGCATTTCTATCGAAGGTGTTGGCTGGACCCAGACACTTCGGCGGGCAGAGTACGTTACTTGTATATATTCTCTCCCCCACCCACCTTAAACTAATCAACCAGGTTGTGAGTGCATTGTGCTGGCATTCTGGTGGCCCCAGGCAGTGTCTGTGTTTGCTGTGCTGTCTCTCTCCATATTGTGGTCCGATGGCCATCTTATGTGTCAAGTAGCCAATTGATGGCTCAGCAGCCAACTTGTGTGTCCATGTGCCTAGTGTCACCCTGCCCCTTGCCATCTCCCACTTCACACTCCCCTTTGTGATCAAGGAGGCGACTTTGGAGATCTCCCACAGACCACCCAATTCACACGTAGAGGTAGGTCATCTCTAGGAATGCCTCCTCCCGAGGGGTATCATGGAGTGCCAATTTTGTTGAGGACTCTTCTGTGGTGACACTTGCTGCTGGTACAGTTCTCGTCGGTAGCACCTTACAGCAGAGATTTAAACACCCGAGGCACACACAGAATACCAGCATAAGTGCAATGTGGAGAACTATCCCAGTGTGCGAAATAAGGTCCCCAAGATTAACTAGCAACCAGTTTAGTCAGCTGTCTGTAATTGTGGCTCCCTGTTGAAAATTATCCAGCTGGTCTTGGATATTCTTGATGGCTTCTGTAATGTTATAAGAGGTGTCAATAACATGGGCAATATAATTGTCACCAATAATTGTACAAACTCCCCCTTGCTGTGCTAATTGATAATCCACCATGTAGCGTGTCTGCTGTGTGTAGAGTCTGAGTTCAGCCAGCTCTGTGTTAATTGCTTCCAGAGCTTTCGATGTATTATTGCCTAAGATAGTCAGGCCACGTAGAAGGTAATTTGGGTTTTTAGCGCTGACAACCCCAGCTGCACCCCCCCCAAAGATAGCAATCCCAAGAATTCATATCCCAGTGATGACCCCAAAGTTGTGGGGATCTGCCAGTCAGTACAGAACTCCTGACTGATGGAGCAGGTCACTATCTTTCTCCAAACATGTCCCCCGCTGGGGCATGGTACAGTAAGGGGTGCAATTGTCCCAATTGCAAACAGGTTTGGGAGGTCTGGGGTGTTTGTCGCATAAGTCCCCTTGAATAGAAAAGCAAATCCCTTCGCTGCTCAGTAATAGACACTGTCCTGTCCTTCCGTCTGTCTGTCCATCCTTGTCACCCCTGATTCTCTAGATGCCCTGACCCCCAGCTGGTATTGAACGGGTACGTCCATGTGGCAGTGCTGACATGGGTGCCATTACACTGACCACATATGAACTGTCTGCCCGCAGTGACATTCAAGCATGCCTGCTCACTGCAGGTGCAGGTGAATTGTCCCCTGGTGACTGTACAGCGCTGGTAAATGCACTGTGTCTGGACGCATGAATAGTTTTTGGTAACCAGGGCATAAACACCTCCCCATCCCTGCCCTGTGAAACAGAGTGGGTAAGCACCGGGTTTTAAATGGGTCTTGCATTCCCTAGGCTGGGGAACCCAGCTCCATGGGCTGGTGGTCCTGCCCAGCTGCACACATCTACCCTGGAGTCCCCATTTGTATTTCCCTATCTGCCGTTTACATGGCGCTCCTGAAGTGTCCACTGTATACGGATGAAGAGGGGTCCACACTGGGGTGGCCACAGATAGGGATTCTATTAATGGCACCAGTGGGTCGCAGACAGTTCGGTTCCCATGGAAACTTAGGTAGGTTTTATAGAAGAGGTTATCCTCAAATCCTGACATAGTCCCGCCAGTCGTGACACTTAAACACAGTAAAATACATACAGGCATATACATTTTTGCAGTTAAATAAAGTTATCAGTCAAAGTTTTTGTTTTCGTCAGGAGGGGCAGTTGTGCTTCTGTGTGGTTTGTTCTGTTGTGTTTTCGGTATTCCCCCCGGGATGACCGTCTTGTCCGCCGTTCCTGTCTGCACCTGGGGAATGACATTAGTTTGGTCACAGGAGTCTTTAAACGGTTTTAGTTGGGTCCAGTGCTTCCATGTGCCTTTTTCTTTAATGCCCAGGCAGGTCCAGGTGGCACCACCTATTACCACGTTTCATGACCAATTCCATTTTAGGGCAAAGCCTGGTTTGTTGGGCAATGCTCGCACCAGGACACGGCTTCCCGCTGCTGGGACCTCTGGGAAGATTCCGAGTTCCCCAGCCTTATCCTTTTTGTCCTGTTTATCAATTACAGATTTCCGCATCGCTTTCAATTGGACGCTTAATTCTATCACATATCGCCGAATTTTGTCTTTTAGTGGATTCACATCGGTGCCACCTGTGATTATTGTCTCTAGCAATTGCATTGCTCGCCCGGGGGTCATTAATTCATATGGTATTGGCCCGGTTGCCTGATTTGTGGTGGTTCTTAATCTCATTAGTCTGGCTGGCAGCACTTCGGCCCACGTTCTGCCTGAGGTTTGCGTAGCCTTAGCTAAAGTAGTTTTGAGCATTCTATTCATTCTCTCCACCATCCCTGAGCTCTGGGGGTGATAGGGAATGAGAAATTTTTGTCAAATGCTGGGTAATTGGCAGACAGTCTTCATGACTTTGACTGTAAAATGCGTCCCTTGGTTGGAGTCGATCTGGAGGAGTACCCCCCCACCTCGGGATTACTTCCACCACTAATATTCTGGCTACAATGGTCGCAGTGCAGCTTTTGGTTGGGAATGTTTCTGCCCACCGGGTGAGTTGGTCAAGATGACCAGGCAGTATGTTTTCCCACGGGAAGGTGATAGTGGCCCTGTAAAATCCACCTGAAGGTGCTCCCAGGGTCCCCTAGGTCTGGGCTGGTGTCCCATCTTAACTTTTATGGGTCTCCCACTTCAAATCTCAACCTTTGCGTGGGAGGGGGGGCTACCCCTCATAACAACTGGTTTAGGGCAGGGTCTTTGAGACAGCCACTACCTTGTCCTCTAGCTGTTTCAGCACAAGCAGCAGGTTCTCACAACAGTCAATACAGTTAAACACATATTCTCCGTGGACTTGCACTTTAAAAATTTTTAACTCAGTACTGTAGCAAATTAGACATTACAATCAGTATACCTTTTAAACTGTGTATTTGGTCCAGTCTGACTCTTCCTGTTTGCAGGTACAAATTGGTTCCTACCCCGGCTCCCCAATCATGGCCTTCGACCAGGGCACCGATAATAAGAACCCTGCTCGCAGAACCAATTGTTGTGGGGAAATCACCAGTCTCAGAGTCAGAGTCGGGATTCAGTGACAGAGTTTATTGTACAAGGAAATACCAGAGCTCCAGGGAGAGAGCGAGACACCCAACAGCACAGTGGTCAGCTGCGACTCTTCTCTCCCCCTGGAGCACATGTCAAGATACTTTTATACATCTCGTGATACAATAGGTCAGTGATGAGGTTATTGTCTTTGTAACATGATTTGTTTATTTTTCACATTGCAGAATCGTTGATAGTTTTGATGTAGTCATTATCAGTTCCAGCACAGCCTTTTGTTACATTTACATTGCAGCCATTGTCCATTTCAGCGCAGATATTGTCAGTTTCAGGGTCCACGTGGAACTCCATTGCTGTAGTAATGGGCGCTAATCACTCTTCCTGAGAAGGACGATTACTGCAGCCCTGGTTATTAGCATTTTGTATTGAGTCCGTATCAAGCTGTTGGCATTTCTATCAAAGGTATTGGCTGGACCCAGACACTTCGACGGGCAGTATATGCTACTCATGTGTATTCTCTCCCCCACCTGCCTTAGATCATCACCAGGCTTTGTACGTTTTCTCCTCATTTAATTTAACTTAATTCAGCCAACCCAGCAAATTCCAGCTTAATACCTGCACGTTTTCCCAGTGTTCCAGTGGGTGAGGTTTGGACAAAGCGGAATTTTACTTTAATTTGTTCCAATCTTCTACTGATTTTTTTATTTCAAAAATATACGTTATTCATAAAAGTATATATCTATCACTCTGTCTCTATTTACACACAGTCACAAACGCTGTTCGGTTCCGTAAGTAGCGTGTCAAGGAAACAAACAAACCTTGGGGTTTGGCTCCATCCAAACAAACCAAAGTCACCTCTTCCTGGAACCAGATTATATTTACATGCATTTGAGGCACCAGAGTGGTCTAATAACTGAATGGACCCCCCCCCCCCGTATAACTTCAGCAGGAAGGCCTCAGACGGTGCTCTTTCCCCTTTGCCCCAAGCTTTTGTGTGTTCCTCAGCACGTAGTCCTGGAATGTGCCAGTCTGCAACACTCGGTGGAGTTCAACTCCTTGTTCTGGGAGACCAACAATTTTCAGGCAGACATAGAACACAGGACATAGAACATAGAACAGTACAGCTCAGTGCAGGCCCTTCAGCCCTCAATGTTGTGCCGGCCTTTTCTTCTACTCTAGGATCAGACTAACCTACATACCCTTCATTGTACTAACTTCCATGTGTCTATCCAAGAATCACTTAAACGTCCCTAATGTCTCCGACTCTACCACCACCGCTGGCAGTGCATTCCACACACCCACCACTCTCCGACCTCCAGCTACCTTAAAGTGATACCTCCTCATGATAGAGATTTCCATCTTGAGAAAAAGTCTCTGGCTATCCACTCTATCTGTGCCTCTCATTATCTTGTACACCTCTATCAAGTCACCTCGCATCCTTCTTTGCTCCAATGAGAAAAGCTCCCTCAACCTTTCTTCATAAGACACACCCTCCAGTCCTGGTAAATTTCCTGTGTACCCTCTCTAAAGATTCCATATCCTTCCTATAATGAGGCAACCAGAACACAACATTTCAAGTATGGTCTAACCAGGGCTCTATAGAGCTGCAGCATAACCTCATGGCTCTTACACTCAATCCCATCCCCCAGTTAAATACTTTCCCAAACTGTCTGCTCCTATCCCTCTCCATGAGTATAATAAAGGCCATGGAGTTGTGATCACTATCACTGAAATGCGCTCCCACTGAGAGATCTGACACCTGGCATGGTTCGTTACCAAGCACCAAATCCAATATGGCCTCCCCTCTAGTCAGCCTATCTACATATTGAGTCAGGAACCCTTCCTGGACACACCTGTCAAAAACTGCTCCATCCAAACTATTTGAACTAAGGTGGTTCCAATCAATATTACAGGAGTTAAAGTCATCCATCACAACAACCCTGGTCCTGCTGCATCTTACCAAAGTCTGCCTCCCAATCTGCTCCCCCGTGTGTCTGTTGCTATTGAAGGATCTGTAGAAAACTCCCAATAAAATGACTGCTCCTTCCCTGTTTCTGACTTCCACCCATACTGACTCAGTAGACAAACCCTCCTCGACAACCTTCCCTGTGAAACTATCCCTGATTAACAATACCACTCCTCCACCTCTTTCACCTTCCCCCACTATTGCTTTTGAATCATCTAAACATCCAACAATCATTCCTGTCCCTGTGATATCCAAGTCTCCATAATGGCCACTACACCATAGACCAAAGATACCCAGCTGACTTGACTTATTTCAATTTTGCCTCCTCCAGCTCAATTCACTCTTCCCTTTTTCCTTGGTTCCTTTTCCTCTGAGACATCTTTCTCTTGTGTTTATTTCTTCAGTTTTATTCGTTCTTCACTTAATTCCTGCATTTCTTTGTCTACTCTCTTTTGCCATTTTTCTCCCTCCTCATTCGATGTGCAGGCCAGGTGAATTGGCCAAGCTAAATTACCCGTAGTGTTAGGTGCACTGGTCAGAGGGAAATGGGTCTGGGTGGGTTACTCTTCGGAGGGTCGGTGTGGACTTGTTGGGCCGAAGGGCCTGTTTCCACACTGTAGAGAATCTAGTCTAATCTAATTCGGACAGTCTCTCTCTCTCTCTCCTTTCTAAGTCTACTATGCATCTTCCAAATAAAGCATTAAATTGAGGTACCATTTTGCCCTGTCAAATAGATTTTGAAAGTCCCACTGCACTATTTTTCAGTAGAAGAAGAGTTCAGGCCAGTGCTAATCCTAACCCTTAAATTATACTGAGAAACAGATTATCCAGGTTTATGGACAGCACAGTGGCTCAGTGGTTAGCACTGCTACCTTCACAGTGCCAGGGACCCAGGTTTGATTCCAGCCTTGTGTGACTGTATGGATTTTGTGTGTTTTCCCTGTGTCTGTGTGGGTTTCCTCCCACTGTCAGGCTAGGTGGATTGGCCATGCTAAATTTCCCATGGTGTCCAGGAATGTGCAGGTTAGCCATGGTAAATGGAGGTTAATAGAGTCTGGGTGTGGTGTGCTTCGGAGGATTGGTGTGGACTTGATGGGCTGAATGGCCTTTTTCTGCACTGTACGGATCCTATGATTCTCTAGTTACCATAGGAGCTTGCTGTGCACAAATGCCACCTTGTGTCCTTCATTGTGATTACACCTCATAGAAGTACTTCACTCACCCGGTATGGAGGAGGCAGGGTGGGTGGCACAGTGGCACAGTGGTTAGCACTGCTGCCTCACAGCGCCAGAGACCCGGGTTCAATTCCCGCCTCAGGCGACTGACTGTGTGGAGTTTGCACGTTCTCCCCATGTCGGCATGGGTTTCCTCCGGGTGCTCCGGTTTCCTCCCATTGTCCAAAGATGTGCAGGTTAGGTGAATTGGCCATGCTAAATTGCCCGTAGTGTTAGGTAAGGGGTAAATGTAGGGGTATGGGTGGGTTGTGCTTCGGCGGGTTGGTGTGGACTTGTTGGGCCGAAGGGCCTGTTTCCACACTGTAAATGTAATCTAATCTAAACCTCCTCGTGTGTCTGCTCCTGGGCCTGGCCAAACTGGCCATAAACAGGTCGAGGCAGTGGGCCGTGGAGGGGGTCGTTAAGGCCGACTGCCTGCCCCTCTTCCGCGGTTACGTTAGAGCCGGGGTGTCCTTGGAGAAGGAGCACGCGGTCTCCACCACACTCTGGAGTTGTTCAGGGAGAGGTGGGCGCCGCAGGGAGTGGAGTGCATTATTTCCCCCTCCAACTCTATTTTGATTTAATCCCTGCCCTCCCCTTCACTGTTTGATCACACAGCATTGCCCTTTTGTGAAGGGCACTGCTTGTTACTGGCCATTCAGATGTTTCCTTTCTTCCTGGTGGTGGAAATTGAATAAAGATTCGTACCTTGTATCTCTCACTGTGTCTCACACCTGCACACACACAACATGGGTGCTTAATAATAAAAAAAGAAGTACTTCACTAACTGTAATACATTTGAGGTGATTGTGAAAGGTGCTATATAAATGCAAGTTTTAAAAAATCTTTCAATATCCTGTGGTAAGAAATTATAAGGAGGGAAAAAAAGGAGAACTGGGAGAAGGAATAAAGGAATAAGGGCCATAACTGCTAATAATTTTAAAACGAAACCTTAAACCCTATAAAAACAGATCAGTCTATTTGTGTTTCTTTTCTCTGCTTCAGTCCTGCCTTGCCTCGAGGAATTATATTCCACATGTGTGAGCTACCGTTCTGTGTATAGCAGCAAGAGTAGTTTTCAGGGACAGACCTCACACCACTTCTTGATCCCTGGATCCATCTGGGGCTGCTCAATCCAATCTCTGAGCTCTTGCCCTGAGCTCTATTGTTGAATCTCCACCTGAAGTCGATAAAAGTCGACATTGTTTTGTCTCATGTTCCTGCTGCCGATTCTGGACAGAGTTTTCCAACTCTGAAAATGGCAGGAGATTAATATCACATTTTTGCCACTGGATCACAGCAATAAATCCTTAACTTGGGAAGATTATTTCAAGATAGAGTGGATTGGAACCTCTCTTGTTAGGGAGTCTTTAAAATGGATCTAAGTCAGATCATAGAATCCCTACATGGCTGAACAAGCCCACACCGACCCTCCGAAGAGTATCCTACCCAGGCTCACCCCACCCCCCACCCCGTAACTCTGTATTTCCCATGGCTAATGCACTTAACCTACCCAGCCCTGAACACTATGGTCAATCCACCTAATCTGCACATTTTTGGATTATGGGAGGAAACCAGAGGAAACCCACGCAGACATGGGGAGAATGTGCAAATTCTACACAGATAGTCGCCTGACGATGGAATCAAACCTGGGTCCCTGGTGCTGTGAGGCAGCAGTGCTAACCATTGAGCCACCGTGCCATCCTTTATTTAGTTATAAAAATGGTGAAATACAAAGCAATGCATGATTCCATTTCTGGATAATGGTATATTTATTCATTCTTTCATCTGTGGGGAATGTTGTTAATAGGTTGATCACCAATTGCCTTTGAATAATCATAGAATCCTATACTGTGGAAGCAGGCCACACTGACCCTCTGAAGAGCATCCTACCCATCAGCACCCTATCCCTTCATTTCCCCCGAGCCTGCACATCTTTGACCTGTGGGAGGAAACCCATGCAGATAACGGAAGAATGCACAGTCACCTGAGGGTGGAATCAAACACAGGTGCCAGGTGCTATGAGGCAGTCGTGCTAACCACTGAGCCACTCTGCTGCCCCAGGACTTGAACTGAGGGTAATTATAGGATAAACCACACTATTGTTTCTCAGGAGACCCACGTCTCCCTGACCAGGTAAGGGGCAGATTAATAAAGGCAGTTAGTGAATCGCATTTAAAAAAGCATACAATTGATAATAGGTTCTCACGTTCGTTGTAAGACTAGCAACATGTCTGAGGTTTATGAATGGAAGCCGTCAGCTATAAATGGGATTTGAACCCGCACCCGGATAACATTATGTGTGCCTTTGGTTTGGTAAAGATAAAGTCGCTACAGTCTCAGAGTGCCACCATCCCACTGAAGGGTGGGGGAGAGAGAGAGAGAGAGAACGTGCGTTATTGATCTTGCAACGGGGGTACTTTAAAAAACATGCTATAAAGCAGCGCAGTAACAAAAGCAAAGCCTTATGGGAAATGTAGCAAGTTAAATTAAAATGTCAGAGCTCTCTCTCCATGGATGCTGCCTGACCCACTGTAATCTCCAGCACTGTTTATTTTCCGTAAATTAAAATGTCATTTAGGTGGAGATGATGTGCTCCAACTCTCCCTCCACCCGTGGTGTCATGGGAGATCCTGACTCCCATTATACTATTTTGAACATATGAAATTAAATTAATTTAAACCAAAGAATTAATTAACCCAGACTAAAAGCCGTAATAAAGGGGCACTGCAACAAAAGACAAAGCCCCATTTGGAACATTTAATTTCAAATACAAATTTGGGTTTGTGCTGTCGTTTGGCACTGCAGCCCCTGTGGCACCCATGGGTCATTGAAGGCGTGAAACATCCCCCTCCCGAGCTGCCAGGCTGTGGACGTACTGACTGTTTCTGGATGATGCTGATCATTAATCAAGCAACACCCTGCGAATCTTTAACAACATAATAAACAAACCCTTCTGAGGGAGTCTTCTGCTCGAACTCTCCCCTCACCTGAGGCGTACTGATCCTCAGGATAAGCCATTGCCTGCCACCTCTCTCTCTATTGCGACAACAGCTCTATGATCTGGTCAGACGATGGCAACTTTACCTTTACTTTAACAGAACCAGGAATCCTGGATTTCTGAGCAGAGATGACATGTTTGCGGAAAACCCGAGAAAAAAAATGAGGATATTCCAAGACGCTAGCAGGAATCGGAACTCAATCCCTGAAGGGAACAGCACTCCGAAAAGCTTATGATTTCAAATAAAGCCGCTGGACTGTAACCTGGTGTTGTGTGAATTCTAACTTTGTTCCTGAAAGAGAGTGAGGCAGAAACCCTCTAATATTTAGAAAGTGCTAGCATATGGACTTGAAATGCAGTAACTTCCAAAGCTATTTCCAAACTTGCAAAGATTATCTCTCAGCACCCCCGGCCCACAAGCCTCATTCCTGATGAAAGGCTTTTGCCTGAAACGTCGACTCCCCTGCTCCTCAGATGCTGCCTGACCTGCTGTGCTTTTCCAGCAACACACTCTACGACTCTGATCTCCAGCATCTGTGGTCCTCACTTTCTCCCGCTTCCAAAGCTACAGCCAAGGTTTTGGGAATTAGGGCTATCTGTCAACACAGATACATGGAGTTCGGTGGTTTAATGATATGAGAAAATCTTTCATTAAACATACTTCAATGTGACTCTTAACATCCAGGTCCAAGCTATCTGTAATGTGATATTGCCACATCAAGCTTCGTGGATAAATTATTGGACGAGGTGAACAACATCTCCACTAAAATAATTTTGCTGATTGGTGGTTTTCCTGTCTTTCTTTCTATTATAAAGAACAATTAGGTGGAGGCGAAGTGAATACCTCATTAATCTAGTTAGATCTGACAGACGTGCAAACACCAGAATCTGGTTTAACTGCTCATTACGTAATAGCTGCAAATGCACATTATTTTTCTCATTCTTTGTCCCACAGGAATCGTTTGGAAGCATTCCCTTTGTCCCTGCATGTCTCAACCTGCAAGCCTTTATCTTCCGCCTTCACCAACCAATAATGTCTGAGGTTTGCAGGCGAGTTATCTTTGCAAATTTCTCCAGCAGAAATGTACCCACCCACACACCCCATCCCCCCAGCACCCAGTGGGTACACGAACCAGGCTTGTGTTAAACTTTGAATTTGAATTCGTTCAAGGCAGAGGATCAGACACGAATGTCTAAACAGGATTGAAGGGCTGAATGGTCTAATGCTGTCCCATGTTCCTATTGGTGTGTACATGTTTTATAGGAGGGCTTTTCTGATTAATTTATAATTTCCTCTTTTCTACGTTTCTACAGTTCTTAACGCTAAAGGGATCAAAGATTATGGAGAGAAAGTGGGAACAGGGGAGAGAGTTAGATAATCAGCCATGATTGGACTGAATGACAGTGCAGGCTCAAAGGGCCAAATGGCCTACTCTTGCTTCTTTTTTTATGGTTTCCATGTTTCTAAATGAGAAATAAAGTTGTTTTAATGGTGTTGGAGAGACTGTGAACACCAGCCCTTGTGGTTTTAGGTACCTGTAATCAGGCATGTTTATACACATGGAGAGAGTGAGGGCTGCAGATGCTGGAGATGGGAGTCAAAGAGTGTGGTGCTGGAAAAGCACAGCCGGTCAGGCAGCATCCGAGGAGCAGGAGAATGAGCCTCATTCCTGATGAAGGGCTTTTGCTTGAAACAGCGACTCTCCTGTTCCTTGGATGCTGCCTGATTGGCTGTACGTTTACAGCACCACACTCTTCAATGTTTATACACACCTCTAGAGCAGGTAGGACCTGAACCCAGGCCCCCTGGTCCAGAGACACGGTCACCATGATAGCTTGCCCCCTCTTAATTTTATTTTGTTCTTTCTTTGCTTTATAACAGGAAGAGTTATCACACACAACCAACAACCTTTCTCTCACTATCAAATCACTCATGGGATTTTTCTACCTGTTAACTTCCATGACTAAATCACCCGTGTTTTCTGCTTGATTAATTTACGTGCAAAACCCTGAGAGCATTGCAATAATGCCAAAGGTGAGGGAGGAGGTCGGGGGTTAAACCAAACCCTAATGATTTTATTAGGTTTTACCAGCTCTCTGGAAATGAGCTTCGCCTGCCTTACACACACAGTCAGAATCATGGAGATGTACAGCATGGAAACAGACCCTTTGATCTAACTTCTCTATGCCGATCAGATATCCTAAATTAATCTAGTCCCATTTGTCAGCGCTTGTTCCATATCCCTCTAAACCCTCCCTATTCATGTACCCATCCAGATGTCTGTTAAATGTTGTAATTGTACCAGCCTCCACCACTTCCTTTGGCAGCTCATTTCATATACGCACCCCACCCTCTGTGTTAAACATTATCTCTGAGGACTCTTTAAATCTTTCCCCTCTCACCTGAAACCTACACCCTCCAGTTTTGGACTCACCTACCCCAGGGAAAAGACCTTGTCTGTTTATCCTATCCATGCCCCTCATGATTTTATAAACCTCTATAAGGTCACCCCTCAGCCTCTGATGCTCCAGGGAAAACAGCCCCAGCCTATTCAGCTTCTCCCTGTAGCTCAAACCCTCCAACCCCGACAACATACTTGTAAATCTTTTCTGAACCCTTTCAAGTTTCATAGCATCCTTCCAATAGGAAGGAGACCACTCTGGCCGGGGATGTGAGTTCATGTCCTGCTCTGGAAACCTGAACAATAAAAGAGTTGCTTCAGTCTAGCACTCATACTGCTCTGTCAGAGCTAATGTTTCTAAGATGACACATCGACCCTGGAATGGACTTAAAAAAAACCATGATTGGGAAGGAGAGCAGGAAAATTCTACCTGCTGTCTTAGCTAACATTTATCCCACAAGCCACTGCTACAGGATTTTCTGGTTCCTGTGACACAGCTGTTTTGTGGAAACTTGCTGAGGGCAAACTGGATTGGTACATTTCCTTATGTTACAACAGCAAGTACACTTCAAATCTGATTCATTGGTGAGGCTACAAAGGAAGATCCTGACATTACGAAAGGCATTCGGGAAGTTAGTCTTTTTAAAAAAAAGTTTTCACACATTGCAGTAGAAAGTGGCAAAGAAGAAATGATGGAAATGAGGGGAGAGTTAAAGACTCCAGTTTTGTGCCTAATGGTTTCAAAACCTGGCTAGTACTGCATACACTCATGTAAAAGCCCAACGTTTTAGCTTTTTTTTAAGGTTAAATTTATGAGGACAACTATTACATGGTAAATACTTCTGAGGGGCTGAAAGTCATGCTACAGTCCAAAATACTGTATCATGAGCAGGAGCCCAATTAATCTCTCATTGAATAAAGGGGAAAAAAATGAGTTATTGTAATTACTGGATAAAGACAATAGAAACAAAAATGAATTAGTAAGCTTTTATTTATACATAAAAAAATTGAAGTAGAAATATAATACGGCTTTAAATCACAATGACATGGTACATCTAAAATTAAATATGCCAAATACAAAAATTCATTAAAATCCTGCAAAAATCACAATGTTCAACATCTTCAGCACTGAATAAAGCTTCATGATCATCAGGATAAATGATATCGTTGTATGGATCCTCTTCAGTTTTGCTGTCTGTAGTTAGAGGGAGCACAGATAATTGTCCCCTGTACCTCCTCCTCATCGTAACATTTATCTACAGGATAATACAATGACTCACAAATGTTAATCTGTTATCTGTGGTTGACTTTTACATGATATTTCAACATTCCAGATTTTTTTGGCCAAAAATAGAAGGTCGGCTCTACATGAGACCAAATTTTACTCGCGTATGTACGGTATATTTATCTCCTGTAAATCATTGGCTATAGTATAAAAGAGCTGGCATAGGCCACCACCTAGTGGATAAACTGCAGACTATCACAAAATGCAACAAATGTAGTGTTGGTTCTTACTGACTATATCTTAGTTTAGTTAGTGCAGTGCCAGTTTTTACTGATAGAACCATCTCCTGGCTTACGTCAGACTTGGTTTAACTAGACTGGCACCTGACACAATTGTACCAGGTGCCAGGTTGGTACAGATAGCCATCTAACTCAGTTAATATTTGCTGAGGGGAAGCATGCAATAAAACATTGAGCAACGTTACGACTACAGAAGAAAGAAGTCATTGCAAGAGAGATGTTTGATTAGACACTGGAAATGAACATAAAAAGGTTTGGATGATATTGATTTGAATGGGGAATTTTAATTTAATTCAATGCCTTCTCATACTGTAGTTTTGTAAGTTTAAAAATTCTCTAGGTTTTAAAAATTGAAATGCAAATTTTTGAGGTTCTAGCACAAAGAATGTTAAAATCAAATATGGCTTCATTAAATAGATCAATGGGATCACAGGAGGCCATTCAACTCCTCTTGAACCATTTAATCAGATTGTTGTATTGATGGGATGGCTCAGTGGTTAGCACTGCTGCCTCATGGTGCTAGATTCTGGCTCAGGAGACTGTCTATGTGGAGTTTGCACATTCTCGCCATGACTGTGTAGATTTCCACCTGGTGTTCTAGTGCAGGTTAGATGGATTGGTCATGCTAAATTGTCTGTAGTGTCCAGACATGTGCAGGCTAGGTAGTTTAGTAGTTTGGGTAGGATGTCCTTTTGGGGGTCAGACTCGATGAGCTGAATGGCCTCTTTCCACATTATAGGGATTTGTAGGAATGTTGAGGTTAAAATCAGATTAGAGCTGAAAATGTGTTGCTGGAAAAGCGCAGCAGGTCAGGCAGCATCCAAGGAGCAGGAGAATCGACGTTTCGGGCATAAGCCCAAAACGTCGATTCTCCTGTTCCTTGGATGCTGCCTGACCTGCTGCGCTTTTCCAGCAACACATTTTCAGCTCTGATCTCCAGCATCCGCAGTCCTCACTTTCTCCTCGTTAAAATCAGATCAGCCATGATCTTATTGAATGGCAGAACAAGCTTAAAGGGCAGAGTGGTCTACTCTTGTTCATATATTTGTAATCTCATGGATCCCCCCCACTTGCAATGGGGTCAAGCTTAGTCCTGTCACTGCGGAGAAGATCACAAGACCAGCATTTTCAACTTGTATCAGAGAGAATCAGAAAGCATCTATATGAAGCGGGAGAAGTCAGCATGCAGGTAGAGTGATTAATTAGGACAGCAGCTGGAATGTTGGCCTTTACTAAAGGAGATTGGAGAATAAAAGTGGGGAAATGTTGCTCCAACTATACAGGGCACAGATAAAAGCACCCCTGGATTACAGTTTTAGTGACCTTATTTATGAAGGGATATGCTCGCATTGGAAATAGCTCAGAGAAGTTTCAATGGGCAAATTTATCGGATGACAAGCATGTCATGGGGAATGTTGAGCAGGTTAAATCTAAACTTACTGGAGTTTTGAAGTCTAAAAGGGATCTTATTGCAACATGCACGTTTCTAAGCACATTTTACAGAGCCCTTGTGAGGGAACTCAAAACCAGGGAGACAGTTCTGAAATTTTGGATGCAGGTTTGCTCGCTGAGCTGGAAGGTTCATTTCCAGACGTTTCCTTACCCTACTAGGTAGCATCTTCAGTGGGCCTCAAGCGAAGCAATGCTGAAAATTCCTGCTTTCTATTTATATGTTTAGGTTTCTTTGGGTTGGTGGTGTCATTTCCTGTGACACGCACGACAATTCCTAGAAGCATGGCATTCCAACCAGACTTCTATCAACAAACACATCGAGTTAGACCCCATCCACCACCCTCTAAGAAAAGGAACAGGAAGTGATTTTACCACAAGAAATAACATCACCACAGGAAATGACATCACCAACCCAAAGAAACCCAAACATATAGATAGAAAGCAGGAATTGTCAGCAGTGCATCGCCTGAGGCCCACTGAAGATATTCCCTAGTAGGGTATTGAAACATCTGGAAATGAACCTTCCAGCTCAGCGAGCAAACCTACATCCAAAACCTCAACCTGAGCTATAAATCTTTTCAAAACTCGCTAACAGTTCTGAAATAACAAGTCTCACATTTAAAGTAGAGATGAGAAGATGTTTCTTTTCTCAGAGGGTCATTAATGTTTAGAATTCTGACCCCAGCAAGCACCTGGGGGCTGAGTCATTGGATACATTCAAGGCTGAGTTACTTAGATTTTTGCCTGACAAAGGAGTCGAGGGCTTTGGGGAAGAAGGCAGCAACATGAAGTCAAGACCACAGACAGATCAGCCATGATACCCTCAAATGGTAGATCTAGGTTCATGGGGTTGAATAGCCTAATTGTTATGTTCTTGTATTCGTTAAAGTCAATGCTCAAATACAGTTCCTTGTTTATGCTGGGGCTGTTGATATCAGATCACTGAATTATAGAAATTATAGGGTTCAATTTCAGCCTCGGATGACCATCTGTGTAGAGTTTGCACATTCTCCCCGTGTCTGTGTGGGTTTCCTCCCACAATCCAAAGATGTGCAGGTTAGGAGAATTGGCCATGCTAAATTGCCCATAGTGTTGAGGGGTCTGTATGTTAATTGCATTAGTCAGAGGCAATGTAGGGGAATGGGTCTGGGTGGGTTACTCTTCGGAGGTTTGGTGACGACTCTTTGGGTCAAATGACCTGTTTCCACACTGTAGGGATTCTATGACTCTATAACATAGAGAAGCTATTTGGCTCATTATACTTCTGCTAACTCCCTGTAAGAACTATCTACTCAGATCAATTTACCTGTCTTTTCACCATATACTATTAAAGAAATTTAATTTTAAAGTATTTATCTGCTCACTTTTGTTTCTAGTAGGACTTTCAAGCTCAATAAAAGCCATCCATGTGTAAAAACAGTCAGAGTCTTCTCCATGTTTACGGTAACATTTCTAGTACAAGGTGTTTGAAATTGGACAGGCACAAGCTTTTGATCATGGATTTGCATGGCCATTAATTACATTTGTATGTTAGTGTATTGACTTAAAACACTGCACACACAGGATTGTTCCTGAGGGACATGAATGGTTAATTGGTTTAAGGTGTTGGTCATGGTGTGGCAGCAACATTGGACAAACAGGAAGAAGGAGTTGAATGCCAAATAATTTAGATTCTGTAGGGTGGTTGGGGGATGATTGTTTGTGCTGGGTGGGGGAAGGTGGAAGAGGGAGAGAAAGGTCATTCACTGTTCCATGGGTGTTTACTATTCAACTAAACAGACTGATTGGCAGCTCAGATTGCTTCATCATTGGAAGGAAGGCATCTTCAAGAATCTAGTCTTTTCTGGTGTGTCATAACATTCAAAACCATAATCTTCTGACTCAGCGTGTGATAATAAGTGGGATAATAACTGATCTGTGTTGACACGGCAATCAGCTGCTTAGCTCCTGGATTATGGAAGTCAAACTGAATAAAATTCCAATGCCCCATTGTCATCCAATGATCTCTAAATGAGCTGCACGTGATGATAGCAGGGAGAGACAGGATCAAGTTTGAGCCATACAGCACATAAACTTTGGTTCAGCTCATCTATACCAACCAAGTTTCCCAAACTAAACTAGACCCACGTTTTTGGCCCATATCCCTCTAAACCTTTCCTATTTGTATACATGTACAAATGGTGTTTAAATGCTGTAACGGTACCTGCATCTACCACTTCCTCTGCCAATTCATTCCACATTCAAACCATCCTCTATATGAAAAGGTTGCCCCTCAGGACCCTTTTAAATCTTGCCCCTTTCACATTAAAACTATGCCCTTTCGTTTTGAATTCCCAACCCTCGAGAAAAAGACCTTTGCTATTCATCTTATCTCGACCCTTCATGATTTTATAAACCTCTATAACGTCACCCCTCAACCTCCTTTGTTCCAGGGAAATAATCCCAGTCTATCAAGCTTCTCCATATAACTCAAATCCTCTAAGTCCTGATAACATCCTTGTAAATCTTGTTTGCACTCTTTCCAATTTAATAATGTTCTTCTTATAATAGGGTGACCAGAACTGTATGCAGTATTCCAAAAGTGGCCTCATCAATGTTCTTTACAGCTGCAACATGATGTCTCAACTCCTATATTCAATACTCTGACCAGTGAAGCCAAGTTGCCAAATGCCTTCTTCGCCAACCTCTCTACCTATGGTACAACTTACAAAGAACTATGCACCTGCACCCCTAGGTCTCTCTATTCAACAACACTCTCCAGTTGGTTGGTGGGATGTTCATTGGAGGTGTTCGGGAACCTTTCATTTGGAGGTCCAAGTTGATTGAAATCCTGTGCGTCACCTGCAGCAGAGTTGGTAGCACTCCTTCCTCAGTCGTGATGTTCCAGGTTCAAATCTCCCCCTTGGATGAGAACACTAAAATCACTGCTGACACATCAGTGCAGGACTCGGCCTGCAGCACTGGCTGAGATATTGCCTTCTGGATAAGATATTAAGCTGGGGACTCATCTGCTCTCTCAGAAGGATGTGAAAGATCATCCTATGGCACTATTTTGAAGCAGAGCAGAGGAGTAATGGATAATATTTGTCCTTCGATAAACACCACTAAAACAGATTATCTGACCATTATCACTTTGGGAGTGAGCAAATCAATGGCATATTTCTTGGAAAGGTAGTCCGACTTCAAAAGTACCTTATTGGCTGTTAAGATGCTACATAAATGTAAGTTTTTCCTTTTGTTCTTTGGGGGCAGTCCTGTAACTGCTCATTGACGTGAAGAAAATGCTAGAGTTTTTAATCTTGGTCAGAAATTAGATTACTTACAGTGTGGAAACAGGCCCTTCGGCCCAACAAGTCCACACGGACCCTCTGAAGAGCAACCCACCCAGACCCATTCCCCTACATTTATCCCTTCACCCAACACTACGGGCAATTTGGCATGGCCAATTCATCTAACCTGCACATTTTTGGACTGTGGGAGGAAACCGGAGCACCCAGAGGAAACCCGCACACAGACTTGTGCAAACTTCACACAGACAGTTGCCTTAGGCAGGAATTGAACCTGGGTCTCTGGCACTGTGAGGCAGCAGTGCTAACCACTGTGCCACCCAATAAATAAGGTTTGATAGTCAGACTCTGCACCTTATGGTCATCTCTGAATTAAAGTTCTTCAACTAATCTTGACCTTCCGATCTATAAATATTATTATAAATCATGGCAAGATTCTAACTTTGGAAGTTAGTTGGCTGTTGTAAGGCTCTGACATTTTTCGTGAAACCTTTGATTTGACCGTAAATCTGAGCTATCTACATTATTCAGATGTTTGTGTCTGTGAGAATGATTGAAGTCCTAAGAGTGGGACTGGTTAGATTCATCACAGGATTATAGATAGTCATCAATCTCTGTTACAAGATGACTTCTGCATATTTCTCGACAGAAAAAGCAATGGTTATTGACAGTTTCAAAATGCATCCTGATCATTACTCCAAGTGTTTCCGAATCAGACCAGCAGCTGCGCACTGTCAACTTCAGTCACATCCTGTGTTTTTCATCATTGTAAGAGATGGCGACAAAGTGCTGGAAAATCTAAAGAAAACTTAGAAATAGGGTGGTAAGGAAGATCTCAACATTGCAAGTGAGATGATATTTGGGAGACAGAAGGAGCATCACAGTACAGAGACAGAGAAGAAATTGGGGAGAGGGCAAAGAGTGGATGATGATAGAATAAAGACCGAGAGATTTGTATTTCTAGGGATGACAGTGGAGGAACAATGGCAGATATTTCTCGGTATAATGCAGAAGATGCAGGATCAGTTCATTCCAAAAAGGAAGAAAGATCCAATGAGGAGGCAGGGGTGGCTGTGGCTGACGAGGGAAGTTAAGAAACATATAAAGTCAAAAGAGAAAAAGTCTAAAATAGCAAAGATGAGTGGGAAAACAGAGGACTGGGAAGCTTTTAAAGAACAACAGAGGATTACTAAGAAGGAAATATGCAGAGAAAAAATGAGATACGAAGGTAAACTGGCCAAAAATATAAAGGAGGATAGTAAAAGCTTTTTTAGGTATGTGAAAGGGAAAAGGTGTTGGAGAGACTGTTAGGTCTGAAGGTTGATGAGTCCCCGGGGCCTGATGGTCTACATCCCAGGGTACTGAAGGAGGTGGCTCGGGAAATCGTGGATGCATTGGTGATTATTTTCCAGAGTTCGATAGATTCAGGATCAATTCCTGTGGATTGGAGGGTGGCTAATGTTGTACCACTTTTTAAGAAAGGAGCGAGAGAGAAAGCAGGAAATTATAGACCAGTTAGTCTGACCTCAGTGGTGGGAAAGATGCTGGAGTCAATTATAAAGGATGGAATTACGACACATCTGGATAGTAGTAACAGGATAGGTCAGAGTCAGCATGGATTTATGAAGGGGAAATCATGCTTGACTAATCTTCTGGAATTTTTTGAGGATGTAACTCTGAAGATGGACAAGGGAGATCCAGTGGATGTAGAATACCTGGACTTTCAGAAAGCCTTTGATAAAGTCCCACATAAGAGGTTAGTGAGCAAAATTAGGGTGCATGGTATTGGGGGCAAAGTACTAACTTGGATTGAAAATTGGTTGGCTGACAGGAAACAAAGAGTAGTGATAAACGGCTCCCTTTCGGAATGGCAGGCGGTGACCGGTGGTGTACCGCAGGGATCAGTGCTGGGACCGCAGCTTTTTACAATATATATTAATGATATAGAAGATGGTATTAATAGTAACATTAGCAAATTTGCTGATGATACAAAGCTGGGTGGCAGGGTGAAATGTGAGGAGGATGTTAGGAGATTACAGGGTGACCTGGACAGGTTAGGTGAGTGGACAGATGCATGGCAGATGCAGTTTAATGTGGATAAATGTATGGTTATCCACTTTGGTGGCAAGAACAGGAAGGCAGATTACTACCTAAGTGGTGCTGGAAGAGCACAGCAGTTCAGGCAGCATCCAAGGAGCTTCGAAGCTCCTTGCTGTGCTCTTCCAGCACTGCTGTGAACTGCTGTGAACTGCTGTGCTCTTCCAGGACCACTAATTCAGAATCTGGTTTCCAACATCTGCACTCATTGTTTTTACTACCTAAATGGAGTCAAGTTAGGTAAAGGGGCAGTACAAAGAGATCTGGGTGTTCTTGTACACCAGTCAATGAAGGCAAGCATGCAGGTACAGCAGGTAGTGAAGAAAGCTAATAGCATGCTGGCCTTCATAACAAGAGGGATTGAGTATAGAAGCAAAGAGGTTCTTCTGCAGCTGTACAGGGCCTTGGTGAGACCGCACCTGGAATATTGTGTGCAGTTCTGGTCTCCAAATTTGAGGAAAGGTATTCTGGCTATTGAGGGAGTGCAGCGTAGGTTCACGAGGTCAATTCCTGGAATGGCGGGACTATCTTATGTTAAAAGATTGGAGCGACTGGGCTTGTATACCCTTGAGTTTAGAAGACTGAGAGGGGATCTGATTGAGACGTATAATAAAAGGATTGGACACTCTGGAGGTAGGAAACATGTTTCTGCTGAGGGGTGAGTCCCGAACCAGAGGACACAGCTTAAAAATAAGGGGTAGGCCATTTAGGACAGAGATGAGGAGAAACGTCTTCACCCAGAGAGTGGTGGGTGTGTGGAATGCTCTGCCCCAGAAGGCAGTGGAGGCCCAGTCTCTGGATTTGTTTAAGAAAGAGTTGGATAGAGCTCTCAAGGATAGTGGAATCAAGGGTTATGGGGATAAGGCAGGAACAGGATACTGATTGAAGATGATCAGCCATGATCATAATGAATGGTGGTGCAGGCTCGAAGGGCAGAATGGCCTACTCCTGCAGCTATTGTCTATTGTCTATTGCCTATATTTGCTTTTTTGACCACACGGATGGACAAGTCCAAAGTGCTTTACAATGAAATAGAGCTTTTTCATTCAGTTACAGGATGAGGGTGACAGTCCCACTGCTGTGTGTCTGGAGTCACATAGAGTCATAGAGATGTACAGAATGGAAACAGACCCTTCGGTCCAACTTGTCCATACCAACCAGATATCCCAACCCAATCTAGTTCCACCTGCCAGCACCCGGCCCATATCCCTCTAAACCCTTCCTATTCATATACCCATCCAAATGCCTCTTAAATGTTGCAATTGTACGAGCCTCCACCATTTCCTCTGGCAGCTCATTCCATACATGCACCACCCTCTGCGTAAAAAAGTTGCCCCTTAGGTCTCTTTTATATGAATTTTTTGAATGAATGAATTGAATTTATTGTCATGTATACCAAGGCACAGTGAAAAGCTTTGTCTTGCAAGCAATACAGGCAGATCACAGAGTTAAGTAGCATAGATAGTAAATAATAGGTAAACAGCGGCAAAAACAAAAACACAGGTATAGGCGAATGTTAAGAGTTTGTGAGTTCATTCAGTATTCTAACAACAGTTGGGTAGAAACTGTTAGGAAACTGGTTGGTGCGTATGTTCAGGCTTTCCCCTCTTACCCTAAACCTATGCTCTCTAGTTCTGGATTTCCCCACCCCAGGAAAAAGACTTTGTCTATTTACCCTATCCATGCCCCTCAAGATTTTATAAACCTCTATAAGGTCACCCCTCAGCCTCCGACGCTCCAGGGAAAACAGCCCCAGCCTGTTCAGCCTCTCCCGATAGCTCAAACCCTCCAACCCTAGCAACATCCTTGTAAATCTTTTCTGAACCCTTTCAAGTTTCACAACATCTTTCCAATAGGAAGGAGACCAGAATTGTACACAACATTCCAACACTAGCCAAACCAATGTCCTGTACAGCTGCAACATGACCTCCCAATGCCTATACTCAATACTCTAACCAATAAAGGAAAGCATACCGAACACCTTCTTCACTATCCTATCTACCTATGACTGCACTTTCAAGGAGTGATGTAGGCCAGGATAGTTGTTTCCTCAATGACATTAGTTTCTTTCATATTCATTACACTCTTAACTCTAGATTTTAATTGAATTCAAATTCCACTAACTGTTGTGGCAGGATTTGAACACAGGTTTTTTTTTAGATTAGATTCCCTATAGTGTGGAAACAGGACCTTCGGCCCAACAAGTCCACACCGACCCTCCGAAGAGTAACCCAACCAGACCCATTTCCCTCTGACTAATGCACCTAACACTATGGGCAATTTAGCATGGCCAATTCACCTGACCTGCACATCTTTGGATTGTGGGAGGAAACCCACACAGACACAGGGAGAATGTGCAAAGTCCACACAGACAGTCACCCGAGGCTGGAATCGAACCTGGGACCCTGGTGCTGAGGCAGCAGTGCTAACCACTGAGCCACCGTGCTGCCCTCCTTCTCAGAATTACTTTAGGTCTCTGGATTAATAGCCCAGTGATATTACCACCAGGCCTCCCAGGAGTTGCTGCTGTAGTCTCAGCGGGTCTTGAGGCACAATGGAGTGGTCCCCATGTCTATGTTCGAATCCTGGGCTAGGACTTGCCAGTCATGGGAAGAGTGTTCATGATGGTGTTCAATTGCTTGTTTCATTCCCCCAGTTTCCCTGCAGACAGGCTTGGGGGAGGGAGGGGGAGGTGTAAGTGTGTGAAGATAAGCTGTTTCTGAAAGAAAAAGCTGCAGTGTAGGAAATCTGGCAGCCAGATTGTGCACAGGAGGATCCCGTAAATAGAAATGGTCAGTCCACCTTCAGTGGGTGTCGGCTGCAGGACAAGTATTAACCCAGGGAAAGTGAGGAAGGTGGCAAGGAGGAAAGTTTGTGGGGATGGGGTTAGACATACCAGACTGAAAACATCGAATCTGGTCTGATCTCGGAAGCTAAGCAGACTCAGGCCTGATGGGAGACCGCCTGGGGTATACCTGGCTTACGCCCCAAAGATCGACTCTCCTGCTCCTTGGATGCTGCCTGACCTGCAGTGCTTTTCCAGCACCATACTTTTCAATTCTGACTCTACAGCATCTGCAATCCTCACTCTCTCTTCCACCAGGAATAGTACTTTGGAGTCTCCGTGTGGCACAGTGGAAGTGTCCCTACCCTGGACCAGGAGACCCTATTTCAAGTCTTACCTGTTCCAGAGGTGTGTAATAACACGTGGATTAGGAAAAATAGGTTACTTTTTTTTAAAAATGAGGCTTAGTTTGTGTGTGCAAATGTGACTGACTCAGTTGGATTTTGATCTGCACAGCAACCTGAAATTTCTCCTGGGAGGGTGTGGGTGGTATCATTGGAGTGTGATTTATTCCGGAGCACATTCTTTCTCTCTCTCTCTGGGAGCAGGGAGGGAGGGAGTTTCAGATGCAGGCGGGACTCAGGAAGCGGTGATATTGACAACTGACTGATCCCTTTAACTAGGAAGCGAGCCCGAGAGAGTGCACAGGGGAGCAGGGCGCTACCCCCCGGGGGGGGTGAGGGAGACAGGGACGGAGGAGAAAGTGAAGACCACCCGTCCCCAGGACAAATGGAACCCCTTCCAAAATATTGGAACTCGGCAGTGACACGGGATGGGCGGATCTTCTTCATAGAGTTGAGTATCTTTGAGAAAGTTTGCCTTTCTGTAGAGTTGGACTTTGCGGTAGAGTTTTGCAGATTAAATTGTCCTCCCAAAACTTCTGGCACTGCTGGGGTACATTTGATGTTTTTTTTTGTGTGTGTACAGTGATTTAACTTGTTCGACCACCTGGATAGATCCCAGATCCGGACAGGGATTTCGAACAGGGCACAGGCGCCGTCCAGGTAAGGAATCAGTGAATGAGGTCTCTCTCAAACGCTACATTGTTTATGAGCCAGACGCTCAGGGTTTATTGTACGTTATTGTTGGATTTTTGTTTTGGAACTTGCAGATCTGCCTCGTGGCTGGGAACAAGCTTTCACTTTTGAAGGTGCAACATATTTCATCAAGTGAGTGGAATTTATTTAATTGTTTTTGCTCTGGTTCAGTTTGGTGCTGATGGATTTTACCTTCAAGAACTTGCCTTTTCTCCACCTACACAAAGGGTTGTCGCTTCTCAGCACTTTTCTGTCGGTTTACAGGTAACTGGGCACATAGTTACTGCCCAGGGCCCATTCACACATTGCACTGACCTCTCCCCATCCCTCACAACCTGACCTGACTTTGTCAATGCTTCCATTTTATCAATCCACATCCTTCCATGGCCTCTCTCCTCCTTTTCACTGTAACCCCTGAAGCTTCCAGAACCCTCCCAATTCTCTGCCTTTGTGAAATTCGTGCCCCTTGAGCTCCCCAATTTCACTCACTCCATCACTGAAGACCTGGCCTTCAGCAGCCTGATACTGTGGACCTGGATATCCGCACCTACTCTATCCAGCCCAAGACACCCTTTAAAATCTTTCTCTTTTATAGAAACCCTACAGTGCATGTAGAGGCCATTCAGTCACACCAACCCTCCGAAGAGCATCCCACCTGGATCTACTCTATCCCCATAACTCCACATTTATGGCTAACTCGTCTAGCCTGCACATCTCTGGACACTCCAAACAATTTACCAAGACCAATCCACCCTAACCTGCACATCTTTGGACTATGGGAGGAAACCAGTAGAAACCCGCACAGACACAGGGAGACTGTGCAAAACTCCACACAGACAGTCACCCAACGCATGAATCGAACTCAGCTTCTTGATGCTGTGCTATCCACTGAGCCACCATGCCACCCACTGATCTGTGTTGACCAGTGTTGGTGCAATTTGTACTAATATCTCAGAATGGTCTAATTATCCATCATGGCACTCCTGTGGAATCCCATGCATTAGGTGTGCCACGTGAATATAAGGCACTAACTGCCTGTCTACATTATTTCAGCCTGCACTGTTAAACATCGCTTGGTTATGTTACAGAGAATGGAAGCAAGGAGCAGGAGTAGGCCATTTGGTCCATCAGGTCTCCTCTGTCATTCAATATGATCATGACTGATCCTCTACCTTGATGTCAAATTCCCCCTTTAGCTCCCCATACCACATGAAACCTTGAAAATTGAGATAGTTTTCTGTGGCTGTGGAGGAATGACAATTGAGCCTAATTATCAGTTCCACAAATGGAGCCTTTTTCTAAAGAAGGGCCAAGTTTTGAAATTTGGCTGGCGGAGGTGGTGGTGGGAGGTGAATTAAGGCCAATTGTGATATGTCAGCTGCTACTTGACATGCATGGGTTTCTGCTGGATGCTCCGGTTTCCTCCCACAGTCCAAAGATGTGTAGGTTAGTTGGATTGGCCATGGGAAATTACCAATTTTTGAGAAGATTTGTTCTCAAATTACCCATAGTGTCCAGGGATGTGTCTGTTAGGTGAGGTAGCCATGGGAAAGGCAGGGTTACAGGGGTAGTGTCGGGGAATGGGTCTGGGAGGGATGTTCTTTGGAGGTTCAGTGTGGAATTGTTGGGCTGAATGGCCAGCTTCCAGACTGTAGGGATTCTATATAAAAATTTGACAGGTTTGGATATGTGCCAAAGGCTGGGAAGTTGCTTTTAAGATGCACTTCTGACCGCATGGGTACTAACGTTACCAACGTCTTTTGAGTCCGTTAGGATTGTGATGTCACTTGAGTCCCTTCTAGATATTTCTAATCAATCTGGTTAGATATGTTGTAAGACAACTCTGGTACCTGAAGCCAGGTCTCCTGGCTGAGAGGTAGGGACATGACCACTATGCCCCAGGAATCCTCCCGATCCTTAACTGAGTATTGTCATTTGAACTTTCTGAATGCAGCAATGATAATGCAGAGCAGGGCAGATTGTTGTGTTTACTGATATTTTGATGACGCAAGAAAAACGTATGAGAGAGTTGCTGCTTCAGATATAAGTGTAATTCTTCACTACACTATACTTAGTATTACCTGATAGTTTTCAAAATGGATCTATAAGCATTAACAATCAAATGTGACTATTCATTTGGACATATGCTTGGAAATGATTAGTCTACGTTTGAATTTAAACTATGCTCTTTCTTGATTATCCACGGATTTTTGGATTGAAATTTCACATAAATCAGATAAAATGTTTGATTAAAAATAATTTCAATTGCTTTCCACCTCCCTGACAATTTACTTTGCAAAGGCTCCTTATCCTCAAAGTGCCTCAGTTATTACGCGGGGATTAAATTTTGGGTCAACGACTAGACTTTTATTACCTTGGTTATAGAAAATTAAGGAGTGATCTAGTCCATGTATTTAAGATCTTGAATGCAATGAGTAGAGGAGGTAAAGAGAAATTTGTTTCTCTCATGGGAGATTCCAGAACAAGGGAATAGAATGTTGAAAATTGGAGCGAGACATTTGGGAGTGGTGTTGGGAAGCATTCTCCGTAAGTTTGAAAATTTGCCACAAAGAGCTGAAGAGACCAGAGGTCAAATATTTGATGTTTTATCTTCAGCTTGGGAAGACGAGCAGGAGCCAAGCAGACAGTGTCATTGTCAAAATGTTTAGTTTAAAATGAGGAGGGCACATGGGGGTGAAACATGGTTTTATTTCACATGCACTAGTCAACGCTTTTAAGGATGCCAAGTCAGTTACTTTGAAACAGTATGTTTACTTAATGTGTTATGTTTCTGTTGAAATATATAAAACAGTTGCACATCATCTTCTTTGGCCTTTGCATTCTAATCTCTGGTTTATTAATATCTTAATACACTTGCTAAGATTTGCTAAGATTGACAAGAATGCCACCTTGGATGGTTGTGAAAGTTTGCAACTATGTACAGAGTGCTACGGTAAAATGTCAATTTTGTAATCATGGAACCAGACAGAGACAGACAGGAGAGAGGGATATTCCTATAATTAAAATTTTTTAAAAAAAATTAAAGTTATAATTTAGTAGGTCATTACAGAAACATTCCCGTGAACCATTTAATTTGAATTCCTCATCTAAGTGAAGGTGTCTGCCTATCTCTAGCATCCTGGAGAGTTTTCATGAGGCAAACAAGAGGGTCAATCCATGGAGCTTGTTTGATCACCTCTGAAAAGGTCTGAGCATGGCTTTTCACCAGGTTCCAGAAGGCAGGTGTATCAATAAAATGAAACCTTCATGAGGTCCTTGGGAAAGTGATAGGCTGGATCTAAAATTGCCTCAGTGGCAAAAATTAAAGTTTATGGTCAATAGGTACATTTGTAAAAGTAAAATGTTAGGGATGCTTAAAATCTGAAATAAAATTGGAAAATGCCAAAGAAACTCAATGGGTCTTTCAGCATTCGTGGAGAGAGAAACAGAATTAATGTTCTGAGTCCATTGTGACTCCTCATTATTGCTTTTGTAAATGAAAGGTTGTTTCAAATGGATTCCACAGGATATTAGGTATTGGATCCCTGACTGTTTGTGGATTTATTTTATCACTTGGATGTGGACATCACAGGCTGGACCAGCATTTCTTGCCTGTCCGTAGTTGTTCCTTGAGAAGGTGGTGGTGAGCTGTTTTCTTGAACTACTGCAGCTGTAATATGTAGGTAGACCACAGTCCTGTTATGGAGGGAATTGCAGAATTTTGATCGAGTTCCAAGTCAGAATGGTGAGTGGCTTGGAAGAGAAATTGCAGGTGGTGGTGTTCCATGTGTCTGTTGCCCATTTCCTTTGAAGGGAAATGGTCGTGGGTTTGGAAGATGCTGTCTAAATATCTTTGGCAAAATTCTGTCATGCATCTTATAGGTAGCATGCACTGCTGCTAATGAGCATTGATGGTGGATGGACTAAATATTTATGGCTGTGATGTCAATCAAGTGGGTTACTTTGTCCTGAATGGTGTTGAGCTTCTTGAGTGTTGTCAGAGTTGCACTCATCCACACAAGTGGGGAGTATCAATCATTTCAATTTCAGTGTTGGGCGCAGGGCCGAGTAGTTTGCAAATGATACTGGAACTGGATGTTAGTTGTTAGTGAGCAAAAAATATGTAGTCTGCAGGAAGATGTCAGTAGACTGGCAAGATAGACAGAAAAATGATAAATGGAATTCAACCCAGGTAAGTGTGAGATAATTTTATGGGGAGGACGATTACTTTCTTTATGTTGTAAAAGGGCTTTAGGACCCTGGATCAACTTGCAGTGATGTAATGGAGCTGCTCATCACTGGCCATAAATCATGTTTATAGTTGAGTGTTAGTTGGTTATTGATTGAAGCTGTGTAAAGGATTGAAATGATCAATGGAGAATTTAGAAAAGAATAGCTCGTATATCGTCATATCTAATATAACTATAAGTCAAAACCAGGTATATCTATAATTACCATCTATAGCAATTTTTATAATAAATAATGTTACTTGGAAAGTTAAGCTTGAACAGAAAATCACTAATGTCATGATAAACCCTCAGAACAAAAGACTTTCTATGGTTGTAACGACAGTTATAAAGTTCCTTAAGGCAGGAGCAAAACTGTTATGAAGCTGTGTACGGTTTGTCTCCTGATACTTTAAGAGTTGGATTATTGATGATTGGTACATAGGATCAGTGCTCTGTTTCTGGGTTGAGAGCCTGAAGAGGGTGATGCATACTTGGTGATGTTTCTAACAATGTGGTAATGAACGTAAGTGCAAACAGGTCACAGACTATAACCTTGTACTGGGCTCACAGTGCCTAAAGAGCCTTCTCATGGCCAGTGGGCACGGGTTGCGGAGCGTAACAGGAGCTTGCAGCAGCTGAACTGATAACTGTAGGTTTGATAACAATATCCCCAGTCTTGTACTTGCAACTACATTGCCTGCTCTGTGCAGTCAAATTCTGGAGGACTTTTCCAATGTATTTAGACAGGCTTTTAGTTGGGTGAGAACAGAGGTAGTTTTTTGAGTTATCTGCCTTAAAGGCTGTCAGTAGTCTAGTTTTCCGACTGAGTCCCTAAGATGTAAAAGCAGAAGTTGGCCATTCAGTCCATCGAGTCTGCTCTGCCATTCAATGAGATCATCGCTGATCTGGTAATCCTTAACTCCACTCTCCTGCCTCTTCCCCATAACCCTGGATTCCCTTACTGATTAATAATCTATTGCAGCCTTGAACATTGTTAATATTCGCCTTGATAACTCTGTGGTGAAGGATTTCACAAATTCACTACCCTCACAGAGAGAATAAAGTTGTCCTTATTTCTTTCTTAAATGGGTGGTCGTCTTACTTTGAGTCTTTGCCCTCTGGTCCTGTTCACTGCCAAAGAGAAATGATGTCGCTGGAAGTATCCTGTCAAGTTCTTTAAGAACTTTACCTGGTTCAATAAGGTCACCTCTCATTCTTTTAAACTCCAATAATATAAGCCCAAACTACTTGACTTCCCCTTTCCTGAAACTGCCTCCAATGCCAAGCGTATCTTTTCTTAGATTAGGGATTCAATTTTTTTTTACGGTATTCTAGGTGTTATCTAACTAGTGCCACATTTTATATGCCTTTCCCTTTGGAGTAAAGGCCATCCTTTAACCTAGCTTCCCGATTATCTGCTGAACTTGGATGTGGGCTTTTTGGGATTCATGCACAAGCACGTTCAAATTGCTCTGATATACAGCATTCTGCAGTCTTTCTCCATTTAAATAATATTCTTCTTGCCAAAGTACATAACCACACATTGCCTCTTATATTCCATCTGCAACACTTTCCCCACTCACTTAACTTGTCTATATCCCTCTGAGGACTCACCACTTGCCTTCCTACCTCTTTTTATGTCATCGCAAATTTAGTGAAAGTACATTCACTTCCCTCATGCAAATCATTAGCATATATTGTAAATAATTATAGTCTCAGGACTGATCCCTTGGCATTCTTAGTTCCAGGTTCCAGGCAGCATTCGAGGAGCAGGAGAAGGGCTTATGCCTGAAACATCAATTCTCCTGCTCCTCAGATGCTGCCTGGCCTGCTGCGCTTTTCCAACACCACAGTTTTCAACTCTGGTCTCCAGCATCTGCAGTCCTCACTTTCTCCATCCTGAAAATGCCCCTTATCTCAACTCTCTGACTTCTGTTAGGTAGCCAATCCTTGCTTCGTGTTAATATATGACCTCCAAAACCATGAGGTGTTATCTTAAGGTGCCTTATTTGCAGTACCGTATTGAATGCCTTTTAGAAAATTAAATATATTACATCTACTTGTTCCCCTTATCTACCCTGCTTCTTACCTCCTAAAAGAATTGTAATTTATTCATTAAGCCTGGTTTAAACTTCATGAAATATGTTGTCTCTGCTTCATCATATGATATATTTCTAAATGCTCTGCTATTACATCTTTTATAATAGACTCCAACATTTTTCCAACACCAAAAGTTAAGCTAAGTAGCCAATTGTAACTTTTTTTTGGTCTCCCTCTCTTTTCTAAATAGGGGTGTTACATTAACTAGTAAACTGCCTCAACTTTTCCAGAATCTAATGATGCTTGTAAGATGATTACTAATGCATCCACGTCTTTCCATATCCTCGGATGAACACTTTCTACAAATTCTTTCGTGTGTGACCTCTGCCAATTTTATTTTCTCAATCTGCTTGAAGTTTAAAGTCACACATGATTAATGTACTGCCCTTTTTACATGCTCCCATTGTCTCCTGATTTATTTTCCATCCTACCGTGGAAGAAAAATCCTTGTTTAAGTCTAGCATTCTACAGACTTTAAACTGTAGATTCCAGCTTAATGCCAGCCACATATTAAATTGGGTTAAATTAGGTTTAGAAAAGTTAAAGATTTACTTATCTATCAAATGCATGCACTCAGTCTGATCACCTATGTGCTGTACAGAAACAGTAAAGTATGAAACTCACAGGAGGTAGAAAGAAAACATACATTGTGCTTCTATTAAATACATGATATCAATATTCTAAGGCACTTCACTGAGATATTATTGAATAACATTTGACACTAGGTCACACATATGACTGACATGGTCAAAGAAATAGGTTTTAAGCATCATTTAAAAGGTGGAATTAGAGGTAGAGAAGTGTCAAGGTTTAGGGAGGGAATGCGAGAGTTTGAGGCCCAATGAGCTGAAACCTGATGGCCTTGAAATTCAGATATACAGCAATGTATCAGTGGCGTTGGTTAGTCATTTGCGATTTTTAGATTTTTGTGGGGTTCATAAAAAGTCATGATATTAAATATTTATTTTCAAATATGATTTTGTTTCTTGGAATAAATTAGGAATTCCTCAGGAATATGTAAGTAAGCTGTAGGTTAGAACATAGAACAATACAGCGGAGAACAGGCCCTTCGGCCCTCAATGTTGCGCTGAACTGTGAACTATTCTCAGCTCGTCCCCCTACAATATCCCAAAATCATCCATGTGCTTATCTAGGGATTGTTTAAATCTCCCTAATGTGGCTGAGTTGACTACATTAACAGGTAGAGCATTCCACGCCCTTACCACTCTCTGTGTAAAGAACCTGCCTCTGACATCTGTCTTAAATCTATCACCCCTCAATTTGTAGTTATGCTCTCTTGTACAAGCTGACATCTTCATCCTAGGAAAAAGACTTTCACTGTCTACCCTATCTAATCCTCTGATCATCTTGTATGTCTCTATCAAATCCCCCCTTAGCCTTCTTCTTTCCAGTGAGAACAGACCCAAGTCTCTCAGCCTTTCCTCATAAGACCTTCTCTCCAGACCAGGCAACATCCTCGTAAATCTCCTCTGCACCTTTTCCAATGCTTCCACATGCATCCAGAAATATGGGGACCAGAACTGTACACAATATTCCAAGTTTGGCCGCACCAGCGTTTTGTATAGTTGCAGCATGATATTGCGGTTCCAGAACCCAATCCCTTACCAATGAAACCTAACATACCGTATGCTTTTTTAACAGCACTATCCACCTGGGTGGCAACTTTCAGGGATCTATGCACATGGACTCCAAGATTCCACTGCACATCCACACTACCAAGAATCTTTCCATTGACCCAGTATTCTGCCTTTCTGTTATTCTTCCCAAAGTGAATCACCTCACATTTAGCTGCATTGAACTCCATTTGCCACCTCTCAGCCCAATTCTGCAGTTTATCCAAGTCCCCCTACAACCTGTAACACTCTTCCACACTGTCCACTACTCCACCGACTTTAGTGTCATCTTCAAATTTACTCATCCACCCCCATATGCCTGCGTCTAAGTCATTTATAAAACTGACACACAGCAGTGGTCCCAAAACAGATCCTTGTAGCCCACCATTAGTAACAGGACTCCAGACTGAATATTTTCCATCAACCACCACTTGCTGCCTTCTTCCGGAAAGCCAGTTTCTAATCTAAACTACTAAATCACCCTCAGTTCCATGCCTCTGCATTTTCTCCATCAGCCTACCATGTGGAACCTTATCAAAGGCTTTACTGAAGTCCATGTATACCACATCAACTGCCCTATCCTCATCTACATGCTTGGTCACCTTCTCAAAAAACTGAATGAGGTTTGTGAGACACGACCTGCCCTTAACAAAACCATGTTGACTATCTGAAATCAAATTGTTGCTTGCTAGATGATTATAAATCTTATCTCTTATAATCCTTTACAAAACCTTTCCTACAACAGAAGTAAGGCTCACTGGTCTATAATTACCTGGGTCATCTCTGCTGCCCTTCTTGAACAATGGCACAGCATTTGCAATCCTCCAGTCCTCAGGTACTAAACCTGTAGACAATGACAACTCAAATATCAAAGCCAATGGCTCGGCTATCTCCTCCCTAGCTTCCCAGAGAATCCTCAGATAAATCCCATCTGGCGCAGGGGACTTGTCTACTTTCACTCCCTCTAGAATTGATAACACCTGTGTGTAACTAACCTCGATCCTTTCTAGTCTAATATCTCGTACCTCATTCTTCTCCTCCACAATATTCTCCTTTTCCTGAGTGAACACCGATGAGAAATGTTCATTTAGCACCTCTCCGATCTCTACAGGTTCCACACTGAACTTCCCACTTCTGTCTTTGACTGGCCCTATTCCTACCCTAGTCATCCTTTTATTCTTCACATATCTATAGAAAGCTACAGGGTTCTCCTTTATTCTATTTGCTAAAGACTGCTCATGTCCTCTCTTTGCTCTTTTTAACTCTCTCTTTAAATCCTTCCTAGCTGATCTGTAACTCTCCATCGCCTCATCTGTACCATCTTGCCTCATCAACACATAAGCCTTCTTTTTCTTCTTAACAAGAGATGCAATTTCTGTAGTATACAACTGTTCCCTTGCCTTAACACTTCTTCCCTGCCTGACAGGGACATACCTATCAAGGACACGCAATATCTGTTCCTTAAACCAGCTCCACATTCCGATTGTCTGCATCCCCTGCATTTTGCTACCCCATTCTATGCATCCTAATTCTTGCCTAATCGCATTATAATTGCCCTTGCCCCATCAATGACTCTTGTTATATAAGAATAGGTTTTGGAAGGGAGAGGGAGAATGCAGATATGCTTTAGGGTCAATTCTTCATGAGACAAAATTCATTCGTGGGATGAGAGTATCTCTGACTCAGCTGTCATTTATTGTTCATCTATCATTGACCTCAAGAAGGTGGTGGTGAGCTGCCTTCTTAAACTTCCATAGTCAACTGGGATGGGTTGTTGAGAAGGGACTTTGACCCAGCAACACTGAAGGGACAATGATATATTTCCAAGTCAGGGCCATATGTGGTTTGGAGGGGAACATACAGGTGCGGGTGTTGCCAGTTGTCCGCAATCCCCAGAATTTTTAAAGGTGCTGTTGAGGGATTTGCTGTCTGTGGAGATAGAAAATGAATCTTCAGAACACTGATGTGAGAAAAAGCCAGGAGGAAAACTAGATTTAAAATTAGATTTTATTGTCATGTGTACTCAAGTGCAGAAGTACATGAGTACATTGAAAAGTGTGCAATATTACCTTTCCTGCTGCCACCTTTGGTATACAGTACCTAGGTACAAAATATTAGGTATAAAGTAGAAAAATAAAAAAAACAAAGTTTAAAAGTTGAACAATATAGTCTTTCTTACTATAAGGTGGAAGACTGCAAAAATAAAGTTATAAGTTCAACAGTCTTTCTTAACAAGGCGAAAGTGAGGACTGCAGATGCTAGAGATTAGAGTCGAGAGTGTGGTGCTGGAAAAGCACAGCAGGTCAGGCAGCATCCACGGAGCAGGAAAATCGATGTTTCGGGCTAAAGCCTTTCATCAGGAAGGGCTTATGTCCAAAACATCAATTCTCCTTCTCCTCGGATGCTGCCTGACCTGCTGTGCTTTTCCAGCACCACACTCTCGAGTCTTTCCTAAATACTTCGCCATGCTGGGCTCACACTCCCTACGAGGGCTCGATCTCCTCCACTTTGTCCCGTTCTCCAGGCGAGTTTCGGCTGCCTACTCTTAACCGCTATCGCAGATGCCGGGAACCTCCCTCACCGCTGCGTTGGGTTCACTCTTCCCAGATTGGGTTCGATCTCTGACCATCAAAGTTGTGATCCAGGCCCCCAGCCACTGCCATGCTTCCAGCTGAGCACCAAGATCTTGATCAAAGTACTGGGTGGGTTGTAGATATTGGACTCGTTTCGTTGTAGGGTATCTGGCTTCAATGCTGTCTCTTCCAAAATGCTTGCTGCTAGTGAATGAACTGGGTCATTGACATGTTCTGGATTAGTGGTGCTGGAAGAGCACAGCAGTTCAGGCAGCATCCGAGGAGCAGCGAAATCGACGTTTCGGGCAAAAGCCCTTTGTGTCTGATGTTAACATACAGGTACACAAAGCAATTCGGAAAGCTGAGACTGTGATAGCCCTTAGTGCAAGAGGGCTTGTGATTTTGGGTCAGGAAGCCTTGTTGCTTTGGTGAGACTATCTGGTGCACAATATTGGTCCTCTTGTCTCGAGGACGATATGCCTCCCGTAGCAGAGATGCATCTAAGGTTCATTAACGTAATTGTTGGGCGTACAGGTTTAGATTAAGAGGAGAGATTGAGTAGAATGGGAGCTTACAAGAATCAAGGTAGTCTATTTGAAACAGACAAAATTCTTAGAGGGCTTGATGAGGTGAATGCAGACAGGATGTTTTCCCCAACTCAAATAGAGACTAAGGTGTTGGCCATTTGTGATTCAGATAAGGAGATGTTTGTTTACTCATGGGGTGGTGAAGCTTTAGTATTCTCTTTCCCAGAGGGCTGCGGAAGCTCAGGCATTGAGTACAGCCAACCTTGTATTAATCGGCACCTGGGGACCAGGAATGTACTGGTTGATCAAATATTCCGGTTTATCAAGAGGGCCATATTATCAATGTAAAACACACACTAAATAATAGAACTGTTATACTTTATTGACAGCATAAATCATTTATATAATAATGGAACTTTGCTTTAAATAAAACTTAGTGGTAAAACAGCCGTCTCAGTTGCACCCTCAATTGACTACTCGAGATCACGATAACACAGTAAAGTCCTGGTATTTGTGTTGTTCCAGTTTATTGTGAGTACTGGTTAATACAATGAATTGAATTGAATGTATTGTCATGTGTACCGAGGCACAGTGAAAGGTTTTGTCTTGTGAGCAATACAGGCAGATCACAGAGTTAAGTAGCATAGAAAGTAAATAATAGGTAAACCGCGGCAAAAAAAACACAGGTACAGGCGAATGTTAAGACTTTGTTGGTCCATTCAGTATTCTAACAACAGTAGGGTAGAAACTGTTACGAAACCGGCTGGTGCGTGTGTTCAGGCTTCTGTACCTTCTCCCCGATGGTAGAGGTTGTAGGAAAACATTGCCAGGGTGGAATGGATCGTTAAGAATGCTGGCGGCCTTTCCTTAATGCAGGCCTGGTAGATGAATCATATAGACGGGAGGTTGGCCTTTGCGATTGTCCGGGCCGAGTTCACCACTCTCTGTAACCGTCTCCGATTTTGAAAGATATAGTTCCCATACCAGGTAGTGATACATCCAGATAGAATGCTCTCGATGGTGCACCTGTAAAAGTTGGCAAGGGTATTCACCGTCTTGCCAAATTTCCTCAGCTGCCTGAGGAAGAAGCGACGTTGTTGAGCCTTTGTAACCAGTGCGTCCGTGTGAAGGGTCCAAGAAAGTTTGTTGTGGATGACCACTCCCAGGAGCTTGACACTCTCCACTCGTTCCACCTTTGTGCTGTTAATGTGTAGGGGGACATGAGTAACATCCTGCCAAAAGTCAATAATGAGTTCCTTGGTTTTGCTGGCATTGAGAGCTAGGTTGTTCTCAGTGCACCATTTTTCCAGGTCTTTCACCTACCATTGTAGCCTGTATCGTCGCCATCTGAGATTTGACCGACTATGGTGGTGTCATCAGCGAACTTGTAAGTGGCATTATTTGGTGACGCAGTCATGGGTATACAATGAATACAGTAGGGGACTGAGTACGCACCCCTGGGGGCCTCCAGTGTTGAGTGTTAGTGAGGATGAAATATTGTCTCCAATCTTCACTGATTGTGGCCTGTGGATCAGGAAACTGAGGATCCAGTTGCAGAGAGTGGGGCTTAGTCCGAGACCTCTAAGTTTAGTAATCAGTCTTGAGAGGATAATAGTGTTAAAGGCTGAACTGTCGTCAATGAGTAGGATTCTAATGTAGCTGTTCTTGGTGTCAAGATGTTCTAGGGAGGAGTGAAGGGCAAGTGATATGGCACCTAATTTGGACTTGGAGTGGGTAAAGAGTCATGCGGAGGCTGGAGTTGATTAATGCCATGACCAGCCTTTCAAAGCACCTCATGACCACTGAAGTTAGGGCCATTGGGTGGTAGTCATTGAGACATGCTGCATGAGCTTTCTTAGGCACAGGGATGATGTTGGTTCTCTTGAAATATGATGCCAGTTAAAACAAAGTTTGCTTTATATTGAAGCCTGAGGTTAATAGATATTTGGACACTGAGCATTTTATAGTTGGACAGGAAAATGATTGAGCTAAGATAGAAACTTGATTCTTATTGAGTGGTGGAGAGGACTCAAGGAGTGAAATGGCACAGTCTTCCTTGTAATTTTTAGTTTGTTTCTTCAGTGCGGTGATATATGAAATTGTTGGAAAATCTCAGTAGGTCTGGCAGCATCCATGGAGAGAAATCTGAGGAAAGGTCACTCAACCCGAAATGTTAACTCTGCTTTCTCTCCACAGACACTGCCAGACTTGCTGAGCTTTTCCAGCAGTTTCTGTTTTTGTTTCTGATTCTACAGCATCCGCAGTTGTTTCGGTTTGTATTGTGACATGTGAAGTGTTGTGGTTGAAAGGGATAGAGTGTGTGTATGAAGCTGTAATCTGCTTATCGGTGAGAGGTCCATCTGTGCATGGCGTGTAGAGACAAGTTGCTGTCCTGACTGGCAGCAGGCCCAGCTTAATCTGTTGCGACAAGCTGCTGGTAGAAAGAACATTGAGAGTGTTAGGGCAGTGAATTGTTGCTGCAGCTACCCTCACACATTGAATCAAGTACTTTCCTGTCATCTGGCAGATTCTGTTTCAAACTGTGGCACAAATATTTCGTGTAATATAACTGAAACTAAACCAGAGATCCTGAATAAGATACACAACAACTTTGAATAGACTATCTCGTTCTGTCTGTCCAATTAGAAAGAATTACAATTACAACATTTAAAGGGTCCCTGCATGGATATATGAATAAGACGGGCTTAGAGGGATTTAGACCAAATGCTGGCAAATGGGACTAGATTAGTTCAAGCTATCTGTACATGAATGGGCAATGTTTGAAGGGATGTGGGCTAGGATCAGGCAGGTGGGACTAGTTTAGTTTAGGATTGTGTTCAGCCTGGATGGTTGGACTAAAGGGTCCATTTCCATGCTGTACAAATCTGTGACTCTATGGTCAGCTTGGACGAGTGAGACTGAAGGGTCTCTTTCCGTGCTGTACATCTCTATGATTCTGTGACTTAAAGTGACCATGGCCCCTTCATGTCTGTATTCAAGGAGATGAATCAGAGAATTTCCTATTTGTGTTCTAGAAATCGTTGGCTAACCTTGGCTCTGTGGGAAATTCACCTGCCTATGAATCACCAGGCTGCAGGTTGAAATCCTATCCCAGGCCAGAGTATAACGTATCAAGCTGACTTTTCAGTGCAGTGCTGGCTAGTGTCTGCAGGAATGGAGGTGTTGAAAGCTTGGTTCTACATGTCTTAAAACACGTCATTTCCATCATTGCCAGCGATTCAAGTAAAGTTCAGGAAACTGAAGGAAAAAAGTTAAACTGTTTTGCAGAAAACATTTTTGTTAAATTCCTGGAATGCAGTGGCATTATTCATTCAAGTGGGAGGATGAAGATTACAGAAGTGTAGCATGTTTTTTCCAATATTTATATTATTTCTAAAATGACTAACCTTATTTCTTGAATTAAGTGAATCTACTTACTTTTCTTAGTCTCAAAATTATAAAATTCATTACAATTTATCAGAATCCTAAATTGCTGCACAAGTGTATTACTAGATGCAATGTGACAGTGAGCCACATAAAAAGACATAAAGAAGTTCAAAGAGGTACGTCTTCAGTAATCTTAAAGGAAGAGAAAGTGGAAGAGATGCAGAAGTGGAGCGATCCTGGAGTTAGAAGCTCCTTAACGACTGAAGATGCTACTGATGAACGATCAAGAGGTTGGAGATGGAGATTCCAAGTGAAGGTTTTAAAGCTGGCAAGGCTAGAGAGGTGGGGAAAGTGAAGGGATTCAAACACGAAGGTGAGAAATGTAAAGTTGAGTGAGGTAATGCTCGTAGATCAGGAGCAGAATATAAATTAAGTGTCAGCAGTGATTGGTGTGGAGTACATGCTGTGAACTAGGATAGGGTCAATCGTGTTTTGGATGAGGTCCAGGGGCAGTATTCACTGAATAAATGCTCCCAAGCTGGATCTGGTTTTCATTGGAATTCTAGCCTTCCCAGGGGAGGTGCAACCTTTGATTGTTGCTTTGCAGCTGGATTCTGTAGTGTTCAGCTCCTGGTTTGGTTGTTTCAAACATCACAGATTAACATCCATATCCTGCCAACATTTTTTTGATGACTGTGGTTAACAGTGTGATGATAATCAACTCAATAATTTTGCAACATTCAGCAAGGGATAGATTGAGTCAAAGAGATATACAGCACATAAATAGACCGTTTGGTCCAACTCATCCATGCCGGCCAGGTATCCTAAATAAAACTAGTCCCATTTGCCAGCATTTGGCCCATATCCCTCTGAACCCTTCCTATTCATATATCCATCCAGATGCCTTTTAAATGTTGTAATTGTACCATCCTCTACCAATTCCTGTCATTCCATACACGCACCATCCTCTGCATGAAAATGTTGCCACTTAGGTCCCTTTTAAATCTTCGAGGAGAAAGTGAGGTCTGCAGATGCTGGAGATCAAAGTTGAAACTTTATTGCTGGAACAGCACAGCAGGTCAGGCAGCATCCAGGGAACAGGAGATTCGACGTTTCGGGCACAGGCCCTTCTTCAGGAATGAGCAGAGAGTGTTCAGCAGGAGAAGATAAAAGGTAGGGAGGAGGGACTTGGAGGAGGGGCGTTGGAAATGTGATAGGTGGAAAGAGGTCAAGGTGAGGGTGATAGGTCGGAGTAGGATGGAGGCGGAGAGGTCAAGAAGAAGACTGCAGGTCAGGAAGGCGGTGCCGGGCTGGAGGGATCCGGCTGAGACAAGGTGGGGGGAGGGGGGATGAAGAAACTGGTGAAGTCCAAGTTCATCCCCTGCGGTTGGAGGGTTCCCAGTCGGAAGATAAGACGCTCCTCCTCCGACCGTCGGGTTGTTGTGGTTTGGCGGTGGATGAGTCCAATGACCTGCATATCCTCGGTGGAGTGGGAGGGGGAGTTGAAATGCTGTGCTACAGGTTGGTTGGGTTGGTTCGTCCGGGTGGCCCAGAGGTGCTCTCTGAATCGCTCCGCAAGTAGGCGGCCTGTCTCCCCAATATAGAGGAGGCCACACCGGCTGCAGCGGATGCAGTAGATGATGTGGGTGGAGGTGCAGGTGAATCTGTGGCGGATATGGAAGTTTCCTTTGGGGCCTTGGAGAGAAGTGAGGGGGGAGGTGTGGGCGCAAGTGTTGCACCTCCTGCGGTTGCAAGGGAAGGTGCCGGGAGTGGAGGTTGGGTCGGTGGGGGGTGTGGATCTGACAAGGGAGTCGCGGAGGGAGTGGTCTCTACGGAAAGCTGATAGGGGAGGGGAGGGAAATATATCCTTGGTGCTGGGGTCTGTTTGGAGGTGGCGGAAGTGACGGCGGATGATGCGCTGTACATGGAGATTGGTGGGGTGGTAGGTGAGGACCAGTGGGGTTCTGTCCTGGTGGCGGTTGGAGGGGCAGGGCTCAAGGGCGGAGGAGCGGGAAGTGGAGGAGATGCGGTGGAGGGCACCGTCGACCATCCCCCATCACGAAGGACTCAAAGCACTCCGCTTCTTCCTTTCCCGCCGTACCACCCAGTACCCTTCCACCGACACCCTCCTTCGACTGACCGAACTGGTCCTCACCCTGAACAACTTTTCTTTCCAATCCTCCCACTTTCTCCAAACAAAAGGAGTAGCCATGGGCACCCGCATGGGCCCCAGCTATGCCTGCCTCTTCGTAGGGTATGTGGAACAATCCATCTTCCGCAACTACACTGGCCCCACCCCCCATCTTTTCCTTCGCTACATTGATGACTGTATCGGCGCTACCTCGTGCTCCCACGAGGAGGTTGAACAGTTCATCCACTACACTAACACGTTCCACCCCAACCTCAAATTCACCTGGACAGTCTCGGACTCCTCCCTCCCCTTCCTAGACCTTTCTGTTTCTATCTCAGGCGACCGAATCAACACGGACATCTACTACAAACCAACCGACTCCCACAGCTACCTGGACTACACCTCCTCCCATCCTGCCCCCTGTAAAAACGCCATCCCATTCTCCCAATTCCTTCGTCTGCGCCGCATCTGCTCTCAGGAGGACCAGTTCAAAATACGTACAACACAGATGGCCTCCTTCTTCAAGGACCGCAATTTCCCCCCCGACGTGGTCGACGGTGCCCTCCACCGCATCTCCTCCACTTCCCGCTCCTCCGCCCTTGAGCCCCGCCCCTCCAACCGCCACCAGGACAGAACCTCACAGGTCCTCACCTACCACCCCACCAATCTCCATGTACAGCGCATCATTCGCCGTCACTTCCGCCACCTCCAAACAGACCCCAGCACCAAGGATATATTTCCCTCCCCTCCCCTATCAGCTTTCCGTAGAGACCACTCCCTCCGCGACTCCCTTGTCAGATCCACACCCTCCACCGACCCAACCTCCACTCCCGGCACCTTCCCTTGCAACCGCAGGAGGTGCAACACTTGCGCCCACACCTCCCCCCTCACTTCTCTCCAAGGCCCCAAAGGAAACTTCCATATCCGCCACAGATTCACCTGCACCTCCACCCACATCATCTACTGCATCCGCTGCAGCCAGTGTGGCCTCCTCTATATTGGGGAGACAGGCCGCCTACTTGCGGAGCGATTCAGAGAGCACCTCTGGGCCACCCGGACGAACCAACCCAACCAACCTGTAGCACAGCATTTCAACTCCCCCTCCCACTCCACCGAGGATATGCAGGTCATTGGACTCATCCACTGCCAAACCACAACAACGCGACGGTCGGAGGAGGAGCGTCTTATCTTCCGACTGGGAACCCTCCAACCGCAGGGGATGAACTTGGACTTCACCAGTTTCTTCATCCCCCCTCCCCCCACCTTGTCTCAGCCGGATCCCTCCAGCCCGGCACCGCCTTCCTGACCTGCAGTCTTCTTCTTGACCTCTCCGCCTCCATCCTACTCCGACCTATCACCCTCACCTTGACCTCTTTCCACCTATCACATTTCCAACGCCCCTCCTCCAAGTCCCTCCTCCCTACCTTTTATCTTCTCCTGCTGAACACTCTCTGCTCATTCCTGAAGAAGGGCCTGTGCCCGAAATGTCGAATCTCCTGTTCCCTGGATGCTGCCTGACCTGCTGTGCTGTTCCAGCAATAAAGTTCCCCTTTTAAATCTTGCCCATCTCACCCTAAACCTATCTTCTTTATTTTTGAAATCCCTCACTCCAGGGGAAAGACCTTGTCTATTTACCCTATCCATGCCCCTTATGATTTTATAAACCTCTTTAAGGTTCATACTGCAGCCTCCAACTCTCCAGAGGAAACAGTACCAACCTATTCAGCCTCTTCCTGTAGCTCAAACTCTCCAACCCTGGCAACATCCTTGTAAATCTTTCCTAAACCCTTTCAAGTTTCACAACATGCTTCCTGTAGCAGTGAGACCAGAACTGCATGCAGTATTCCAAAAGTGGCCTAACCAATGTTCTCTACAGCCACAACATGACCTCCCACCTCTTACACTCCATGCACTGACCAATAAAAGCAAACATACCAAATGCTGCCTTCACTATCCACGGTCAAGGAACTATGAACCTGCACTCCAAGGTCTCTTTGTTCATCAACACTCCCCAGGACCTTACCATTAAATGTATAAATCCTGCCCTGATTTGCCTTTCCAAAGTGCAGCACTTCACATTTATCTAAATTAAACTCCATCTGCTATTCCTCGGCCCATTGGCCCATCTGATCAAGACCCTGTTGTAATCTGAGGTCACCTGCTTTGCTCTCTACTACCCCTCCAATTTTGGTGTCATCTGCAAACTTACTAACTATACCTGCTATGTTCATGTGCAAATCATTTACATAAATGATGAAAAGGAGTGTACCCAGATGTTGAGCAGGAAAGCAGCAATAACTCCCTGAATCTTCTTTTGAATTGAACCATAGGATTTTAACATCCACTTAAACAGGCCAATAGGACCTCAGTCTCTGAAACTGTATCTCTGACAATGCAGTGCCCCACAGCACTGCACTGGAGTGCCAGCCTTGATTTGTTCGACTCAAATCCTGGAATAGGACTTGGACCTGTGGATTTTGAGATTTAGAGGCAGGTGAACCTCTCACAGGGTCACAGTTCGCCATCAGTGTTCCTGTGCTTGATAATGTGTGTCTGGTATCTGTTTGCTATCTCTGATGAATGAAGCCTGGGTGTAGGCAAACAGCTGGAGGTGTGAAAGCAAACATTTTAAGGACTCAAATAAAACTCCTTTATAAACTTATAGCGCCCACTATGTATCTCTGAGGAAATAAAATGCACTGGATTCAAATGTGGGTTCAGGTATAGAATGGAAATTTCAGTCAGTCACCTCCTCATAAGGAGACCTCTTCCAGTGTGTTGGACCATAGTTATGGTTTAGTTTGTGAGAAGTTGTAAGTCGTGTGTGCCAGAGGGTGAGCCCAGTCAGATGGTTTAGAAGTTCCCTAGCTGCTATGTGTTTTGAGCATTGAGCTGTTACACTAAACAATAATGACCCTTGGTCTCATTGAGTGTAAAGCAACTGCTGTATTGTCTCTGAATTTCAAACCAAATTCTCTGCTTCTTTTTCTTTCAGCTATCTCGTTCTGTCTCTACGCAGTCGGATCTTTCTGCAATGATATCTTCCCAGCACCAGAGTGTGCTGTTGCTTCATTTAACTTGCAGTGGTTTAGGGGGCTTTTAGAGTGTAAAAGGGAGGGTCTTACAGCAGTAGTGAACATACCTCTGAGCCAGAAGGGCTGGGTTTAAAACCTGTTTGCTCCAAACTGTGTTGTGACATTTCCAAACAGGTCGGTTCAAATAATATAAAGAATGCAACAAGAGGAAGAAAGACAGATGGAGTACTGTCAAGTCTCAAGTACTTGATTCTCAAGTCTCTTTCTATCCCTGCTCCTTCACCAGTAAAGTATCTGTCTCCTGGATCCCAAGCATCTGGAACTCTCAAGCAGCAAGCACCTGAGATTCAAGAGAGGAATTCTGAATGCTTGGGATCCAGATAAGAGGGAATCGATTAGAAATTAATAATGAATCAGATGCTTCATTGAAGCTGGTTCAAGACCGATCTTATCAATAAAGACAGGATCACCTATTATGTTCAGGTGTATGAAATTTTTATATCTTCAGGACGCGTGCTGCATTTTAAAAATATACCAATATATTGACCATAAGATTAGATTAGATTCCCTACAGTGTGGAAACAGGCTCTTCGGCCCAACAAATCCACACCAACCCTCTGAAGAGTTACCCACCCAAACCCCTTTTCCCTCTGACTAATGCACCTAACACTATGGGCAATTTAGCATGGCCAACTCACCTAACCTGCTCATCTTTGGACTGCGGGAGGAAACCCACACAGACACAGGGAGAATGTTCAAACTCCACACAGAAAGTTGCCCGAGGTTGGAATCTAACCTGGGACCCTGTGAGACAGCAGTGCTAACCACTGAGTCACAGTGCCACAGAACACTAATTGACTGTTCACTGTGGAACAATGCATATGACCTTGGTGGGGACGCATTTACAGGTGTGCCCGGTCCTCCCGTCAACCAATGTGAGTGATGGGGATATACAGGAGGCCAGAATTGTAGAGAAGCAGGTCACTTGGAGGGTTACAGTAATGTAGGAGGCGACCAAGATTGGAATGGTGAGGCCATTGAAAGTAAGAATGAGAATTTTACACTCAAAGTGTTGCAGGTCTGGGAGCAGTGGGAGGGACAGGGGCTATGAAGCAAAGGCAAAGCATCTGCAGCTTCTTATGATTCATTCATGGGATGTGGGCATTAATGGCTTGGCCAAAACCTGCTGCCCATTCGTAATTGTCTTGGAGAAGATGGTAGTGAGCTGCTTTCTTGAGCCACCACAGTCCATTGGGTGCAGCTAAACCCATAGTGATGTTAGGGAGGCAGTTCCAGAATTTTCACCAGGCGATAGTGAAGGAACAGTGATATATTTATGAGTTAGGGTGGCAGTGGCAGGAGGTGGTGTTCCCATGCATCTGCTTCCCTTGTCCATCCAGGTTCTTGGGTTTGGAAGGTACCTTTGAAGGCGGGAATACTTAAAAGGAAATATTTGTTGAGAAAGAGTGGCTGAGTGTAACTATTTGAATAATCCAGGAATAAGGTTGCACAGGCACAATGGGCTGAATGGCCTACTCCTGTGTGATATAATTTGTGAACTCAAAGTCTGAATTGAAAATGATGCTGGTGAAGAACTTGAGGGCCATCAAAACTCAGCGGCATGAGAGCAAGGGAAATATCCAGACATCCAATATACTTGTGGATGGTCTGTAATGAAAGATTTAATACCCTTTAGTATTAAACAAAAAACATTGTGGGCCAAAGGGCCTGTTCTGTGCTTCTATGTTCTATGTTTGCTTCCTCTTAGAGACAAAACAAAGCTAATAATCAGACAACAGTCCATTTTCAATTTCTTTCTGTGTCTTGTGCCCTCCTACTTTCCAATATTACTGAAAAATACCACCTCGGGTCACACAACTCCATGACCATGCAAGATTCTTGAAGATTAACTCATTTCTCATTGGATGTTAGCCACGGTTTCTGGTTGCATGCCTCTTGCACCTGTATGTTTCCTTTATCGACAGCAGTCACTGACTGTTCTCATAAACATGTCAAATTCTTTCTCTCTGCATTTGGGTACAGTTTCTCCCAGATTTATGTCAACTGTTCACGGGTGCTGTTAGTAGCATTTCTGTCCCTGAATCACAATGTTCCAGCTTGAAGTCTCCTCCCAGGACTCGACTGTTAAAAATCCAGGCTGACCCTTTAGTGCAGTACTGAAGGAGTGCTGCGGTATTGGAGACTTCACCTGGGGGAATACATGTATATAGGACCCCTTGCTATATTTTGAAGGAGAGCAGGAGAGTTCTCCCTTGTGTCCTCAACAGTAAATGGCATATAAATGTAAATCCCTTGCTTTATCATTAGGTCACACTCACAACCCTGGGTCAGAGGTCCTGGGATCATTGGCCCACTCTTAAGCATTAACCATAAATTCTAGACCGGCACGCTAATGCAGCACTGGCAGAGGGCAGCGTTGCTGGTGGTGTCATTTTTCAGAAAAGACATTAAACCAGAGCCACTGTCTGCCCTCTCCTCGGTGTTAAAAAGTTGTATTTGTCACCTGTACCCAAGGATTTGGAGCAACAAGAGGGTGGAACAACTGTCAGATATCCCAACAAGCTTCTTCTGTACACTGATTTTAAATTGAGGGATATTACATTACATCTTCCTCTCCAATCTGATAAAGTCACTGGCATTTGTAATTCAGTACGAATGCTGTAGAACGATGGGTTCAAATCTCACCGTGGCAGATGGTTTAGATTAAGTTCCCTACAGTATGGAAACAGGCCCTTCAGCCCAACAAGTCCACACTGACCCTCCGAAGAGTAATCCACCCAGACCCATTCCCCTACATTTACCCCTCACTAATGCACCTAACCTACACATCCCTGAACACTATGGGCAATTTAGCGTGGCCAATTCACCTGACCTACACATGTTTGGACTGTGGGAGGAAACTGAAGCACCCGGAGGAAACCCACGCAGACACGGGGAGAATGTGTGAAATCTCAATTCAATAAAAAAACAAACTGGCTAATGCAACCATTGTCGTACAGACCCATCTGATTCACTGTTGCTCTTTTGGGATGGAAGTCTGTTGTCCTGCCCCATATGTGACTCCAGACCAACAGCAATATCATTCTTAAATGTCCTTTGAAAGCAAATTGCGAATGAAATGGCCCATCAAACCACGCATTACAAGGAGCAATTAGGGATTGGTAATAAATGCTGGAGTTGCCATCCGCAACCACATCTCATTGAGAAAAAAACATCACAGGACACCAATGAAAATTACTCCATGTCTGAATTCTTACACTCCATCATAACCATCACTACAAGAATTATTCACCCAGCAAAACAGTAAAAAGCAATCTCATTGCAGTGTCTTCAAATTAAAATTTAACACGTGAAGTCAGATCGTGAGATATTAGCTCAGATAATAAAATAATTGGTTGAAGATAGAGAAAAACACCTGCATTTATATAGCCCCTTACACAACTTCAGGGTGTCCCAAAACGACTTCACAACCAATAAGATCCCTTTATTGTGTGCAAAAAGGCTGCTGTTTTTAACAGTGACTGTACTTGGTAGAGTATTTCTGAGGTTGCAAAATACTTTGGGACATCCTGAGAATATGAAAGGTGCTATGGAAATGCAGGTTTTTTTTAACTTTAAAAGTATACTTAATTCATAAAAATATCTTTATGTACATACATAGCCACACAAGCAGTTCAGTTCTGTGGACTAGCGCATGGAGAAATGAACAAACATTGATAACAAAAACAGAAATTGCTGGAAAAGCTCAGCAGGTCTAGCAGCATCTGTGGAGAGAAATCAAGAGTTAACTTTTCGGGTCCCGTGACCCTTCCTCAGAACATTGGAGTTTGACTGTATCCAGCAAACAAACCAAAGGCATTTCTTACTTATTCAAAACTATATTTATATTATATCTGAGGCACCTGGAGGGTCTGATAGACCCCCACTTAACTTTGGCTAAAAGACCCTAGACAGTGGTCTTTCCCCACTGCACCTTGGCGGCAGCTGCCCCAAGCATAAGTGTATCCCTCAGCACGTAGTCATACAGATCTACAGCATGGAAACAGACCCTTCAGTCCAACCTGTCCAGGCTGACCAGATATTCCAACCCAATCTAGTCCTTCCTGCCAGCACCTGGCCCATATCCCTCCAAACTCTTCCTATTCATATACCCATCTAAATGCCTCTTGGACCTTGGAATGTGCCAGACTGCAACACTCGGTCACAGTCAACTCCTTGCTTTGGAAAGATCAATATGTTTCGGGCAGATCAAAGAGCGTCTTTCCCTTTCACCGAGTTGATGGTCCTCCAGGCACAGTTGATGTTTGTCTCAGTGTGCGCCCCAGGGAACACACTATAGACCTCAGGTGCTCCATTCATCATGGAGCTGCTCGGGGTGAATCTCGACACAAATCACTGCATCTCTCTCCAGACGTCCTTTGCAAAGACACATTCCAGAAGGAGATGTGTGACCGTCTCAATGGCCCCTCGGCAGCCACTTCAAGGGCATCATGTGGGGGTGCAGACCAACTGGGGTGTACATGAAGGATCTCACAGGTAGTGCCTTCCTCATCGCCAAGCATTGTCATGGTGCTTGTTGGAGAGTTCTGGTGATGGAGCATTCTGCCAACTGTCTTTGACAGTCTGCTCGGGGAACCACCAGACAGTATCCACCCTCTCCTTTACCGACAGAGCCTCAAGGACGCTACCTGCTGAGCACTTGCTGATGGACTTGTGGTTAAAGGTGTTTTCTTTGCAAATTTCTCCACAAAGGAAAGGTGATACGGAACAGTCCAACTACTTGGAGCGTTCCGCGGCAAAGAGGCCAGGCCCATCCTTCGCCACACCGGAGACAGGCAGAACCTCATTAACGAGGTAACACTTAGTGTTTGCATTCCGAGGGTCTATGCACAGCTTGATGCAGCCACTCATATGTGACTACCAGGACGAGGGTGACATTGGGTACCTTCTTCCCCCACTTATCCAGAATTTTTAACGTAATGTTCTTGTGGACGCAGTCCATCTTAGAGCTCCAGATGAAGGGGAAGATGATTCAGGTGACTGCATTAGTGCGGGTTCTGGGAATAGGCCAGACCTGCACCACATACAACAACAGAGAGAATGCTTTGCAACTGATGTCCAGGCATGTACCTACGATGGAGAGGGAATGGTGATCCCAGAAGCCCAGTTTCTGACTCATCTTGGTGACACCCCTCCCAAGGTTTTGTGCATACTCTGGCCCCTCTGAACCGTATTCACAGCACCTTCAAGTAATCTGTCCTGATGGAGAAGGGGATGGCCCAGTTCCCGAAGAACATGGTGTCACTCTTGCCTCAATTTATCTTGGCTCCCTAGGCCCGTTCAAACTGGTCATGAGTCTGCGCCCTGACAGCAGATCTGAACACAAAATGGTGACATCATCCATTTACAGGGAGGCTTTGACCTGTAGGTCTCTGTCCTGCCTTCCTAAAAGTACAGAATGTTTTAAACTGATGTATTTGTTTAAATAAACAGACTTATTCGCTGTCTCAGTGATTGTGATTGCAGCCCCATAATTGATAGTGTCACATGTTGCAAGTTATGGCAAAGGGTAATTACTAACAGGGTCACTTAAAATGACCGGAATGATGAGGGCCGTTCACCCCCTTGAAAGCAAACACTGTGTTTAAGGCTCTTTCATTTTGTTTTGACTGCACCGCTGCATGAAATTCCAGTACCAACCGACCCCCCCGAGCCACACCCAACCATCGCAAAAGGAGAATGCAATCAATATGTACATGACAGTGTGAAAAACAGAAATTGTTGGAGCATGCACTTCTTGTCAGAGATATGACATAACCTCACCAGAGAACTCTTACTTCCAGTGAGGTTGGCTGCTGTTTGTGTAAATGAGAGCAATGAGTGTGTGCAGAGTAGTGACTGGGGATAAGTCACATGCATATACACTTGCCATATTTTCTAGTCACTCTCTTTCAGATAACTCCTTTACATCTTGCCTTTCTCTCCCTTTCTTTATTCCCCCTTTCCCTTTTCTTCGTTCATTCCAATATCCTTACCATAGATTTTATTAACATGAGTGGAGTAAGGGATTAAAGTAAGACATTTGGCAATATATTTGATAATGTATTCATGACAGAGAAAAGACTCAGAGGGAGAGAGTCTGAGATAAGGCCATAGGCTATAAGAACAGAATTAGGCCATTTGGCCCATCGAGTCTTCTCTGTCTTTCGATCATACCTGATGTTGCAACCCATTCTCCTGCTTTCTCCCTGTAACCCTTCCTCCCTTACTAATCAAGAACCTAACTATCTCTCTCTTAAAGACACACAATGACTTGGCCTCCACAGCCTTATGTGGCAATGAGGTCCACAGATTCACTATCCTCTGGCTGAAGAAATTCCTCCTCATCTCAGTTCTAAAGGGTTGTCCCTTCACTCTGAGGCTGTGCTGTCGAGTCCTAGTCTCTCCTTCTGGTGGAAACATCTTCTCCACACCCGCTCTATCCAGGTCTCTCAGTATTCTGTATGTTGCAATGAGATCTCCACTTATCCTTCTAAACTCTATCGAGTACAAACCCAGGGTTCTCAATTGCTCGTCATGTCACAAGCCCTTCATTTCTGGGATCATTCTTGCAAGCCCCTCCTGGACCTTCTCCAAAGCCAGTACGTCATTCCTGAAGTATGGGGTCCAAAATTGCTCACAATATTCTAAATGTGGTCTGACCAGAATCTTATGCAACCTCAGCAGTGCATCTCTCCTGTTGTATTCTAGAACCTCTCAAAATGAATGCTAATATTGCATTTGACTTCCTAACCACTTACTGAGACTCTTAGGCTATTTTGTTACTATGTCCAGATTGCTGAGGTTAGCTCAGTTGACTGGACAGCTGGATTGCAGTGTATAGTGATGGCAACAGTGTGGATTCAATTCCTGCGCTGGCTGAGGTTACCATGAAGGGCTCTCTTCTCAGTCTGTCCCCTTGCCTGAGGCAAGTGAGCTTCAGGTTAAACAATCACCAATAGTCTCTCTCTAATGAGAGGGCAGCCCTTTGGTTTGGTCTGATTATGGTAACTTTGCCTTTACTTCAAATAGCTACAACAAGTTGTTCTACACCATAGTGGATGCCGATAAGCTGAGACTCAGAGTAAGGACAGACTGGACCATTATACAGAATCCCACTCCATGCTCAACTCCATGCAGTACGGCTCCTTCATGAAATCAAGACTTTTTAAAGCCTGCACCCACTAGACATCAAAAGGGTATGGGATGATAACTGGAACAAGGGACCAAGTTAGATGATCCTCCCATGAGCATATTGAATGGTGGACCAGCTTTGAAAGTCCCAATGGCCAACTCCTGTTCCTGTCTTGAACGTTTATATTTATTTGATTCTCTCTCAGCTCAGAGTGCTGGACATTTGATGTCTCATGGCCTACTATTTAGAAATATTTCTGATGGCCTTGTTTTTTTTCAACCTCGTCACTGGTAACAAACCTTAGCTATTCACCCACACCGTGTCTGCTATTTTCTGACTTTACCATGTGTCTACAAGACTTGGAAACTGAGTCTTGAGGTCCACCAAGAACTTGCAAGCACAGAAATTTTGTTGAAACTGACGACCCATTCTATTGAGGGGGAGTTGATCTCAGATAGGAGCCGTAACACAGAGCTTGTGGATTTGAGGTGCACTCCGGAGCTCAATGCCCAGTATAGGTGTGTTCATTATGAAGCAGCCAAATAGCTTCAATATCAAATTATAAATCTTTCCAGTCTGTCCCAATAGCAGTGGGTAAGAACAAGAGAGATTTCTGATAGCCATGTGATGGAAAAAGTGTTGGACCCTCCACCTTCACCATCCATGGCGCCCAACTACAACATAAAGGTAAAAATGGATGTTGTAACGGAAACTTGGATATCCTGGGTGAACTGTAGCACAGAGAGATCTGGTATCCAGGTCCAATATCCTTTCAGGGAGCACTTAGTTGTTGTGTGATCTGACTTTTCCTATTTATAGAGCTTCACACAAGAAAGAGGAGCTGAACTAGGCCGTCCTTGAGCATGTTCTGCTATTTAGTGAGATCATGTTGGATCTCCCACCTCAATGTCACTCCCCTTCCCGATCCTCTTGATTCCCTGTGTCCAACAAACAATTGATCACAGTCCTGGATTTTTTTTCCCCTTTATTCATTCATGGGATGAGGGCATCTCTGGATAGGTCAGTACTTATTGGCCCATCCCTAATTGTCAGGAGGGCAGTTAAAAGTCAACCACATTGCTGGAGTCACATGTAGAGCAGACTGGGTAAGGATGGCAGTTTCCTTCCCTAAAGGATGTTGGTGAACCAGATGGGTTTTTCCTGACAATTGGCAATGGATTCACAGTTATCATTAGACTCTAAATTCCAGATTTTTATTTGATTCCAATTCCAGTATTGATTTGAACCCAGATCCCCATGACAGTGCCTATGTCTCTGGATTAACAGCCTAGTGATAATACCATTAGGCCATCACCCCCCACTCCCATTCCCACGGCCGTTTCGAGTGAAGAAAGATCTTCGAACACTGCCCTGATTGGTGAAGGAGCAGTAGTTTAGACCTTGAGGAGTTAAAATCTGACAGAGTCCTGACATGTGATGTCGGAATATTTCTGTGATTTTCTGGTATGCGATCGTGGCATCTGCATTACCGTCCGGTGTTGACTTGTCAGCCTCATCTGAATAGGAACAATCTGGCAGATCGCAGCAGGGATGTGAAGAATTCATACAGCGGAGCCTGGAATTTCACTGCTGGTTTTGGGGCGTCATTCACATCACACGGGGCGGCATGGTGGCTCAGTGGTTAGCACTGCTGCCTCACAGCGCCTGGGTCCCAGGTTTGATTCCAGCCTCGGACAACTGTCTGTGTGGAGTTTGCACATTTTCCCTGTGTTTGTGTGGGTTTCCTCCGGGTGCTCTGGTTTCCTCCCACATTCTAAACATGTGCAGGTTAGGTGAATTGTCCATGGTATTGGGTGCATTGGTTGTGGGGGGGGGGGGGAGGTAGGTCTGGGTGGGTTGCTCTTCGGAGGGTCAGTGTGGACTTGTTGGGCCGAAAGGCCTGTTTCCACACTGTAGGAAATCTAATCTAATAAACAAGCAATGTCAAGGCTGGCTGTGTGCGATTATTGCCCCATAGTAGTTCTTTTCCAAATATCAGTCAGTAACGAGATAAAGTGAAGTGAGTTAGCTGTTTCTCTTTGTAATTTTTGTGTTTTCAAATGTGTTTACTTTGTAATCCGCCCCTGGTTTCTGTTGTCTTTGCACAAGCAGTTTTCATTAATTGACTGATTGGAGACTAGCATCTAGAGCTCTTTCAGTTTGATACCATGATGGGATTTGTCATGTTTCCCAATGCAACAGGCAACTTAAACACAATGGGGCATGAAGATAATGAAATTGGCACTCTTTGTTTAATTGACAATGCATTTTGATGAACATTAATGGAAAAGCATTACTTAGAAGCATGACTGATTTACAGATTAGATGCCTAGTGTTGCAGATTTGCAGGATATTGTTATAGACCATAACGTCTGATTGCTAATCAGCTGGATAAACAGGTAGACTTGCAGAAATTTCTACTGCTAAACACTACTGTAGTCCAGAGAAGGTTCACCGAGACAAGAAAACTGCAGATTCTGGAATCCAAAATAGACAAACGTGAGGCTGGAAGAACACAGCAAGCCAGGCAGCATCAGGAATTGGAGAAGTCAACATTTTGGCTGTAACCCTTTCTTCAGGACTACTTTGGAGAAGGTTCATTGGCTGACCCTAGGTATGGAGGAACTGTCTTTCGGGCAAAGTTGAGTAAGTTGGACCTGTGCGGAATTTATAGATTGACAGGTGACCTTATTGAAACATATCCAGATGTTGATGGTCACCATGACTTGTAGATGCCGGTGTTGGACTGGGGTGGACAAAGTTAAAAATCACACAATACCAGGTTATAGTCCAACAGGTTATAGTCCAACAGGACTGTAATCTGGTGTTGTGTGATATTTAACCATATACAAATAGTTCTTTTAGAACACAATGGTTACATTCTTGTACAACCCCACATTGTAGAAAAATCAAGCTTTAGAGATAGCGCTTAAAGTGTTGGCGATGTAATCATGTTAAAAGTTTATGCTTTGGAAACAGTGTTCCCAATTTGTCAATGGCGTTACAGCGAATATGTGTTAATGAAACGCATGTTATAGCAGAACAGCCTGTGGTATTCTTTGGGGATGTGACAGGGGAAGTGAGGAGAGGTTGTTCTACTTTATGGAAAAGTCTAGGACTCAGAACAAAGGGTTGCAAGTTCAAGATAGATATGAGGAGAAATTTCTTCTCTCACAGGGAAGTGAACCTGTGGAATTCTTTATCATTGAGGGCTGTCGTGGGTGAGTCTTTGAGTATATTCAGGACTGAGATAGATAGATTTTTAAATCAGTAATGAAATCAAGGGTTATAAGGCAGGAAGGTGGATTTGAGGATTATCAGGTGGGCCAGGAACTCATAGAATGATGGAGCAGATTCGATGGGCTGAATGGCCTACTCCTGTGCCTTATGGTCTAAGTTCCCATTACACCATAACACAGATTGCCTTCCAGACAGAAAATGGGCTCTATCTGTCCTTGCGGCCTCCCAAAATTGGGTTTTCTCCAGATGGTCTGCCTAAGTCTCCTCTTCACTGCCACCTCCCTACTCCCTGCCCATTGGCAATGGCTTCACTCTGTGCCATTAGTGGCACTGCCTCATCAATATAGAAGCCTATCATTCTGAAACTCTGCTCTTGCCCCTGACTGCTCACCTCCTCCATGAGGCATCTCTAGTTCATGGGTGTGCCTGTTGCTCTGCCAATGTGTCCATTAGCTTCCTGCCTGCTCCAATTCCCCGTCCTGATTCTCTAGCTCTCAGATGATTACAGCTATCCTGTTCACAAGCTCAGGACTCCTACTCCTAGCTGCCTTCTTTCCTACAAGGGTTGACACTGTGCACACGTTAGGGTAATAGGGCAGGTGGCCAAATGTTTTGTCAAAGTTTGCAGGTTTAAGGAGCATCTTAAAGGAGGAGAGGAGGAGGTTCAGGAGAAAATTCAGGAACTTGCGGTTGAAATATCTGAAGGTATGGTCACCTGTGTCACAGGGATAAAAGTTGGAGATGTGCAGGAGGCCAGAATTAAAGGATTGTCCAGTTCTCAAAGGATTGTCTGTATTATGCACCCTGCCTTTAAGAGACTTTGATTTTAAAGACTGTGGGTAGACAATATCATGACTCTGGTGGTTAGTCATGGAGTCATACAGCACAGAAATGATGCTTCAGCCCATTGAGTCTGTGTTCACCTATCTTCACTAATCCCACTTTCTAGCACTTGGCCCATAGCCTTGACTGTTATAACAAATCAGCTGTGCACCTGTAATCCCTACAGTGTGGAAGCAGGCCATTTGGCCCATTAAGTCCACACCAATCCTCTGATGGACATCCCACCCCTCTATCCTGTCCCTGTAACCCTACATTTATCAGGGTTAATCCACCTAACCTGTACATTTGGACTGTGGGTGGAAACCTACGCAGACAAGGGGAGAATATGCAACTTCCACACAGATAGTCACCCAAGGCTGGAATTGAACCCAGGTCCCGGATTCCCAGTGCTGTGAGGCAGTAGTGTTAACCACTGTACCAGTCTAATCTAATTACAGAGGAATCAATTGATTTGCTGTAATGTCTGCTCCACAACTTGTAATATGCGTTACTGTTTTAAGTGGACTAACCCTTGGAGTGAATCAAGGCTTGATGACTTACTAATTGTCAAAACATTATCATCAACGTGATAGGTTGTGGGACGGGAGGAGGATGTAAAGGTACGGAAAGGTGAGGCCATACAGAGATATGAAAACCAGGATGATGGTTTTAATATTCCCTGACTCTCCCCTTCTCATTCTGTTCTGTTTGTAATTACTCCTGCCGTCATGGTCTGTATTTGTCTGCCTGACACCATTCTCACACATCCACTGTAGCTTATCTGCGACTGTTCTGTGACATCATCAGCCAGCTACGCTCAAACTCTCCTCTGCAACCCTTCACTTTGCCCTATAAAGGGACCCAGCAGCTTTTCAGCTCTAATCAAATGACTTATTTTTAAACAGCAGCACCCAAAAGACTGCATGCATTCATGTAGAACTCTGAGCTCAAAGACTGCAGGAATTCATGCAAAACTCTGTTATCTCACTTTTTAGATTAGAATCAATCTAAACATCAGGTCATAGACAGAGAGCACAGGGGGCCAACACCTTCAACATATTGTCTAGCTATCACCATTGTTAACAGCTAACCCGAGAATGCAACTTTTTTTATAAAAAGGTTTTGTGATTTACACATGAAAGAAGTGAAACTATCACTGTATTCTAACAGATGAAAGGCTTAACAGACAATCAATTTTTCAATGTATAATTTCAATTACATCACACTGTCAATTTTTGCTATCAATTCTGTGTTAGGATTGAGCCCTCCACTATCACCTGATGAAGGAGTGTCGCTTCGAAAGCTAGTGTGCTTCCAATTAAACCTGTTGGACTATAACCTGGTGTTGTGTGATTTTTAACTTTGTGCACCCAAAAGAGTTCCTTTCACTGTCGCAGTTTCAAGCATCTCTTCGTTTGTCTCATGATCTGTAAATGGAATTTTAAGTGTATGTTTGACCATTTGATGTTTTAAAGGGCATCGCTTTCTTCCTCCGACACATTGCTCAGGCTCCTGCAGCATACAGAAAATTACACAGAACGTAGGGTCATCTGGTTATTTTCAAAGTATATTAAAAGGAATGATGACGGGAAATGATTGTGAGAGTTTTCGTGGTGGGAATCAGAGCACAGATGTAAAGTTTATGACCTTCAGTGCTATAATAATATGTTTGACAATCTGTCTCTTTAAAATTGCAATTTTTGCAATACGTTATGGCAAGTAGATTTTAATCCTGGAATCAGCATGTGTTCTATTACCAGAACCAATCTATTGCCTCTGTAACATGGAATGCTCTCTTTGTCACCCTTCTCCTCCTGCATTCTCTTTTTTGTTTTCTCGTTCTGTTTTGCTCTATATGTTCTTCTATGTCTTTTTCTTAAGTCTTTCTCTCATGTAGTTTTTCTTTTTCGTTTCTATCCATTTTTCTTGAAATTTCTTTTACTTCTTCTACTTTTTTCTCTCTTCTTTTAAACCTTTATTCTTTTCCCTCCTTTCCACCTCTCTACCTTTTTTTGCTCAGCGTCTCTACCATGTTTGCTGTTTGGAAACTCCTGTTATGGCCTTGCATGGATCTAAAACAGGATGGGGGAGGGACAGAACACTGTGATAATGTCTGGGAAAAAGTGAGGACTGCAGATCACAGACAAAGAGTGCGGTGCTGGAAAAGCACAACTGGTCAGGCAGCATCCGAGGAGCAGGAGAGTTGACATTTCGAGTGTGGATTTCACCAGTTTCCTCATTTACCCACCCCCCCCACTTTACCCCAATCCTCCAACTTGGCACTGCCCTCATTAACCCGTCCTACATGTCCATCTTCCTTCTCACCTATCTGCTCCACTCTCCTATCCGACCTATCAACTTCACCCCCATCTTCATCTACCTATCGGATTCCCAGCCACCTCCCTCCCAGGTAAAAACAAGGACTGCAGATGCTGGAAACCAGATTCGAGATTAGGGTGGTGTTGGAAAAGCACAACAATTCAGCCAATGAAGGGCTTTTGCCCGAAACGTCGATTTTCCTGCTCCTCGGATGCTGCCTGAACTGCTGTGGTTTTCCAGCACCACTCTAATCTAGAATCACCTTCATCCCAGACCCACCCTCCCTCCCATCTATCTCTCAGCCCCCTCAAACCATCCCCTGATTCCTGATGAAGAGCTTATGCTTGAAATGTCGACTTTCCTGCTCCTTGGATGCTGCCTGACCAGCTGTACTTTTCTAGCACCACAATCGTCGATGTTGTGATAATGTCCCTGACTCAGGGCCACAAGGCCCAGCTTCTTGTGCCACCTGCTCCAGAGGTGTGCCATGACCTGTCTGAGCAGGCTCGTTACAAAAGAAACATTCAATGCAAAAAGATTGTATTTCCATTAAACTGGTATTCTTGCCAATTATCCTGATGAGTGCAAGCTTTAATAACTGTCTTTGTTTTAGCAGTATTCAGGTTCGGTACTAACAAAGAACTAACATCAAACAAACAATTATATTAATGTAACCTGTTAATTGTTTGTTAATATATAATGCACTGCTTTTTGTTCAATTGGAAAGCCCCCTCTAGTTAGACCAGTGAGCAGTGTCTCTCTATTGTGGGCGGCACGGTGGTTAGCACTGCAGCCTCACAGCGCCAGAGACCGGGGTTCAATTCCCGCCTCAGGCGACTCTCTGTGTGGAGTTTGCACATTCTCCCCGTGTCTGCGTGGGTTTCCTCCGGGTGCTCCGGTTTCCTCCCACAATCCAAAAATGTGCAGGTTAGGTGAATTGGCCATGGTAAATTGCTCGTAGTGTTAGGTGAAGGGGTAAATGTGGGGGAATGGATCTGGGTGGGTTGCGCTTTGGCGGGTCGATGTGGACTTGTTGGGCCGAAGGGCCTGTTTCCACACTGTAATGTAATCTAATCTATATCATACTGTACTAAGCAGGTCCTATAGATCCTTAAAGAGCATGATGGCAGTGAATTTACCACAGAGTGACGTGTTGACTCGATTTATCCATTTCTTGTTCAAATGTGTGTTTCTTTTTGTTACTGTTCTGTCTTCATTCAGTCTTTCTGTCCTTTGTCTCCAATGAGCTGGACTTTACCACAGAATCTGGGACATCATGAAAAGATGAGAGTTATGATCCTGTACTTGCTGGCAGTGGGACCAGCTCAGACTTTTACTCCCTTAGACACTCTCCTAAGTGTCCACATCTGGACTTGCTATCCAATCACAGATGGCCAATGGGCTGCATAGATGCTGCTGCCTCTGCTCAGAACTTTGTAAACTTGGCAACCCGAGGATGGAGGGCCAAGACTAAAATTAAAAACCATTGGAGTGGGGTGAGGTAGGGGCAGCTTCTCTGCCCAGGGACCTCTCTTTAAGAAAGATGGAACCTCATTCCCCAATGGTGTCTTGCCTCTAGCTGCTCTAAGGGAAAGGCTTCATATGCTGTGTCTGCACATGACAGGAGGCTAGTCTGCCCCCCACAACCCAAGAAATGGATGCCTAAGTGTGTAGTTAATTTAAAATTGGCTGTTTGCCTCCATTTCATGGGTGGATATGATGCTTTGGGTCCCTCTGTAGGAGGAGTCCCATTGACTGGAGTGCTTTGAGCTGGCTTTCACTCCACCTTGGGGCTGGGAGATTCGTATCCAAGTCTCTAGTCTCACAGTCTTGCTTTGCTGTCTGTCTCGTTTACCTCTGTGCTACATTCCTACTCATGTCACTTTGCTGCTTCTGTCCCATTGAATCACAGAATGGTTACAATTCATAAAAAGAGACAATTTGGCCCATTATGTCTTTTTTTAATTAATTTCCAGGATGTGGGCATCACTGGATAGGTCAGCATTTATTGCCCATACCTAATTTCCGTGAGAGCAGTCAAGAGTCAACTACATCGCTATGGGTCTGGAGTCATATGTAGGCCAGACCAGGTAAGGATGGCAATTTCCTTACCTGAAGGACATTAGTGAACCAGATGGAGTTTTTGCAACAATTAACATTGATTTCACGATCATCATTAGGCTCTTAGTTCCAGATTTGTCATTGAATTAAAATTCCACCATCTGCCTTGGCCAGGATTTGAATCCAAGTCCCCAGAATATTCCCTGGGTGTCTGGATTAATAGTCTAATGATAACACAACTAGGCCATCAAGATCAAGTCTTTTGGTACTGCTCCCCACCTTTTTCTAGCCTTGTATATTTAGTTTGACTCTTTCATGTAGGAAGCCAAAAGTGAGGACTGTAGATGCTGACCGATGGTGGTATAGTGGTGAGCATAGCTGCCTTCCAAGCAGTTTGACTCTGGTTCGATTCCTGGCTATTGCAGTGCGGTGGCTTCTAAACCTCTTTCATGTAGAAACACCATTCCAGGAGTGGGAATCACCCAAAAAAGTCTCCCTAATATCTCAGTTCTCCAGAACTAGGGCTCACAGTCTAAGGTCCCAGGTCCTGAAGAAGGGTTACATTTGAAACGTTGACTTCTCCACCTCCTGATGCTGCCTAACTTGCCGTGTTCTTCCAGCCTCCTGCCTGTCTACTTTGGATTCCAGCCTCTGCAGTTTCTTTGTCTCTCACATTCTAAGGTAAGATATTTAGGACTGAGATGAGGAGAAATCTCTTCACCCAGCGAGTGGGGAGCCTGTGGAATTCTCTGCCAGAGAAAGCAGTTGAGGGCAAAACATTGAGTGTTTTCAAGAAAGAGATAGATACAATTCTTGAGGTTAAAGGGATCAAAGGGTATGGGGAAAAAGCAGGAACAGGGACTGAGTTAGATTATCGGTCATGATTCTACTGAATGGTGGAGCAAGTTGGAAGGGCAGAATGGGCTACTCCTGCTCCTGTTTTCAATATTTCAATGTTACCCTTTTCTATGTTTCAACTAAGAAGTTAATTTTAAACGTACCTTTATTCTGTCTCTGTTGGGAAATATTAATATTCTATACAATAAAAATATTCCTGTTTGAGACATCTTGGAGCTTTCATTTGGGCAGCTACAGTTGCTTTCAGAATAATTTATGTCCTGTCAAATGCTGAATAATATCACACCAAAACTGAGAACACAGAGTGCAGGTCCTCATAATGCTTCCTGTCTGTCGCCATCCAATTATTACTGTTCACATTTATCATCAGTGATGAGGTTTAGATGCACTTCCAACAATACAGTAATAATTCCTCACATGACAGCTATGTGGCCAAGTCCCTAAACTGGAGGCCATTGATAATAATCAGAAGACCCTGGACAATTTAAGCCACTGAGGCTGGGCAGCTGAATTTTAATGCTTTTGAATGGATGGCGATGTAGATCACTCTGTGAATTGTGAAACATGAGTACACAATGGTGAATGCCTATTGGTAATGAAAAGAAAAAGATCCGGGTCTGATTAGGAGCACTTAGCACAAGCATCCAGTCAACACAAGCTGTTATCGTTCAGCAGATTGATTACTGTGCTGTTTCTCAAAGGTGCCTGACTCCAGTGCAGACATTTTCATTGATGAGGCTGGACTTCGATATTTTGTACAATTATCTTTCAAACGTTGACACATTGGAAAAGATTCTGAGTACAGGTGTTCAGTATCCTGAGAGTGAAGACCCTATATTTGGAAAGGTGCATGGAATTAAATATTTAATTAGCAAAGTGACCAATTTGGAAACAATGTAATCTAAGTCAGGGTAGTCATTAAAGAATCAGTACAAAACTGGGGCATACAAAATTAAACGCGAAGAGAGCAGAATAATTATTTTCTCTCTCTTCTGTGTCTCTCTATCTTTCAGATGTCCTCGTGTTGCTCTTAATCAATATTTCATGAATGTGTTAGTGACTCAGTCACTCTTATCTCTTTCTCTCTATGTTTTTGTGTCTCTGGCACTTGCTTGTGTGTGTCTGTCTATGTGTGTCTGTGTGTGTGTGTGTGTGTGTATGTCTGTCTATGTGTGTGTGTGTTTGTGTGTGTGTAAGGTGATTCTGGAGAATGTGAGGACTGTGAATGATGTAGACCACGGTCGAAAAGTGTGGCGCTGCAAAAGCAAGCAGAGCAGGAGAATTGACATTTCGTGCATCAGCCCTTCATGAGGAATGTACCTGCATGCCTGATGAAGGGCTTATGCCCGAAACATCAGTTCACCTGCTCCTTGGATGCTGCCTGACCTACTGTGCTTTTCGGATGCCACAGCTTTCAATCCTGAGCAATCTCCCAGCCTCAAGAACCTCTGCGTGAATCCCGGAGCGGACTGGAGGCTAGGTGCCGGCGTTGTCTGGACAGGAAGACTCTTGTTTTGGACTTTATTTCTGCAATGCTGGACTTTTTATTTCTCCAGTTTTCTAAGATCTTGTAGCTGAAGATGCTGTACCTCAGTGCCTTATTACCTAAGATGGCGCTGTGACAACTTCTAAACATTTCACTGCACTCATTTCAGTACATGTGACAATAAAGCTAATTCGAATTCTAATTCTAAACTACTTCTTGTTATTCAAATGTGTGGCTATTCTGTCAAAGACTGGTTAATCCTTCATTACGTAACACAGGTAGTAGCCCCATAGAGTAGGATTGAGGGTGAGTGGGAGCAGTTCTACTCAAAGAAGGCCTAGTAGCACGAGGTACCAGCTATGGACATCTCTTCCTCAAATGTGAAGAAATCATCATCAAGAATCCTCAGATTCATCACAGAAGAAAGAGGAAACATAAACAAACATAGAGAAAGCTGGAGAAACTCAGCAGGTCTGTGGAGAGTGAAATAGAATTAATGTTTCGAGTCCGGTATGACTCTTCTCCAGAATCCCTCTGACTATTTGGCAGGGTTTTGAAGAAGATTTGTACCAGGCTCCAAACATTAACTCTGTTCTTCTCTCTCCACCGATGCTGCCAGACCTGTTGAGTTTTCCGAGCATTTTTTACATTTGTTAAAGACTTATAGCATCTGCAATATTTGACCTTTCTCTAAAGAGGAAACATGCAAGTTACTTCTATAAAAAATGACTTGGTTGTGCCAGTGTTGTACTGGGGTGTAAAACTCTGCAGAGGATTTGTTAGTCTGACATAGCACTGGGACACAAACAGACTTCACACCTATTGTTCAAAACCTGAGCTCCGAATCATATCTTGAGAATGTAATTTAAAAGAAGTTCTGGGGTTTATATATCAAAGAACAGAAACCAGCATATCCCATTATAAAAGATGAAAGTTTTAATCTAAGATTGTTTACTGGTTCACTTCTCCATGACGCTGGACTCCTTTGGCTATAAATTCTGTGAGCATGATCTTAACCTTCGCAACCACCTGATGAAGGAGCAACGCTCCAAAAGCTAGTGCTTCCAAATAAACCAGTTGGACTATAACCTGGTGTTGTGTGATTTTTAATTTTGTAAGAAAGTGTTAGCTTTTAAAATAGATACTGTAAACCAGTCAGCAGCTGCAGTAACTCAGACAATGAACTCTTGTAAGGACAAAAGCAGCATTCGTTCAGTCTGTATGAGAAGAATGTAGCAGAAAGCTTAAAGCAGCCAGTCCAGGGGGAACAGAAATACAAAAAAAACCAGTGAGGTCTAGGAAAAGTCCCATTTAAATTACAGGGTAGCAGCATTTCCAAGTTGCGATCCAGGATAGAAATTGTTAACGTCGTGCTCCAAGGTGTAAATTGAATCCTTAAGGGGAAGAGAGTGAAAAAGCTTACTTCAGTGGTGCAATTCTGACCCACAAGCCTGGGAAAAGGCACATTCATTATCTTTCTTGAAATGAACATCATTTTTTTTTTATGATGCGAAAATGTTTATAATAAGCTGTAAGAAAATTCTTCCGGCAGGGGCAATTCTGTAAGCAATAGCATAGTTTGAGAGGTTAGAACTTAAAGGTGGAAGGCAGAAGATTTTATTAAAATTGGTCGTTTGCAAGCATAAGAAATTTTGACTGAGTAACAGAAAAGTGTATAGGTGCACGAAAGTGAGACACCATTATTTCAATTCGAAAAGGCGCAAAGAAAGAGGGACGTGTGAATTCTGCTTCTTGTGAATAAAGATGAAAATCCGCCAAGAGGAATGGCCAAGGGGAAAGGCAAGATGGTGCAAAACCACCATCTGACGTTTTTATGTTGGGAAGCTAGATTTACACAACCTCAAATGCTTTAAAATTAATTTTACACTTTATGGAAGTAATATCTTTCCAATGCAGTGATGAAAAATGCTTTTACAATTAAGAAAATTCAAAGTAGATCTGCAGGAAGAAACTTAAAGACAGGACAAAACAACAACTGGTTAATTTAAGAGAACATCTTATCTTGCTTTATCAGTAATTAAAATTTAATTGTCATTTCAAAGATGTTTTAACATCTCACTCAGTGACTCATAGTGTCAAAGGATTTGAAAACTCCTTGAGACTATTTATCATGCAATTGTTTGGAGTGTTTGGATGGTATGAAGCTGACAGTTTTTGATGGTCTTCTGAAGTAAATGGGCCCTTTTATTTCCTGAATGTCTGTCAACAAAGAACATTACAGCACAGGCACAGGCCCTTTGGCCCTCCAAGCCTATGCTGATCCAAATCCACGATCTAAACCTGTTGCCTATTTTCTAAGGATCTGTATCCCTTTGCTCCTTGCCCATTTATGTATCTGTCTAGATACATCTTAAATGATGTTATTGTTCCTGCCCCCACCACCTCCACTGGCAACGCATTCCAGGCACCCACCACCTTCTGCGTGAAGAACTTTACACATATATCTTCCCTAAACTTTTCCCCTCTCACTTGAAACTCGTGACCCCTAATAATTGTGTCCTCTGCTCTGGGAAAAAAAGTTTCTTGCTATCCACACTGTCTCCACCTCTCATGATTTTGTAGGCCTCAATCAGGTCTCCCCTCAACCTTCTTCTTTCCAATGAAAATCCTAATTACTCAAAGTCTTCTCATGGCTCATGCCCTCCATACCAGGAAATATCCTGGTGAACTTCCTCTGCACCCTATCCAAAACATCCACATCCTTTTGATAATGTGATGACCAGAACTGTATGCAATATTCCAACTGTGGCCCAACCAAAGTCTTATATAACTATAACATGACCTGCCAACTCTTGTACTCAATACCCTGTCTGATGAAGGAAAGCATGCCGTATGCCTTCATGACCACTTTACTGGCCTGCATTGCCACCTTCAGGAAACAATGGACCTGAACATCCAGATCGCTCTGTACATCAATTTTTCCCCAGGACATTTCCATTTGCTGGATAGTTCGCTCTTGAATTGGATCTTCCAAAATGCATCACCTCGTATTTGTCCGGATTGAACTCCATCTGCCATTTCTCTGCCCAACTCTCCAATCTATCTATATTCTGCTGTATTCTCTGACAGTCTCCTTCACTATCTGTTTCTTACCAATTGTAGTGTCATCTGCAAACGTGTAATGAGGCAACCTACACCTTCCTCCAAATCATTTATGTAGATCACAAACAACAGTGGTCCCAGTGCAGATCCCTGTAGAACACCACTGGTCACAGGTCTCCATTTTGAGAAACTCCCTTCCACTACTACTCTCGGTCTCCTGTTGCCCAACTAGTCTCTATCCATCTAGCTTGAACACCTTGGACCCCATGCAATTTCACCTTCTTCATCAGCCTATCATGGGGAACCTTATCAAATGCCTTACTGAAGTCCATGTATGTGACATCTACATCACTTCCCTCATCAATCAACTTTGTTAACTCTTCAAAGAATTTACTTCAGAAGACTGTCAGAATCTGTCAACTTCATAAGGTACAACCTCTCCAAACAATTTTATGACAAGCTATATATCAATTGATTTGAAACCATTATTGAAACTTAAAATGTCAAAGCTGAAGGTGCAGCAGAATTTAAATTACTTTTATAACCTTCCATAATTTCATGGCCCATAGCAATGTGGTTGACTCTTAACTGTGCTCTAGGCAGTTAGGGACGGGCAATAATTGCTGACCTAGCCATAGACATCCACATTCATGAATTATTAAAAAATAGAGAAAGTTACTACATCTCCAAGCAGATTCAAGCTTACAACCAGTTCAGACAATGAATCAGCATGGAAGAAGCAATTCATGAGATTCAGAATTACTTCAGCCTACACACCAAATGTCAAGCTGATCACATTAACACATTATTTTATTCTGTAGGACTTCATTCGTGATTTTTATATACTGTCTGAATCTTATGATTTGGTTTGTTTTATTACTATCACATCTACCAAGTGAAAACTATTGCCTTATGTGGTTTGCAAACATTTAGTACTATACAAGTGTACCAGGATAACAGACCAGAGTGCAGGATACAGTGTCAATGGGATACAGGATAGTTGTGAATCTGGGGCATTGCACCAGAACTAATTAGAGACAGAGTTGACATTGGAATGTCTGAATTTTAGAATCACAGGAAGATCTCACACTTGATAAAGCTATTCTGATTGTGTTGTTATGCTAGACATTCAGAACAGATACTGGAAAATTCAGGGAACAAAAATGACAGTTTACTTCAAATGACCATCAGAACATGTCAATTTCATATGGTACAAACACTCCAAACAATTGTATGACAAACAATCCCAAGGGGGGTTAAATTCTTTGATGCTGGGAGTGATTGACTACAATGTCTAGCAAAAAAACTCCACATAAACAAAAACAACGTCATTTCCATTATAAGAATGTCACTCCTTCCAAGAAAATGTGGGGATGGAAGGTGCTGGTGGATCAATCACCCATAATTCCTGTCTATTATTGCTGCAGATGTTTCAGCTACAGGTGTGGGTGCAGAATTTGATGATTAGATTCCGCACAGTGTGGAAACAGGCCCTTCGGCCCAACAAGTCCACACCGACCCCCCGAAGAGTAACCCACCCAGACCCATTTCCCTCTGACAAATGCACCTAACACTATGGGTAATTTAGCATGGCCAATTCATCTTACCTGCGCATCTTTGGATTGTGGGAGAAAACCGGAGCCCCCAGAGGAAACCCACGCAGACACAGGGAGAATGTGCAAACTCCACACAGACAGTCACCCGATGTCAGAGTCAAACCTGGGACCCTGGTGCTGTGAGGCAGCAGTGCTAACCATTGAGCCACCGCGCCACCCTTAAATTCTTTCAGGAATAACCAAAAGGACACATGAAATCAGTATATTATGCATCTAAAGCTTTGTTCATGGAAACAAGTGCAAATGAATGATATCCAGGGTATGTGCTTGGCCTCAAAGTCCTCATAGAGAACAACCGCAACCCACTGGTCTCCCTCTTGGATGAGAATGAGTTGGTAAAGGTGCCTTCAGAGATAACAGCAATTTTATTTTCACCTCACGAGGTTTGCCATGGGACCAACACATACAAAATGAGCTGAAAGGAATTAGCAGATGCTCTCTTCAGAGTGACTGTGGACAATCTCACAGTGGCTAGTGAAGACTTGAGCTGGTGAACAACATGAGCAACACAATATAAACAGAGTCAAATCAGACAAAAGCAAAAACAAAAAACCCAGAGTGCATTAACATCCATTGCTATTGTTTCAAAACTTGGGCAGATATAAAAACCCAATGTTTTGACAGTGAAGACTTACTTTGAAGATCAATAACATCTCACTATTATGGATGACCTATTGGTATTGAGTGAGAGACTGGTCATTCCGTCTTTGCTCAGAACGTAGACACCGGTATTACCAAATGAAGATTCAGAACTTGGGTCTGTTTAATCGCCAGTGATCACAAAAGAAATAGAAAATCTCAAAACAGTATGTAAAATATGCTGTGCACAGAGCTGAACACACATAGAACCATTAGTCCCTACCACCTTTCCTAATAGAGCTTGGCAAAGATTGGGAAGAAACTTATTTACATTCAGGGGACACCCTTTCCTAATCACTATTGATTTATATCTCATGGTGTATTGATGTAATTACCATTACAAATGCAGTTATTAGAGTTCTATTTATTGAATTATTATGAAGTATTTGCTACTCATGGGCTCCCTGATGTGGTCAAATCTGATAATGGAGCATAATTTGCCAGTGAGGTTGTTGACAAGTTTGCAACCATTTTCAGATTCCAACACACAACCAGTTCCCTGAGTCTGATGGAGCAGAACAACGGGTGCAAGTTGTTGACTCCCTTTTGAAAAAAATGCACTTACTTCTCAACAGCTTTGCTGAAATATCAGTCCATTCTACTCAAATGTGACTTATCCACCATCAGAATTATTAATTGGAAGAGAGCTGAACTCCCTATCCTTTCCAAAAAGGTTGGTCCCACAGATGAATCCCAAATGTGACAAGTATGTTTACTGTAAAGAACAGCGTTATCAATATCTGCAACATTATTAAATATCATGAACATCACCCCATTAAATAGTTGCCAAATGGGGTAATAGTGTGGATGAGAGGTCTTAATAGAAAGGAAATGACGATACAACTATTGTCGGTTCATACTTTGCCCGTTGGAGGGAACTGTTAATCGCAGAAATTGCAGAAACGTGTTATCACTGCACAATCATAGCTCATCACTGCCCCATCATGAGAACAATTGTTCATGATCCACTCTGGTACCAGAGCAACATTTGAATCCAGCATCTTCAAGCCAGTGTTGCACCAAACCTCTGAGCCCAACACATACAGTCCGGAAGAATTATCAAGCCTCTAGATTGATTACATTTGTAAAGTCAGGTAGTGATTTTGGTTGGGGGTTGAGGTGGCAGAATGGTTAAGTGGTAAACTTGATATACTTGCTTAAGCAATTATCTGCTGGGTTTAAAGAGGGGAAAGTAGCTCTGGGAAGAGATGTTGTAGAAAGTTGGTCTGTACTCAGACATTTTGAAATAGCTCCTCACACAGATATGTAAATGACTATATCTGGGAGGAGCTGGTTAACTTGTTGTTAGTCAGTTCTACAGTCTACAGCATAGACTTAGTTACCATCTACCGGGGGATAATAATGTCTCTCATTTAGCATTAATGTAGCTAACCAGTCTTAATTTAATGTAACTTGTTGTCTTACCATTAAGTAATAAACTACTTCTTGTTACTTAAGTGCATTGCTGCTTCTGGAAAATCCATGTTCATGATTAATCGTCCATTACTTAATACCAATGGAGACTAGTATTAGGGGTGGGTGGCATTAAATCTACCCAAAGACCCTAACAGAACTTGATGCCAGCCATATACATTAATTGCAAAATCTCACTCTCTCTCCCTTTGTATTTCTGCTTCTCTCTCTACCCCGCTACATTTCTCTCAGCATCTCTCTCGCTCTGACTATATTTATTTTCCCTTTCATCTTTGCTTCCTTTGTGTGATGCTATCTTTCCCTGTCTCTCTGTGTGCCCTCTGTTCTCATGGCAGTGTCCTTCAGTTCTGAGTCCTATTCTCTTCAGATTATTCCTGATTTTGAGAGACACACAAAGCCCGCTAATTAATTGAGCAAATGTTTTTGTGTCTGCCATGCCAGAGATTTGAGCTGATGAGTTGCTCACGCTGTACGACAGTAATTGTCACACTAAAATGTTACTTTAATAAACAGTATGTTGATGAGTTGAAATAACAGAAGTTGCTGGTAAAGCTTGGCAAGTCTGTTAGCATCTGTGAAGAGAATTCAGAATTAATGGTTTGGGTCTGGTGACCCTTCCTCAGAACTGGACTCAAACCATTAACCCTGATATCTCTCCACAGAAGCTGCCAAACCTGCTGAGCTTTTCCAGCAACTTCTGTTCTTGTTTCTGGTTTACAGCATGCGCTGTTCTTTTGCATTTTATGTTGATGAGTCGGCCTAGCACTCCAGGGAATCACTCCCTCCTCTTCCATCTCCAGTCTGATAATAGTTGTGAGGTGAGAACTCCCAGCTGTGTCAAGCAGTGCAGAATTTTATTTTATTTTTTTCTTTTTCACACTCCCCTTTTTTCTTTTTAACCCCCACACTACCACCTAAGTGCGGTAGTGCTTATTTTATCCCCAGCACCCATGGTGTGTGTGTGCAGGTGTGAGACACAGTGAAAGACACAAAGTGCAGTGCAGAATTTTATTTTTTTTTTCTTTTTTTTTCTTTCTTTTTTTTTCTTTTTTTTCATTTTTTTTTCTTTTTTTTTAATCCCCACACTACCACCTAAATGCGGTAGTGCTTATTTTATCCCCAGCACCCATGGTGTGTGTGTGCAGGGGTGAGACACAGTGAAAGACACAAAGTGCAGTGCAGAATTTTATTTTTTTCTTTTTTTTCTTTTTTTTTCTTTAGTGCAAACGCCCACACCCAATATACTTAATGCTGTTTATTTTTTTTATTCTTTTTCCTTTTTTTTCTTTCTTTTTTTAAATTTAACCCCCACACTACCACCTAAGTGCGGTAGTGCTTATTTTATCCCCAGCACCCATGGTGTGTGTGTGCAGGTGTGAGACACAGTGAAAGACACAAAGTGCAGTGCAGAATTTTTTTTTTCTCTTTTTTTTTTCTTTCTTTTTTTTCTTTTTTTCATTTTTTTTTTCTTTTTTTTTAATCCCCACATTACCACCTAAATGCGGTAGTGCTTATTTTATCCCCAGCACCCATGGTGTGTGTGTGCAGGGGTGAGACACAGTGAAAGACACAAAGTGCAGTGCAGAATTTTATTTTTTTTTTTAGTGCTTATTTTATCCCCAGAACCCATGGTACACTCCTTTTTTTTTTTTCTTTTTTTTTCTTTTTTTTATTCTTTAATTTAACCCCCACACTACCACCTAAATGCGGTAGTGCTTATTTTATCCCCAGCACCCATGGTGTGTGTGTGCAGGGGTGAGACACAGTGAAAGACACAAAGTGCAGTGCAGAATTTTATTTTATTTATTTTTTTTTCTTTTTTTCTTTTTTTTTTTTTCTTTCAAAAATTTAACCCCCACACTACCGCCTAAGTGCGGTAGTGCTTATTTTATCCCCAGCACCCATGGTGTGTGTGTGTGCAGGTGTGAGACACAGTGAAAGACACAAAGTGCAGTGCAGAATTTTATTTTTTTTTCTTTTTTTTCTTTCTTTTTTTTTCTTTTTTTTCATTTTTTTTTCTTTTTTTTTAATCCCCACACTACCACCTAAATGCGGTAGTGCTTATTTTATCCCCAGCACCCATGGTGTGTGTGTGCAGGGGTGAGACACAGTGAAAGACACAAAGTGCAGTGCAGAATTTTATTTTTTTCTTTTTTTTCTTTTTTTTTCTTTAGTGCAAACGCCCACACCCAATATACTTAATGCTGTTTATTTTTTTTATTCTTTTTCCTTTTTTTTCTTTCTTTTTTTAAATTTAACCCCCACACTACCACCTAAGTGCGGTAGTGCTTATTTTATCCCCAGCACCCATGGTGTGTGTGTGCAGGTGTGAGACACAGTGAAAGACACAAAGTGCAGTGCAGAATTTTTTTTTTTTTCTCTTTTTTTTTTCTTTCTTTTTTTTCTTTTTTTCATTTTTTTTTCTTTTTTTTTAATCCCCACACTACCACCTAAATGCGGTAGTGCTTATTTTATCCCCAGCACCCATGGTGTGTGTGTGCAGGGGTGAGACACAGTGAAAGACACAAAGTGCAGTGCAGAATTTTATTTTGTTTTAGTGCTTATTTTATCCCCAGAACCCATGGTACACTCCTTTTTTTTTTTCTTTTTTTTTCTTTTTTTTATTCTTTAATTTAACCCCCACACTACCACCTAAGTGCGGTAGTGCTTATTTTATCCCCAGCACCCATGGTGTGTGTGTGCAGGTGTGAGACACAGTGAAAGACACAAAGTGCAGTGCAGAATTTTTTTTTTTTTTTTTTCTTTTTTTCTTTTTCTTTTTTCCCCACACTACCGCCTAAGTGCGGTAGTGCTTATTTTATCCCCAGCACCCATGGTGTGTGTGTGTGCAGGTGTGAGACACAGTGAAAGACACAAAGTGCAGTGCAGAATTTTATTTGTGAACTGCCTCATCTCATAAAATTTATTGCCTGTTAAGCTAATTCTCCTCACTCCCACTTTGATTTTCTCAGGTTAATTTTACTGGTGTGTTCTGGACACCATTAAAATATCTTGGCCCCATCCCTCAGGCATAGATTTACACTTCATCCAAAACTAATTAGCGCAGTGGAATTCGCCTCCACTTGCTCCTAATCAGATTAAAGGCAAAAAAAAGTGTGCACTGACTGATTGGCTCAGAGCAGGCAGAGTGATGAGAGAATGCATACCTTGGTGACCTGTTATTGGACATTAATTGGGATGAAGTGATTTAAAACATTACAGATGTGCAAACTCACAAGATGGGCTATAACCTCTGAGGTGCATGTTACAAAAGCAGAAACCTTGCCCAGAAAGGTTTTATTATAATGTTTGAAGGACACTTAGATAAGTACATGAACAGGAAAGGTTTGGAGGGATATGAGCCAGGTGAGACTAATTTAGTTTGGGATTATGTTTGGCGTGGACTGGTTGGACTGAAGGGTCTGTTTCCATGTTGTATGACTCTGTGACTCTGAAAGTAGATTGATGTTTTGTAGGATTTAATCTTTGGGGCTTGATACCAAAATACAAAAACTCTTCTGAAATTGGAGAGAAGTAAAATCTAATTGATTAAGTAGTGCTGGATGTCGGGCCATGATTTCTTTGTAAGTCATGGGAAGAAATGGTGGCTAGAGGTCATGTCATTGGACTAGTTGTCCCAAAGGTCCAGAGTATTGCGCTGATAACCTGGCTTCAGATCCCATCACTACAGCTGGATGACTTTAAATATAATGTGCCATAAAACTACATTCAACTATTGTAAAACCCATCTAGTCCAGTAACATTCTTTTAGGAAGGACACTTGCTGTCCTTATCTGGCTTAGCCTACATGTGACTGCATGTATAAGGTTGGAGGCAGTGGAGGGGAACATTTCTAGAGGCAGTGAGGTCACTGATAGTCCTGGCAACAATGGCTTCTGTTGGGATGTGGGCTCATGGTCCAAGAGGGGAGGAGGAAGAAGTGTCCAAGAATAGGATAAAGAGACAAAGTCTCTTCCTTAGGGTAGGGGGTCCAGAACTAGACTGCATAGGTTTAGGGTGAGAGGGGAAAGATATAAAAGAGACCCAAGGGTTGACTTTTTCATGCAGAGGGTGATACGTGTATGAAATGAGCTGCCAGAGGAAGTGGTGGAGGCTGGTACAATTGCAACATTTAAAAGGCATCTGGATGGGTATATGAATAGGAAGGGTTTGGAGGGATATGGGCCAGGTGCTGGCAGGTGGGACTAGATTGGGTGGGGATATCTGATTGGCATCGACGGGTTGGATCAAAGGGTCTGTTTCTGTGCTGTACATCTGACTCTGACTCTAGTTGGTGTTGATCATCCACAAGGTAAAGATCAGTGTGCCAGACTACAACAGCACCACCTTTGCTGGTGTGTTTGGTAACAAGATTAGGGTTGGACCTGTGAGAGTGAAGAGGACAGGTTAGAGTGGCTGAGAGGAGCGGAGAAATTGAGATGGTCAATGTCATGCTGTTAGTTTTCAATGAAGAGATGGAGGGCAGGTAAGAGGCCAAGGTAAGGGGTCCATATGGAGGGTGAATACTGGAGGAGGGTGAAAGGATTTGTGTGTGTGTGTGTGTGTGTCCCCTCCTCCGTTTCAAAGAAAACAATCCCAGTCTGTCCAGCCTTTCTTCATCACTGAAACTCTCCATTGTCATTAGAAAGATGTATCCGTTAGGAATGCAGGAGGTGTTTAGAACACCTGAATGAACCTATTCCTTTGGTTAACATCTCTTTAGTTAATGGCTGCTGAAATTTTAAACTATAAAGCCTTACCTGCAACCAATATATAACAACAGCAAAAACATGTTTTGTAGTGCCTTTAATGTGGTTTGAGGCAGTAAGATGACTTGTAGAAACACGATCAGACAAAAATTATTTTACTAATTGGCAAGTGGATAATCTGTGTTGACTTCAGGCAAGTATAGCCTTTGTCCCCCAGATACATCATTTCAGAAGCCAGGTTTCCCATTTTCTTCAAAATATTCAACAATTGTTTTTTCCATGATGCCCACAACAGTTTCTTGAATTTGTTTGAATCAGAAAAACCTAGACCATAGAAGGAAGCCAGTTGGCTCAACAAACCTCCATTGGGCTTTGAGAGAGCAATCATGTGTTTTTCTAATCAACCCCCTGTTCAGAGATATTGTGAAAGGGCTGTTGGAGTGTTGAGGTCATGTGTCTACTTCCTAAACCTGGGCCACCTGGTTAAGTCCCACCTGCTCCAGAGGTGTGTCACAATATCTCTGAACCAGCTGATTAGAAAATAGCTAACCAAAAAAAGTATTATGGCAGACTTCATTTGCAGATTCAATGGAGATTCTCCAGTTTCTCAATGAAATCCCTCTTAGCATTGATTCATTTGGACACAGTAGGAATGATTTAAGAGGGGTCAGGTTATTTCAGTGGTTAGCACTGCTGCCTCACAGCACCAGGGACCCAGGTTCAATACAACCCTCAACCAATGTGGAGTTTGCACGTTCTCCCCATGTCTGCGTGGGTTTCCTTTGGGTGCTCCAGTTTCTTCCTACAGTCCAAAGATGTGCAGGTTAGGTGGATTGGCCATGTTATCATGCCTGGGGATATGTAGGCAAGGTGGGTTAGCCCTAGGAAATGGGAATTGGGGTAGGATGCTCTTCGGAGGGTCAGAGTGGACTTATCAGGCCAAATGGCCTGTTTCCATACTGTGGGGATGGAACCTAGACCACCTTGCTCAGAGATAGGAACACTACCATTGCACCTTAAAGATAAAATCACTATAGTCCTAGTAGACCACAAGGATGCTCAGTCATTAGAGAGGGAGATGATTGGTGGAGGGTCCCTTGGGGTTAACTGTAGAATCATAGGTGAGGGGAAAGGTTGAGAAAGAGAGTCCCTCATGGGTACCTTAGCCAGTGCAGGAATTGAACCCATGCTGTTGGCATCACTCTGCAGCCATCCAGCCAACTGAGCTGTCATGTGTTAATGGGATCCAAGCTTGAAGGTGATGCAGTAGCAAGAGACAAGAAGTTTCCTTGGCAAACAGTTTAATGTCTTGCCCATAGTTTCCCATGTAGTGTGTAGTTCCAGCTGTTTTTAAAAACCAGTAACCAAATTAACTGTTTAATGTTTGACAGCCCCTTAAAGGGCCACTACCCCTCTTTATAAACATTTTCTAATCACAACCCTGAGATGTTAGAACACACCTCTAAACCAGTTAGGACTTGAGCCTAGGTCTCCAGGCTTAGAGGCACGGACATTACCACTGTGCCACAAAACCCAGAATCCCCTTTTTATATTTATTTTTAATCAACTTGTTTGATATGTGATGACATACCTCTGAAGCAATTGGGACTTGAACTTGGACCTTCTGGTCCAAAGGCAGGTTCACTGTCAATGTCACTGTTCACTTTGTCTCTCTTCTTAGATTTACACAGATAATTAATGAATTATCACCCCTTTACTGTGTTTATCCAGCATTAACATCTTGTTTAGTCCCTGTCCCCATGTAGTTTTGCCTGAAATCTTGTAAATTCCATCTTACAGTTATCTGCCCAATTCCCTTTTAAAAATTATTTATAACAGCAGCTTCTAATGCCTTTTCAGATTGAGTGTTGAGGATTCTGAGATAAAATCCCCTTCCCTTTGAATATTTTTGCCAATGGTTTTGGAAATTTGACCTCTGCTTATTGAGCCAGCCCTCGAAAGGGAATGTTTTTTCTTGGTTGATGCTATTTACCCAGCTTGTAAACCTCCTGGTTGGTGACTATCATAGAATCCCCACAGTATGGAAACAGGCCATTTGGCCTGACATGTCCACTCTGACCCTCCGAAGAACATCCTACCCAATCCCCATTTCCTAGGGCTAACCCACCTAGCCTACACATCCCTGGGCGTGATAGCACAGCCAATCCACCTAACCTGCACATCCTTGGACTGTGGGAAGAAATTGGAGTGCCCGGAGGAAACCTACACAAACACGGGGCGAACGTGCGAACTCCACGTTGGTTGAGGGTTGCATCGAATCTGGGTCCCTGATGCTGTGTGGCAGCAGTGCTACCCACTGACGCACCCTGACTACTTAATCTCCTGATCCCTCTTCAATCATTCCTACTGTGTCCAGATGAATTGATTCTATGAAGGATTTCATAGAAATGGGAGAATCTCCACTGAGAATGGTTCAGGAATCGGGCCCGTTGGTACCAATAATAAGCCACATTTTTGGTGTTCAGGTTCATGTTTTCTCATGGAAATACCCAGCTATCCATACAGAGAGGGGGAAAGAATATTCTCTCGTACATAAACCTCCAAATACCTCATGTGCCCAATCACTCAACCATCACTTGTTTCGCCTGTAACACTGGGAGAGACTGAGGACTGTCACTGTCTGCTGATCAATGTATTGGCTTTATCAGCCATCTTGAACTGGAGGAGAGGCAAGACCACCCCTGATTCCTAAGGACAGGAAACACCTAAACCACACAGAGTGCATCAGCTAAAGGAAGTGCTCAAGAGCAATTATGGATTGGCAATAAATGTTAGCTGTGTGAGTGAAAGAACAAAGAAAATAAAACTACCCCAAGAAGAAGTGGATTTCACATCCTAACCGCATGTTGGCTAAAGAATTTACTCCTTAACACTTTCAATTTATTTATGATTATCTTATAGCCATCTAATTATGTCCTTTGTAGTCTTCTGATTCCACATCAGTCAAAATACTGATGTGGGCCACAGGGTCGATTAAAGACTCAAAGGAAAAACACCATCATGTGACAAAATAAAGTGCTCAATTGCTCCTGAAACACACACTCTCCCTTCATTTGTAAGTGGAGCTGCCTGGGTGACAGAGAGCAGGATGATCCTGCAGCTCTGTGTGGTAACTCTCCTGGTTTATCACAGTACAGTAGTAAATCATGTGAGTACCTTGGGATTCCTTGGCCACAGAGCATGCTCTGAGAGAGAGAGAGAGAGAGAGAGAGTGTGTGTGTGAGTACTTGCCTGTGTGTGATGCTGATTCTGCAGCATCCTCCTCTTTCCAGCTCTCCCCCAGCTGCTGGGAGGACACGGCATTCCCAGAGAATCTGGGAGAGGCGGGATCTGGCTGGTGTGGGTGCAGAGTGGCACTGTTGTGGTGTTGACAGGAGTGGGTGCAGAGGTCTCGCTCCCTTGGTATCGGAAGAAGGAGCATGCAGCAGGAATCTAATACTAATCCTGACACGACATAACCAGCCATCTCTAAGCAGGTGTCTGGTAAGTCTTGATGCTCACTGGAACAGCATTTTAAAAAGGCTTCTCGGGCTATCAGGGCTGGTTTGCATATTTGGACGGATTCTTGTTTATTGTGCTAATTAATAGTGACGTCTTGTCATCCCTTCTTTCTTCCTTGATGCAAGAGAATCAATTCCTGGTTGTTCTTGAACAGATTCCTGCCATGTTTCCTGCCATGTATCCATAGCAACCAATTAGTAATTGGCCCTTTCTGAGTTCTTGGTATAAAAAAGCAGAAGAGGCTGGTTATTATGTTTTGAAAAATACTAATCAGATTTAAGAGGGTATTCACTGTAGTAATGGGGAGTTTGCAATGTAGAGTTCTCTTTCGTCTGTCATGGGGAGGGGCCTGGAATCCTGTCTGTTGAGGAGACGGAGCTGATAGCTGATTGCTTTCATTCCTGAGATGATTAAATCTATTGCATTTAGCGATGAGAAGATTTTGAAATGAATAATTCACAGGCTGGCTTAGCAGATTATTATATCTATCTGTTACTGTCTTGTTTTCTCTCTTTCTCTCTCTCGCTCTCATTATTTAGCTCCCATTCTGCTTTCCTCTTTCTATCTTTCTCTTTCTCTTCATCTCTGACTTTCTTGTCAGACTCTCCCTTTCACTGCCACTCTCATCTTCAGAGTTTCCAAATGTTGATTTTTTTTTTGTATTTAAGTAGTCTTCGAGCTGAATATATGTTGTGACTCTAACAACTGAAAGCTAGATGCTTTTGTTTGAAATGGTTCAGGTGCCTTATTTGGTTTTTCAATGGATGAACAGACCTGTTAAGGAGAGAGAAAGTTCAGGTCAGCTTATTCGACAGCTGCCACCTTCTCGCCTGTACTCTGCTTCTCCTGTTGACATTTGACAATGTCTTGTATGGTAATGATGATGCCTACAGTAAAAATGTCAAAATCAGAGTGATTGCTGTCAATCACCAATTGACCTTGACCCTGCCTTGCTATGTTGACGTGAGAGTAAATGACTTGGTATAATGTGATGACAAGCCCTGCGTTTTGCCTTTGTGTTTTGAATTACTGTTGTGTTGTTCAGTGTGAAAATAAACTGGAGGCCTTGGCTATCTGAGGATAACTAACTTGTTTTTTGACCCTCTTGGGATTTGAGGGTGTTGCACCTCTTCTGTTGTTTCCTGATATTCCACTTGCTTGTGTGCAAGGTGTTGGTGAAATATTTATTGTTTCTCCTGCCTGCTTTAAAGTATTTCACGGGATGTAGGTATCAGGGGAAGGCCAGCATCGGTTGCCCATCCCGAGTTGCCCGAGTGGCTTGCTATGCCATTTCGGAAGAGTCAATTATTGAGAGTCATAGATAGGGTAGACCAGTAAGATGGCAGATTTCCTTCCTTAAAGAATGCTAGAGAAAGTCCAAAAGATTTCTTACAACAACTGATGATTATTGTTCTGGTCCGCCCCATTTCCGGGACTATCTTAACATCTCAGTTTTAAAGGATCATCCCTTCTCTCTGAAGCTGTGCCCTCAGCTCCTCATCTCTCCTGCTAATGGAAACATCTTCTCCACCTTCCAAACTTAGAGTTTTTTTTTAATGCTCCTGTGAAAAGCTTTGGGACATATTAAAGGTACCAAGGGTATGTCTTGCACAAAACTGGGACCGACCTGTCTGAATCCACCTAAAAACTGCGATTCTAGTTAACCACGAGGTGGTTAACAATCACACGCTCTGCCAAGCTGTGGAAGTTTGAAAACAGTTCCTGTTGTCAAGTAAGTACAAGCTTTATGGCCAGAGGCTGACCCTGTTATCATTGGCAGTGTGGAAGCACAGGCTCACTATTCACTGTGGGCAAGTGTTTAGTGGGGACAGGGCCAGTGCTGTATTGGATGAGAAGGCAAACGATGGATGGGAGTGAGCAGTGAAGAGTGGTGCATAAGACCTTTACTTTTATCAACCTGTGAGCTCTGTCCAATCTGAAACGGGTGGAATGGATTCAACATATCAAGGCTTCCTCCCTAATGCATGTTAATGTGACATCCTGTCAACAATTTAAACTGGCCATAGTGTACAGGTGGATTATGGGAAATGCAGGGTTACAGGGAAAGGGCAAGGAGATGGGTCTGTCCTCACCCAGAGTGTGGTGAGCCTATGGAACTCTCTGCCACAGAAACAAGTTTAAGCCAAAATATTCAATGTTTTCAAGAAGGAGTTAGATGTAGTTCTTGGGGCTAAAGAGATCAAAGGTGATAGGGCCAAAGTGGGGATAGGGTACTGAGTTGGATGATCAACCATAATTAGATGAAATGGCTTAACAGCTTTGAAGGGCTGAGTGGCCTTGGGAAGCTCCTATTTCCTATGTTTCTATGTTTTAAAATCAGCAAGTTGCTTGACCAGGAGCCAGTGTAGGCAAAAGTGAGGACCGCAGATGTTGGAGATTAGAGTCAAGATTAGAGTGGTGCTGGAAAAGCACAGCAGGTCAGGCAGCATCCAAGCAGCAGGATTCAGTGTAGGTCAGTGTGCGTGGGGGTGAAAGACAAACGGGATTCGGACATGAGTTAAGACAAGGGCAACAGGGTTTTGGATGAGGTCACGTTCAAACAGTTTAGGATATGGGAGCACTGTGAGGTGTGTGCTGGAATAATGTGATCATGTATAATAAAGAAATGGATGACGGTTTAAGCAGCAGGCAAACTGAGATGGGAGTGAGGTTCCAGAGGTGGAAATAGATGGTCCTGGTGATGACAGAGATGACCATCTTCAGTTGTGGCGGTTTTGAATCACAATTAGATGTAAGTGTGTGTAATTTTTATCCTGGTCAGTGAGACTATGATGTGATGTGAGAATGAGATGAGAGCTGCCCCTGTTTGTGACCTCTCTATCATTAGTAAGGGGTGAACTATACCTCTGACTATGAGCATCATAAATCATCCTTGCCTTGATGGTAATTTTAAACAATATAATACCAGTCGTTGAGGAAGCAAATGCTTTGCAGAACTAGCAAACCCTTACAAATGGTCGCAAGACCATTTATTCTCACATATGAATTTTTATTTTACTTTGTTTCCCACCTCCCTACTCCTGCTACCCCTCAATATTTGGAGCACGAGTAACCCACATGGGTGATGGATGTTGTGCAGTTGCAAAAAAAAAAGACACACAGGGACAAAAAATATTCTACCTGCTCCTGGTATTCTGCTCATTGCTGATCTATGGCCATTTAATATTAATGCGATGTGGTGCTTGCAGGCTACATTGGTATATGATCTCTCTAATCATGCTTATGTTTGATCTGTGGTGATGTGTCACTTTATTGCAATTGTTAGGTTGCAGAGTGTGTGTGCATGGTTACCAGACATGAATACACTCTATAATTGACACTATTGTGCATGCTAATCTTACCTTGTTACTCTATCTCTCTGTCCGTCTCTCTCTCTCTCTCTCTCTCTCTCTTTCTCACATGTAATCCACTGGGGAGATCCAACATACTGGATAATGATTTAAATGCATCCAGTTCCACAGGGCACTAACGGTCTGGTTTGATTATTTTGCAGTTCCTTGTTGAGTAAGGTAGGGACCACAATGTATTGTGTCTCTGTATGATCTAATTGCCATCTCCCCTGTTGGTTATGGTGTTAGTTTTCAGCACTTTGCTGCTGGTTGGGCAGTGTGCTAGCCCTTGAATGCACAAACAATGACAACGAAAAGTGGCAGATATGTCGGAATGCTGGGGTTCCCCACCTAACAGTACTGTGTCAACACCTTTTACCACACTGGCTGCAGCAGATTAAGAAGAATCACAGATTCATAGCATGCTTACAGCATAGCAAAGGAGACCATGCAGCCCATTGTGTCCATGTCTGCTATCTACTAGAGAAACTCATTCAGCTTCCCCTTTTCCCCTCAATCCTGTCATTCTTTTCACCTCAGATAATTATTCAGTTCCCTTTCTGGAACCCCTGATTTGTATTTGCCACTACCAGACCTTAGAATAAAGGGGAGCCAATTTAAGACTGGAGTGAGGAGGATTTTTTTTCTCTCAGGTGAGAGAGTCTTTGGAACTCCTTGGCACCGAGAGCTATGGGGATGGAGTCCTTGTGTACATTTAAGTTGAGGTAGGTAGATTTTTAATCAATAGGGGAATCGAGGGTTACAGATTAAGGCCAGGAAATGGACAGGAGGAGTGTCAGATCTGCCAGGACACTATTGAATGGTGGAGTAGGCTTGAGGGGCCGAGTGGCCTATTCCTGTTCCTATTTTTCATGGTGGTCACACTCTCAGATGGTCTATTCCAAATAACAACCACAGGCTGCTTAAAACATATATAACTAATTTGGTCTTTTGTTCATTTCCGGCACACTTGAAGTCAATGATCTTTAGATCTTGAACTCAATGCCAGTGAAAAAGAAATAAAGACTTGAATTTGTCTAGTTTTTTTTAAATGACCGTCAGACATCCCAAAGCTCACTAACAAAGTACTTCTGAAATGCTTGAAAAGGAGAAACCAAGTAGCCATTGCACATGAAGGGAGAGCTCCTACAGACATTGGTAATGATTCGATGATCTGTTTGTATTTTTTTTATGAACACTTTTCTGATCTTCAGGATCCATGGGATCTTCTACATCCACTAAGGCATGCAAATAGCAGCTCAGCTTAATGTACCACCCAGAAAACAGGTTCTCTGTCAATCCAGCAGCCCTTCAGGAACCCAATGAAATGTCTCTGCAGATGCTTGTACTCAAGCCCTAAGGTCAGGCTTGAACCCAAGCACACTGGGATTCAGAGGAGGGGTCACTACCAAGTGAGCCCTATCTGACACTTTTTAATATGGAAATAATTTCCACCTATCCATTTTGTTCAAAGCCTGTGTGATTTTAACACACTTCCTCTCATTATTTTCTTCTCAAACAAGAACAAGCCAAACTTCACCAATCTAGCCATATTACTGAAGCATCTGATCTCCTGAACCATTCTTGTGAATCAAGACTCATGGTAATCTTCTAAGGATTGCTTAGGGATCATAAAACCAGAAGATGTAGGAGCAGATGTAGGCCATTCAGCCCATTGACTCTGCACTGCCATTCAATGAGATCATGGCTGATCTGTTAATCTTCACCTTGACTTTCCTGCCCTTTCTCCATAACTCTTAATTGCTTTAGTGACTAAAAAGCTGTCTGTCTTGCCTTTGAATAATTTAGCCTGAATGACCCAACCTCAATAGCCCTCTACAGTAAACAATTCCAAATTTACTGCTGCTCTCTGAGACTCAAAATTCCTCCTCTTGTCTGTCTTAAATGTGCAAGCCCTTATTCTGAGATTATGTCCTTTGGTGCTGACCTCTCCAACAAGGGGAAACCACCTCTCCTCATTTAGCCTGTAAAGCCCCCTATGAATCTTGGATGTTTCAATAAGGTCAATTCAGATGGACAATAGATGCTGGTCTTGCCAGTGACACTCAGAGTCCAAGAATGAAAAGCAAAGGGAAAGGATCCACCCACACAAATCTGATTCCTGTGGACTATACTCCATAAACTCCCCACAACGTTTTGTTGTAAAAGGTAGTGGTTCTGAAGGAGTTCATGTTCATGTCATAAAAGCAAAATACTATGGATGCCAAAAATCTGAAATAACAACAATGGTTGGAGAAACTCAGCAGATCTGGCAGCATCTGTGGAGAGTAACAGTTCTATTTCGTGTCTGATATGACTCTTCTGAAGAACTTCTCTTGTATGCTATATCCAACTACTTCTTGAAATCATACAATGTTTTGGTCTTAACTGCTTTCTGTGGAAGTGAATTGCATAGTCTCACCATTGTCTGGATGAAGTAATTTCTCCTCAATACAGTCTTAAATGGTCTTACCCTGTATCTTTCGACTGTGATTAAAAATGTGTTGCTGGAAAAGCGCAGCAAGTCAGGTAGCATCAAAGGAACAGGAGAATCGACGTTTCGGGCATAAGCCCTTCTCCTGTTCCTTTGATGCTGCCTGACCTGCTGCGCTTCTCCAGCAACACATTTTTAAGCTCTGATCTCCAGCATCTGCAGTCCTCACTTTCTCCTCTTTCGACTGTGATCCATTTTGTCCAAGTACTCCGAGTGGGGATATATTCTGCACAATTCTTACTAAATGTGCCAAGCAAGTTAATATAAACTATTGTGACTGTGCAGTGATCTGCGTTGTTATGAAAGATCAGTGTTTCTTCTGTTTATAGACTCAGCAGAGGCCTATCCTTTTCCACTGATAATTAGACAGGTCCTAGATTCAGGGAATGGAGGATTGGTGACAGAAAACCAGCCAAAGCAGAATAGAACAGGCAGGAGATGGTGAAAATACAGCTCACCTGACAGTCTGCTAATGGCCTGGTAAAGGTGGAAAACGAGATTATAATCTCTAGCCAGTTTAACAAAGGACAACTCAGATTTGTTTATTGACCCCTTGTTGACTGACCAAAATTGGTCATGGAGATGAACTCAGCCCTGAATTACAAGCACACACACGCGGGCACGTGTACATGCACACATGCACATTGCCCCAGCTACAGAACTGGAGTGTTGCTGAAAAGGTTGACATCTTGCCAAACCATTTTGTCTTGCATTGCTGAGGACATCGTAAGAATTCCAAATTTCAAATCCTCACAATGATTTATACTTCATAAAAATATTAAAATGTGTCATCTTTCACAACAAGATGTGGGGAGGGATGTGGTGTGAGGAATCAACGATGTGAAGAGGAATCAGTGAGCTATAATGCTTCCACTTTGACCAATTACTCTAACATCATTCATAGCCCTGACCTTTTGTACTCCTTCATTAGATGTGGGCATCACTGGGTGGGTCAGCATTCATTCCCATCCTTAATCACCTCTTCACCTGACTAGATTCCTCGGGCTATTTTAGAGGGCATTTAACAGTCACGCATATTGCTGTAGACCAGACTGAGTAAGATTTCCTTACTTAAAGAGTGTGCTTGAACCACAGAGCTTTTTACAATTGGTCATGGTTAAATGGTTGACAATCGGTGAACTTTTGATTCCAGATTTTTGTTGAATTCAGATTTCAATAACTGCCATGTTGAGATTCAAACTCATATTCCCAGAGCATTAGCCTGGAGTTGTAGATTACTAGTTTTGTGATGGCCAGTGATACAAAGAAAATAAGTATTAGGAGCAGTTTGGCCCGCCTAGCTTGCTCCATTGTTGATTTAAGACTATGGCTCATCTGAACCTGGTCTGCATATCCCTCCATTCCTTCAAATATGTCTGAATATAATTATTGACTGAGCATCCACACATCTTGAAATTCCGAAGGTTTGGAATCCTCAGCCTGAGGAAATTTCTCCTTATTTCAGTCTGAAATGGCCAGCGTCTCCTTAGCCAGGGACACACCCACCCTGTGAGACCACTTGTGAGTATTTCAGCAAATTCACCTCATTCATTTGAATCAGGAGGGGGTGGTAGACTGGAAATGTCACTGGGCTAGTATTTCTATCAGTATTTTTGGAATACAGCCCCCAGCTGATGTCCTAGAGATGTGGGTTTAAATCCATCAAGGCAGATAGTGAAATATGAATTAAATAAAAATCTGGAATGAAATGCTAGCCTGATTTTGACCACATGGCATAAAGACCCATGTGTTTCACTAATATCCTTTAGGGAAAGAAACCTCCCACCCTGACCTGGTCTGGCCTGCATGTGACTTCAGACCCACAGCAAAGTGATTAACTCCCTAACTGCCCCTCTTGAGAAATTAGGGACGGGCGAAAAATGCTGGCTTAGCCAGCAATGCCCACATCATATTAATTATTTTTAAAATTCAACTCGATGGCTACTCATAGGAGAATCTCGTTGTTGTAGGTAACCATATCTTGTTACACATAATCTGCACCTTCTGAGGTGTAATGGATTGCTTGTAGAATCATTATCCCCCGAAAATGACCAAGTGCTTTCACTACAAAAGGGAAGACGAAAGAAAGACACAGTATAACTCATCCACAGCAGCACAGCGTGTTTGCTTCATGATGTATGTTAGAGACAAAAAGACTGCAGATGCTGGAAAGTATTAGCTTAATATGTTAGTGGTATTTTGTAGGGAATCCTCTTGATGTGGGACTTACATTGTGAGCAAGCCCCAGGATTTAGGAAGGCTCAAGGTCTGATCACAGTGAGTTTGTTGATATGTCAGTTGTCGTTGTTCACAGTTTTTGAAAAAGTTGTTGTTGTGTTGGCTTCAGGAGTTCTCGACTCAGCAACAGCGAGCAACATGAACTGGGGTCCTAGCTCTCCATCATGATCCACTGATGTTTGCTACAGATGCTCTGTGGTAGAGCCAGGTGCAGCATGCTCAGTTGTGAAATTTGCTATAGTTGAATAATCTGCTGACATGCTCTGACATGCAGGGTGGACTGCCACTCGATTGAGTTACCGAAGGGTCACTGAACTGTTCCCTTAAAACAAGACCTTCACTTAAGACAGAGGCTGAAATTGCCAAGAAGTGTGAAGAATAAAACAACTTATAGTGGGAGTGGGTATGTCTTTTAATTTGGTCACAGGTTGTAGCATCGCTAGGCTAGGCAAGCATGTGTTTATCATCCCTAATTGCCCTGGGGTATCTGCCTTCTTGAACCGTGGCAGTCTGTGTGGTGTAGGTACACCCACAATGTTGTTAGGGAGAGCTTTGACCCAGTGACACTGAAGGAACAGCAAGATATTTCCAAGTCAGATTGGTGAGTGGCTTGGAGGGGAACTTGCAAATGGTAGTGTATCCATGTATCTGCAGCTCTTGCCCTTCTAGATGGAAATGGTTGAGTTTGGAAAGTGCTGTTGAAGGAGCCTTGTTCATTTTGATGGAAGTCTGTATATCTAACATCATGCTCTTTGCTGTTTTCAAGTTTAGTGTTGTGGCTTTAGTCGTGCACCAAGATAGCATAGAATCCTGTAGCTTAGAAGGAGACTATTTGGTACTCGCTCTTTGAATGATTGTCCAAATAGTCTCACTCTCCACTCATAATAAAAATAAAATATACATTTGTTGAAAAAAGCCCATGTTACATTCTAAATCTTGGGTCTTCCTGTTGCTTTTGGGGATTCTGAGGTTTGTGCGATCTTGAGATGTGACAGGAGTGATAACTCTGTCTGCAGCAGCACGCTGTGAGATCTTGTGTGGTTCTCACACATGCTCTGGGAATTTGTGGACCTATAAGCAAAGGTCAAGGTGAACTGGAGCAATCCTTTATCTGTTGGCAGTCAGTCTGTTTAGTTGCGCCTTGCAAGGTTACTTACTTCATCGACTTGGCTTTCCCACTTTGTTTTCAGTGCACATGCAGAATGCGTTGAAGTGTCAGCTGATTCAACGTTAACATTTACAATAGGGGAGATGCAAATTGTATGTGTACCATGTAATGACTTAACCATTGCAGCTGTCTCTCTCCTGCCTGTTGGAGTGTGACTCAGAACTGGAATACATCAGTGCTACCATGTGTGAAGGAGTCAGACAGCAAAGAAAAATATTATTTACTATCATCACAGGTGAGCTTTTCCCTCTGGTCTCCTTAGCACCCCAACATCCTCAGGCTGTCTAACTCCTGTCTGTGCTGAGTTCACCCTGTGTTGGCTCACACCTTGGGTGGGGTGGGAAGGGGGTTGTTTTTAAGCAAATCTGTAAGGGAAGGAAAGAACAGAATTCCTGCTGCCCTATCGCTCATATAACCAGCAGCTGGTCAAACATCATTGCTAGGCTTTGGCAATGCACTGTGAAATGGAGCAGAATCCAAAGGCTCAATTGTTCCATCTGCCAATCTCAAACCTGAGGGCACAGCTGGCTGGACCCAGAGGACATTGCTTCAGTTCTGGTTTCACGGAGGTGTAGCCATTATGTTTCTGCTTACAAGCTGACACAAGCTTATGTCGATTAGAACTCAATTATAACTCGTATGTTATACACGTTGGATAACTATGGTATAGTAAAACAAAGGACTGCGCACACTGGAAATCTAAAACAGCACAAGAAATTGCTGGAGAAACCCAACAGGTCTAGCAGCGTCTGTGGAGAGAGAAAGCAGAGTTAGCATTTTGGTTCCAGTCGTTCCTGAAGAAGGGTAATTGGACTTGAGACATTTACTCTGCTTTCACCCCACAGATGCTGCCAGGCCTGCTGACTTTCTCCAGCAATTTCTGTTCTTGCTGGTGAATTCTGGTGTTTTGAGGATGGTGACGGTAATGAAGACACAAGTCTGTGGGACAGTTCAGCCTTGTCTCAGACTATATGGCACAGAAAGAAACTCATTCTAACTGTGCCCGCCCTTGGCTTTAATTCATTTGCTAAATGGCAACATTATTAACGAGGTAACTGATTCATTCTTGGGATGGGGGCATTGTTGGCTGGACCAGCATTTATTGGTCAGGTAAGAGTCAACCACAATAGTGTGGGGGTTGGACTCTTCTGCAGACCAGACTTACTTGCCCAAGGAGACATGAGGAAAGTGGGTGAGTTTTGACAACAAACCAGTTGTTACATGGTTACTACTATTGGTGGCAGCTTTTTAAATGTCATGTTTATTTAATTAATTGAATTTAAATTCTTCCACTACTTAACAGGCCATGTCTGCACATGCATGGGGCCATTTAGCATCATGGATAATCAATCACAGATTTGAACTCTTGTTTTCAGATTATTAGTCCCATAATATAACTATAGTGCTATCAGGCTGGTTCTTTATCATGTGATCTCATCACTCCCAGTTTCCTCATTCTCTTCCTGCTCATTCATTTTGGATGCTCTTGTGGCTTTTGGAATGGATGTTAATGTGCTTTAATTTTCTCTCTGGTATCAACACATTAGAGTAATGCATTAGAGAGTCTCTGGCTAATGTAGATCTGAAATGCTTTGTTAAGGCGTTGATACAATCACCGAAACCATTCCAAAGACCCAACTCCAACCCCAGCTGCTGCAGCAGTGAGATGAAACTTGATGCAGGAAGGAGCTTGATAGATAATGCAGGAGTCTTTTAATGTAGGGTTGAACATCACCCTTTAACTTAACTTTATGAATTGACAGGTCAAGACTTCATCTCCACTGTACGGCTGTTCAAGGGAACCATCTTCTAGTAGCCATGTGATCTTGCATCACTTCTCAATGCTGAAGTAAATTGTCTTATGTATTCACATTAACCCTTTACACCCTTTACCCTGAACCCAGTGTCATTTGGAGTTGACAGAAAGAAGTGGACATTCTGAAAGTTGGAGCTGTCACTTACTTTGTGTTCCTCTAATTGTAAACGGACCAATCATATATGGCGATGTGGCCAAGGCGTGAGAGCAGTGGCCAATGAGAATCTCTCTACAGAGAACCTCTGTAGAGGGTAGGGACAACTCTGCTACCTCAGCCCCAGCCCCCTAAACTGCCTTCCATTTCACTCCCAACTCCCTCCATTGCTTTCTCAGCCTTAGCCTCTTTATCCCCCTCCTACTCATTCCCAAACTCCCTTGTTCCCAACATTTTAATCTCCCTCCCACCTCACGCTCAGCTCCCTCGTCCCCATCCTCCTAATTTCCCTCCCACCTTGTGCTCAGCTCCCTCATCGATCCATTTACAAGTGGTAACAGTTTCTCTGGCCTGTCATTTTTGCATAATTTCTATCAAACCTTCCTTTAGTCTCATCCTTGCCCAGGAAAGAAAATTTAATCTCTGGAACAATTTCCATAAACCTCGTTTGTACTCCCTCCAACATATTCATGTCCTTCCTATAGAACTGTACACAAGTCTCCATGGAAACAGACCCTTCAGTCCAACTCATTTGTGCTGGCAAGGCATCCCAATCTGACCGAGTCCCTTTTGCAAGCATTAAGCCCATATCCCCCTAAACTCTTCCTATTCAAGTATCCATCCAAATGCTTTTTAAGATAATCAGAGGGTTAGGTACGTTGAGAGCCTTGTTCCTTGGATGGCAATGGCTAGCATGAGGAGACATAGCTTTAAAATGAGGGATGATAGATATGGGACAGATGTCAGAGTAGTAGGGGCATGGAACGCCCTGCCTGCAACAGTAGTAGACTCGCCAACTTTAAGGGCATTTAAATGGTTACTGGATAGGCATATGGACGAGAATGGAATAGTGTAGGTTAGATGGGCTTCAGATTGGTTCCACAGGTCGGTGCAACATCGAGGGCTGAAGGGGCTGTACTGTGCTGTAATGTTCTATGTTCTATAAATGCTGTAAATGCACCAGCCAACTTCTGTGGCAGCTTGTTCAATACACATACCACCCTCTATGTGAAAATGTTATCCCTTAGATCCCTTTTAAATCTTTTCCCTCTCATTTAAAAACTATGCCCTTTTGTTTTGGACTCCCCGCACTCCAAGATTAGATTAGATTAGATTCCCTACAGTCTGGAAACAGGCCCTTCAGCAAAGATAAGAAAAAGACTTTGGTTATTCCCTCTATCCATGCCCCTCATGATTTTATAAACCTCTATAAGGTCACCCCTCAGCCTCTGACACTCCAGCACTACACCCTCATAGCACCAGGGACCCGGGTTTGATTCTAGCCTCGGGCGAGTGTCTGTGTGGAGTTTGCACATTCTCCCCGTGTCTGTGTGGGTTTCCTCTGGGTGCTCTGGTTTCCTCCCACAATCCAAAGATGTGCTGGTTAGGTGGATTGGCCATGCTAAATTACCCATAGTGTTAGGTGAATTAGTCAGAGGGAAATGGGTCTGAGTGGGTTATTCTTTGGAGGGTTGGTCTGTACTTGTTGGGCCGAAGGGCCTGTTTCCACACTGTAGGGAATCTAATCTAAATCTATCCTGCTTCCCCCTATAGTCCAGTCTCAGTAACATCCTGGTAATCTTTCTGAACCTCCAGGTGAGGTCTGTCTAGTGTCCTTTCCCAGTTCATCATAACCTCCCTGCTCTTGTATTCTGGGAGATCCTTTACTTCAGCTCGTGCCTCAGTTTGTGTGCCTGCTGCCTCAGTCCTGGTCATCTCCCTCATCAAGAGGAGGAGGAGGAGGAGGAGGAGGAGGAGGAGGAGAAGGTTTGTGTGCTCAGCTCCCACTGTGTGGATTATCCTACTTTGGTTTCAGTCCAGCTCTGGCTCCAGGTTGCCTTGGCAACCAGTGCCATTGGAAAATGCACCCTATTGACTGCACACATGGCTGCTATTTATAAGCTCATCTCAAACTGCAGGAGCCAGCTGTAAAGCCTGATACTGACCTGGGAAACAAGAGTTTGATTATTTAATGGTCTCCACTCAGATCTGGAACCCAAAATCCACATTCAATAAACTATCTCAAAGCAACTAGACTCTACGTCCTGTTGAGTGGAATTGGAACATTTTGCCATTGAGAAGCATGTTGCTTTACCCACCATTGGTCTATTACTTGGCTAAAAAGAATGCACTGGTGAAACTCAGCAGGTGTGGCAGCATCTGTGGAGAGAAAGGACCGAGTTAGCATTTAAAATATAAAATAACTCCTTTGAAACTGGAAGGGGCAGAACTTGATTGTATTTATGGTTTTGACAAAGTGGGGGGAAAGAGTGAATGGTACAGATGGTGAGAGTGTCTACAGGAGAAGACAAAGGGCGGTAGTTGAGGAAGGATAGAGATGCAGAATTGGTGTTAATGGTTGGTGTTAATGACAGAATATAGGTCAGCAGTAGAGGAGGGATAGAGATACAGAATTGGTATTAATGGTTGGTGTTAATGATAGAATGTAGGTCAGCCTTGCTGATTACAAAATCATGCGAACAAAATGAGGGGGTGGGGGCAGTGGGAAGGGGGTATGATCAAAATGCCACACAATATTCATGGTGTGAAGTTGCTGCACTCACTATTGGGTCACAAAGGCTGGTAAGTACCCTCAGCAGAGAGGGAGATGTTCACTGAGCAGTTGTTGGACTTTGCTGAAGTCCTGCAATGTGCTCAGGATGGAAATGTTAGAATGAGAGCAAGATGGTGCATTGAAATGGCAAGCAACTGGAAGGTCTGGGCTATTTTTAAGGACAGAGAGCAAGGTGGAGGTGAAAGGGAAAGTGTTAAACTTTGTGATTGCATGCATAGGTGCCATAGGGGAGTGAAGAAAAATGAGGAGTCATGGCAGAGTGAGTTAGGGTGTCACAGAGGGAATGGTCCATGCTAAGTGCTGACAAGCGAAGGGGGGAGGGTAGGATGTGTTTAATGGTGGCATCCTGAGGGAGGTGGTGGAAGCACACAGTACACCAGCTTGCTCTCATGCTAACATTTCTATCCTAGCCCTGATGTTCCAGCAAAGTATGAACTAAACTGAAGGAACAAAATGGTATTTTTTACTCCACCACCCACCTCCACCCCCCCAATTCCCCCAGCCCTAGATCACATTGTCTCTTGTTTGCAGTCATCAAAGCTGACTATTGTTGTTAGAATACTGAATGGACTCTCAAACTCTTAACATTCGCCAATACCTGTGTTTTGCTTTTTGCTGCTGTTTCCCTATTATTTACTATCTATGTAATCTTTGTATTGCTCGCAAGACAAAGCTTTTCACTGTGCCTCAGGACACGTGACAATCAATTCAATTCAATTCAATTCAATTCAACCATTAACACTATTCCGCATCTATACCACTCCTCTACTGCCATCATCATTCCCTTTGACCCTCACCATCTGGGCTACTCACTCCTTCTCCCATTTTGTCAATCATTTCCTACCTCACTTCAGTTCAGAAGAATCTTGGACTGTTAACTCTGTCTTCTCTCTCCACAGATGCTGCCAGACCTGCTGAGTTTCTCCAGCACTTTGTTTTCATTTCAGGTCTCCAGCATCTGCAGTACAGTGCTCTCATTGTTACATTGCCATGGTTAATTTTAATTGCAAATTTATGATGCTGCTCTGAGTCTATCATACATTAACGTTTAAATACGTGATGAATCCTTAACCATGCTCCAAACACTGCAGCTGTTCAAGAAGGCAGCTCACCATCACCATCTCCACACACAGGCTGGTGCATGTATGGAATGAGCTGCCGGTGGAGGTGGGTACAATTACAACATTTAAATGACATCTGAATGGGTAAATGAATGGGAAGGGTTTAGAGAGATTTGGATAAAATGCTGGCAAATAGGACTAGATTAGTTCAGGAAATATAGTCGGCATGGATGAATTGGACCAAAGGGTCTTTTTCCGTGCTGTAAAACTCTGTGACTCTGTCACTCGAAAGCAGTCAGGGTGGGCAATAAATGCTGGTTGGTTCCTTTTGACATTACTGGCCGTCACTTTTCTGGTTCCTCACCTTAATGATGTCCTGCCATGAAGACGGCAGTGATTATCGGCAGGGGGTAGGTAATGTTGGACGGGTCCAAGCTGATCCTCAGCTAGCATGCAGTTTGTAATGTCTGAATGGAGAGGAAGGTTCCCTGTAGCAGTTCACAATCAATGTAGGGATATGGGCCTTAGCTACAAGAAGGTAAGGTAGGCCTTTTAACATTCATGTTCCATCCCTGCACTGAGGCCTCCAACTTGCATCCTCAATCCCCATTTAATGTTTCTAGATATCCCCAAAGATTTTACCTTTAGCACCCTAACCTCAGAGTTCGCAATGAACTTTGCTGATGCCACTTCCGTTATTGTGTGGGTTTATGCAGTGGGTTTAGGTTCCATACAGACTGAATGAGGAGTAGGCAAAGTCAAGAACTATCTTCAGTCTTTGCATCCTAATCACGCTATTTATTGCACCTCAGTACTAAGTACAAGACAGACAGATGCATGCCAGGCTTGAATCTTACTGTTACAATATTGAGAAAGTTTTATATTAGTAACTCTGTCCAATACTAATCATTCCACTCCATCTGCATCTAAGCATATATTTCTCTCTGCCACTTTAATTAACTCGTTCCAAACTATACTACTTATGCCCAGTGAGATATAGCTCTGCAACATCACAAGATTGTTCCAGGATCGTAAAACCCTTTTCCTCACCCCACTCCCACCACCCCCCCCCCACTGTGAGAATTATGAAGCTTAAGATTGTCTTTATTCAGCCACGGGCTGGGTCAACATTTACTACCCAGCTCTAGCTCCCCTTGAGAATGTGGTGGTTGAACCACCTTCTTGAACTGCTGCAAGTCCATGTGGCAATGGGGATGACCGCAGTTAAAAAGGAGAAAGGGTCCAAACCTTCTGTCTGATGCTTCCTCCAGCAAATGCCACAAGAGTTTGCAAAATTGTCAGTGTGGAGCTAAGGAACTGGCACTCCTCATAGCCGTGACATCTCAATGCTTCAGTGAATGTAACAATTCCACTATCAATCATACAAAATGTGTTTTTTTTGTTGCTGTTTCCACTGAAACCTAGAATGCAAGCTCTGTGTTTTCCTCAGCTACAATATAATCCTTTATAAATTCAATGAATACTTCTTCCAGAATTGAAAAGAAAGTCTTTGGCACAATACCCAAAGGTTTTCATGCAGAGTTAGGTTCTTGTCTTTGCTGTTGAGAATTTAGATCTAGAGCTGAGATCTGGATGTCCGTGCATAAACGTGAATTTTTTGGGGGGACGTGGGCTAGACTGGCATTTTTTGCCTGACCCTTTATTCCCAGAGTAGTTTGTGGTGGGCCTATTCATTGAATAGCTTTGCGGAAAAGGGGGGCACATTGTTTTGAGGTTTGACAGGACTAATAAACCAGAGGCCTTGACTATTGTTACACCTCACTGGGGTAGCGTGCTGGAAAGCAAGACCAGTTATTTTCACAGTCATCGCAAACATTAAAGATTTGCGTAAAAGTGCACACAATTCCCCAATTTGCCTGACTTGTGGATCCATGATGACAGAAAACATGGAGCAGGTTTCTGTACTTAACAACAACTACAAATCACAAAGAAATAAATTCTAGCTACAGGCAATCTACTATGACCCATCAGCATAAAACACCACTAGTTGAAACTCTAATCCCCTTGTAAACTCCCTCTTTGCCCTCACAGACAGGGAATAAAAACATGGGTGTTATGGGTGGAGGGGAAGACTGAGAAGGCAGTTCAATGATCCCCGACCAAAGGTGTTTTACTGTAGAGAAGAGGGACAGTTCCTTCTCTTTTGGAAATTTTATGGCTTCTACCTCACATACACAAGCTATTCATCTACCTGGGTGTCAATCACATAGTTTTTGGTAGGCAAGAGGCTTTTGTCATTGGCCTGTGGATGAGTTACCAGTTATCAATCAGCTACGTGTTTCCAGCTGAAGCTCCATTCATTGACTCCAGCTTGTCTCAGTTGGACTTCCCTCAGTGCTTTAGTAAACAGTTATGGGAGCAGCATTCACAATGAGTGTTAGGTAACTTGCTTTTAAAAAGGCAGCAATTTTTCAACCATTTTTAGCTTTTAAAACTCTCCTTTTCCCATTTCAGCCCTCTATCAAGAATCCAGAAAATTAAAAGATACAATCTTTGCACACTTACTCTAAGTTTATGGGTTCAAATCCCAACATGGTAGCTGGTGAAATTTAAGTTTAATTACTGAATTTGGAATAAAAATCAAAAATAGAAATTGCTGGAACTACTCAGCAGGTCTGGCAGCATCTGTGGTGAGAGAAATAGAGTTAATGTTTCAAGTCCAGTATGCCTGCTCATCAGAACAATTCAAAGTTTTGGGACCTGGACCTGAAATGTGAACTCTGTTTTCTCTCCACAGATGGTGCCAGACATGCTGAGCTTCTCCAGAGATTACCGTGTTTGTTTCAGATTTCCATCTGAAGCATCTGCAGTTCTGTGGGTCTGGAGTCACATGTAGGCCAGACCAGGTAAGGATGGCAGTTTCCTTCCCTAAAGGATGTTAGTTAACTAGATGGGTTTTTCGAACACTTGACAGTGGATTCATTGTTATCAGTAGACTCTTAATTCCAGATTTTTATTGAATTCAGATTCCACCGTCTGCCATGGTGGGATTTGAATCCAGGTCCCCAGAACATTTTGTGGGTCTCTGGATTAACAGCCCAGTGATATTACCAACACCAAACTAGTGAGGCACTCAGTTCAAGGGCAATTAGGGATGAGTAACAAATGTTAATCTTACTAGCAATGCCCATGTCTCATGAAAGAAGAAGTTGAAGAGAAAAATTCTCTGTCCTTGTGTGTAGGTTTGACATAGAATGGAACTGAGAACAGAGATGAAGGACTCCAGTTGTGTACCAATTAGAAAGCTGTGATTGTTCTCCTTGGAGAAAGGAGTGTTGAGCGGAGTTTTGATTAAATCGTGGCTGGCTCAGACAAAATATACAGAGAGCAACCATTCCCAGTGCCTGAGAGTTCAAAATCCAGAAGACACTGCTTTGAGGTGACTGGCAAAAGCAGCAAAGACAACACAGTTTTACGCAGTGAGAGGTTAGGATCTGGAATAGTTGGGGAGAAAGATTCATTCCTGGTTTTCAGGAAGAATTTAGATGGGAATCTGAAGGGAAAATGTTTCCAGAACTACAAGGGAAAGGGTGGAGGGTTAGACAAATTGGGACTGCACTGACTCAGTGGGCTGAGTGGCCTCTTTCTGATCTGTGACCATTCATTAGTATAATCCGTCTGTTTTGTTGTTCCTTCTCCTAATTAAATGGGGTCTGAATACATTGTTTCAATGCACCTTTAATTACCTAACTAAAAACAAAATACTGTGGATTCTGGAAATCTGAAATAAAAACAAAGTTCTAGTGAAACTCAGCAGGTCTGGCAGCATCTGTGAAGAGAAAAAAGGAGTTATCGTTTCGAGGCCAAAATGACTCTTTCTTGGAACAGCCATTATTCTGCTTTCAAAGATTGGTGAGTTCTCTGCTTCAGTTGTTAACTCTGGCATGAGACCATGAGATATAAAAGCAGAATTAGGGCATTTCAGCCCGTTGAGTTAACTCTGCCATTCAATCATGGCTGATATGTTTCTCAACCCCATCCTCCTGCCTTCTCCCTGTAACCCTTAATTCCCTTGCCAATCAAAAACCTATCTATCTCTGTCTTGAAGACATTCAATACAAAATGGTGGATGGCAGAGAATTGTGGCTGTTCAGAGCTGCTCCTTTTTTGTGAGATTTTTTTTCAATGCTGGAGCTGATTTCCTCGATTTCTTGGAGCAGTAATTACAATTTTGATAAGTGTTTGCTTTGATTTTGGAACTTTGGAAAAATAGCTTAAAAAAATCCTTAAACAGGAGGAAAGGGAGAGAGGGGTTTCGGGAAAGACCATGTGGGTGGCCCAAGAAAGGCTCTAGAGTTCATTAAAAAAATCCTAGCAGTGAACATCTCTAAAAATCAGAGTTTGGGTCCAAGGAAAGCAAGCAAACAGTGAAATTTCACAGCAGACCTTGGAGAGACCTCATTATCAGGCCCACTGACAGCTGGGAGTGTCAGCACTTCATTGATCAGCCAAGTGTTTCTTTTTAAGACTTACAAATCTTGAATGAGCTGCCAGAGGAAGTGGTGGAGGCTGGTACAATGACAAGGTTTAAAAGGCATCTGGATGGGTATATGAATAGGAAGGGTTTAGAGGGATATGGGCCAAATGCTGGCATATGGGTCTGGTTTTATTTAGGATATCTGGTCGGCATGGGCAAGTTGGACTGAAAGGTGTGTTTCAGTGCTGTATATCTCTATAACTCTATGACTTGGCCTCTAAAGTCTTCTGCAGCAGATTCTACATATTCATCACCTTGTGTGTCCCAGCCACCATAACTGTCTGCACTGAGCCCAGGATGTAGCTCTGGTGCAGTAACTAAGCCTTGAATGTTCTACTAAAGCAGAGCCTCTAGAGAAAGTCAGTTCTGATGCCAACTGTTTGCACAGCTGGCATAAAGAGTACATTAAATAGGAGCATGTGTCGACCATTTGGCGCCTTGAACCTGCTCAGCCATTCACTCAGATCATGACAGATCTGGTTATGGCCCCTATGTTACTTTCCTGCCGACCCTCCATCACCTCTGACTCACTTGTTAGTTGAGAATCTATTTTCCTCTGCTTTAAAAAGGTTCAGTGAACCTCCTGTGGAAGAGAGTTCCAACAGCCTGTAACCCTCCAAGAGAAAAGCAAGGTCCTTCAGCTCAATTTTACTGGAAATGCAATAAGTGTCAATCTTGGTGAACTTCATGAAGAGAAACTCTTCATGAACCCTCATGGGATTGCTCGCAGTATCTTTCCAAACTCACCTCTACCTCTGCACCGCGGGAATCTGGCCGCCCATTCTCCCACTTACCACAGGAGGCGCTGTACTGGTGACTGCTGAGATCTCCCAGGATTCCTGGAATTGGCATCCTCTTTGAAGTCCAGTTCTGCACCTGATCAATTACAGAGAAACCTCCAAAGGACATAGGAGGGGAGCATTTCGCTCGGTTAATCGAATGCTGGATACATAGTTAGCCAAACATTGCGACCTTGCGATCTTGTTTGGATAATCCAAAATTTGATTAACAGAATGTGGATAATCAAGGCTCCTGTGTAATGGGGCAGTCCAGAGCTACCCTTCACAGCTCCTGTCCATTGCCCCAGATGTTTTGGACAGAGAGTAATTGGTGCCCTGATTTGTTGATGGTTCTTGGAGGTCCTGGTGGAGGGAGCTGTGTATGGTCACTGCCCCTGGCACATGCCCTCAGACATTCATGATGGAGGGCCAGAGGAGTAAGTGGTGAGCAGGATTCGCAGGCGCCCTGCATGGAATGAATTGTGGCAACATATTTCTGATCTAATGGACGGGAGAATGGGAAACTGTGTATCAAGGAGGTGAGCTTATCTAATAATGACATGCTAAATTTCTCTTACTCACTTACTTACTGTCTTGCTGTTCAACACTTGGTTAGAACACAACGACTTCCGTGCTCTTGACATCAGGAATCTCCTCACCACCAATCTCATATGATTTTCCCACCTTTCTTACCAATGCCCACACCATTCAGTGGCTGAGAACATTCAGCCCTTCGTCTCTGTCCCAGACTGCCACTCTTTTACTTTTAAACAGTGCCCTCTAGTCCTAGTCTCTCCCAGCATTGTGTTAGCGTTCTTTCAACCTGATTATGATCTGATCACCTGTCTAGACTTGAGACCATTATTAGCCAGGATAGTCCAGCAGGTGAGATATGGTGTGCATCAGATCAATAATGAAGATGTAGCATTGTGCAGTTCCACCTGACAGAATCTATTCAGGGGTTTTGCCAGAAAATGTTCCACACCTTTTCATTCATTCTATGCCCATAATTACAACAATATTCCCTTTTATTTTGGGATTTTTTGTTCTATTTGTTCCTAACTCTTTATTCTCTCTAATGTGCGAGTGTATTCACCTGGCATTCTCCTGTTCTTGCCTCTCTCTCTATTTTGTTTGCACTGCTGTCCACTTCTCTTTGTATCACAGGTTAGTATGAAGACTCACATTTCAGTTTGTCTATCTAGCATCATGTGGAGCTCGCTTCATGACTCTTCAATAGGGACATTATGCCTTGATAGAATGCTGGCATTGGAACACAGTGAGAATGAACTATAAAGCCTCTGTTTATGTAGTCAGAGCATCTGGAAAATTCTAATCTTGTTATTTTTGGAGACCGTGTAGATGTTTCCCAGTGGTCCTTGAAGGCAGTTGATTTGAATTGGCCACACAGACACACACACAGACACCAACAGTCAGATATAGCCACACAGCACAGTCTCTCTCTCTCTCTCTCTCTCTCTCTCTCTCTCTCTCTCTCTCTCTCTCTCTCTCTCTCTCTCTCTCTCTCTCTCTCCCTCACACACACACACACACACACACACACACACACACACACTCTCATATGCAGATACAGGCGCATGCACACAGCCACAGAAACACAGACACACACACACAGTCAGACCTCAGACACGCACACACAGGGACATATATACATTAAAAAAAACACAGACACAAATGCATACAGACTCATACACAGATGTGCAGTCTCACACACACACAAAGACACAGGCAAATATCAAAGTCAACTGGAACCGCCAATTCAAAATTGTGTTGCTTCCTTTTAAAATTAACTCGTGCTCCTGATGCTGTCATGAGCTACATTATCTATCATTTTGTTTCTTTCTGCTTGATTTTGTCCCAGCGATTGTGAAGGAATGGGGATATATTTCCAAATCACGAAGATGTGTGACTTGGAAGGGCACTTGAAGGCAGGAGGTACTCCCATGTATCTGCTGCCCTTGTCTGTTGAGGTGGTAACGATCATGGGTTTGGAAGAGGCTTTTGAAGGAACGATGGTGAATTGTTGTGGTGTACTCCTGGACGGAAGACTTCTGATCCCTGTCCACGCCCCCCCATCCCACTGTGGGTATGCCCAATCCTCCATAATTGGAAAGCAAATAGATTCAACATGTTCTGACTGGAATCATTCCTAACTGCCAATCAAATATTATTTCTTCCCTTACACCAATATTTTAAGAACAAGGGAGAAGAAGAAAAGCATCTATTGTAATTTTTTTGAATGACCCTATGATTTCAATGCCAGGTTGCTTGCAGTAGTGACATGGGATCTTTTCTTTTACTGTGGAGACTCCTGGGTAATCCGAGAGAGCTGGGAACACCATCAGTTTTGTGGTTATTCAACCACTCTTAGTTTGACCTCTGTAGTGGAGAACTTGATGGAATCAATCATAAAGGAGGAAATAACTGAACACTTGGAAAGACAACACTCAATTTACTAGCATCAACAAGATTATATGAAGAACAAGTTATGCTTGACAAACTCATTGGAGTTCTTTGAGGATGTAAGCAGCAAGGTAGATAATGAGGATCCAGTGGATGTGGTATATCTAGACTTCCAGAAGACCTTTGACGAGATTAAAAGACTGATCTGGAAGGTTGGATCCCAGGGTTAAGGGTAGAGTATTGGCTTGGGTAGAGGATTGGCTGACTGACATAAAGCAGAGGGTCGGGATAAGTGGGTCCTTCTCTGGATCTAGTGGGGTGTCACAGGGTTCACTTCACGGCTCTGATCTATTTACAATCTATATAAATGGTCTCCAAGCAGGACAGAGTGTAACTTAGCAAAATTTGTGGATGATACTAAAATAGGTGGGAAAGCAGGCTGTGAAGAGGAGGTAAAGAGGTTACAGATGGATATTGATAGGCCAGGAGCATGGGTCAGAATTTGGCAGATGGAGTTTAATGTGAAGAGGTGTGAGGTTCTCCACTGTGACCAGAAAAATAAAAGGGCAAATTATTGTTCAACTGGAAAGCAGATTCAAAGTGCATCCGTGCAGAGGGATCTGGGTGTCCTTGTGCATGAATCACAGAAAGTGGGTGTGAGGCATATAATAGGTAAAAACAATGACTGCAGATGCTGGAAACCAGAGTCTAGATTAGAGTGCTGCTAGAAAAGCACAGCAGTTCAGGCAGCATCTGAGGAGCAGTAAAATCGACGTTTCGGGCAAAGGCCCTTCATCAGGAATACAGGCAGAGAGCCTGAAGGTTAAAGAGATAAGTGAGAGGAGGGTGGGGGTGGGGAGAAAGTAGCATAGAGTACAATAGGTCAGTGAGGGAGGGGATGAAGGTGATAGGTCAGGGAGGAGGGTGGAGTGGATAGGTGGAAAAGAAGATAGGCAGGTAGAACAAATCATGGGGACAGTGCTGAGCTGGAAGTTTGGAACTGCGGTGTGGTGGGGGAAGGGGAAATGAGGAAACTGTTGAAGTCCACATTGATGCCCTGGGGTTGAAGTGTTCCGAGGCGGAAGATGAGGCGTTCTTCCTCCAGGCGTCGAGTGGTGAGGGAGTGGCAGCGAAGGAGGCCCAGGACCTCCATGTCATCGGCAGAGTGGGAGGGGGAGTTGAAATGTTGGGCCACAGGGCGGTGTGGTTGATTGGTGCGGGTGTCCCAGAGATGTTCCCTAAAATGCTCTGCAGCATATAATAAGAAAGACAAATGGAATCTTGACATTTATTGCAAAAGGACTCTTTATAAATGTAAAGAAATGTTGTAAAATTATAAGGCATTGGTGAGACTACACCTGGAGTATTGTGTCCAGTTTTGGTCTCCTTCCTTGAGGAAGGATGTGGTGACACTGGATGCAGTTCAGAGGAGGTTCACCAGGTTGCTCCCAGGGATGAAAGGTCTGGTGTACAACGAGTGGTGGAATGGCTTGGGCTTGTACTCGCTGGAATTCGGAAGAATGAGGGGGATCTGATTGAGGTGTACAAAATACTAAAGGGGATTGATAAGGTGGATGTTGAACAGATGATCCCCCTTGTGGGACAGCCTAGAACAGATCATAGATATAGAGTGAGAGAAGATAGGTTCAAAACTGAAATGAGGAGAAACGACTTCTCCCAGATGGTGGAACTCACTGCCCAGAGCAGTGGAGGCAGAATCAATCAACAGATTCAAGAAAGAAATAGTTATGTTTCTGATAAAAAGCGGGATAAAGGGTGACGGGGAGCAGGCGGGAGAGTGGAGCTGAGACCAGGATAAGACCAGCCATGAGCATGCGAAATGGTGGAACAGGCTCAAAGGGCTGAATTGCCTTCTCCTGCTCCTAACCCTGTGTTCCACTGAAACACAGTGTTTGATGGTCCACGGTAGGTGTAGGTGGATGTGAAGAAGGCAACTTTTATACATAGATTCCCTACAGTGTGGGAACAGGCCCTTTGGCCCAACAAGCTCATGCTGACCCTCCGAAAAGTAACCCACCCAGATCCATTCCCCTACCACTCTACATCTACCCTGACTAATTTATTTAACCTGCACATCTTTGGACTGTGGGAGAATGTGCAAACTCCACACAGAGAGTTGCCCAAAGGCGGAATTGAACCCAGGTCCCTGGCACTGTGAGGCAGCAGTGCTAACCACTGAGCCACTGTGTCACCCTGAGTGATATACAGCAAGTGATGATGACCTGGAACTTGCTACACAAGGCGGATGGTGAAAACAGTAATTCCTAATGATTTCAAAAGCAATTTTCTTGGCAAATTAATGAAAATAAATTTGCCGTACTGTGGAGATCAGTTGGGTGGTGAAATGGGACTGAGTGGATTGCTCTATGGAGAGATGGCTTGGATCTGATGGGTCAAATGGCCTTGTTCTCTGGCCATTATAATCTCATGGTAGCCCTGACCCCTAAGCCCAACATGCCCAGAGCAAGTCCTTCCACAGTCTGCCACCAGCGCTGGAGTAGGTGAGAGGTTGGGTCAACGTACTATGCTTTGGGAACAGCCGGAGGCATTTTCTGAATTTGCGCGATGGGCTAAGGGATGAGTGAGTGAACCTGTAAGGCTGCATTCCCAGCAAGTTGCAACAGCTCGCTGGCCCCTGGGCATGTGGTTTCCCTCCCAACCCCCGCCTGCTGAACTTGCTCCAATTGATGAATTGGTGCTTCATCCGTATCAACCCTCCCTCTCCTGAGGCTTCCCACTTCATACTGAGTTAGGATCCCACAACCTTTTATCCAGCTCTCAGTAACCACACCTTTTCCATGCTGAAGACCAGACAATGACTCAACCGGCAATTCGTCTATGGGTGGCATCACAGTACAAACAGATTTGCCACTAATCCAACACCCATCCATTTGGGATATTTTCTAAAAAGAAGGGAACATTTACCAACCACTGTGACCTTGAGTGCTGGCTGAATATCTTTTGTTTGTGTTTCCGTACTCCACAATGCAGCGACCTAGAATAGAGGCCACAATCTCACCCAGAGTCCTCTGACTTAAGAGTCAAAAAGGGTGGCGCTGGAAAAGCACAGTAGGTCAGGCAGCATCCGAGGAGCAACAGGGTCAATGTTTCGGGCATAAGCCCTTCAGAGAGGGACGTGAACTTGGTGCAGTGCTAACTCAGTTTAGTTCCCATCCCACAAATTGTGCATTTCTTCATCCAATAGGGGGCATTCTTTACTGCTGGAGTCTCCATGCACCCAAATTCAGGAAACAGCTTATAATTGGTGTTACTGTGCTGTGCTGGAAGACTGAGATGACAGATATTTAAGGATTACAGTGTGCACAGAGCCGCTGTTAACTCCTCCGTCACTGCACCTGGTGAATGCTGCATTAAAGACTGCTCTCAAGGCATGTGGGAAGCCACAGCTGTCAGTGTTATTGATGATACTGTGCTCAATGTTTCTCCAGATCATCCTCCCCTCACACAGTCATCGGAATTACTACATTGTTGAAGAAGGCCGATTGGTTCATTGTATCTGCCAATTCTGTGTCTCTTTATTGAGCAATAAACACTGATTCCTCAATAACTGAGCCAAGGGAAGGTAATGGCCAAGGGGTGTTACCCACTAAATTATTAATCCAGAGACCCAGGGGGACCTGGATTTAAACCCTAGATTCAAATAGGTGGTGGAACTTGAATTTAATGAAAAGAAAATCTGAAATTAAAAGTCCAATGACCACTGCTGATAATCAGGATAAAGGCATCCGGTTCACCAATGCGCTTTAGGGAAGGAAACTGCTGTCCTTACTTGAAAACAAAAACGCTGGAGGTCACAGCAGGGTCAGGCAACATCCATGGAGAACAAGCGAGCTAACATTTTGAGCTGGATGCCGAGACCGTTAGCTTGCTCTACCTCCATGGATGCTGTCTGACCCACTGTGACCTCCAACATTTGTTTTTTGGTTTGATTAGATTCCCTACAATATGGGAACAGGGCCTTTGGCCCAACAAGTCTACACCGAACCTCCAAAGAGTGACCCACCCAGACCCATTCCCCATATTTACCCCTGACTAATGCACCTCACACTATGGGCAATTTAGATTAGATTAGATTACTTACAGTGTGGAAACAGGCCCTTCGGCCCAGCAAGTCCACACCGACCCGCAATCCACCCAGACCCATTCCCCTACATTTGCCCCTTACCTAACACTACGGGCAATTTCCCATGGCCAATTCACCTGACCTGCACATCTTTGGACTGTGGGAGGAAACCGGAGCACCCGGAGGAAACCCACGCAGACACGGGGAGAATGTGCAAACTCCACACAGACAGTTGCCAGAGGCTGGAATCAAACCCGAGTCCCTAGTGCTATGAGGCAGCAGTGCTAACCACTGAGCCACTGTACCCTGCTATACAGATTCCAGCATCTGCAGTAGTTTGCTCTGGTCTGGCTTACATGTGTCTCAAGACTCACAGTTGACTCTTATCTGCCCTCTGGGCAATTGGGGATGGACAGTAAATGCTGGCCTTGCTAGTGAGGCCCTGTATCCCATGAATTAATAAAAAAACAGAATGAGAAAGGATGCTGCACTGTTGGCTATCAAACCAAAGCTGTAAAGTTGTAAAATGTTTGAAGTAGAGTGGTAGCACTCCTCACCTTCTTGAGCTGACAACAATCAACAAATTTGCAATAAAATAGATTATTTGGTCATCAACGCAGTGCTGTTTTTTGGGAGCTTACTGCACATCAATTGGCCTCTGCCAATTACAATTGTGACTGCACTCAAAAAAGACTTGCCTTATTAGCTGTAAAGTGCAACGGAATACCCTGAGGTTGCGGAATATGTTATATTAATGCGGCCTTCATTTTTAATAGTTTTTTTTTAATTATGAAGGGATTTAATCGGGTGACTAAGAAAGATTATATCCTCAGGGGAATCATTGACAAGAGGTCATAAAATTTAAAATCCTGGCTAGGAGAATGAGCAGAGATGTTTGAGAGAGGTTTTCTTTACACAGTTAGAACATGGAATGTTTTGCCTTGGGGAAGTAATTGAGACCGTTGTGTGTTTTTCAAATGAGAAAATGGACAAAATGTGATGCAGGCGAAGCTACAGACCGACGTGGAGTGAAGCCGGATTTGCAGGGAAGTGGGATACGTCCTGCATTCCTGTTGTCAGGGGTCAGGAAGACACACACAATTCCTAGCCTGTACTGGAAAACTCTGTTTTCATAACTGATCCTCTGTTTATTAAAATCAGTTCCCTCTATTATCTCTCTCTCTCTCTCTCTCTCTCTCTCTCTCTCTGTTTTTGTACCTTCCTCGACCCCACAATCTGTATCCATTTAATAGCTGAACATGGCATCATGTGACTACTTCCTGCTTTACCTCCTCATTTTAAACTTCGCCAATGTCCTTAAACTTGACCCTTCACTTTGTTTCTCAATTTAAGTAAAGGGATGTTTGCCGGGATTTTGCAGTTACCTAGCTACAGAAGCTGGTTTAAATGGGCCCTATTGGGAATATGCCACCGACTCTCCCTCATCAGACCAATCTCATTGCTCAGTGGTTAAGTACAGGCTATGAAATTGTCGCATACACAGAATTGGGGAGGCTGTGGTGTGATGGTTTTGTCACTGGACTCTTACCTAGAGACGCAGGTTAATGACCTGGGAACATGGGTTCAAATCCCAGCATGGCAGATGGTAAAATTTCAATTAATTAAAAAAACTAGCCAGTCATGACCATGTAATTGTTGTTGTAAAAACCCATTCGCTTCACTAATGCTCTTTGGGGAAGGAAATCTGCCATCCTTACCTGATAAAACACAAGGAGCTGTATGTGTTGGAAATCTGAAACAAGAATAGAAATTGCTGGAGAAACTGTTCTGAAGAGGGCTCACTGGACTTGAAACATTAACGCTCTTTTCTCATCACAGATGCTGCCAGACCTGCTGATTCTCTGCAGCAATTTAGTTTTGGGTTCAGATTTCCAGCATCTTTGTTTTATCTTACCTTATGGGTAATGGAGATACGGTCCCACTGCTTCATACCTCCATGAAAGATGGCTAAACAAAAAACATCGTTAGGTTTCAACTCCTCGACAGCTCCTGACTCACATTAGCTCAGGTGGAGGTTGGGCAATAGCATCAGATGATTTGATCATGTTGGCCCAATGGTATTGCTAGACTATTTCATCCAAGATGCAGGTAATGTTCTGGGGGCCTGGGTTCAAATCCTGGTCAAGGCTAATGGTGGAATTTTAATACACTAGCAAATGTAGAGTCAAGAGTCTAATGATGGATGTAAAACTGTTGCTGATTGTTTGGGAAAAACCTCTACTAGGTTCACGAATGCCCCTTTTGGAAAGGAACTCTGCCCTGTCCTAACCTGGTTTGGTCTATATGTGACTCCAGACAAACAGAAATGTGGTTGGCTCTGAAATAGTCCTAACCACTCAGTACAAGTGCTAGTTAAGGATGACCCAGCCAACGATACCCACATGAACTAGTAAGAAAAATCAGATCATTCAGCCCATCTTTATGCCAGTTTCTTTTGGAGATTGATTGATCAGTCGGACTAATCACCTCTTTCCCTGTACACGTGCAACTTTGGCATTGCAAACAGCTCCTTATTTTCTCTCTCTTCCACCTCCTGTCCCATGGGTTCCCATCCTGTCTCTAGTGGATAGCAATCTAGTGGACAGGAGCAGGGGAAGGTGGAAGAGAAACTTGGCCAGAATAGGTACAACCCCAGGGCAGAATTGAACGCCCTGCCCTGAGGCAGGTTTGGAGGAAAAGGGTGCCTTGCTTATGGAGAGGATGAGGAAGATACTGCTTTCCCTGCCTGTGTGCTGATGAAGATTGTTTACTTCAGGGCCTCATGCTGTTGTCACTGGCATTTCACCAGCAGTGGAGGTGCCAGCCGCCAGCCTGAATACCCTGTGCAGAAACCCTCTTGGGTTCACCTATTTGCTGATGCGGTACCTGTTCAAGGGACCTGGCATCGGAACGAGGTGGAGGGAGATCTACAGAATCCAACCTTCGGTGTTTGGTGGTGACTCTCCACCCCCTCCTGCCATCTGCAACACCAACCCCAGGTCCCAGCATACATCTGTTGTAGAACATAGCGCATAGAACAATACAGCTTAGTGCTGGCCCTTCGGCCCTTGATGCTGTGCCGACCTTTTATCCGCTCTATAATCAAACTGACCTACATACCCTTCATTGTACTATCTATCATATGATTAGATTCCCTACAGCTTGGAAACAGGCCTTTTGGCCCAACAAGTCCACACCAGCTCTCCGAAGAGTAACCCACCCAGACCCATTTCCCTACATTTTACACTGACTAATGTACCTAACACTATGGGCAATTAGTCATGGCCAATTCACCTGACCTGCACATCTTTTGGAATGTGGGAGGAAACCAGAGCACCCGGAGGAAACCCATGCAGACACAGGGAGAATATGCAAGCTCCCCACACTCAGTCACCTGAGACTGGAATCGAACCTGGGTCCCTGGCGCTGTGAGGCAGCAGTGCTAACCAATGAGCCACCGTGCTGCCCAAAGAGTCACTACCATGCCTACCCAAAAGTTGCTTAAATGTCTCTAATGTATCTGACTCTGCTACCACTGCTGGCAATGCATTCCACATGCCCACCACTCTCTGTATAAATAACTAATATCTGACATCTCCCTTAAACCTTCCTCCAGTCACCTTAAAATTATACCCCATCGTGATAGCCATTTCCCTCCTGGGAAAACGTCTCTGGCTCTCCATTCTGTCTATGTCTCTCATCATCTTGTACACCTCTATCAAGTCACCTCTCATCCTCCTTCGCTCCAAAGTGAAAAACCCTAGCTCCCTCAACCTTACTTCTAAGAGATGCCCTCCAGTCCAGGCAGCATCCTGGTAAATCTCCATTGCACCCTCTCTAAAGCTTCCACATCCTTCCTATAATGAGGCGACCAGACCTGAACACAATATTCCAAGTGTGGTCTAATCTGGGTTATTCTGGGTTCCTCGGTGACACTCTGCGTCTTCCTAAATGCACTGTTGGCAGCAGCTACTGTTCTTTGCTGCCACCTCCTGCAGTGGACAGCTGCCAGCCTCTGTTGGCACAGCGGCTCTTGTGCGGTGAGGTTTCACCCCTGGGGCTCCTGATCCCCTGGGGAGGCCTGCCACTGGCCAATGATGTGGCTACTCAGTGCTTGCTTTCCCAAAGGAAGCAACACAGGGCTCCCTCTTTCTGGGCAGAAGTGGGTACTGCAGATGCTGGAGATTAGAGTCAAGATCAGAGTGGTGCTGGAAAAGCACAGCAGGTCAGGCAGCATCTGAGGAGCAGGAAAATCGATGTTTCAGGCAAAAGCCCTTCATCAGGAAGAAGGGCTTTTGACCAAAATGTCGATTTTCCTGCTCCTCGGATGCTGCCTGACTTGCTGTGCTTTTTCAGCACCACTCTAATTATGGCTACCTTTCTCTAGCTCTGAAGGCCTTTCGCCTTGATTGAATACTGCCCCTTGTTATGACTGACATGCGTTGGATGCTGTAGGTGTAGGGGCAGAATGGTCCTGACACTTACTGTCAAACATCCAGCTTACGCTCACTGTCTAGACTTGTCAATGAACTCAGTTACAGGGATAGCAGTGATCACCAATGATGTGATTGTGATACCACAGTCTATTCACCCTGCGCTTCAAGTCTATTCTGAGATCTACAGATAGAGGTGGGAAACAAGATCCTGAATCTTTAAAATTGACATAAGATACCCTTTTCTATATAGCTCCTTTTAATGAGGGAAAGAATCGCAGCCTGTGAAGCCAGACTGTGTAATTGCTCAATGCTGGGCTATCACTTGCTGACACCCCTCTGGGCAGCTCATGGTAATGTTTCATTGTCTGTATCCTCTAAGACCAGATTCAATGACCGTCTTTTATTGCGATGATTATATTCTGGAGTAGCTCATTGCACAAATGGCCTGATGGTTTAATGGGTTTGTTTTATACATTTTGTTTCAGCTGTTTTGTTTTATCTTTAAAAGTGGTTTGATCAATATTCAGTCTCAAACTGTTGGTCACAGAGGTAAGCTTCAATGGGGCACAGTGGTATCTGTGCACCTGGGTTTTAAGGTGACTGTAGGGCAGAGGAGTCTTGGGTTAAACAGTATTGGCAGAAAGGTGATTTAGTTAAGGGTTTTTCTTCATACGCTTTCACGATGGACGAATATTAAAGGTGACCTCTGTCTAAGATAAGCCACTATTTGCAATCTATATTGTTCTGTGAAATGGAAAGGGCATTCTTGAGTTTTCCTCGATTCATGCTTTTTTGCTTTCCTCCAATCGGAGTTCCCTCATGGTTAGTGGGATCATCCCAGTGGGGTTTCTTGTATATTTTTAGGGGGAGATAAATTAATGATCCAGATGGATGCAGTGAGATTGTGGGCAATATTTTGAGGTTAGAGACCTGCTCAATCTCACTACTTAGAGGGATTCCACTCTCAATGCTCCATTGAAGGATCGGAAGAAATGATCTGATTATTGACAAGCCAACTTAACCCTTCCACTGCAGCTATGATAAAAAAAATGTTTTAAACAAATCAGGCAATTCATTAATTAACCAAGGGTGGCTCAGTGGCTAGCATTGCTATCTCACAGCACCAGAGACCTGAGTTCAATTCCAGTTTGCACATTCTCCCCGTGTCTGTGTGGGTTTCCTCCCAAAGGTCTTCTAGTATTCTCCCACAGTCCAAAGATGTGCAGGTTTACATAGAATCCCGACAGTGTGGAAACAGGCCCTTTGGCCCAACAAGTCCACACTGACCCTCCGAAGAGTAACCCACCCGGATCCAATCCCCTACTACTCTACATTACCCCTGACTAATGCACCTAACCTACACATCCCTGAATACTATGGGCAATTTAGCATGGCCTATCCACCCAACCTGCACATCTTTGGACTGTGGGAGGAAACTAGAGCACCCAGAGGAAACCCACGCATACACGGAGAGAATGTGCTAATTCCACATAGACAGTCACTCGAGGCTGGAATTGAACCCAGGTCCCGGGCACTGTGAGGCAGCAGTGCTAACCACTGAGCCAACGTGCCACTCCCAAAGGTGGACTGGCCATGCTAAATTGCCCATAGTGTCCATGGATGTGCAGGCTAGGTGGGATAGCCTTTGTTGTGTGTCTCACAGCTTTGATACTTACTGTCCGTACACAGCCATCATGTCAGGTCCTGTCAATTCTTATGAAGTAGTGTGGTCCCATGAATGTTCTGGGTCTATAACCAGTTCTGGTTATCTGGGATGAATAGGAGGGGAACAAGTTGCACAGCCTGTGGTGGGGTGGAGCCCATTTGCCTGAATCGGGGGGGGCGTGTGATCTGGATTCCAAACCAGCCTGAGTCTTGGGTGAACTGGAGAGACTGTGGGTTCCAATGTGCCCAAAGGAGGGAGTGACTGGGGAGGGGGTTGTCAGGGGTCAATGGTGTCTTTGGGGAATAGGTAACTGTGAAGCAGTTTGCTTGGCCCAAGAGTTGAATCTGGCAGGCCAAGATAGAGGGAGGTAATGGTGTTGGTGGGGGAGAGAGTCAGTCACCTGTCCCTGCTCAGTGGTCTTGTTAATCTCTGCCCCCACCACTGGGGGAACTGTGTTAGAGTCATTGAGGCATGGGAGTTGGTATAATGTTAATAACTGAAGCAGGAACAAATCTCACCTTCATGCAAAACTGAAATAATATTTAACTTGATCACATTCATGCTGGGCAACTCCTTCAAACTGGTTACATGATGCTGTCATTGTGCTTTGTTGTTCAAACAAAGTTATTCAAATAAAGCTGGTCGAACCTTTGTGGATGACTCAATGAGTAGGTGCACTAAACAGAGCAGGGCAGAGACAAAACACAGAACTGCGGATGCTGGGGATCTGACACAAAAACAGGAACTCAGCAGGTCGAGCAGCATCTGTGGAGAGAAATCCAATGATCCTTTTTCAGAATCGTAAATGGACAATCCGTGCTACCTTGCCAGTGTTCACCATTGTCCAACAACATACATGATTGCATGCTAGAGTGCGTGAACAGGACATTCCCTACCTCTGTAACATTCCCTCTCCTTGATCCCTCTGGAATCTCTGTACTCCACTCACTTAGCCCTTTGAAGATTCCTGACTTCCATCAGTGGCTGTGCCTTTAGCTGCGAGGATCCTACACTCTGGAACTCTCTCCCTAAATTTCTCTGCTTCTCTCCCCTCCTTTCAAGACCTTTCTCAAAACCTACTTCAGAAGCTTTTGGTCATTTTTCCTTCATTAAACTCAGTTTAAGATTTTTATTGTCAGCACTCATGTGACTCGAAACACTTCACTATGTTAAAGGCTCTATAAGGAGACATGTTGTTGTGGTCATTCACAAAGATCAATACGATTGGCTGATGTGGAATCTGTGTACAGTGCTCAGACCTCTCCATCATGTGCTTGAACGAGATTTGTTGAGCGTTCTTGCAGTAGATTTATCACTTAGAGTTCAGGGTAAAATTAGAACTGGAATTGTTTGCCAAGGAAATAAGTAACAACCAGTCCAGCAACTAATCTATGATCTGTAGGCAGGGTAAGATGACAGAATGAGTTGCATTACAGGCCTCAATGTAATTGGACACCTCACATCCTACTTTCAGTCCCTAACCAATTGACCATATTGTTATATACCTCAGTACTGTCAGCACATCCTGAGAGTGTTGGGTGTGGCTGTGCAGTAGTTTTCAAACACCTGCTCAGTCATTTACCAGCCGTATATCTGTAGTTCAGAAAGCCATGACTTCTAGCCATTAGCTGCCTGCAATTGAATACCCTTCCTATGCCAGACTGGGCAGCCAGCAAGAGGTTTTAACTGCTGCTAATTTCCTAGGGGCTTTGCCTGTTGTTTTTGTGAAATTACAAACAAATAAAAGAGTTCTCTACATACACACGGTCCATGGTGGGTCGTTGTCTTCTGAGAACTGCAATCCCCACCTTGTCAATGGATGCCTGGGCACATTTGGGTATCAGCTGATTCTCAGTGGCTAGTGCTTTCTTCTATGAGTCAAATAATAGTAGGTTGCAGGCAGCTCCTCCCTGACCCCCCCGACATAAACATAGAACTTAGGCTGATCCTGTGGTTACCCTGAGGGAGTGCAGCAGTGCTGAGGGTGTCACCTTCCTGCTGAGACATTAAACTCAGGCTTCTTATCCTCTCAAAGTCAGTTGTAGAAGATTCCATGGCACGGTAAGGCAGTGGCCTCGGGGTATTATCGCTGGACTGTTAATCCAGAAACCCAGGTAAAGTTCTAGGGACCCAGGTTCAAATCTCACCACGGCAGATAGTGGAATTTGAATTCCATTAAAATCGACAAGTGAGAATCTTACAATGACTATGAATAGATTTTCGGGGAGATATTCATCCGTTTTGCAAACATCCTTTGGGAAAGAAAACTATCACCCTTACCTGGTCTGTCATGTAACTCCAGATGGGCAATAAATGCTGGCCTGGCTAGGGATGCCCACATCCCATGAATGAATTTAAAATAAGCTGTTTGAAGAGGAGCGTGTGAGTTCTGCCTTGTACCCTGGGCAATATTTATTCTTCAGTCAACATCATTAAGGAAGACAAGATTATCCAGCCATAATGTGTGAGTTTGCATTGTGCAAACTGGCAGCTGCTTTTCCTATATTACAACAATCATTACTACAAAAGCATGTTGAAGGTACAGCACATCTTGCATTCCTGAAAGGTGCTATAAAAATACAAGTCTTTTTTTTAATACATGTCCTTTGATGGTTGCAATGTTCTTTCATTATAGATGTGGCTGGACTTGTGGCCAGCTTTCTGAGTACAAAACAATGTCCGGTGAAAGATGCAATATATATTTAATTTGAATTAACTCAATGAGATCATGTACCTCATTTATCCTGTTGTGACTGAATGAGACCACAGGTCTTGGTTAAATTGTTTAATGCGATGCCATGTCTTGTCAGTATTGGGATACCAGAGGGAGGGATAGTACACAGATGGGTGGGGAGAAGGCAAAGAGACGGGGAGAGAGAGAGAGAGATGAAACCAGGCTCTGGAGACAGTGATTCGTCTTGGCTTAATAATATTTGGATAGTTTTTGTCTCTGAGTCATAAGGGTATAGATTTAAAATCTGCCCCAAGATGTATACAAAATGAAAAAGAGAAGGCTGAGAGGACCCTAGTAGAGATCCTTAATAGTGTGTGACATTTCAGTATTTGAACACAATGTTTCCACAATATTCCAGCAAATATAGAGATCATCATTATATCAAATAGAAATTTCAGAATAATAGATAAGGTTATAAATCTGAAAGGATTAATATTGACGATTGCATGAATCTCCACCAATCTGACATTTTCCCAAATATACTTTTGTTCATGGTATTTGAAAAATCAATTACGATATATTTCACCTTGAGTATTACAGAATTTGCAATAACATTCAACTTGTTTGACTCAATACGACGGCAATATTCTTAGTATTTACAACATAAGTACCATACAGATGTTGATCTCGTCCAGGTTTGGGTGGGGATAAGGCAGAATATCTGAGGAGCCTCGTGGAGTGCAGACTTATCACCAAAGCTCTCGTCAAGGTCTTGCTAACAAGGTCAGATACAATTTATACCTGATCGCTACAGTTCAATAACCTACATCTTTTTTAAGCTAGGAAGCACTTCTTGTTGAAACTCAATGGTAGTTGATTCTCTCCCACTAAACCAATTAAATTCAGTTAGAGGAAAGAGATAGCAGCATCCTTCTGTCTAGAAATGCCATAACACATGAATGGTGAGAATTTAAAACTTACTACTACAGGGAGTCATTGAAGTGAACTCTATAGACACATATTGAAGAATCTGGATAGGCTTCCGAGAGGGATTAGAGTTGGATAGTTAAAGGAGAGGTGATGGCCTAGTGGTATTATTGCTGGACTGTTAATCTGGAGACCCAGGTAACGTTCTGGGACCCCAGTTTTAAATCCCACCATGGCAGATGGTAGAATATGAATTCAGCATAAATCTGGGATTAAGAGTCTAATGATGACCATGAACCTATTGCTGTTTGTTGGAAAAACCCATCCAGTTCACCAAGGTCTTTTAGGGAAGGAAACTGCCATCCTTGCCTGCTCTGGCCTACGTGTGACTCCAGACCCACAGCAATGTGGTTGACTCTTAACTGCCCTCTGGGCAATTAGGGGTAGGCAATAAATACTGGCCTAACCAGCAACGGCCACATCCTGTGAACAGATTAATAAAAAATTATCCCTTAGCCTGTGTTAAGACTCAAGTTGTTGTGTGAATAGAGCTTTGTGGCTTCCAAATGAAGACCTGACAGCTGACGAAAGGTCACCCAGCTGCAGATTTCTTGTTTTTTGCTGGAGCAGATATATTGGATGGAGTGGGCCAAAGGAATTAGAAACAGGGAGACCATTAAAGCATGAGAGAGAGGTTCTAATTAAACAGCATTAGAAATAAAATGCAGCAACTGTTCTGACCGTCCCAACAGAATCCAAGATGCAGAGAAATCCTCGATAAAGATGCACGACCCACCTCCCTCTTTCTCTGTGGGGTCAGATGCTTCTTGACCTTTTGGGCTGTTGCAGCATATTCCTCAGAGATTTGACCTTTAGAGTTTTTGATGCTTTTCTTTCAGAATGTTGGTGTAACCCTTTGGTACACATTCTAGAATGTCCTCAGTATAGTCAGATCAGTGAAGGAGATTCCAAGTGTTTGATTCATTAAACTCTGCAAATAATTCTATTTTTGTAAATGAATAACATCATTAATTTCAATGTTAGAAATTTATTTCAGACATAAGTGCTGGTTGTTAGATTGGTGAAGTGAGTGCAGTGATGCAGAAAATGCTTTCCACTTCTGATTATTTAGTCTGGCCAGCCACTGTTTAATTTTTGAGAAATTACTTTTGAGTTATCCTTTTAGACATAAAATGCATACAGGTCGTTCTGCTATAAGGTGTGTTTCGTCAGCACAAATTAGCTATAATGCGATTGACGAATTGTGGACGTTGTTTGCATGTTGCAAACTTTCTGCAGAACAGGTATAGAAGGTTTTCCATAGCGCGATCTTCTGTAGCGTGAGGTTGAGGAGAAACACAACTGTTGATTATAGCAGAATGACCTGGATCATCCCTTCTCCCCTCACCTCTTTATTTCCCTAATTATTTTGTCAGATAAAGTTTATACCCTTTCCCTGCTGCTAGGCCATTCTACACGCCTCTTATTCCGTCTCCTGACCATCTAAATTATCACTTCCCTGTCACCAGACTTTACACCCATTTCTTATTTATGTTGTTGCTGATTCTGACGTCTGACCTCCTCAGGCTGGATGCCACCCTGGGGATGGTGTTGATAGCACCACATTCCCCCCAGACCTCTGCACCACACCACCCCTTTGGTGATTTTGTCCTGCGGAGCCCTTGACCAGCTGAGGATGGGACTGCTGCTGCTCGGTGGCAGGGAGTGTTGTTTTGGGTCCTGGGAACCGACAAGGGGCTACTCAGCAGCCCCTGCCACACCAGGAAACCACTGTCAAGGTGGGACCATGAGCCCTCATTGCTTCAGTTGGACAGACAAGGTAACCGTCTATCCAATTCAAATGGTCAGCAACTCTTACCGTCCTAGAAATGACCATGATTGAGTTCTGGCACTGCTGGGATTGTAGATATCTTCACGAGGAACTCAATTAGTCTTGAGATTTTAGAGCAGGAAGGAATTGGGCATTTCTTGGGTGTGTGTGTGTATTGGGGGAGAGGGGCTGGGATCTTGGATGCTAGGGGTCGGGGAGAGGGATGTGTGACACTACCTCCAATGCTCATAGGGTACCTACACAGGAGGTGATCCCCTCTTCCCATTCCTTCCTGCTTTTTCACTGGAATTGGTGACACAGTGGGTTTCCCGCTCTACCGGCCTCCTGATGCCAAACACTTTATAGTGTGGGCAGGGTAATATTCAAGTCAGTAGGCTTGTTACCAAACTCCATTGCCGATCAATGATTTTGTTTTGTAACTTTAGCACCTGTCCGTCCATTGTATTAGGGAAACCGATGTTTTGATGAATTGGGTCCCGACATTGTCACCCCAGGTTTTCCACGTGTGGCAGGAGGGCAGCAAATCCCAAAATGCTGACCTCTTTGCATCGGCACATTTCATTCCGGAGGGTCAGCGATTGTTTTCACATGAGGACAGTTCATGAAATGTTTAACTGGCTGAACAGTTAGTAATCCATGAGGGATTTTGTTCAATTTGTTTTTAACTTGTGCAGCTTATCACTGTTGAAAGAGTTCATTTAAAGCCCTTTTAGCTCCTCGACATCTCTCTTGCATTTTGCTTCAGCTATTAGCACAATCTCCATAGGCAGGTGGCTGCACTCTTTGCTGGGGTCAGGGACAGACCACGGTTTCTAACAAAACTCAAGTCATGAACTCCAGTTGAGACTTGATGGGCATAGGGTTCGGGAGTGTTGAGTGTGCGGCTTGAAGAGTGTCTCTATGCATGGAGAGCAGATGCTAAGCAATGAGGACAATGTTCAGCCACCAATCTGCACACCAGACTCTGTGCAGTATCTCTCAAAAAACCTACCAGTGGGACCTCCTAGTATTGTGGGAGATGGCTCCTTTTATGCTGTAGGATGGATGGCCAAGCAAACTAACTGCACTTAGGACCCAGGAAGGCAAAACCCAAAGGGCAGCTTGTAACTCTGGATAATGGAACATGCGATGAAGAAAGAGGTTTTTCTTCCTGAATAAAGATGGGCAGCCATGATCCTACAAAATGGCAGAGCTGGCTCAAGGAGACAAATGGCCTACTCCTGTTCCCTTTCGTCTTGTCTTCCTAGCATCAGGTAGCAGAGAAACCACTTCTTAAGTTGCCTCTCCAATCTTGATTTTGACGTTGGAAGGTTTGGAGCGGAAAAAGATAGGACAGCTTTACAAGAACTGGGAGAACAAAGAGAGTAAGTTACACAAAAGTAGATGAAATAGGAGCAGGAGCCTGTTCACTAGTAGCTGAGTCTTCCACATAATCCTTGGGGGCTACTTTACCATGGTGGGAGTCACAGAACTAGGATAAGCACAGTTTAAAGCTACGGGGTAGTCCATTTAGGAGAGAGATGAAGAGCAATTTCTTCACCCAGAGAGCGGGGCAGTGAGTACAGGGGATTGAGTTGGATGATCAACCATGATAATTTTGAATGGTGTAGCAGGCTCAAAAGGCTGAATGGCCTACTCCTGTTCATACTTCCTTTGTTTCTAGTCTAAAAACGTGTCCAACTCAGCCCTGAATATAAAAACCGATTGAACTGTGGATGCTGTAAATCACAGACAAAAATAGAAGTTGGTGGAAAAGCTCATCAGGTCTGGCAGCTTCTGTGCAGAGAAATCAGAGTTAATGTTTCAGGTGGAGTTACCTTTCCTCAGACCCGTTTTGAGGAAAGGTCATTCGACCTGAAATGTTAACTCTGATTACTCTCCATGGTGCTGCCAGACTTGATGAGCTTTTTCCAGCAATTTCTAATTTTGTCTCAGTCCTGAATATATTCAGTAACCCAGCCTCCATTGAGCTCTGGGATAGAGACTTCAAACATTCACAAGCATCAAAAGAGGAAATAATTCCTCATTTCTATCTTAAATCGGGAACCACTTATTCTGAAACAGTTCTAGACGCCCCCTAAAGGGGAAACGTTTTCTCAACCTCCACTTTGTTAAGTCCCTTCAGAATGCTCTGTGTTACAAGAAGATCATCTTTCAATTATCTAAACTCCAATGATCTGGGTACGAGCTGTTCATCCTTCCTTTATAAGGCAGCCTCTTCATCCCAGGAATGAGCATAGCGAACCTTCTCTGAAAGACCTTCAGGTGAATCACAGCTTAAATAATGGTACCAAAATGGTACGCAGTTGTCACATACAGTGCCCTGCACGGTTGTAACAAGTTATCCATACTTTTACTCTTGTCTGCTCAGAGTAAGAATAATTATTACAATACAAAAGAAGAACAAGGTGAGTCGGGTTGCACTAAGTGGGGGAGAGAAGAGAGTGACAGAAATAGAAACTGGAGGTGCGAGGGATTTCACCTAACGAAGCGTTGTAGAGCTGTTATGTTGATCTCTTGTGTTTCACATACAAACTGCTGATCCATCAAATAGTTATGGCTACTATTGTTCAGTTTGAATAGTGACTCCTGATCTACCATGACCAACATCATTGGACTACTTTCTTGAACTCCGTTAACTCAGTTGACATGGTGGCTGGTTTGCGATGCAGTCGTAATGCCTCCGGTATGGGTTCAGTTCCTGCAGTGACTGCAGTTACCAAACAGGTCTTCCCTTCTCAGCAGAAGAGAAAATGAGGTCTGCAGATGCTGGAGATCAGAGATGGAAATGTGTTGCTGGAGAAGCGCAGCAGGTCAGGCAGCATCTAGGGAACAGGAGAATCGACGTTTCGGGCATTAGCCCTTCTTCCCTTCTCAGCCTCAGACCTTGCCTGTTGTGTGGTGACCCTCAGATTAAATTGACACTGGTCATCTCTCTCTAATGAGAGAGCAGTCCTATGATCTGGTAAGACTATAGCAAAACTTTAACTTTATTTACTTGATGAAGATGGTTCTGCAATGCTTTTCATGAGGGAGTTCAGAACAGATTTCAACAGTTTTCTTGCTCATCTCCTTCATAGAGCAGTCCTTCACTTGGGCACTTGATTGGGAGTCAAGTGGGCTTAACTGGGTAGGGTCAATTAATTTTGTTCCCTATGCTGGTAGTAAAACAATTTTACAATAATCTAAACTCTTCATGCTTCTTTTAAAAATTAAGATGGAAATAAATAAAAATATACCGATAAAACCCAACTGCTTCACCATTGTAGTTGGGTATTTAACTGTCTGTAGGCATCCCCCTCCAATAGAAAGAGCTGATTGGTTATATAAAGCTTGAGGGACAAGTATTCTGTATCAAGTGTGAGCAGATGAGGAGGTAGGTCCTAAATTTACCTCAGTCAGCACAGGATTCAAACCTGTGTTGTTGCTGTCATACAGAAAGCACGTTATGAAAGCCAACATACAGTTTGCTTTCTTTATGCCTGCCGTACCTGCTTGCTTACTTTCAGTGACTGGTACATGAAGACACTCAGGTCTGGTCGAACATTCCCCTCCCTCAATTTACAGCCATTCAAAAGATTGAAAGTCACAGTTTATTGGTCTTTAGATTTCACATGACCTCATCACCGTGCAGTACTATGATTAGATTACATTACAGTGTGGAAACAGGCCCTTCGGCCCAATAGGTCCACACCGACCCGCCGAAGCGCAACCCACCCATACCCCTACATGTACCCCTTACCTAACACTATGGGCAATTTAGCATGGCCAATTCACCTGACCTGCACATCTTTGGACTGTGGGAGGAAACCGGAGCACCCGGAGGAAACCCACGCTGACACGGGGAGAACGTGCAAACTCCACACAGTCAGTCGCCTGAGGCGGGAATTGAACCCAGGTCTCAGGCGCTGTGAGGCAGCAGTGCTAACCATTGTGCCACCCTCAAATCTTTTTAACAAATCTCCATTGGTGGTTTGGTCCAGTTTAATGTCCACAAAAGACCCTTTGTCATAAACTGATTCAATCAGGACTTCCATCACAATAAATTGTCAAAAGAGACAAGGTACCCAATCCAATTTAACTCAAGAAGTAATGTCGTTCAGCACTCCATCCCCTCAGATTAGTCACTGTCTAGGGTAGAATAATCAGCTGCTGCTTCACATGGAGAGTGAATGTCCTTGTCACTTCCTGTTTATTGATTTGACTGTTAGCTCTTCAGTAATAAAATATTGCATCGATTTTTGAACCAACTAACTGAATATAATAATCCTGCCAATGTGATTTTGGGGGTCTCTGGTTACACAGGGAAGTATGAATTCTGTTTGTGTAATAAGTCTAACTTTATAAAACTAGATTTGAATTGAGAGAAAAGACAAAGTTTTATTCTGAATTTTCATAAACCGTAATCTAGTGTTTCTCAGTAAATTGATGGGATTTAATATACTGCACCAAAAAGATCATTATAAGAATGGCAAGGTGTATTATCTAGGTTGCTATACAAAACTTGAAATTTAACAGCTGTGAATTACACTCACTATTCTTGCAATTACCTCTGTGATCCTGGCTTGTCCTTTGTATCTGTGTTTGTGTGTATGTGTTTGTGTATGTATGGCTGAGTGTGTGTGTGTCTGTAGGTGGCTGTATGTGTGCATGTGTGTGTTTATGTCTATGTATGTGTTCAAGGTCAAAAGTCACATGACACCAGGTTATAGGCCAACAGGTTTATTTGGAAGTACAAGCTTTCAGAATGATGCTCCATCTTCAGGTAACTGATGAAGGAGCAGCTCTCTGAATGCTAGTACTTCCAAATAGACCAGCTGGACTATAACCTGGTATTGTGTGATTTTTAGGTTTATTTGAAATCACAAACTTTCAGAGTATTGTCTCTTCGTCAGATGAAGTGAAGAGAGCACTCAGGCACAGACTTTATAATCAGAGATCAAAAGATTATACAAATGGTCTGAGTGGATTGTGGACAGGTATGTGTTCGAGAGACATATGGCAGACCTTGAATCTCTGGAAGTACACACCTGTGGCACTGGGTCAGCAGTTCCAACAGTATTGTTCAATAGAAGTCGTTAACTTGTAACCCATTTTCTCACAGGGCCATGCAGTTTAAAGGCGTAGAAATTTGGTTCCAGCTACACAGCTCTCTGGTGAGATCTCCATGTTAAATAACTGCATTTACTTCTGTAAGCACCTCAAGAAGGATGTATACCAGGGTAAAAGGGTTCAAATCACAACAGCAGGTTATAACGATCAGGTTTATATTGCCTTAAGATTAAGTGGGGATCTAACTGAAGTGATTAAAGGATTTGATTTAAATGTTGAATAGAGAGAAATCACAGAACTTCCTTTGGTGTGAGATTACAAAACAAGGGGAAATAATCCTAAAGTTAGAGCTAAACCCATCAAGGATGATGTCTGCAAGCATTTCTTCAATCACTGAGACATGGTAATCTTAGGCCTGCCACTACTCTACAAAAAAAACTTGCATTAAATATAATATTTCAAATCAAACATTAATAGACATTTGTAGTGTATGTTGAATTATGAAACCTGAAGGCTGTAGGGGAAGTAAAGTTACAGATTATCAATGATCTCAGTAAATGGCTCAAGAGGATAAATAGACTTGAGAGGAAAATACTCTTGTTCAGGATGTGGCTACAGCGACACTGTGTTCAGCCAATTGCACAACACAGGTACACGCAGTTCATATTTGAATATTTACTTATTAAGCATCTGCCAACCTGTGCAAGAGTAAAACTTGAACAATGAAAAGGCACTCTTTGTGCACATTTCTTTTTGACTTTCCAACAGATATACAGGTTAAAGTTCACACGCATTTGCTGCGTGAATCTGGGTGGGATGCACTTCAGAGGGTTGATGCAGACTCGATGAGCTGAATATCTTCTTCTTGCACTTTAGAGATTCTATGATTCTGTGACATTAAAAGTATATGGGGAGAATGCAGTAATATGGCATTGAAATAGAAAAGCAGCCATGATCCTAGTGAATGGTGAATCAGGCTCAAAGGCCTACTCAAGCTCCTAAGTTTCTAAGCTACACCAAAATTTCCCACTCAGGAGACAACCCACTTTAATCGCTGGTTGGGGCGGCAGGTGATCAGGGAGTTGATGAGTTGAGGTTCCCACAGAATCCCTACAGTGTGGAAGCAGGCCATTTGGCCCATCAGGTCCACACTGACCCTCCAAAGAGCATCCCACCCCCTATCCTATCCCAAGGGTGGAATTGAATCTTGGTCCCCAGAGCTGTCAGGCAGCAGTGCTAACCACTGAGCCTCTGTGCCACCCTGGCCATGTCTCAAGTGGCTATTAATTAACCACTTAGTGGCATAATTACTGGAGATTCCAAAAAGTCACCCAGTGATCATCTCCATCCACACTTAACTGCTGTGTTTCTCACCAAGGCAATCACACCCAAATGTTTCCCCTTCTCAGCACCTCTCTCAACACTTCTAGGGAGGGGATGTTGTGCCCACATGTATTTTGAGCCCCTAATAAACCCCTATCTTTTTTCTCCCCCACTGAGATATGTTCCCTGGTCTCTCAACACTAAAGCCACAGCTATCATATTGAATCCCTTTCACTTCTTCCCCATGATCGTGATCTCGTTCCTCAAGTGAGACTAAATGGGACTGTAGTCTAAATGGGTTCAGTCATTTCCACAGGTTTAGCATTACGTGTCTGCTTTTGTCAAAAACACCTTTATTGAACCTCATGTGTCTGAAAGGGGAGGTTTGACGCCATCTCAAAAATATGTTGGTTCTTTTTTTGAGTCAGTAGAGAGAAGCTGTTTCCATTGGCTGGAGAGTCATTCGATCAAAGATTATTGGTGCAAGCAATAGTAGAAAGATGAAAATATCTTTTTACGCAGTAAATTATAATCTGGATTACGTTGTCTAAAAGGAAGAGGAAGAGATTCAAGAGTAACTCTCAGGAAGCAATTGGACATGCACAGAAAGGGAAAGGGGAGTAATTAGCTCTTTTAAGATGCTTTCAGAATAGCCATGATGGGCTGAACAGCCTTTCACTGTGGAGCAAGATTCTAAGGAAACCAATGATTCAGTATGTTTCTTGCTGTGGAGAAAAACTGCTGGCTTTTCTTTTTTACCCAGCTGACTTGCATTGTTAGATTGGAGCTTGGCATTGGATGCTCCACATCCATCTTAAACCGTGACCAGTGGATGTCTCAGAACTTTACACTTCAAAAGTACTTTGTTGGCTCTAGTCACTATTGTAAATTTAGAATCATGACAACCAATTTGAGCTCAGAAAGTTTATCCAAACAACAGTATTGTAATAGCTAGATACTTCTTTCGGTGAGGTTGATCGGAGGATAATTATTGGGTAGGAACGTCACATTTAACTCTCAGCTCTTCTTCTGTGGGATCTTTCACGTCCACCTCAGGGTCGGCAGTGTTTCAGTTGAATATTTCCTCCAAAAGTCTTGGTGTGGAAGTTAAACTGGAAACCTTATGACTCAGAGGCACAACAATTACTTTGAAAAAAACATGTACGCATTGTGAATTTCCGACTGCACTGTGCATTTCTTGTCCAACAGCAAGCTCATTGTATCGGAGGATTCACCCCAGGCGTCTGAACTTCCTATCAGTTGCCACCTTTGCAAAGCCATGGGACCCTCAGTTGTGTTTTGTGTGTTAGGTGGAGAAGGATTTAACATCCAGGGGAAAAGACAACTCAAAAGAAAGGGGTTTTGATGAATCAAGAAAATATTTACGGTGTCCCGGTCATGATTTGCACTGAATGTTTAATAGAAATCCCTGAAACATGAATTTCTACTGCTCTTGGAGTGATTTGCAGAGGAACAGATATCCCCTACTCATTGGACTAGAGACCTCTGGCACATTCTCCTTCTACTTTCCAAACCACATCAAACTTCATGTGTCCCTCCCACCCCTTCCATCTGCACAACAGTAGCAGAGAGGGAACTTGAACATGGAGGTCTTAGCCTAGCTAATTTAAGGTTCTGTACATTATGTTGGGAAGCGGAGGGTTTGTATATGTTGAATGGGAAGCAAAGGCGAATAAAGTAAAAGGGTTGTGCACTTGGATTTTCAATAAAAGGACAACCATACTGAAGATGCATCTGCCCACAAGGTAAAGTCTACTTTATTAAAGGCAAAGTACTGCAGATGATCGAAATCTGGAAAAAAAAAACAGCAGCTCGTGAAGAGAAAAAGAGAGTTAATATTTGAGTCTGGTATGACTCTTCACTTCATTTTGTTCATTTTAAATTTGCTTTATTCCTGTTTTTAATTCCACGTGGTTGAGTTTGCTCATCTTATGTTGAAAGCTACATTAAATTGTTGATTCAATTTAGTCTTGGCTTCGAGGAGTCTAGTGCTACTGGTTTCTAACATACAATCTTAGTGTAAATTTAGGCAGCCCCTAAAGAGACTTGCCAAATTCTCAAGGGTAATGGAGTCTAGACTGGGAGTACTGTTTGACATTAGAGACATGAATGTCAGAACCTAATTGGTATTCCTGTTAGCATGGTTTAATTGGACTTGCATCATTACAAGTTAACTAACTACAGTGTATGCTTTTTGAGGATAAAAGATTGAATTCTTTAAAGGGGAGAAGTAGAGGATTCAGGTGTAGGATTGTAATCTTCAAGTAGGCGATGGGTGTTAGAATTCATTTTATCCATTTAGCATAATAGGTGCAAAAACAGAAACTGCTGGAGAAACTCAGCAAGTCTGGCAGCATATGTGAAGAGAAAGCAGATTCAATGTTTTGGGTCCAGTGACCCTTCTTCAGAACAAGGGTCTGAACAATTTCTGAAGAAGGGTCACTGGACTCAAAACACAGATTCTTTCTCTCCATAGAAACTGCCAGATCTACTGAGTTTCTCCAGCAATTGAGAGTGTGGTGCTGGAAAAACACAGCAGGTTGGGCAGTATCCAAGGAGCAGGAGAATCGACATTTCGGGCATAAGCCCTTCATCCTGCTGTGTTTTTCCAGCACCACACTCACAACTCTGATCTCAAGTATCTGCAGTCCTCATTTTCTCTGAGTTTCTGCAGCAGTTTTTGTTTCACATTTCCCGTGTCCACAGTTCTTTGTTTTACCATTATAGGTGTGTGCACTGGATTCTCATCAAAGTTAGCTCCTGTTGTGCTGATTGATACTGGTTTCAAGGAGTTGGAAAAAGAATGAGTTATTTGTGAAAGAAACTAAAGGTTTTGACTCAAGTATAAACTTTGATAGTGGTTCTGAAGAAGGGTCACTGGACCTGAGGCACTAACACTGTTTCTTTTTCCAGAGTGCTGCCAGACCTGCTGAGTTTCTCCAACAAGTTCTGTTTCTCTCTGTTATCGAGCTTATTGGATGTAGTAGGCTTGTTGGAAGAATGGAATGCCATGTGTGGAATGATGAGTTGAAAAATGTTACATTGGCATGCTGTGGATTTGGCTGGAATTCTTCAGAATTGGAAGCAACATCAAACCTTTTCACTCCTGGGATGACGATCTCAGCACTATCAAGACGATTACTCTGTGATGCTGCAAGTTGTACATTTGTTTGTAAGGTGGAAAAAAGTTCCAAATCTCCATTCCTCTTGACACAATCTCATACTTATTCCCTTAAGTAGTGATGCTTTGACACATCTGCCAATGCCAACCCACAGCCAGAACGACTGCACCCGTAGGGGGATGTTTGTTGATATATCACAGTCAGCATATCGTGCAGTTTATTTAAAGTGAGAAATAGGTTAGCTTGGGCTGTGCCAGAAACGTCCTGAAACTTCCCTTATTTTGTTCAACTTCTTTCCAGGAGACTATGAGACTCTGACCTCATCATGTGTTTCCATGACCTGAAAAATGTGTTGCTGGAAAAGCGCAGCAGGTCAGGCAGCATCCAAGGAACAGGAGAATCGACGTTTCGGGCATAAGTCCTGAAGAAGGGCTTATGCCCGAAACGTCGATTCTCCTGCTCCTTGAATGCTGCCTGACCTGCTGCGCTTTTCCAGCAACACATTTTTCAGCTCTGATCTTCAGCATCTGCAGTCCTCACTTTCTCCTATATGTTTCCATGACCAAACCTTATTCTGTTTGGATATTCGTAGATTGGGTTTCACTGTGACTCCACTTCTTCAGGGAGTGGACATAGCTGTGAAATAATATGAGGAGATCATGGTTGCAAATAACTTGCAGTGTGGAATAATCAAGCATTGGGATTAAAGCTGCCTTTGTCGTCATCTGAATTTAGATGCAGTCTGGCTTCAGGGTTTGATTCAAATACTTGTCTGTGAATGAACCTGGTTAGCATTTCCACCTCGCCACTAGGTGTGGGTTCAAACCCCTGCTGAAAATGCCCTCCAATGATTGGTGTTCCAGATTGGGATTCTGGGTTAAATCCATTGATGGTTATTCTACAATATAAGGGGTTGAGGGGCTCCCCATTGATAACTTATGGGATAGGAACTTAAGAAATTGGAATAGGGATTGGCCATTCAGCACTTCAAGCCTTTTCCATCATTTGACAAGATCATAATTGATCTTCTACCTCAGCGTCACCTTACTGTACTGTCCCCATATCCTCATTCCCCAAAATTTGTTAATGGCTGCATTGAATATACTTAATGACTGTGCCTCAATAAGTTTATGGAGTGGAGATTTTCAAAGGTTCTCAATCCTTGTAGTGAAGAATTTTTTCTACATCCCATTTATTCTGAGATTATGACCCCTGGTCCTAGACTTCTCAGCTAGGGAAAGTGTTATCCCAGTATCTACCCAATCATGACCCCTTGCATAGCCACATCTCAGTTCCGTAAATTCTCAGGAATAAAGATGCAATCTACATGGTCTCTTCTCATTGGACAAGCATTTTATCCCAGGAACCACTCTGGTCAATCTCTGTTGCACTTTCTCTCAGGTAAGTATATTCTCCCTTAGGGAAGTAAACCAAAACTGTGTGTACTCCTCTAGATATAGTCTCACAAGTGCCTTGTAATGTTTTAGCTGTTGAGGCAATATCACATTTTTTTTATCTTCACTCTCTCCTGGGGTGTGGGTGTTATTGGTAAGATCAGTTTGTTGCCCATTCCTAATTGCCTCTAAACTGAGCAGTTTAATCAGCTGTTTCAGAGGGTGGGTAACAATCAACCACAGCTACATGAGTGACATGTAGCCCAGACCAGGTAATGATTTGGAGGTGCCGGTATTGGACTGGGGTGTACAAAGTTAAAAATCACACAACACCAGGATATAATCCAACAGGTTTAATTGGAAGCACACTAGCTTTCGGAGCGACGCTCCTTCATCAGGTGATAGTGGAGGGCTCGATCGTAACACAGAATTTTTAGCAAAAATTTACAGTGTGATGTAACTGAAATTATACATTGAAAAATTGATTGTCTGTTAAGCCTTTCATCTGTTAGAATACAGTGATAGTTTCACTTCTTTCATGTGTAAATCACAAAACCTTCTTTTTAAAAGTTGCGTTCTCGGGTTAGCTGTTAACAATGGTGATAGCTAGACAATATGTTGAAGGTGTTGGCCCCCTGTGTTCTCTGTCTATGCCATGATGTTTAGATTGATTCTAATCTAAAAAGTGAGTTAACAGAGTTTTACATAAATTCATGCAGTTTTTGAGCAAAGTACAATGTAACTCTGCAAGTACAAATTCACCCCACAAAATATATGTGTGCATGTGGGTCTTTGTCTGTCTGTGTGTGTCTGTCTGTCTGGGGTGGGGGTTGTGAGTGTGAGAAAGTGTGTGTGTGTGTGTGTGTAGTGAGTGCAGAGTGTCTTAAGTCTGTGAGGGGGTGCATGTGTGAGTGTGGGAGTGTGTGTGTGTCTATAAGGGTGTGTGTGGATGTCTGTGTGCACGTCTGTGTGTACCTGTGTCCGTGTGTATGTGAGAGTGTGTGTGTGTGTGTAGGAATATCTGTGTGTGTGTGTGTAGTGCAATGGTGATCACCTGTAATGTGGCATGAACCCAAGGTCCCGGTTGAGTCCCACCCTATGGGTACCGAACTTAGCTATCAGCCTCTGCTCGGCCACTTTTCTCTGCTGCCTGTCCCAAAGTCCACCTTGATGGATGGTCACCCGAAGGTCCGAGGCTGAATGTCCTGGACCACTGAAGTGTTCCCCAACTGGGCGGGAACCCTCCTGTCTGTTGATTGTTGTGCGGTGCCCATTCATCCGTTGTCGTAGCCTTTGCTCGGTTTCCCCAATGTACCGTGCCTCCGGGCATCCCTGCCTGCATGAATTTATGTAAAATTCCGTTATCTCACTTTTTAGATTAGAATCAATCTAAACATCATGGCATAGACAAAGAACACAGGGGGCCAACACCTTCAACATATTAAGACCATAAGACATAGGAGTGGAAGTAAGGCCATTCGGTCCATCGAGTCCATCCGCCATTCAATCATGGCTGATGGGCATTTCAACTCCACTTACCCGCATTCTCCCTGTAGCCCTTAATTCCTTGTGACATCAAGAATTTATCAATCTCTGCTTTGAAGACATTTAGCGTCCCGGCCTCCACTGCACTCTGCGGCAATGAATGTCTCGGCATTTCTGTTCTGAATTTACCCCCTCTAATTCTAAGGCTGTGTCCACGGGTCCTAGTCTCCTCCTTTAACGGAAACAATTTCCTAGCATCCACCCTTTCCAAGCCATGTATTATCTTGTCTAGCTATCACCATTGTTAACAGCTAACCCGAGAATGCAACTTTTAAAAAAAAGGTTTTGTGATTTACACATGAAAGAAGTGAAACTATCACTGTATTCTAACAGATGAAAGGCTTAACAGACAATCAATTTTTCAATGTAAAATTTCAGTTATATCACACAGTAAATTTTTGCTATAAATTCTGTGTTACGATCGAGCCCTCCACTATCACCTGATGTAGGAGCGTCACTCCGAAAGCTAGTGTGCTTCCAATTAAACCTGTTGGACTATAACCTGGTATTGTGTGATTTTTAACTTTGTACAGACCAGGTAAAGAAGGGCAGATTTCTTTCCCTGAAGGACATTAGTGAATCAGTTGGTTTTTTTACAACAGTCAGATACCAGCACTGCCAGCATGTTATATCTTTCATGTTCACCTGAATCTTAGTGGTTCTCATGGTACCATGGTAGTGTCCATAGTCCTGAGTTAGGAGACCCAAGTTCATGTCCAGGTATGTGGCGTAAGAACTCCAAACCAGTTCATTACCTACAATCTACAGTCCTCCCTAGCAAATGTTGTAATTCCGCAACTCAGAATGATAACCTCAGCCTTATTGCAAGTTCCATCTCTTAATGGCATCATTCCAATACTACATTTCAGCTACTTGTCTTTATTGGGGCCACCACCAATCCTTCTTTGTGATTTTAGTCTATGTTAGTGATACCAAGTGAGGAAGTATGCCCAACAAAGTTTTCAGCAGAAGCAAGACCAAGTCTTGATAAACAGAATTGGTTTAGTACTTAACAGCTCATTACATTACATCTGAGATACATGAGAGTCCTTGGTAAGACCTCAATCATCACTCAAAACTAAGTACACAATACTGTAACTGAAATCTTTGGAGACAGGTGAGCAATTAGAATGTGCTCCCTGCTCATCTCCTCCCAGAAATCTCCATAACATCCTGATGGGATAAAGCTTCTCATGATGTAAATTACCTCTTTCAGGTTCTAGCTGTCTTTTACAGCATTTATGTAGCACAGATGTAGTCTGCAACCTGTAATGTGTTTGCTTGAATGCCCAGCTGCCTACCAAAATGAGATTGGACTCATGGATGCAGAATTAACCAGAAAATTGTCATGCGTTAATTAAAATCAGGATGGCTTAACTGCATAATCCTCTTGCTTGTGCAGCTTGCACATTGAGCTATCAAATTTAGAATAATTATAATGAGATTTTTCACCTTGTCCTCCCACCCCCTGACAAGTCCTGGCATATTGAACAGCTGCACACTTGAAGGCAGGTGTGTTTATTATGAAATACGTTGCTCAATTCTCTAGGCAGATTAATGACAACTAATGGATTTGATGGGTTCACCCACAAATGCAAAGATTCGTTAGAATAAAGGGTTAAAATGAGGAGTGATATCGTAAGTTTAAAGTGTTGTGAATCTTTGGAACTTCCAAGCCAAAGAGCTGAAAGTGCACAGCCATCGAGTATTTCAAAGATAGAGATTGATAGAGTCTGCAGTTTTAAAGGCACTGGGGGACATGGGGAATGTTTAATTGAGGTAGAAGATCAGCCATGATCTTATTGAATGATGAAGCTGGTTAAAATGGCCTATTCCTATTTTTTTTGTTCTTAAACAAAAGGATGAGTTAAACTAAAGAAGGTGTTGGGTCGCATGGCTCACTGGGGGAAAAAAAATAGTAGTGATACTGAGTCGCAAAATCCAAAAAGGGTCTTAAATCCTACTGTTAATATTGACTCTGGATCATTGGGTTACAGGAATAGGGTGGGGATGGGTCTGGATGGAGTGCTCTTAGAAGTATCGGTGTGGACTCGATGGGCTGAATGGCCTTCTTCCACACTGTAGGGACTCCATGACTCTACAATGCTCTCTTTCCTCACTTAAAACGTTATCTCTTTGCCTTTTAAATGAATGAATGAATGAATTAGCTTTATTGTCACATGTACTCACATGAGTACAGTGAAAAGTTTACAATTCGCCATTTATGGTGCCATCTTAGGTACAAAGGTACTTAGGTACTGATTCTTCAGTACAAGTTCTTAGGGAAAAAAATGTTAGAAAAAGAAGGAAATAAAAAGTCCAGCATTGCCGATTGTGGGAATGAATTAGAAATGAGAGAAATAAAAAGTTCGGAACAATGGCTCTCACTCTCCAATTTTTCCCTATGATTTCCTTTTATTCCACCTAAATCTTTTATTCAATATCATCAATGCTGTCACTTATTTACCTCTTCTGGAGCCAGTCCAGAGAAGGTTAATTAGGCTGATCATTAGTTATGGAGGGACTGTTTTACGAGGAGATGTTGAGTAGGTTGAAGCTGACTCATTTAAGTTTAAAAGAATGAGAAGTGACCTTATTGGAACATGCAACATTCTTAGGCAACTTGGCAGGGTAGATGTGGACAGATTGTTTTCCCTTTGGAAGAATCTGGGATGAGAGGGAATAATCTCAAAATAAGGACCAGTTAGGATAGAGGTGAGAGGGTATTTCCTCCCTCAGAGGGTAGTGAATCTGTGGAATTCTTTACCACAGAGGGCTGTCGAGGCTGGGTCAGAGGGTATTTTCAATGCTGAGCTCGACAGATCTTTAATCAGTAAGGGAATGAAGGGTTATTGGGGAAAGGCTGGAAAATGGAATTACCGACGATCTCTTGAATGGTGCCACAGACTCGATGGGCTGCATGGCCTACTTCTGCTCATGTCTCTTATGGCCTTGTGACTATAAAACCATAAGACATGGGAGCAGAAATTAATCCGTTTGGCCGGTCGAGTCTGCTTTGTCATTCCATCATGGCTCTTAGGTTTCTTTCAACCCCATTTTCCAGCTTTCTCCCCATAACCTATCAAACCATAAGATATAGGAGCAGAAATGATGGTCTTCAGTTCTGAAGGACAGTCATCCTGGAGTTGAAATATTAGCTTTGAATCTCTCTCCACAGAAGCTGCCAACCTGCTGAGCTTCTCCAGCGCGGCCTGTTCTTATCCCAGATTCAGACAGTGATTGGTACTGCTGTCACATTACCGTTAAATACTGAGGCCCTGGGCTCAAGGAGTGGAAATTGGCCAAGGCTTGATATATGTTGGCAAATACAGCTTGCAAGTATTGAGTAAAGGGCAATCCTTCTGTGATTGCAGCCCCACCATACCATCCCCTCTTATGATGATAGATGAACAACTAAAGGATGGCGAGTGAGTGAAGTACTGGAGGTCTGTTGGCATCCAAGGGAATTGTGCTGCAGGATGCAGGATGTCATCAGCGGAGAGGGGAGGAATGAAAGAAGGGAGAAACCACAGGGATCTAGCTCAATCCAGTACCTGGGTTGGAGGGGGAGGAAATATTCTCCACACAATGGTGCTTATTACCACTGACCGCTGTGATAATATCTTCCCTAAAGTGGACTCCTGCCTTCGCTCTTCTGCATTATTCTTCCCAAACAAAGGCAGAGATTCTGACTAAGTGTTGAGCAAGGAAGCTGTCCTTTGAGCCGCGTGCAGACTCTTTAGCCAGGAACATGGTCTGCACAAGCTGTAAATTCCTTCCATTCAGCTTAATGGCTTTGCAGAAAAATGAATCCTGTTGTTATGACCTGTTCTGTCATTTTCTGTGCCTGCTACAGAGTGATAGCTTTGCAACTGTCTACAAGCGCTGTGTCAAAATAAATGCTGTAGCGCTGCTGCCTGTGTGTGCATCGTCATGAGCTGCGTTTTCCTTTCTGAGGTGCAGTTGTAAAGCTTCTGAAAGATGGAAAAAGGTAATTGAGTTGAATGGCTTTGTGGCAGATAGGCAATCCTTTAACACGTAAAATCACAAAGCCTCCATGCTCCAATTATCAACCTGGCTATGTTAAGATCAGAAGGAAATTGCCATGACTGGGGGGGAGCTGGTTTCCAGAGACAGAGCTCTTTTTCATTTCAGTGCAGATGTATTTTAATTACAAGTTAAAGCCTTTTATTTAGACTGTTTGCTATTCTGAAAATAATTATTTCAGATAAAAATACTTGGTGCAACAGGCAAAATGGATCAGTGTCTCGAATCAAGGCAAATTGCAAATTAAAAAATAACACATATCTGAAATTAAAGCAACATAGTTCTACATCTTTGACAAGAACAAGTGAAGATGATATTTTAGATATAGATATTCCTAATTAAATTAATCTTTGGAATTCTCTACACCAGAGGGTTTTGGATGGACCATTGCTGAACACAATATTGAGGGATGAAGTAGGTCTCTCAGGAAATGGAGAGATAGGAAGAGCAGACAGTGAAGTGGAGTTAAAACCCAAGACCGCTATGCTCGTACTGAATGGTGGAGCATGTTCAATGGGCAGAATGGTCTACTCTTGTTTCTACTGCTTATGTTCCTGTGATGTTGCTGGCCAGACTGAGCAACATTCATTGTCGATCCTTAGGTTGCCCTTGAGAAGGCATTGGTGAATTGCCTTTTTGACAGCTGAATGATTTGCTAGACAAGTTCAGGGCAGGAATGATAGCAGACATCCTTTGCTAATGGCCAATAGCAAAGCAGGTCAATTTCACGACAACCTGCAAATTACATGATCATGTTGTTGAAACTAAATTGATAAACATGAGAGCAAAAAAAACTAAAGAATTGCAAACATTGGATATCAGAAACAAAATTATAAATTTCTGGAAAAACTTAGCAGGTCTGTCAGCATCTGTGCAGAGAAAGCAGAATTAACGTCCAGTGACCCTTCTCCAGGACCTGATAAATTTAAGAATATTTTGCTGGCAAAATTGCCATTTATCTCAGAGATTCAAGAGCCCTTCTTAAATTTAGAAGGGCCAAGGCAAGATTTAACATCAAAGACATTTTATTTGTTCTTAGGCTTTGAGAGTCACTGGAAGGCCAGCAATTATGGCCTAAAACCTCCTTCTCAGATTGCTGGAGTCCATGTGGTGTAGACACAACTCATGTACTGGTAAGGAGTGGGTTGCAGGGATTTGACCCAATGATACTGAAGGAATGGTAAGGATAGTGTGAGACTTCTGGGGATAATATTCCCTTGCGTCTGCTGCAGTTGTCCTTTGTGATGGTACAGTTTGTTGATTTTGAAAGATACTGTTGAAGGAACCTTGGCATCTTCTGAGGTTTCTCCCCCAATTAATATTTATTGCAAAACTTGCCAGATGCAATGTTAGCAAATTGCAAAAGAAATCTGAGAAAAATTGAACGATTGTTGCTGAAAGGAAGTTGGACATAGAGTCATAGAGATATAGAGCATGGAAACAAGTCCTTCGATCTAACTTGTCCATGCCAACCAGATATCCCAACTCAATCTAGTCCCACCTGCCAGCACCCTGCCCATATCCCTCCAAACCCTTCCTATTCCTATACCCATCCAAATGCCTTTTTAATGATGCAATAGTACCAGCCTTCACCACTTCCTCTGGCAGCTCATTCCACACACGCACCACCCTCTGCGTGAAAAGGTTGTCTCTTAGGTCTCTTTTATATCTTTCCCCTCTCACCTTAAACCTATGCCCTCTAGTTCTGCACTCCCCCACCCCAGGGAAAAGGCTTTGTGTATTTACCCTATCCATGCCCCTCATGATTTTATAAACCTCTATAAGGTCACCCCTCAGCCTCCGACGTTCCAGGGAAAACAGCCCTAGTGTATTCAACCTCTTCCTATAGCTCAAATCTTCCAACCCTGGCAACATTCTGGTAGATCTTTTTTGAACCCTCTCAAGTTTTACAACATCCTTCCAATAGGAAGGAGACCAGAATTGCACGCAATATTCCAAAAGTGGCCAATCCAATGTCCTGTACAACCACAACATGACCTCCCAACTCCTGTACTCAATACTCTGACCAATAAAGGAAAGCGTACCAAACGCTTTCTTCGCTATCCTATCTCCCTGCGACTCTACTTTCAAGGAACTATGAACTTGCACTCCAAGATCTCTTTGTTCAACAACACTCCTTAGGACCTTACCATTAAGTGTATAGGTCCTGCTAAGATTTGCTTTCCCAATGATCTAAATTAAACTCCATCTGCCACTCCTCAGCCCTTTGGCTCATCTGATCAAGATCCCGTTGTAATCTGAGGTAACCTTCTTTGCTTGTCTACTACACCTCTAATTTTGGTGTCATCTGCAAACTTATTAAATCTGCTTCTTAAGCACACATCCAAATCATTTATATAAATGACCAAAAGTAGTGGAGCCAGCACCAATCTTTGTGGCACTCCACTGGTCACATGCCTCCAATCTGAAAAACAACCCTCCACCACCACCATCTGTCTTCTATCTTTAAGCCAAATGGCTAGTTCTCCCTATTTTCCATGAGATCTAATCTTGCTAACCAGTCTCCCATGGGGAACTTTGTCGAACGCTTTACTGAAGTTCATATAGATCATATCCATCGCTCTGCCCTCATCAATCCTCATTGTTACTTCTTCAAAAAACCTAATCCAGTTTGTGAGATATAATTTCTCACGCACAAATCCATGTTGACTATCCCTAATCAGTCCTTGCCTTTTCAAATTCATGTACATCCTGTCACTCGGGATTCACTCCAATAACCTGCCCACCACTGACATCAGGCTCACTGGTCTATAGTTCCCTGGCTTGTCTTTATCTCCCTTCTTAAATAGTGGCACCACATTAACCAACATCCAGTCCTCCGGTACCTCACCTGTGACTATCAATGATACAAATATCTCAGCAAGAGGCCCAGCAATCACTTCTCTAGCTTCCCACAGAGTTCTCGGGTACACCTGATCAGGTCCTGGGGATTTATCCACTTTTATGCATTTCAAGACACCCAGCACTTCCTCCTCTGTAATATGGACATTTTTCAAGATGTCACCATCTATTTCCCTACATTCTATATCTTCCATGTCCTTTTCCACAGTAAACACTGATGCAAAATACTCATTTAATATTTCCTCCATCTCCTGCAGCTCTACACAAAGGTCACCTTGTTGATCTTTGAGGGGCCCTATTCTCTCCCGAGTTACCCTTTTATTCTTAATGTATTTGTAAAAACCCTTTGGATTCTCCTTAACTCTATTTGCCAAAGCTATCTCATGTTCCCTTTTTGCCCTCCTGATTTCCCTCTTAAGTATACTCCTACTTCCTTTATACGCTACTGAGGATTCACTCGATCTATCCTGCCTATACCTTAGATATGCTTCCTTCTTTTTCCTAACCAAACCCTCAATTTCTTTAGTCATCCAGAATTCTCTATACCTACCAGCCTTTCCTTTCACACTAACAGGAATATACTGTCTCTGGACTCTCATTATCTCATTTCTGAAGGCTTCCCATTTTCCAGCCGTCCCTTTACCTGTGAACATCTGCCTCCAATCAGCTTTTGAAAGTTCTTGCCTCATATCATCAAAATCAGCCTCCCTCCAATTTTTAGATCTTCAATTTTAGATCTGGTCTATCCTTTTCCATCACTATTTTAAATTTAATAGAATTATGGTCGCTGGCCCCAAAGTGCTCCCCCAGTGACACTTCAGACACCTGCCCTGCCTTATTTCCCAAGAGCACCATAAGCTACAAGCTAGCGAGGGTAGGAATAGGAGGATAGGGCAGATGAATGCATGGCTGAGGAGCTGGTGTATGGGAGAAGAGTTCACATTTTTGGATCATTGGCATCTCTTCTGGGGTAGAAGTGACCTGTACAAGAAGGACGGATTGCACCTAAATTGGAAGGGGACTAATATACTGGCAGGAAGATTTGCCAGAGCTGATCGGTCAAGTTTTGCACCTTCTCTAGTAGGTACATCCACATACTGAATCAGAAAATTGTCTTGTCCACGCTTAACAAATTCCTCTCCATCTAGACCCTTAACACTATGGCAGTCCCAGTCTTTGTTTGGAAAGTTAAAATCCCCCACCATAACCACACTATTATTCTTACAGATAACTGAAATCTCCTTACAAATTTATTTCTCAATTTCCCTCTGAGTATTAGGGGGTCTATAATACAATCCCAATAAGGTGATAATCCTTTCTTATTTCTCAGTTCCACCCAAATAATTTCCCTGGATGTATTTCCGGGAATATCCTCCCTCAGCACAGCTGTAATGCTATCCCTTGTCATAAACGCCACTCCCCCTCCTCTCTTGCCTCCCTTTCTATCCTTCCTGTAGCATTTGTATCCTGGAACATTAAGCTGCCAGTACTGTCCATCCCTGAGCCATGTTTCTGTAACTGCTATGATATCCCAGTCCAATGTTCCTAACCATGCCCTGAGTTCATCTGCCTTCCCTGTTCAGCCCCTTGCATTGAAATAAATGCAGTTTAATTTATCAGTCCTACCTTGTTCTCTGCTTTGTCCCTGCCTGTCCTGATTGACTCACTTCTTTTCTCAACTGTCCGAGTCTCAGATTGATCTCTTTCCTCACTATCTCCCTGGGTCCCCCCCATCAACTTTACTCGTTTAATTCATCCCGATCAGCTCTGGCAAATCTTCCTGCCAGTATATTAGTCCCCTTCCAATTTAGGTGCAATCCGTCCTTCTTGTACAGGTCACTTCTACCCCAGAAGAGATGCCAATGATCCAAAAATGTGAACTCTTCTCCCATACACCAGCTCCTCAGCCATGCATTCATCTGCCCTATCCTCCTATTCCTACCCTCGCTAGCTTGTAGCTTATGGTGCTAATTTTTAAATTTGCAGAATCTCTGGGCCAAAACAGTCTGTCTGATAGAAAATGAATGAGTATCAACTCTAACATTTATTCCCCACTTCAGATGGCTATTTATAACTTTGAAGAGTATTCTAAGAAGCTAGAACTTTAGATTTCCCATTACATGAAAGCTCCACATATTTTTAAAATGTCAGTACTGAGGGACTTGATGCCAGGAATTAACTGGCCTGGGGGTCAGAAGAAAGCAGTTTCTAGACCATCAGAGAATTGACAATCATAAATAGAAGCTGTACTACAGGACCCTTGATAACATGCCTCGCAGAGTGCTGCGTTATTGCTGCACCCACAAAATTCCAAAACAAAAGCCTTTGGATTGATGTTGTGTGGTAATTCTGCCTAGCGAGTGATCACTCCCGTCTCTAAGTGCAGGGACAGCGTGCATCTGGGATCATTGTTGCTTCTCAGTGCTTGTCAAAATCACATATCATTGAAGATAAATCACAATTCCATGAGTCAAAATCCAGAAATTCCCTTTGAAAAAATTTTTTAGGGTTTACCTCATCAAGTCATAGAGCTGCACAACAAGGAAGCAGACCCTTTGGTCCAACTCATCCATGTTGACCATATATCCTAAACTAATCTAGTTCCATTTGCCAGCATTTGACCCATATCCCTCTAAACCCTTCCCATTCATATACCCATCCAGATGCCTTTTAAATGTTGTAATTGTACCAGCCTCCACCACTTCGTCTGTCAGCTCATTCCACACACACATCACCGTCTGCGTGAAAAAGTGACCTACACTACATTGAGTGCAGCAATTTAAGTTGTCAGCTTCTCAAGGGAAATTAGGGACAGGCAATAAGTGTTGGCATAGCAATGGTGTGCACACCTGGTCCTGTTTCCAATTGAGGCTCTTAACACCCACTTAATGGCTTCATCCCAGCACCATTGGTATTCCTCAGTGGCAGGTGAGGGACTTGCCAAGTGGCAAGTTCAAAAGGCAAGCCCCGTCCTGTTTGCTTGTGTACTCCGGGGTTGGAGAAGGAGTGGGAAAGTTCCCTCGTTTGAGTCCCTGATTGAGGGATCCGATATCCCAAATGGGAAATCCCTGCTCCATTTGTCTTCCTCCTTTGCTCCCACCCCACCTCTCCCACCCACTCCACCAGCTATCTCCTGCCAGTACTCACTGGTGCCCAACAATCCCATTGCCTTGCATTCATGTAGTACTGGAAACCGCCTTACCACCACAGTGGCGCTGCTGAGCAATAAAAGAACTGCTGGCTACCTACCCGCACCCATCGGGCCTACCTTAGGATCCTTGTGTCTGGTGAAGCCCATTCCTAATGAGTTCTCCTGCGAGTCTTCTTGAAAAGAGATGATATGGGTCTCCTCCTATCCAGCTCTGCAGTAGTGGGTGAGACCCCTGCATCCCATCATCGCTCTCGAAAATTGTCCGAGATGAATTTGGGAACGCGTGGGCTAACACTGGACAACTCTTTTGAGCATTTTCCAAGTAATCAGTGTTGAGTCCTTTTGTACAAGAATTGCATATATAGAATGAAATGTGAATAGGAAACGAAGAGGAAGTTTGAATAATTTGACCTTCATAGTATAAACAAATACCATTATGTTTTGACTTATTACAATATTTATAATGGAAAAGAGCCTTGAAATAAAAAAAGGAAGTGAAATGGTCCACATGGATTTCCTCCCTTGCCTTAAATATTGGGGTGAGTTTAGGAATTGAATAGCCTTTGTAGTAAATAGGAAGTCTGGTAACATGTCTTTCTCGAAGTCCCCAAAATCATGAAGCTTTCTGAAGGATAGATTTGAGGAACGTCTTTCTTCATATCTGAGAGTCCAGAGCTAGTTGTAAAGATGACTTTTATATTTTGAACTGTGGACTAAAAATGTGGGATGGGATACTGTTTTAAACTGTAAGCTGTGGAAGAGAATGTTACAGTTTTAAAAAGGAGTTTAGATTAGATTACTTACAGTGTGGAAACAGGCCCTTCAGCCCAACAAGTCCACACTGACCCACAACCCACCCAGACCCATTCTCCTACATCTAACACTACGGGGAATTTAGCATGGCCAATTCACCTAATTTGCACAGTTTTGGACTGTGGGAGGAAACCAGAGCACCCAGAGGAAACCCATGCAGACACAGGGAGAATGTGCAAACTCCACACAGAGTCACCTGAGGTGGGAATTGAACCCAGGTCTCTGGTACTGTAAGACAGCAGTGCTAACCATTATGCCACCTGCAAGTTAATGGAAGCCCTTATTTCAGCAGTAGGGAAGTGTGTGTGTGTGCGTGTGCGTGCGTGCGCGCGCGCTCAGGAAGGATCAGCATAGCCCTGGACAATAAAGTGGAAACATCTAGCCATGAAAGATTATGGACCAGCCATGTTGAATGGTCTGTTTCTGTGCTGTAGGTTCTAATGTAGTTCTCTGTAATAGTCATGAAACCAGACCTCACTCAACTGAAAGACTCTTGCCCTTGTATCCTGGGATTGCATTTGCACTGAGTTTTAGACAAATGTACGTAGTCTTCACATAAGTACATGAGAAATAGGAAGAGGAGTAGGCCATCTGGCCCATCAAGCCTGCCCCGCCATTCAGTAAAATCATGGCTGGTCTTCTTGTGGATTCCGCTCCACTTACCTGCACGCTCATCGTAATCCTTAATTCCTTTACTCTGCAAGAATCTATCTTTGCCTTAAAAATAATCAACGAGGTAGCCTCAATTGTTTCGGTAGGCAGGGAATTCCACAGATTCACAACCCCAGAAGTTCCTCCTCAAATCCATCCTAAATCTGCTCCTCCTTATTTTGAGGCTATGCCCCCTAGTTCTGCTTTCAACAGCCAGTGGAAGCAACCTCCCTGTTTCTATCTTATCTATTCCGTCAAAATTTTGTATGTTTCAATAAGATCTCTCTCATTCTTCTATATTCCAATGAATATAGTCCTAGTCTATTCAATCTCTCCTCATAAGCCAACCCTCTCAACTAAAGTCAACTTTGTGAACCACCTCAAGTGCTAATGCAGAGGACCCTTGATTATCCAAAGGACACAGGCGGGGAGTATTTCATCCGGTTAATCGAATTCCTGATAATCGAATGCCAGATAACATAGTTTAGCTGAGCATCGGGATATTGCGATCTTGCCAGATAATCCGATATTCGGATCATTGAATGCCAGCTAATCGAGGTTCCTCTCTACATCCTTTCACAAGTAAGGAGACCAAGATTGTACACAGTACTCCACTTTCCTCTCTGATAGCAATGTTGGTATTGCAATGTTACTATAATGCCCTTGACAACATGGGCTGGAATGCAACCCACAGATGGTAGACAATACAATAACATTGAGGTAGAATCGACAGCAGATTCCAAAATGTGCAAAGATAGTGTTCTGAGACACTAGGTCACTCAGTTACCCAATGTGCTGTGCTTTACTTCATTTTCAGCTGATTCCAATTAAATTGTTTTCTCTTAATGAGAGTGGACACTTGTGCAACAAAGTTAGTGTCCCTGCCTCTGAGCCAGTATGACTGGGTTCAAGTCCCACCTGATGTGAATGTACGCTTTTGTACAGATTGATCAAAAATAATTTAAAGTTAGTGAGAAGGTGACTGGACTGAACAGTGATGCGCAGTATTACTTTGGATTGTTTGGTTTTCATACAATTGCTGTTTGTGGTCATGAGAAGGATTATTTGCTTTTATTTTCCACCCTTGAAAGTTATTTTTACCCTCCCAGAGAGAAGTTAAAAGGAGAAGCTGAAGTTTACAACAGAGAGCAGTTTGGCCTACATTTGCTTTCGGTTAAAGAATGCGGAGGTCAGGAGAGGACAGTGAACAAGAATGTTTTGATTACTTGACATAAAAATAGTTCAACTTTCCTACTCTTAAGAAAACTCTTCAATGGAGAGAGAGAAACAATAAACATGACTGTCTGCGTGTGATTTTTCCATTGTCAATTAAATTCTTCTTCTTGTCAAAATGAGAAGTAATGGTAGCGTCAGCTTGAAGACCATCAAATCTGAATGTGAAATATTTTGTTTGGTTCTGGTCTTCCGACTGCAACATAAATATAATGGCATGGGCAAAGGCACAAGAAAACAGATTACAGGAGGCGAATGACATCAAAGCAAGATGGCTTGGCAAAGCAGCTTTGAGGGAGATGATCAGAGATTACCTAATTGAAGAGCAAAGCAGGTATGATGGGCTGTATAGCTACTCCTGCTCCTATATTCCTGAAAGGATCACAGAATTGAAAAGTTAAAACCATCAGGATAGACTGAAGAAATAAAGACAGCGTCTTTAAGATGCGATATCCAAGCATTTTGGACAACTTGGAGTCAATGGAAAACCTTCCAATTGTAGGAGACATTCAGATGGTCATGATTGGCAGAGGTCCCTTAATGCAGCCCGAGGACATCTGTGCTGTAAGGAAATTCCTTAGCCCAGTGACTATGGCCTGGCCTGGCCTTGTTACTTTTCCAGTGATCTTCTCTGGATGAGTGGGGTTATTTGATATTGGTTATATGATGTTAAACTCAGTTCTCAACTCTAGTATTGAAGAAGGCCAGGTTGGCCTAGCTCTGAAAAACCTAGGCTGATGCTCATTTGGATGGCCTTTTCAAAATGATGAACGGAGTTGATGTACGTTGACCAGGAGAACTTCTCATTGTGAGAAGGGGAGGAAAATATGGTAAACATTTTTGAAGTCAATATCACCCAAATGTAGCACATAGTACATTTAAAAAATGGACAGCTTCATAACAACAGGAACATCAACAAAATATGAGAGGGGAAGGGCCCAACACCATCATTTTCATCACTGCATGATTGGTAACCATAGATTTAAGTTGTGCATATTCCTCCCTAAAATGTACCTTTCTATTATCCTTTAAGACTGAAATAACTGCACAGAGGCTGGTTCCAATCACCTAGTCACTCTTTGTTTACTAGTGCACATACACTGGCTGCAACCAGCCAGCTCAGAGTCAGTCCTCAAGTGTTTGTTTTGTCTTTTTTTTGTAAACCCTCTATTCTACCGCCAAACAGCAGTTGTGCTTATTTTCCCCAGCACCCATGTCATGCGTGTGCAGGTGTAGGACACAGAGAAGAAACAGCGAGTGAAGAAACTTTTATTCATATTCCACCACCAGGAAGAAAGGGAACACCCGAGTGGCCAATGACAAGCAGCGCCCTTCACATCAAAGGAAAAACATGATGGAAAAATTGAAGGCGAGGGCAGGGATTAAATCAAAATAGAGTTGGAGAGGGAAATAAAACACTCCACTGCCTGCGGTGCCCCCTCTCCATAAACAACTCAAGGGAGTTGGTAGACACCAAGGACACCTGGACTCAGACATAACTGCGGAAGAGGGACAGGCAATTGGCCTGGACCTGATTATGGCCAGTTTGGCCAGGCCCAGGAGCAGACCCACGAGGACGTCCTCTGATCTACCCTCCCCCTCCCCACTGGTTGCCCAAAGATCAGGACTGTGGGACTGAAGTGCAACCAAGAACAGAGGAAAAGTTCTTTCAGGAAAACAGAAAGGGAGTGCAAACACCCACACCCAATATATACGTGGTCCACAGATTCCACAGCACCACAAAACAAGCAGTTGGGCTGGCAGTCCGTGAACCACCACAATCTGCGGTTGCAGGGGATTGCCGTGTGCAGCACCCTCTGCCCCAGATCCCTGAGTCTCCTGGTTATTATTGGTCAGCCAAAGCTTTCCTGATTAGACCAGGATAGTCAAGAACCTTGTTGTGACCAAAGTCAACCTGGTTCCAATCACAACAAAGACACCTTTTTAAAAACCGACGGCTTTAATCTTGCTTTACTAACCTGTCTTTGTATCTTTTTGCGGGACTTGTCAAATTTCATTTGAAACTGCAGTGAAGCACTTTGGGATGTTTTGCTACATAAAGTGAGACACCCAAGACTCAATGCTTATACTCCCACACAGTACTGAGGGAGTACTGCATAGCCAGAGGTGCTATATGGAGTTAAACCGAGGCTAGAACCGCTCTCTCAGGTGGAGTCCATGCCACAATTTCATAGTTATCTCCATGATGCTGGCCAATCTGTCTCCCTTAATCAAAATCACAATGAAACCAGACGATCTAGTCATTATCACATGGGAGTTTGTGGGAGTTTGTGGCACTGAAATTCATTACTTTATGACAGTGACTACACCTGCAAAAGTAGTTTATTGGCTCCAGGTGCTTTTGAGACCACCTTTGGTGGTGAAGGGCATTACATAAATACAAGTTTTGCATTCTCACAGCTGTTCTTCTTTGTAAATGCAAGTTTCTGTTATATTTATGGAAACTTAATAGAGACAATTTAATATCTACCATCATCATTGCAATGCACTCTGCCCCATGGTGTAACTTGGAGAGATTCCACAAAGCCTGGAGAAAAAGCTATTGTCAAACTGTTACCGCCTGGAACCAGTCTGTAACCGAGAAGCAAGTGTTTGAATGAATAAATAGAGTTGCAACGAGGTTTGAATGTAATTGTTCATGGTGGGAATCCTGATTTTTCTCTTGCATCCCCAGGAGAAGATTTCTAATTGTTGATAAATGCTGCCCATTTGTTTGTCTCTGAATGAGACTCCATTGTTGATGGGGATAATGAGACACGAAGATTTTTGCTGGCTATAGATTAGTAAACAATTCAGGTACCTCAGTGCTTTCGATCTGAATTAAAATCTCTCTCGGAAAGAAAGTGGAGATGCCCTGAATGAATGAAGGCTGTTGTTTGGGGCACGTGTCTTGGCGTCCATCTGATTTGCTAACAGCCTGAACAGGGAAACCTGTGCAGGTGACAGTATCTGCTGATTGAGCAGCCTGCCTTTCATTATAACCTCCACATAACCAATACTGAGGAGATATGTTCCAGACCTCTGCTCATTACAAGAAACTGGTGGAACCCAGGAGCAGCATTAGAATATATGCTCTCTGTGAATTCTGAACGGACCAGATAGGAAAAGAAAAATCTTCCCATTGCTCAGAGAATTGAAGAGAAAGGGGCACAGATTTGAGGGGAATTGACAAAAGAAGCAAAGGCGCCATGAAAGGAAACGTTTTCCTGCTGTGATTGGTCAAGATTTAGAATGTGCTACCTGAGAGCCTGATACAGTTATAGAGTCATAGAGATGTACAGCATGGAAACAGACCCTTTGGTCCAACTTGTCCATGCTGACCACATATCCTAAATTAATCTAATCCCATCTCCCAAGATTTGGTCTACATTCCTTTTCCTGTTTCTTCCTGTTCATGTTCCCATCCAGATGTAACTGTATCAGTCTCCAACACTTCTTCCAGCAGTTAATTCCATACACGCACCACCGTCTGTATGAAAAAGTTGCCCCTTAGGTCCCTTTTAAATCTTTTCCCTCTCACTCTAAACCCGTGCCCTCTATTTTTGGACTCACCTACCCTGGGAAGAAGGCGTTGCCTATTCACCCTATCCATGCCCTGAAGGATTTTATAAACCAGGGAAAATGCTCCCAGCCTATTCAGCCTCTCCGTATAGCTCAAACCCTCCAAACCTGGCAACATGCTCGTAAATCTTTTCTAAACCCTTTCAAGTTTCACAACAACCTTCCTATAGCAGGGAGATCAGAATTGAACTCAGTATTCATTCAGGTAGATTCAATTGAAGCACATGAGATGGAGCTGAATTTTTATTGGAAGAGGAAGAATGTGTAGGTGGGAGAGATGCATGAGGTAATTTGCTCCTACAGAGGATTGATGTAGAAGTTTTATTTTAATTCACTTACGAGATATGGGTGTGGCTGGCTCAGCCAACATTTATTTCTCGTCCATGGTTGCCCTTGAGAAGGTGGTGGAGAGCTGCCTTCTTGAACCACTCCATCCACTTGCTGTTCGTAGACTATGCTGTTAAGGAGGGAATTCCAGGATTTTGACCCAGCAACACTAAAGGAGCAGTTTATATAGTTCTGACACAAGATGGTGAGTGGCTTGGTGGGGAGTTTGCAGAATGTGGTGCTCCCGCATGTCTGTAGCTTTTGTCCTTCTAGACAGGAGTGGGCATGGATGTAGTGGGCTGAATAGCCTCCCTCTGTGCTGTAATAATGCTGTGCTCCTGGCTAGCAGATTATTAAAAAATACCACAGCATCCACAGAATGAGGACATTCAGCTCCTTGTGCATTTTACTGCAGAGCTATCCAATTACTCCTACAGTTTTTCCACAGTCTGAGAAATTCTTCCTTTCCAAGGGTTTATCTAACTCTCGACTTTGAATCAGAAGCAGCCTTTTGAAGCAGTGCATTTTAGATCATAACATGCTGTGCAAAAATATAGGAACAGGTGTTGGCCATTCAGCCCATCAAGCCTGCTCCGCCATTCAATATGATCATAGCCGACCGAACACAGCAATGCCTTTTCACCCACATTATCACTGTAATCCTTGACAGCATTGGGAATCAGAATTTTGCTATAAACATGTCAAAGTCTGAGCTTCCACAGTCTAACAAAATGGTGACTCGTATTGCCTCTGGTTCTTGTCCCATTTGCCTTAAATCTGTATGTCATCAGCCCTTTGCCACCAGGACATGCTTCTCCTTATTTACCCAAACCCGTCCTGTATTTGACCATCTCCTCATGTCCTTGCACACTCCAAGGAGAAGAACTCCATGTAGTTCCTTTGATAGTTCCACAGACCTCAGCATGTCCCCCCTGCACCCAACTCAGGAACTGCTCCAGTAAACCTCCTGTGCACCCTCTCCGTTCTTAAAATGTGTCATCTATAATGGAACCTAATAGTAAGGCTGAGGTTTAACTAGTGTTTTCTAAAGGTCGAATAAGATCATATCTTGGATAACCCTTGTGTGGGTGAGTGTACACAGGTATCTTTATTCTTTTTTTGGTAGGAAAGTTATGTTGATTTGTTTTTGAACCTGGTCAATCTTGTTCCACCTCTTGTTGATTGAGTAAACACTTTTCTTTGAGGTAAATCATGAACTAAATCTTGGCATGGTGTGGGATATAAAAGGAGAAGGAAATGATTGCCTGGTGAAGTAGTAAAATAGGCTTGAGGGGTGCATAAGAAATTAAGTGCATTATCTGGGTTAGACCAGTGGTACAAGTAAACTCTGCGGCACTCTTGAAGTACAGGGAGTTGAGAAATCAGCCAGTGCTCGTGGATCTGATCTTTGTGCTCAATTGTGTGACACTCAAATAAGGACAGGATATTGGCTGGGCTGTGAAGCTTCCACAGTCAAATAGCTTTTTGGGAATTGGTGGCAGCCCAGGCTCATACGCAGTGATGACCCCCTGGCAAATTTCAATCAAATTCAAGTCTGCCAATGCCTTCATCCCAACAGAGCCCTGGGCTATTTGGTGTCATGTTTTTGTCAAGTTGGTGTTGAGTCAGCGTGTAACCTTCATAACTTTGAGAAGGACGTTAATAGTTTCAAATTTCACTCCAGGGCTTGAGCACACCAAATTAGACCGACACTCTGGAACAGCACTGAGGGACTGCTGCATATTTAGAGATGGGTGTCATTGGGTCAGCATAGACATGGGTTCTACGCCATCTTTCTAATGGGACATCAGTCTGAGGTCCTCACTGCCCTCTCGCATTAATTGACACAACGCTGAAGAAACACACGGAGTTTCTCTTCTGTGCCATCACCAATGTAATGAGCAGCTCAAAACATGCAGATAATCTGAACATTATCACATTGCTGTTTGTGGGAGTTTGATGTTCTCAGATGAGCAGCTGAGTTTTCTACATTAAAGCAGTGACCGCAATTCAAAACCACTCTGTGGGTGTCCAGTGACCATGAAAAGGTGTCGTTGGAATGGAAGGTTCTTTCGGTTTGTTTATTGTCACATGTGTCTTGTTACAAAAATGCCGTCACCATTCTCCGGCGCCATCTGAAAGCACAGAAAAATGAATAATATGCAGAATGTAAAGGCAGAAATATAACAAAATAAAGAAAAAGTGTCCAACTTTACAGTCCTTTTTGTTAAGTGCCCTGCTATGTGACAAGGGCCTGTTGACCATACTGCTGCTGGACTGTGTGTGTGTGTGTGTGTGTGTTTGTGTGTCTGATGTGAATGTCACTTGCCACTTTCCAGCCCAACACTAGATATCGCCCAGGTCTCTTTGAAACCATCTTGCCTCCACTGATGCCCTTGCTACTACCAGTCCTTGATGGACCTCGCCAATGCAGACACCACCGATGCCACCTGGTATAGAACCAGGCCAAACCTAACTCCACCACCACCATGAGTCTGCTTCGGGCCCACCACTTTGCGTTCCATTTTGTCTTGCTTTTTACAATCCCTTTTTCGCGCTCTGCCTGTGAAGATTATATCCAGTCGGTCCTGCTACAACACAATAGTTCCATTCCCATGCGATACCACGTTATAAGAAATTTTCATAAAAGCAGTGCCATTTAACCCAATAGGGACCAGAATCACGTTATAGCCAATGCAGGTAAGGAAAGTTTGCATTCTACCAATAATAATCTAAATTCTTCAAGCACATTATAGTCAATTCACACCAAAGCAGGACTGACTGTACTTGTCTCTGCCCGTGTAGTAAATGAGAGAGTAAAAGAGGATGTCCTGTATGTTTTCCTGTACTTTCCCACCACAGTGAATGCACTGGGTGAGGTGGGTTTGTAGTAGCAGAGCTGGGATTTGCTGTCACTTCATCAGGAGAACAAGTGCAGCGTTTTCCGAATAAACTGTGATTGTATCTCGTCGGGGTGACTTATGGGCGTTACAGTATTGACTCTTACCTGACATATTCTCGAGGGCATAGCAGAGATGGTTTAAGTGCTGTTCCTTCTTTTCGGCTTAGAGTACCTTACATAATTGGCTTAGAACAATTTCTGATCTCTAAATGTAGCCTTTTCTTTAAAGCTGCTTTGCACATGACGGTGATGATCGCATCTTCCTCAAGCCAATGCTAGCACAGAATATTCAATGCCCTTTTAAATTAGATTGTGACAGTAGACATGATAGTAAGAAATTAAATCAAATCAGAACATAAGAACTAGGAGCAGAGAGTAGGCCATTCAGCCCTTTGAACCTGCCCTGTCATTTAATACTATCATGGTCAATCTCAGCTCAGCCCCACTCTACTCTGGCCCGTTCTCCAGAACCCTTCAACTCATTACTAATTAAAAGTCTATCTAACTCCTTTTTTAAAATTACTCACAATTCAAGCCACTGACATAGTGAATTCCACAGATTCATGAACCTTTGAGAGAAATAATTTCTTCTCATTTCTGTTTTAAATCTGCTACCCCTTATCCTAAAACTACAACCTCTCCTTCCAGATTGCCCCACAAAAGGGGATATCCTTTCTACGTCTAGTTTGTCCAATTTCCTTTAGCACCTCTATTAAATCTCCCTCGACTCCAGAGGGTAGAGGTCTAAACCGCTTAGTGCCTCTTCGTAAAACAAACCCCTATCTCTGCAATCAATCTAGTGAACCTCCTCTGAACTGCATTCCTGATGAAGAGCTTGTGTTCGAAACGTTGACTCTCCTGCTCCGTGGATGCTGCTTGGCTGGCTGTGCTTTTCCAGCACCACACCTTTTGACTCTGATCTCTAGCATCTGCAGTCCTCACTTTCTGACTCTGAACAGCCGCCAATGTACCTATATCCCACTTCAAGTAAGGAGAACAAATGTGCATCATACTCCAAGCACAGTCTCACTAATGGCTCACAGTAGAAGCAATATTTCCCTACTTGTATACTCTATTTTAGACTCTGTTTTGAGAAGGCTATTTTAACTAATTACCTTTGTACCTTATTGTTGACTCCTAGCGGTAATCTCTGCTGAATTTTGTTTAACCACTAATCTGTTCAATGAGAAAATTAACAGAACAGAGAATGATGTGGATGAATCAAAACATCTGGAGAGTTTTGTGATTTCCAACCTATGTGATGGAGACGGTGGTCATTTAAAAGGCACCCGGATGGGTATATGAATAGGAAGGGTTTAGAGGGATGTGGACCAAGCACTGGAAAATGGGACTAGATTAATTTAGGATATCGGGACAACATAGACGAATTGGACTGAAGGAAATGTTTCTGTGCTGTACATCTCTATGAGTCTATGACTGTAAGTCAAGTTGCTATATGTGCGCTATGTGGTCTCTAAATGAGGCCATATGGCTGCTCTCTCATTAAATCACTAGTTGTGATTTAACCTGAGGGTCACTTTGCCTCAAGTGAGGGGAAAAGCTTGAGAAGGAGAGTCCTTCATGGTAGACCGTTCCTATACACACCTTGTTTCTCATTGTCCCATTGCCATCTGATATTGCATTGCCATAGTTTTTGTCATGTAATCCCTCCTCTATTCTATATCAGACCATCGGTGTTGCTCATTCCTCTCCCTTACCATGGCACCATTCTCACTTTTAATCTGTGACATCCCTAATTTTTTCTATTTCTGACCTCATTTGAAATATTATCGCTGCATTGATGCTACCCGACCTGTCCTGAATACACTCAGAATTTTCTCTTTTCCTTCATTACCCAATGAATATTACGTTTCAGTAAAAAGCCTTTCTTTTCCCAAATGTAACCAGTTTTCTAATTAAATCTTTGAAATAAATATTTTGGAACGTCCCAGTTCTTATTCTGGGAGACTGCTGCCAACAGTGTTCTGAAGATTAATATTCAACTTGGAGTTTTCACTGCGTGAAAGAGGCCATTCTGCCCTTCAAACTTCCATCTATTTCAATCCCATTTTGTTGCAGTTGGCTCATAGTCCTCCCTGTATGCTATTGTATTCCAAATGCTAATCTAAATAGTTTTTAAATGCCTTCAGGATTCCCACCTCTATCACTCTTTCAGGTATTGAGTTCCATATACCCACCAGCTCTTGGGTGAAAAATGTTTCTTGTGAAGGGTCAGGGACAATCCTGGAAGATTGCTAAACCCAACTCTGATCAAACATCTCTGGTAAGTGTGTGCTTCACTCTACTTGAGTGCTTTCCAAGTATCTTTTCCACTGTGACCCCACTTTGAGGCTTGAAGATTGTCATGACCTCTCGGTGATAACTGAGACAGTGGGGGAAGGATGTTCCTGTTAAAGCCGGGGTGGGGGGTACAGCTGTTGTAACTCAGTCATTCGAGAGTTCAGATCGCAAACTAACTGCAGCAAGTTGCTGATTTCCTATGTGATTCATTTTTTGTGCCTAGCTATTTAAGTGGTGCTTTAAGTCTTCTTCCCTTTGAAAAGGGAATTACAAGCTTATTACCTTTATATTGAGAGTGAAGTTATTGTTTATCCATCTGCATTTTGAACTTAGAATCCCCGTAATGTGAAAGCAGGCCATTCAGCTCATACTGACTCTGAACAGCATCCCACCCAATAATCCTACATTTCCCATGATCAATGCTAACCTATATATCTTTGGCCTGTGGGAGGAAACCCACACAGACACAGAGAGAATGTACAAACTCCACACAGACAGTCACCCAAGGGTGGGATTGAACTCAGCTCCCTGGTACTGTGAGGCAGCAGTGCTAACCACTGGGCTGCCCACTTCCAGCTGATGAATTATGATGGAAGTGTCATGTGTAAGTGTACCCAGCTATACCACAAGCAAACAAACTGTTTTTATGATAACAATTAAAGTTGCTATTGTCCCACTCACTCTGAGGGAGATTCCTGGTGAGGGTGCCTGAGGATCACCACACCTCAGGGAGGGGAAAGGTCAAGAATACAGGATCTTCATGGTGACAACAGCTGGTATATGAATTGAACCCATGATGTTGTCATCACACTGCCGCACAAACCAGCTATCCAGCCAACTGAGCTAACTGACACTTTGTTTACTGATGGGCTGTATTACATTGATTCCACAATATAGAACCTCAAGTGTAATAAAACACCTCTTGTTGTAAAATAATTTTGGATACTGAGTCAAAGAAGTTGTTAATTGGACAAAGGCTTGGCCAAAGAGTTCCTTTTAAAAAAGCATTTTCTTTTCATTGATTCGTGGGATGTGGGCATCACTGGCTATGTCAGAAATTATGGCCCATCCCTAATTGCCCAGAGGGCATTTAAGAGTCACCCATGTTGTTGTGGGTCTGGAGTTCCATGTTGGCCAGAGCAGGTAGGGATGGCAGTTTCCTTCCCTAAAAGGCATTAGTGAGTCAGATGGGTGGAAAGAGAGGTGAGGAGGCAGAGAGACATAGAAAGAAAACCACGAGGTAGCATTGGCAGCTGAAGGTATGGTCAGCAATGATGCAGTAGTTAAAATCAAGAGTGGACCTGAGATAGATACAGTCATAGAGTCATAAAGCATGGAAACAGACCCTTCGGTCCAACTTGTCCATGCCAACCAGATATCCTAAATTAAGCTAGTCCCATTTGCCAGCACATGGCCCATATCCCTCTAAACCCTTCCTATTCATATACCTATACAGATGCCTTTTAAATGCTGCAATTGTACCAACCTCCACCACTTCCTCTGGCAGTTCATTCCATACACGCACCATCATCTGCGCGAAAAACCTGCCCCTTGGGTCCCTTTTAAATCTTTCCCCTCTCACCCTAAACCTATGCCATTTGACTTGAAATAGGGCAGTCAGAATCAGTTACTGGCATTCAGAAACATTAAAAACCAGAAGCACAGGGGTATGAGCTTATGACATGAAATTGCTGAATTGCGTATTCAGTTCAGAAGGTTGTCAAGTGCATTATTAAAGAATGGTGTGCTCACTATCCCTTGAGCTTAATTAGAGCTTCATGGATACAGCACAGGAGATCAAGGTCAAAGAGGTCAGACTGGGGCAACCCAGTGAATTAAGATTTGCCCAGAAAGGTGGGAAGAATTTCATGATGAGAATTTGAAAACTGATGTCCAGCAGCTCATGTCATTTAGCATGAGGTGTTGGGCAAGGATCACGACAGAGTAGGACTGTCACATTTGAGACAAGTTGGAGAGTAATGTTTGGGAGGTGTGGATGAAGAATACTGGAAAAAGCAAGTCTAGGTATAACAAAAATATGTTGATCAGGCTCCCAATATTGGAGACATTTTATTGGACAGGAAGGGGGATTTGAAGTCAAGTTTGGTGTTAACTCAAACACTAACATTTTCTTTAAACAGTTTGAGCCTGAGTGAGCAGTCAGGGAGGAAAGGTTACACAGTGACACAGGAGACAGAAGGAGATGCCAATGACAGGGTTGCTAACTAATGTCATAGCTGGCAGCATTCAAACATGCTGAAGCCCCTGTCCGTTTCCCTACTGAAAATACATGTGTGGTGTATTTATAAAATAAGACTTGCATTTATGCAGCACCTTTCACAACCCCAGGATATCCCTATTACGTTACAGTCATGGAGTACCACTGTAGAGGGCTGCTGAGGCTGGATGGTTAAGTGCATTCAAGGTTGAAATAGACTTTTTGTCAGTAAGGGAATCAAGGGTTATGGGGAATAGACCCTCCAACAGTGCAGCAGTCTCTCAGCACTGACCGTCCAACAGCGTGCCACTCCCTCAGTACCGACCCTCCAACAGTGCAGCACTCCCTCAGCAGTGACTCTCCGATAGTGTGGCATTCCCTCACAACTAACCTTCCGACAGTGCAGCTCTCCCTCAGTACTGACCCTCCGACAGTGCAGCTCTCCCTCAGTACTGACCCTCTAACAGTGTGACTCTCCCTAAGTACTGACCCTCTCTTAGTGCAGCACTCCCTCAGTATTGATCCTCTGACAATGCAGCAGTCCCTCAGTGCTGACCGTCTGACTATGCAGTACTCCCTCAGTACTTACCCTCCCTCAGTGCGGCACTCCCACAGCACTGACCCTGTGACTGTGCTGCACTCCCTCAGTACTGACCCTTTAACAGTTTTGCACTCCCTCAGTACTGACCGTTTGACAGTGCAGCACTCCCTGAGAACTGACCCTCCAACAGTGCAGCACTCCCTCAGTACTGCCTTATAACAATGCGGCACTCCCTCTGTACTGATCTTCTGACAATGCAGTATACTCTCAGTCCTGACCTTCTGACAGTGCAGCACTCCGTCTGTACTAATCCTCCAATAGTGCAGCACTCCCTCAGTACCGAGTGCCGTCTAGATATTTTTATGCTTTACCCACATCATTCTGAGCCAGAATCCAAACTTGGCACAGAAATGTCGGGTACGCAGTAACTGTGGGACCATACACCTGTGTTGGTTTGTTGGGTGCCATTGAGGGAGTGCAGTGAAGATTCACTTGGCTGATACTGCAGAAAGCTGGATTTCAGATGAGGAGTGATTGGATCGACTGAGTCTGTATTCACTGGAGTTTAGAAGGATATAAGGGGATCTAATTAAAATGTATAAAGTTCTAACAAGGTTAGAGAGATGAGACGCAGGGAAGATGTTTTCCCTGATGGGGGAGTTGAGAACCAGGGATCAGGGTCTCAGGATATGGAGTAGATCATTTAGGACTGAGATAAGGAAACATTTCTTCATTCAGAGGTTAGTCCACCTGTGGAATTCATTACCACAGGAGTCTGTCAAGTTCCAGAGGGTCACGGAATATATTCAAGGAGATTGATCAATGTTTTAGATATTAAAACCATCAAGGGATATGGACAGAAAGAGAGAATATAGTATTGAAATAGAGGGTCAGTCATGATCGTATTGAATGGCAAAGCAGACTCGAAGGGCCGAATGGCCTACTCCTGCTCCTACTTTCTGTTTCTATTTTTTATGAGAAGAATGGGAATCTGAAAGGAAATGTCAAAAATGCAGCACAACTGAAGCCACTCATTATCTTCAAGGGTCCTGAAAATGACAGAGTCTCAAACAATTTATACTCATTCCACCCACAACTAAAAGGATTTTTTATAAGTTAAAATGCCAGGGGGAGAAAGAGGTGAGGTATAATTGTCTTCTTAATTGAAAAAGCTATGCCCTCAAGTTTTGGACACTCCCAACCAGAGAGTTCATTCAGAGAGTTGTGAACCTGTGGAATTGTCCCCCACAGGAAGCTGTTGGGGCCAGTTTGTTAGAAATGTTCAAGAGGGAGCTGGACATGGCCCACATGGCTAAGGGATGTGGGGAGAGAGCAGGAATGGGATACTGAGGTTGAATGATCAGCCATAATCGTACTGAATGGTGGGGCAGGCTCAAAGTGCTGAATGGCCTACTCCTGCACCTATTTTCTATGTTTCTATGTAGAACATGGAGAGAGGTTTCAGCAGCACAGGATGCTGAGGTAGGGTTACAATCAGTTGATGTTATGGGCGTGGTAGATAGTTACACGTCTGGGTATTGACAGAAGCTTATTATTGCTTAACTGCAGTAACTACTGTAACTTCTATTTTGAGACATAGGAACAAAAAGTAAATGGATGTCAGACAAAGCCACACCAAGTAATAAAATTATACAAAGGCATACATTTGCTACTCCTCTGTTTGCATGTTCATTGCTATCAGTAATTTCAGTGTCTCGCGTGATCATTCATTCCAAATCAAAGCAACTTCAAAAGCTGCCATTCGGCTGAGCTTCACTAAATTTCATAATTGATTCAAAATATTTTGGCAATTCTTCTTTTGAGTCTTTCCCCTCCTTCAATAATTGCGTTCCATTTAAATGGAACACTTACAGGACAATGGCCAAGTGATTTATCGTTTTGGTGATCACATCAAAATGTGCGACTTTTAGAGATTGACGTGGGTCGCTTTTTGAATAAAAATCATTCAGATGATGTGGACATGTTTGGCTGCACCAGCCTGTCCCTAACTGCCTTGGAGGAGATGGTGATGCGTTGTCATCATCAACTGCTGCAATCCACGGGGTGTGTAGGCCCTCAGTACTGTTGGGGAAGGAGTTTCAGGATTGTGACCCTGTCATACTGCAGGAACAACGATATATTTCCAAGTCAGCGTGGGGATTGGCTTGAAGGGGACCTTGTAGCTGATGGTGTTCCCATGCACCTATTGCCTCTGTCCCCAATAATGTTTGCTGTGTCTTCCAAAAGTGAAGAAAGCTGGATGCTGAGCCAAGTAAGGTGGTGTTACAAGGGTGATTAGAATTGGAATTAGATTTTACTGTGATGCGTACTCAAGTACAGAGGTGAAACAAGACTGAGAATATAGGGTGAAGCGTCCACATTTAAAAGTCTTATCTCCATGAGGCAGGCCTTTCCCCATGAGATTACTGGGTCTCCCTTCCCAAAGCCTTGCGCCTCAGTTCCACTCTCAGAAAATGCTCCCACTGCTTCAAGAGGCCCTCAGAACAGACTCGCACAGGCCCTCAGGACTCCTTCCCCCAGACCCTTGGGAGTCACTCCCACAGGCCCACAGGACTCACTCCCCCAGATCCTCAGGACTGACTCCCACAGGCCCTCAGATCATCCTCCCAGAGGCCCCCAGGACTCACTCACTCCCACAGACCCCCGGGACACATTAACTACCACAGACCCCAGGACTCACTTACTTTCACAGACCCCTGGGACTCACTCACTCTCACAGACCCCCAGGGAGTCACTCACTCCCACAGACCCCTGGGACTCATTAACTACCACAGACCCCAGGACTCACTTACTTTCACAGACCCCTGGGACTCACTCACTCTCACAGACCCCCAGGGACTCACTCACTCCCACAGACCCCCCAGGACTCACTCACTTCCACAGACCCCAGGACTCACTTACTTTCACAGACCCCTGGGATTCACTCACTCTCACAGACTCCCAGGGACTCACTCACTCACTCCCAGAGACCCCCGGGACTCACTCACTCCCACAGACCCCTGGGACTCACTCACTCCCACAGCCCCTCAGGGACTCACTCACTCCCACAGACTCCAGGACTCACTCACTCCCACAGACCCCTGGGACTCACTCACTCCCACAGACACCCCAGGACTCACTCACTCCCAGGGTCCCCCAGGGACTCACTCACTCCCACAGACCCCTGGGACTCACTCACTCCCACAGACCCCAGGACTCACTCACTCCCACAGCCCCCCAGGGACTCACTCACTCCCACAAACCCCAGGACTCACTCACTCCCACAGACTCTCAGGACTCACTCACTCCCACAGCCCCCCCAGGGACTCACTCACTCCCACAGACCCCAGGACTCACTCATTCCCACAGACTCTCAGGACTCACTCACTCCCACAGACCCCAGGACTCACATTCCCACAGACTCTCAGGACTCATTCACTCCCACAGACCCCAGGACTCACTCATTCCCACAGACTCTCAGGACTCATTCACTCCCACAGACCCCAGGACTCACTCACTCCCACAGACCCCAGGACTCACTCATTCCCACAGACTCTCAGGACTCACTCATTCCCACAGACTCTCAGGACTCACTCATTCCCATAGCCCCCAGGACTCACTCACTCCCACAGACCCCTGGACTCATTCACTCCCACAGACCCTTGGGACTCACTCCTTGGGTCTGTTGCTGCTGCTGCAGGATCCTGGAACACTGCCCCATGCTCATTGCTGCCATTCTGCTTTCACTCTCGCTGATGCCTCTCCAGAGATGCCACCGAGTGCAAAAACCAAAAGGAAAAGAGCAAAAGTGAAAGAAGGGAAATGGAAAAGTATGCTTGAGCAGACAAGTGCCGAGCTCAGCAGCCCGAACACTGTGCTAGAATGGAGGTTTGTAGTGAGGGTTGAATAGGAGGGCGTTGTATGGGTGGGGAGAGTGGGAGGCTGAGATGACTGAGGGTACGGTTGAGATGAAATGAGATACACTGGACGACAAGAATGGAGAATTCTGGAGCAGTTATGTGGCTGGCCAAGGTTACAGAGATGGGAAGGGTTGAGATCACGACAGGATTCAAATACAAGGAAAGGAAAATTTAGATATTCGTTTTGGAAATCAGAAACAAAAACTGAAATAGCTGGAGAAACCCAGCAGGTCCAGCTGCACCTGTGGAGAGAAAGCAGGGTCAACATTTTGGGTCCAGGGACTCTTCACCAGAAAGGTTCTGAACAAGAGTTACCTGATTTGAAGTGTTAACTCTGCTTTATCTCCACTGATGCTGCCAGACCTTCCAGGTTTCTCCAGTGAAAAGGTAGAGTTCTTGGGGTCTGAGATGATGCAATGAGTTACTCTTCCAACACACATGTGGATGGAGGGAGAAGTTTGCGTGTATTTGAAGTATGGAGAAACCAGACAGAAATGATCAAAGGAACAATGATCGTATAATTATAAATGAAATGGAGAATGATACTGGAAAGATTTCAACAGAGAGCCTTTATTTCACACAATGAATTTATATACAAGGGGTTTTGTCAGTAATCCGAGCTGAAGCCTTTACAACACAGAAGGAGCTCATTCACTTCCACATACTTTGTACCATTGCTCTGCTCGTTTACTCTTTTGTTTCGCATACACCCATCGTCTACAAATTACAGTGATCCATTTCTCTGCAAGTCTGTTTATCTATCATTAGCGCTGGCAGTTCTGCAAATCTTCAATCACGTTTATGTTGGGTTAGAATGTCAGTCTCCCCCGATTGAAAGATTCTTTTCCACAACAGAACTGCTTCGTTGCCTTGAGGCAACATGAAATTAAAATGCAGATCTCTATATTGGTTGAAAAATATAATCTGGTTTCCAACTGGCCCGTTGAATTGCCAGAAGTTCTTCTCAAGAGCTGTTGTCCATCAACTGGAAAAACAGTCAATTTTTCTCCCCATTAACATCTTGATAACCAGTGAAATAATTTGTGGCTGAGCATTTTTATTAATTAATTGTTTCATTTTAGGATTGCTATCCATCTCTCAATTACTATGTGAAGTCTCTACAAGTTGAAGATTTATCTCATGGCCACGGTTGCAAGCAAACGGTGGGGGGGGGGGGGGGGGGGGGGGCTGGGGGGATTATTGTGTTTTTGATATACTTTTTATTTTCATCTTTTTTGGACACTTTTTGGTTCAACATTACTGAAGACAGACATAAAGTCAAAGCTTTGCATCTTGCTGTCATCAGGACAGAAATGCAAGAAAGCTCAATTCAGAAAGGGAACAGCAAACTATGAAGCTGAGAGGAGGGTGCATTTTGCTAGACAATGGGCAGTGTCGTGATACAGCTGGAACTGCTAATTTTCCATCTTAGTTAATTGATTAATTTCAAGCCAGCCAAATTGACTTTGATTGATCAGGGCATCGCTATAGGGATTCAATTGGGCTTGACTGTTTTTGTAGCCCTTTGATCACAGAAATGGCAGAGTCTACTGGTACTGGAACTGTGGGGTGACTATGCAAGTCTGCTCATTTGGAAATACACAGAACAGACGCGACGTTGTGTTGGGAATTGGCAGGGACCGAAGGAAGAGATAGGGCTGCATGGGATAGCTAGGGCCTCAGAATGGGGGAGGGGTGGTTGGTAGACAAGAATGGGTGGCCTGATCTCTCCCTAACTTCCCAACCAGCCTATTGCCTCATAGAATCCATAGAATTCCTACAGTGTGGAAACAGGCCCTTCAGCTCAACAAGTCCACACTGAGTTTACGAAGATTAACCCACCCAAGCCCATTCCCGCACCCTATTACTCTACATTTACCACTGACTAATGCATCTAACCTACACATCCATGAACACTGTGGGCGATTTGGCATGGCCAATTCACCTAACCTGCACATCTTTGGATTGTGGAAGGAAACCGGAGCACCTGGAGAAAACTCATGCAGACATGGGGAGAATGTGCAAACTCCACACAGTCACCCGAGGCTGGAATCAAACCCGGGTCCCTGGTGCTGTGAGGCAGCAGTACTAACCACTGAGCCACTATCTCCCCACAGCCTGTTTTATAACCTCCGGCTGATCCCTGCACTTGGCCATATCCTTTTATAGAGTCATAGAGGCCTACAGCATGGAGACAGATGCCAGTGTTGGACTGGGGTGGGCAAGGTCAAAAATCAAATGATACCAGGTTATAGTTCAACAGGTTTATTTGAAATTGCAAGCTTTTGGTACCCAGCTCCTTCCTCAAGCATGGTATGATAGAGAGCTGTAAGACATAGCACTCAAAGAACCATTGGGATTGTTCAGTTATTATTGTTCAATATCAGACTCATGTTTAATGTTACACACCATGTTTTGAGTGTTGTAAGAACCGATTATTTGAACATGCTTGACATTGTTGCTGACTACAAACAGCTGAAGGGTTGTTATTTGTTACATTTACCAGTCATTGGGATATATGGACAACTTGGAATCAAGCCAGAAATTCAGGTATCACATTATTCATCTGTTAGTTATGAAAATATTAGAGATGGAGTGTGGGATGCGTGTGAATCATTGTTTCACTTGGCAGGACAGTCAGTGGGAGGAATAATGAAACATGTTGGTGAGGCCACAGTCAGAATATTGTGTGCAATTCTGGAATCCACGTAATGGGAGGGATATGATTTCACTGGAGAGGGTGCAGAGGAGATTTACTGGAATATTGCCTGGGCTGGAGATTTCTAAATATGAAGAGACATTGGACAGACTGGGGTTGTTTTCCACAGGACAGAGGTATATGGGGGGTGGGGGGCATGGTACATGTTTGAGATGTATAATATCATGGGGCCATACCTGGGATAGATAGGAAGAGACTTTGATGGAGGGATCAGTGACTGGAGGTGTTAATTTCAGTTAAGGGGCAGGAGCTCAGAGGAGATATGAGGAAAAATCTTTTCATCCAGAGGGTGGAGGGAATTTAGGACTCACTGCCTGTAAGGGTGCTACAGGCAGAAACCCTCATAACATTGAAGAAGTATTTAGATGTGTACTTGTGATGCCAAGGCTATGGTCCAATTGGTGCAAAATGGAATTGGATAGTTAGATGGTTGTTTTTGAACTTGTGCCCCAACGGGCCTTTGACTCAATGCGGAAAAACATCCTTTCAGAGTTGGCAACCCTTCAATTGTTTTTGGCAGGCGTCGTTGTGGACAATCCCTGCTTAGACTGTGAAAGGTACTGTGGTGCTCCCTTTGTATAACTACTACTCCAGCAGTGGTCACGCCTACAAGGCTCACTGTAGGAAAACCACGAGTCTGAGGCCTCACTGAGAGGAACTGTTGCCCTTAAACCAGGGCTGTGGTGGGAAGGATGAAGCTCATGCCTCAATTTAGTTTTATCTAATAGAAATAAGACATTCTGTCATTATCCACAATATGAGTTCATAGTTCCATATACATTGAAACATTGCCATCATTCTGTCCATCCAGCCAGTTCACTTTCAGAGGCAGGTTTAACACTACACTGTAACTTTTAACTTAGGTTTCTCTACCTTGCTAGCTCTTATTCTACCCTTCAAAGGAAAGGCCTGGCACTTTCACCGTACCTTTAACACTCTCCCTCTTTATCCCTCCCCCATTACCACTTTGTGTCATTAGTTTAGCTCGTTGTCACATGGTTTGAGATAGCAATGTTGTTAAAGGTGCTGTTCATTTTCAGCTTCCTGTCTCATTGAACCAGGATGCAGCTTCTTGTATAGAACAGTTGATATAGAAAAGGCCATTCAGCCCATTGAGTCTGTTCAGACGCTTTCTGAAGTAATGTGGATACTCCTGTTCCCGCTCTCTTTTATTTCTGCAGTTTTACTTTAGCTTGCAGGTATAAATCCGGTTACCTTTTGAAAGCTACTAAAGAATATGTATCCACCATCCTACACAGCAGCGCCTTCTATTGTGTAAAGGAGTTTGTTCTTGCATCAGGTCTGGTTCTGTGTAATCACCTTAAATCAGCATCCTCTTTTTATAGAATCCCTACAGTGTGGAAAGATGCTCTTTGACCCAACAAGTCCACACTGACCCTCCGAAGAGTAACCCACCCAAGCCCATTCCCCTACCCTATCACTCTGCATTTTACCCCTGACTGATGCACCTAACCTTCACATGCCTTAACACTACGGGCAATTTAGCATGGCCAATCTACCCTAACCTGCACATCTTTGGATTGTGGGAGGAAACCCACACTGACAGAGCGAGAAGGTGCAAACTCTAGGTGCAGTCACCCGAGGCTGGAATTGAACCCAGGTCCCTGGCGCTGTGTGGCAACAGTGCTAACTGCTGAGCCACCATGCTGCCCCGACTAACCCTTCAGCCAAGGAAACAGTTTGTCTTTACTTACTGTATCCAAAACTTTCAGGATTTTTAGAAGCTTATTTTCAAATCTCCTGTTGGTTTTCTCTGCTCTATGGAGAAAAACCCTACTGAACAGCTGCTCCATTACCTTAAGGCAACATGGAATTAAAACATAGATTTCCCTATCAGTTCAAAAATATCTGGTTTCAAACCGACTCATTGGGTTGCCAGCAATTCTTCTCAAGAGCTGTTTTCTACCAGCTAGAAAAACAATCATTTTTAAAATCTTGATAATCAGTGAAATAACATGGCTTCATTCACTGTAACATTTTTATTTATTAATTTCTTCAGATAAGGGATTGCTATTCCTCCCTCAAGCTTTGTTCTGGAGTCTAGAGAACTTCAAGAATAATATCCAGAATGCTTCATCCCTAAAATTATTCCAGTAATTTGAAGTAACACTGTGTTCAGCCACCTATCCCAATGTCCCAGGGGTGACATTTGCAATCACAGAGCTGCAGGCCTAAACTTTAAGATTGATAATATTCGATACGGAACATACAAAACACAGAAACAACCAACCCATCATGTCACTGTTGGGGCGAATGCTACTTCCAAGCCTCTTCCCACGCTTTTTCAATCAGACTTCATCAGCATAACCTTGCATTCCATTGTCGTTTTTGCCTTGATCTATCTATAACTCAAATGCATTTTTATGATTTACTACTTCAGGCAGTAATTTCTGTACCGTCTCCAGCCTCCGAGTTAAGACGTTGATCCTGAATTTTTTACTGGATTTACTGGTGACATTACTATTGTTATAACCTTGAGCTTTGGCTTACTCACAAGTTGAAACATCTTATCGACTTTATCCCATCAAACTCCTTCATAATCTTAAGATCTATCTTAGAACTTATGCAAGGAGGTCTTTTGTTTTTGTTTATTTTACTTGAGGCAGTTTTGTGGGATGGTGGAGGGTGTGTCCACTCCTGTGGGAGTAATGACTACTTAATATTTAACTGCCAAATATATATACAGTAAAGACTAGATGAACAAAGGCAATGATATGCTCCTGATTCTAGAGTAGTTATTAAATTTAACCATCTCCTTTAACAAGTAGAAAATATCACAGAGTCATGATAACTTGTGTTAAATTGAGATGCAGATAATCATGGCAGTTCTTCCTAACTTACTGTCTGACTAGATTACTTACTAAAAGCTTCAGATAAATGCTTACATTTAAAAAAACATGATGAGAAATGCAATCCAAAAAAAAACATGTAGAATGGTGAAACTTTACATGGTAGCCCATTTCATATACTGCTAAGCCAGTCCCTGAAGGTGTTTGTGTTTAAATTTAATGTCATAAAGTCATAGAGTCATACAACATGGAAACAGACCCTTTGGTCTAACTCAACCCATGCTGGCCAGATATCCTAAATTAATCAAGTCCTATTTGCCAACATTTGCCCCTTATGCCTCTAACTCTTTCTATTCATGTACCCATCCAGATGCCTTTTAAATGCTGTAATTGGAATATATGTCTTGTCAGACTTGAACAATTGATTGAATAACTAGTCTAGAAATTAAGCTGATTTTATCCTGATAGTGTTATCCTTGTTTCTTAGCTAATAGAGGGTTAGTGTTGTCAGTGAAATATCCACATTATATTTCACAGGAAACATGCATATAAACTCAATAACCAGCAGTATTTACTCATTCTTTATTATTGATGGGTGCAAGGTATGGTTGCCAAATTTTTTTTTAGAATCCCTACAGTGTGAAAACAGGCCCTTTGGCCCAACGAGTCCACACCAACCTTCCGAAGAGCAACCCACCCAGACCCATTCCCCTGCCCTATGTTTACCCCTGACTAATGCACCTAACCTACACGTTCCTGAACACTATGGGCAATTTACCTAACCTGCGCATCTCTGGATTGTGAGAGGAAACCGGAGCACTCAGAGGAAACCCATGCAGACATGGGCGAATGTGCGACCTCCACACAGACACTCACCCAAGGTTGGGATCAAACTTGGGTCCCTGGTGCTGTGAGGCAGCAGGGCTAACTGCTGAATCACCGTGCTGCAATTTGCTGATGACACAAAGATAGGGAGGAAAGTGACTGGTGAAGAGAACACAAGGAGGCTACAAAAAGATAAAGATGGGTTAAATGTGTCGGCAGAGATTTAAAAATGGCGTATAATGTGGGAGGTGTAAAGTAGTCCAAATGGGCAGGAAGAGTATAAAAAAGAAACACATTACCTAAATGATCAAAGATTATAGAGCTCTGAGCAGTGCAGGGATCTGAATGTCCTAGTTATGAAGATGACAATTCAGATATAGCAAGTAATTAGGAAATCTTACAGAATTGTACAATTTATTGCAAGGGGGAATTGAATAAAAATGTGCAGAGGTCATGCTCTAGTTCTGCAAGGCATTAGTGAGACCACATCTGGAGTACTGAGCATTGTTCTGGTCACTTCATTTAAGAAATGGGTGTAAATGCATGGATTAATACATGGAATAGGTTGTCAAAGAAAGATTGGAAAGGCTAGGTTTGTAACTGCTAGTGTATAGAAAAGTTATCAAAGACCTTTCCCACTCCCCATTGTACTCTCTTCTAACCACTTCTGTCAACAAGATGTAGAAGCCTAAATACGCATGCCAACAGATTCAAGAGTAGCTTCTTCCCCACTGCTATTAGACTTGCGAATGGACCTCTTAAATTTAAATTCTAACATTGATCATGCTTTGTACAACTCCTGTGCAGCCATAACCTTGTATGCCTTGCTCTGTCTAATCACCCTATGATCTGTATGTGTTTATATGTTATGATCTGCTTGTTCTGCTTGCAAAACAAAACTTTTCACTGTACTTAGGTATACGGGACAATAATAAATCAAATCAACTCAAACAAGTAAGAGATAACTTCATTGAAGCATCTAAGATCCTGAGGGCTCTTGACAGGGTGGATATGGAAAGGATGTCTCCTATTCTGGGAAACTCTACAGCTAGGGGCTACTTTAAAAATTAGGTCATTTAGTTTTGGTGGCTTCAAGCCTTTTATGGTTTATAAATGGCTCATAAATAGGCCATTCAGCATTTATGATGCACTCCCACCTCTTCCTACCTTTATTTATCTAACCTCATCCTGTCATTGTAATCATCAATTCTGGCTTCCTTCATATGATCATCTAGTTTCCCTGAAAATGGATCTGTACGAATCACTTTAACTACTCCCTGTGGTTGAGAGTGTGGTGCTGGAAAAGCACAGCAGGCAGCATTTCTGATGAAGGGCTTATGCCCGAAACGTCGATTCTCCTGCTCCTCGGATACTGCCTGACCTGCTGTGCTTTTCCAGCACCACACTTTCGACTCTGATCTCTTGCATCAGCAGTCCTCACTTTCTATTACTCTCTGTGGTAGCATATTTCACTTGGGTAAAGACAGATTTTTTTTCTGATGTCTACATTGGATCTTGATGACTACCTTATATTAATGGCCTCTAGTTCTGTTCTTCCCCACATTTGCTCCGTTTCCACTCTTTCAAAATCTTCAGTCTTCTTTAAGAATCAAGCAACCCATCATTTCCTGATTTGCAAATCTGTACATTTTTGTGATCATCCTTATAAATCTTCTCTGCAGCCTCTATGTTCCTTTCATAATATGACAACCTGAGCTATTTGTAGTGTTGGAAGTGTGGCCTGAGGAAGGTTTGATATAGGTTTAGCATTAACTTCCTTTCTTTTCAATTCTGTCCCTTCAGGAACAAAACCTATTGCTTTTTAAAGTGGCCTTGCTAACATTTAGTGATTGATGCATTTGTACTTTGAGATCCTTTTATTCTTCTACCCCACTTAGACTTGACCTTCCAAGTAATAAGTAACTTTATCTTCCTACTAACATGTACTAACCTGCATTTGTCTCACAGGCCAAAAGTCATTTACCAACTATTTGCCATTTCAGAAAGTTTATTAATGTCCTCCTGCAATATGTTGTAATCATTCCATTATCAATTATCCTGCTAAATGAATTATTCTGCAAATCAAGAAACTTTGGATTCCAAAGTCCAAATTGTTGATGTAAGTTGTGAATAGCGGTGATTCCAGCCCTTGCACTATGGACTGTAACTTTCTGCCACTTTGAACCTTTATTCCCACTCAGCTAGCCATCCATGCTGACACGTGTCCCTTGATTCTGTTTTCCTTTGACCTTATTCACGATTCTATTTTGGGGAAACCTAAACTGAAATTCAGATAAATGACATCCATGACATTACCTTTATACACTTTTACCACTACTCACTCAAGATATTTGATAAAGTTGGTCATACAAAATTTTCTCTTTTGAAGTTGATTCTGAATATTCCTTATTATCATTTTCATTTCCAGCTGTTGTTTTGATTCGCTCCTTAGGGGATTTCATTTTTTCCCTATGTTAGGCTGAGTGTTCTATCAATCCCCAGGCCTGTTCCTTCCTCACTTCTTAACTAGAGGAATAACACTAGGTGCTGTGGTTCTGTTCGCCGAGCTGGAAGTTTTTGTTGCAAACGTTTTGTCCCCTGTCTAGGTGACATCCTCAGTGCTTGGGAGCCTCCTGTGAAGCGCTTCTGTGGTGTTTCCTCCGGCATTTATAGTGGCCTGTCCCTGCCGCTTCCGGTTGTCAGTTTCAGCTGTCCGCTGTAGTGGCCGGTATATTGGGTCGGTATATAACACTAGGTATCTACCAGTCTTCTGCCGTGACATCTCTCAAATAATTGTATCAATGGAAGTGTTTCTTGAAGTCATGTACTTGTCTTTTTTGGAACATTATAGTTTGAACCCATGCTTCAAAGCTCCCTGTGTGTACGCTCTGTGCAGTTGAGCATACATTGCTTCAAAATTATGTGTCCTCAGTGATTGCAGTGTACCTGAGCCAATAGCTGAAGGTGGAATCCTGTGGTCTTCCAATGACACTTTGCTGATTTTTGCTGAGTCATGAAGGGATAGCTGCCAAGGTGTTAACTTTCACCACACGAGTACTGTTCCCCGTTGGTTTGCTTAATTGAGTACATGTTTACGCTGGATGCACAGACACAACAACAACCTTTTCAAGACATTAACAGGAAAAGACAGGTTAGATAAAAATAAACTATTTCCACTGGTTTAAGATTTGAGGGAGTTGGTCTAAATATTCGGAGCAGACCATTCACAAGAGATGTTAGGAAGCACTTCTACACTCAAAGGGTGGGAGAGGTTTGGGACTCTCTTCCACGAAGTGGATGCTGGATCAGTTGTTAATGTTAAATCTGAAATGAATATAATTTTGATAAGCAAAAGTATTAAGGGATGTGGGCTAAAGGCAGGTAGATGGAGTTAGGTCACAGATCATTCATGATCTCATTGAATGATGGAACAGGATGAACGGCCTGTTCCTTTTCCCATGTTCCTCACAAGCAGCTGGGTGCAGATTCTTTCCACTGGGTGTGTGAATTTCATTTCACTCCTTAAAGTCCTTCTGAGTGAAAAATGCATGTCTTTTCTTTAGTCTTCCATATTATGTTGGGGGGGGGTGTTTCCGTGCTGTCCAACTCTTTGACTTCATGTGGGCCTTGTGGTAAAGCCAGCATTTGTTCCCTAACTGCCCTTGAGATGTGTGTCTTATTGTACTATCTCAGAGGGCAGTTAAAGATCAACCATGTTGCTGAAGTCACATGTTGGTCAGACTGGATAAAGGTGGCAGATTTCCAACCCAATGGCCATTAGTGGATCTGCTGAGTTTTTGCAACAATTGGAGATCCTTTGATGATCGCCATTTCTGAGACTAGCTTTGTCCTTCCTGATATTATTCACTGATTTTAAATTCCACAAACTCCATTGTCCCCAAAGAATTAGCCATGGTTGCCAGTCCAATGATGTTACGACTATGTCACTCTTAATTCTGCTGAATTTAGAGCTGTGTTTAAGCAGATGTCAGAAGGCTGTTAAAGTCGAGTTTAGACAATACAGACTCCTGTTCACTCAGAGTTGATAACAGAATGTGTAAATCTACTTGTTTTTGAGCCCCTTTCATTCTATTTCTGAATGCAGAGCTCTGCCCTGGGTTCACACTTGCCAGGATGGACATTGGAAACCAGTCAGTGTAAAATCCTGGTGTGTCTCCATTATTCACTGACATTAACTTTTCACACGTGGAAGTGATGGGCCAGGAGGTAGCCTAGTAACTTGCTGTTGTGGCTTCCTCTATGCAAATTCCACTCCCCCCTCAAACCCCAAACCCCCGAGAAAATAGTTTTTAAGGAGGAGTGAGTGCCCTTGCACTTTGGTGGCTTTGTTATTGTTTAGGGAGGTACTTGAGAACAGGCGTAGGCCATTCAGCCCCTTAAATTTGTTCTGACGCCACCCAATTTGCTAATGGCTGATCTGTCCCTCATTTTTAAGGGGAAGGAGAGAGTTGTGAAGGGCAGGGTGGGGATTGTTGTGGAGGCAGGGTAGAGACAGTTATGGGAGAGTGTTGTGATGGAGTGAGTTATAGGCGTTTGGGGTGGAGGGTTTGTGATGGGGAATGGGGTACAGAGGGTTGTTGTGGGAGGTTGGAGTGGCGAGGGTTGTGATGGGGAATGGGGTACAGAGGGTTGTTGTGGGGGGTTCGTGTAGAGAGGGTTGTGATGAGGAATGGGATACAGAGGGTTGTTGTGGGGGGGTTATTGTGGAGAGGATTGTGATGGGGAATGGGGTACAGAGGGTTGTTGTGGGGGGTTAGAGAGGAGAGGGTTGTGATGGGGAATGGGTTACAGAGGGTTGTTGTGGGGGGGTTAGCGTGGAGAGGGTTCTGATGAGGAAGGGAGTACAGAGGGCTGTTGTGGGGGTTAGTGTGGAGAGGATTTGATGGGGAATGGGTTACAGAGGGTTGTTGTGGGGGGTTAGTGTGGAAAGGATTGCGATGGGAAATGGGGTACAGAGGGTTGTTGTGTGGGGGGTTAGTGTGGAGAGGGTTGTGATGAGGAAGGGGGTACAGAGGGTTGTTGTGGGGGCGTTAGCTTGGAGAGGGTTGTGATGAGGAAGAGGGTACAGAATGTTGGTGTGGGGAGGGTTAGTGTGGAGAGGGTTGTGATGAGGAAGGGGGTACAGAGGGTTGTTGTGGGGGCGTTAGCGTGGAGAGGGTTGTGATGAGGAAGGGGATACAGAGGGTTGTTATGGGGGGGGTTAGCGTGGAGAGGATTGTGATGAGGAAGGGAGTACAGAGGGTTGTTGTGGGGGTGGCTTAGTGTGGAGAGGATTGTGATGAGGAAGAGGGTATAGAGGGTTGTTGTGGTGGGTTAGCGTGGAGAGGGTTGTGATGAGGAAGGGAGTACAGAGGGCTGTTCTGGGGGGTTAGTGTGGAAAGAATTGTGATGGGGAATGGGATACAGAGGGTTGTTGTGGTGGGGGCGTTAGCGTGGAGAGAGTTGTGATGAGGAAGGGGGTACAGAGGGCTGTTGTGGGGGGGTTTAGCGTGGAGAGGGTTGAGATGAGGAAGGGGGTACAGAGGGTTGTTGTGGGGGGGTTTAGCGTGGAGAGGGTTGAGATGAGGAAGGGGGTACAGAGGATTGTTGTGGGGGGGTTAGTGTGGAGAGGGTTGTGATGAGGAAGGGGATACAGAGGGTTGTTATGGGGGGGTTAGCGTGGAGAGGATTGTGATGAGGAAGAGGGTACAGAGGGTTGTTGTGGGGGGTTAGTGTGGAGAGGATTGTGATGGGGAATGGGGTACAGAGGGTTGTTGTGGTGGGGGTTAGTGTGGAGAGGATTGTGATGGGGAATGGGGTACAGAGGGTTGTTGTGGGGGGTTAGTGTGGAGAGGGTTATGATGAGGAAGAGGGTACAGAGGGTTGTTGTGGGTAGGGTTAGCGTGGAGAGGGTTATGATGAGGAAGGAGATACAGAGGGTTGTTGTGGGGGGTTAGTGTTGAGAGGATTGTGATGAGGAAGAGGGTACAGAGGACTGTTGTGGGGGGGGTAGTGTGGAGAGGATTGTGATGAGGAAGGGGGTACAGAGGGTTGTTGTGGGGTTGGGGTGGAGAAAACTGTTTTAGGAAAATGTACAAAGGACTAAGAAACAGAAAGCAGCTGCTACCTTTTGGAAGCTGCATTCTTTAAAAATAAACTATTTTTTTATCAGTAGTTTTGAGCTGGAAAGCATTCAGAAAATTAAACTCTCCAATGGCAGCATTTCATAAATGTTTAACATTTAGTTCCCTAGTTTTGTGAAAGTTTTTAATATTTAATTAGTGCTGAGTGTATGTGATTTTCTTTCATAAATGCGGTTTTCTCACTATCTGTTATTCTGTTGCCAAAAGACGCTGACTCATCATGAGGTCTAGTTACAGTAGTGCTGCATGACTCCTTGTACCTCATCTAATTCATCGTTCTTCATGCCTGAATGTAGGTTTGGAGTGTCCCTACAGAAGACTTGCAAAAAGAGCTGGAGTGAGGCTCATCACAGCTATGCCTCAAAATTAATATTCTTGTTCCAGTGTTCGAATCCTCATGACTTGATGGAGCTGTATTTAATGTTAGTTAAGAGTATTGTGTGCAGTTCTGGTCGCCATCCTATTGGCAAGATAAGATTCTGCTCGTGAGAGGGCAGAGGATGTTGCCTGGGCTGGAGCTATTCAGCCTTGAAGACAGACTAGTTAGGCTGGTGTTGTTTCTGAGAGCATAGAGTGCTGAGAGAGGACTTGATTGGGGTGTATTGAGTTATGGGGGACATAAATGGGGTAGCTAGGCAAAACATCTCCCCTTATTGGAGGGGTCAATAACCAGGAAGCACTGTGGTAAGGTAAGGAACAGAAGGTTTAGAGGGGATTTGAGGAACTTTCTTTCACCCAGAGTTGGCATCTGGAACTTACTGTCTAAAAGGGTGATGGAGGCAGAAACAGTCAAGACATTTAAGAGGTACATGTATAGGCACTTGAAATTCATAGCATACCAGGGTATGGATTAAGTGCTGGTAAATAGGATTAGAATAGCTGGATGATCAATGACTAGTCTGGTCAGGATTGGCTGAAAGGATATTTTTTTACATGCTGTAAAACTCTGTGCACCCAGTCTCTCTAATCCTCTCCAATTACCCCAACCTCTGAGATTGCTGATTCATCCAATTCTGATTTCTTACCCATTCCCTGCACTCCATTAGCATTCCTGCCTTGCAACCACCTTGGCCTTAAGATCTGGAATTTCCCCTCCTTCCGCCTCTTCCTTTCCTTAATATCTGTACCGGCTTCAAGTCAGCTGCTGTAATATCCATGTGGCTTGGTGTCAAATCTTATATGTTGCAATCTTGAAATCCCCTTGGATCTTTTTCCCTGTATTAAGAAAATTTTCGATCTGAATGCCCAGACTTTCCAAGTGGGCCACTAGATAGTATTCCTCCAGGGTTCCTGTTCCTCACTTTCTTTTCATTCCTATAGTTCAGGGAACACAGATCGGGACTCAAACCTGGATCCATCTGATCAGCCTGTTTTCCCCAGAACTGTGCTTGTGCAATCTAACACAAACATGAGTCTCTGTTTGATTCTGGCATTCTTGTGCATATTTGAAATTTCTGAAGTCAAGGGTTGTGCAAATCAGAGAAATGATGCAGGGGGCTCGAACTGGGGTAACCACGCTGTGACTCAATCACTTAAAATGTCAGCTGGGAAGGTCATGACGATCTCTGACTCAAAAAGCCCAGGCAACTGTTGTTTTTTTTAGATATTGGTTCAATCTGTGGGGAGGTGGGCATCACGGGCAAGACCAGTATTTGTTACCAGCCATTAACTACCATGGAACTGAAAGAGGGAGTTAAAATTAAAGCACATTGTTGTGGGAGAGGAATCACTCTCTGACTGGGTAAGTAGATTTCCTTCTTTAAAGGACATTAATGAGCCACATGGGTTTTTTTTTAATGACAATTGTTGTGATTGTAATGAAGTCAGCCAGCTGGATGTCATAGAATATGAGTTCCCTGATTAGGACTGATAATCTGGTCCAATCAGGGAGCTCTGGCTGACATATAAAAAGGGGAGTGTCATCACACAGCACTGCCCTCTGATGTGAAGGGCAGTGCTTGTCACTGGCCACCCGGGTGTTTTCCTGTCTTCCTGGTGGTGGAATTTGAATAAAGATTCGTGCACTTTGTGTCTTTCACTGTGTCTCACCCCTGCACACACACACCATGGGTACTGGGGATAAAATAAGCACTACCGCACTTAGGTGGTAGTGTGGGGGTTAAAAAAAAAAGGGGAGTGTCAGCAATACTGACACTCTGACACCTGACTCTGAATGAGGCAGTACTGAAGTCAAGGACAGTTCATGTGTAAGTAAAGGGTAACATGGTGACAGGATACCAGTTTCTTGGGAATTATTTCAACAATCCAATGATAGGTTTGTGGTCTCTATTATTGAGACTAGCTTTGTAACTTCAGCTTAATTAATTGAAATCAAATTCCAAGAGATCTGACTATCCCAGTCTTAAATATATTCAACATATGAACCAGACTAGGCCACTTGGTCCTTCTAGCCTGTTCCGCCAATTCATAAGACCATGGCTAGTCTGATTTCAACCTCAGCTCTACATCCCTGCATATCCCCAATTATATCAGCATGAAGCATTGACAAGCTCTGGGGTAGGGAATTCCAAAGATTTACAACCGTTTAAGTGAAGTAATTTTTCCTCATTTCAGTCCTTCATAATTGACCCTTACCCTGAAACTGGGTATATTTTATCAGTCACAAGGAATTCTGATTAATTTTCGCAACCTCCTGTTTTATTTCCGACCTCCTCCTCCGCTCTAGAATGTCATCCATAGCTTTGGTTTGATGAACTATTTTTAGTGCAGAACTATTTCCTGAACAAATCATGTACCATTTCTTTCACATTTGTATTTAAACAAACCCAAAACAGAAAATTAACTCCTTTTCAGTCCTGAATTATGTTCCTGAGAATGCAGACAAAGCGTGAAAGGGATACTTTTACGTTCAGTTTTTCCTTGAACTGAGGACAAGAAAGCACTTACATTAGTACCTCCAAGCACAGAGGGACTGGGAAATCTGGGAAAACCAGGAAAAACCATCTAAAGGACTGTGGATTGATTTGTGAATACAAAGGGCACAGTGCTGATGAATCTGTACATTGATTCTAAGTAATTCTTAAAAGATCTGGGGTAGATTTTGCAGCAGCTAAGAGAGAGAGAAGGCTGCGTTCCCTTCTTGACATCAAGTCATTCTTTACAAACAATTGACATCTTCTGAAATGTAGGCCCTGTTATATTGTCAGAAACATTGCAACCAATTATTACACAGCAAGTTCCCAAATTTTTAGAGATGTTGGTTGGAGTTCAAGTGTTTGACAGGACACTAGAGTAAACTTGCTTGGTCTTCTTCAAACTGAGTCATGGGTTCTTGTAAATCCATCTGAAAGGGCCTTGGCTTAACACCTTTCTCAAAGAAGATGCATGTTTATCGAACTGACTCCATGAGCTGTTCAACTCTGCTTAAATACTTGAGGTGATGCTCTCAACAGTTCCCTTGATAGCTTTGCTGTCCAATGTTAAACTAAGGGCAGGAACTTTTCCATTCAGCACCAGGGCAGAAGGGCCTTTGATGGAATATCCCACTGAGAAGAAGGCATTTCTGACAGTGTAGCACTCCCTCCATCACTGCACTGACTTGTCAGCTTGGGTTATGTAATCAATACTCCCAATCCTGAACAAGAACACTTAGCTAAGATCCAGTGGAAAGAAATTTGATGGAATTTTCACAGACCTCATGGAATCAGTGTTGCTCGCAGTACATTATTAAACTGCAGTTTTTACTCTGTATCAATTTAGTCCTCATCCATGCTGCTGCATCTTGAATTATGGTGTAATTTCACTGTGATCCCAGTACAATTTTGTTGTGATCCCAGTACAATTTTGTTATGATGCCAGTACAATTTTGCTGTGATCCCTTTATGATTTCATTGTGATCCTGCTTTCATTTCACTCCAGTCCCAGTAAAATTTCATTGTAATCCCATATAATTTCTCTGTGATCCCAGTATGATTTCACTGTAATTGATCTGATCAGATTAGTGCCCTTAATGATGGCTTCTTGTCCATATGAACAAAGATTAGGTTAATACTCAAATGCTGTCATGTTCTGTGATTCTGGAATTTTTTATGACCAGCAATCTTATAACTTTTTTTTGTGGGCTACATAGATCAATTATTGAGTGCAAATCCATGTTGCCATTAACGAGCAGTTGCCAATATCAACAGATGTTGCTGACCTGATTCAGGAGCTGTCGACAAATTAATAATGCTAAGAACAGCCCTGTTGAAACATCCAGACAAATGAGCACATATCGGAGGGAGTTACATGGTCCCTGCAGGTTGGATAGTCAAAGTTCAGAAGCTGTCTTGGTGATTGAGAAGGTTAAAAGCTAGTTTTCTGAGCTCAGGGTTGAATAGATAAGATTTCCAACTGTCTGGTGCACCCTGTGATGCCAAGCAAGGAACAAAGTGGAATCTATGGTGGTGTGATGGGTGCTGAACACAGTCGCTTCAGACTTCTTAACACTAAAGCAAGTTATTGTGGATGTTAGAAATCTGAAATCAAAACATGAAAAATGTTGGAGAAATGCAGTAGGTCTGGCAGCAACAATGGAGAGAGAAATTGAAGTATAAAATGAGATTTGAACATGTGGACAGCCCAAAGGTCATGAATCTATTCCACTCTCATCAGCTCATTACAAATATGAAGGAAGTAACAGCATTAATATGGAATTAAGCTTGTGATCAAGGAAATCCTTTGTTTTGTCTGATCTGTCTCTCAACGAGCCTCCTTTCCCCACACACACCGTTTCCTCCAGAGACTGAACTATTCAACTGCTCCAGCAGCCCTGCATGGTGCCCTCCTTCAATGTCACCGCCTAGTGCTGGAGCTTTCATTAGTCTGAGTTGCTGGGTTATGAGATGGAGCTGGGTACTGAGAGCATACAGGTGGAATGTGATTCATTATCATTGGATGCTATCACTGAGGACAGCATATATAGCTGGAAAATAGTAGGCTTCTTAAAGATGCTTTGGTGACCTGAGTAGTAACTATACAAATGCAGGGTTGGTGAGTAAGGTGTTACAATAGCTTCTGTTATTTTGGCTGGCACTAGGCGAGGGCATCATGTTCAATTGGAAGACAGCCTTTCTGGGCATCCTCAGCATTTTTGGTCCAATACCGATGGATGTGTTTCCTTCATTGACTCTGCAACTTTCTGTCGGCTTGTGTTCTTGCGAAATGTCTTGGAATATTTAACTCTGCTGTGGTGCTACATAAATGCAAATAGTGTCAAGTGGTGAATTGCGAAGCAAAGAATGAAACAGCAATAATTTACAATAATCACAAAAGCACAAATAGTGTTCCTGCAAGCAAACCCGTGATGTTAATGCAGCTGTTAGCCCAGCCAGAGGACCTGCCTTCAGGGACAAAACTGTGAAAACGAAAATGCATGGGGAAGTGAGAAAGCAGATTAAATGTAGGAACTGGGTAGCAGGTTAATTGTCAATTCTCTCTGAATGAGAGAAATGACAATTGGCCAGTGTTGAAGATGGATACTTCTGCCCCAGACATTTGACTTGGGTGTTGGCTGAACTTTACATTGTGGAGTTAAGTTTTAATGCAAATCTGCAATCAATCTACTAACTCGGTCCTTGTAACCTGAACATCACAACTGAAGTGTATTTTAATACTCTGTATGTGGTGGTGAATCATATTTGTGATTTATTTTGCTGTCTCCAGCCCCAGAACGGATAAGGTTTCAGTTGTATTAATTTAACAGTGACTTCCTCGTGATATATGTCAGGATTAAGTCGGGCACAAGTGACTTTCTTTTTGTTTTGGTATAGGGCTATGAGCACGCTACTTTTTTTGACATATAGAATTAAAATAAATACCCTTGCTCAAATACTTTACCTGCCAATGCAAAGTTAACATCTTTGAAGGGATGTGGACAAGATCAAATGTGAAACAATATCCTCCACTGAATAATCGTTGGGCTACTTTCGGAGCATCCTTTGGTGTCAGGACTTACAGAACCCCCAGACCCTCTAATGTATCAAGAGGGTATATTCCCATTTCCCACTGTTCCTCCTTCACCATCTGAGAGTCAACCTGTGGCTGAACTGTTCTCTCTTTAGATTAGATTACCTACAGTGTGGAAACAGGCCCTTCGGCCCAACAAGTCCACACCGACCCGCAACCCACTCATACACCTAACACTACGGGCAGTTTAGCACGGCCAATTCACCTGACCTGCACATCTTTGGACTGTGGGAGGAAACCAGAGCACCCAGAGGAACCTCACGCAGACACGGAGAGAATGTGCAAACTCCACACAGTCAGTCGCCTGAAGCGGGAATTGAACTGGGGTCTCTAGCGCTGTGAGGCAGCATTGCTAACCACTGTGCCACCCATGGTGTTTCACCTTTAAACACACACAAGTGGGGCAATACACTGTTCGATTCAACATTCCTACTAATCTGCTCATATAGTGAGTGGCTAATACTAACCAACCTTCTTGTTATAATATAAGATTTAGACATTAGTATAAAGACCACCTTATACAAACTTGTGGGTGGTGCTTTGCTTCAGACAGAACACTAAACCAAGGCACTCCCTACTTGTTTAAATTCATGTAAAAACCCCATGGCATTTTTTGAAGAAGGGCAGAGAGAGTGTATGTCTCCAGTGAATATTAATCATGGAATCCCCAACTAGGCTATTCAGCCCATCAAGTCCACACCTACCCTCAGAAGAGCATCCCACTCAGACCCAGCCCATAACCCTGCATGTCCCAATGGCTGATCCATCTAACCTGCACATCTTTGGACTGTGGGAGGAAACCCACACAGCCAAAGGGAGATTATGCAAACTCCACACAGGCAGTCACCCAGGGCTGAAATTGAACCCAGGTCCTTAGCACTGTGCAGCAGCAATGCTAACCGCTGTACCACCCAACCAACAGTGAAGTGTGAAGAGCTGCTCACGTGTCCAATATCTGTTTTTGAAGCTTGCTGTGTATAAATTGGCTACCACTTTAGTCCACAAATTACAATGGATGCATTTCAAAAGCAGTTCAGTGCCAGAAGAGTAGTTCCTTTCATGATCTCCAATACACTTGACAACCAGATTCCTCCAGGTGTTGAATGAGGATGGGTTGATTTATTCTTGCCTATGCTATAGGCATTGCTGGCAAGCCCAGCATTTGTTACCTATTCTTAATTAGTTGTGAACTTAGAGGCGTGTTAGGCATTTCAGAGACATTGCTTATGAAGGAGTCACATTTAAGATAGGTTGAGTAAGGATGGCAGATTTCCTTCCCTCAGGGGCATAATGACATTCAGGGCAGAGGGATTGTGTTGTTGGAATGTGGATAATGCTGGAAAGGCTGCAATAATTGTTTAACTGAAACAATTTCCTGTACTGTAGTGACTGTGCAAATCTAAATCCCTTCTTGTGGAGCAGGTCAGTGGAGTTCTGGGATGTATGCAACATCGGCTCAGTGTTTATTACTTATTGCATTTCTTGCCCATCCCTAATTGCCCAGAGGGCAGTTGAGCGTCAACCACATTGCTGTGGGTCTGGAGTCACATGTAGGTCTCTGACCAGGTTAAAGATGACAGTTTCCTTCCCTAAATGACAATAATGAACCAGATGGGCATTTTTTTCCTGACAACAAAATTGGTAGACTCTTAATTTCAGATTGAAAAAAAAATTCAGATTCCACCATTTACCATTGTGAGGATTCAAATCCAGGTCCTGAAAATATTGCCTGGATCTCTGGATTAATGCTCTAGTGATAATAAGCCCCCTCATGTACAGCCATTAAGCAAAGGTGCTGAAAGGGATTCAGAATATATTTTGAGTATTGCTTTTTATTTCTCAGTTTCCTGCAGCATTAGCCTGAACTCACTGTTTAATTACAGGTGACTCCAGTCTTGGGGGGAGGGGGGGGGGGGGTGACAAACCCCAGCAGTGGGGGTGCGGATGCTTGTGGGTTTCTTATGGGTGGCAGTAGGGGAGGAGTTTACAAGGTATTATAGACAAACGAAGAAAACAGTGAAGAAATCATCAGCATCTCTGGTCCCCTCCATATCACCTGTTCTTTGTGTACTGGGTGGGAGTCAAAGGCATTTTTCCCCTCGCTGGTGACACTCATTTGAAGGGGTCTCCGGGCGCTATACGAATGCAAGTTGCAATCAGTTGTTGTGGAATCTGCGGCCTTGGATGAACAGGGTGGGGATTCAGGGACTGAGTGGGGAGGGGGTTGGGGCTGGTAGATATTACAGCTTCTGCTCTGAGCTGAGCTTTAGTGTTTTGATGTTGTTGGGATGCTGAGCTGGCTAATATAGGTTACGTCAGGCAGGATCACACAGCGCTGTAATTACCAGCCGTAAGTCTTGCAGACAGAGATCGCCTGTCACATTATCTGCTCCTTCCCCTCTCGGTACAAAGCAGAAGAGGATCGCACTGGGCAGAAACCTTGAGGTGTCGGATTTCACAGCGGGCTGCGTGCACAGAGACAGAGAGAAGACAAGACTGTGATAATTGTCGCTCGGGTGCGTAGCTTTCCTGGTCATCCATAAGTCATTTTCCGGCAAACCACAGCCGACAGCAATTTGGGGAAGGGGATACTCCAGAGGGTACAGCGAGCTTTGACGGTGTGTCATTTTGTTATGTTTCATTCAGCTTGTGTGGGGTGTGTTCCCTCTCCTGTGTGTGTGTGTGTGTGAGAGAGAGTGAGATTACCAAGTTCAGGAGCAGCAGCGGCGGCAGGTGTGTGTGTGTGTGTGTGTGGGATCTTCAAAGCCAACTTTTGGCAGCTAAATGGGGTTTTTTGGGGGGTGGGAGGTTCTGTCATTTGCAAAGCGAAATGTGTTGCTGAGAGGGGAAAGGCTAACACAGAATCGTTCTGAAGCCGCTTTCAAACACCTGAAAGAGTGGCCTCCGTGAGGTTTATTACTGAGAGTGCAGGTGCTGAGCATTGGGAATTGTGTCAAGTGAACACATTATCCCATTGTGGCTGCAGGAGAGCACGGAGCTAAGCTGTATGTTTCCTCCGAACAAATTCGCTTTCATTTTCATTGTTATCTCATTTCTTACTGCCTTCTTTTTAGGGGTAACTTGTATTTCTTTTTCCCAGTTTGACATTCTGTGTTTAAAAACGTGTTTTCATTTTTTTTTTCTTGTTGTGGCTCAGCGAGTGGTTCTTGATATTGGGGGGTTCCTCGGGTCAGGGGTTCAATTCTCACTCCCAAGCTCCAGGACTTGCCTCTCTGGGCTGGTACTTTCAGCGCTGAGGGAGTGCTGCACTGTCAGAGGTACCATTTTTTAGATGATTAGATATTAAACCAAGTCTCTAAGCATGCCATCAGCTAGCCTGACACAAAATATGCCGCGGTGCTAATTTTGTAAAATAACAGGGGAGTTATTCTCTGTGCTCTCTGTATAAAATTCATTCACAGGACGTGGGTGTCCCTGTCTATGGTCAATCAATGTTAGTGGTCAACATTTTATTGTTTAAAGCTACTTGCTCCACACAAGATAGTGATCTACCTTCTTGAACCACTGCAGTAATAGATACATACACAGCACTCTTATAGAATTCCGACAGTGTGGAGGCAAGCCATTTGGCCCATTGAGTCTACACTAACCCTCTGAGGAGCATCCCCCACCTAGACCCATCCCACTATCCTATCCCAGCATTCCCCATGGCTATTCTACCTAGCCTAGGCAGAGGTGGGTACTGCAGATGTTGGCGATTAGAGTCAAGATTAGAGTGGTGCTGGAAAAGCACAGCAGGTCAGGCAGCATCCGAGGAGCAGGAGAATCGATGTTTCGGGCAAAAGCCCTTCATCAGGCTGATGAAGGGCTTTTGCCCGAAACGTCGATTTTCCTGCTTCTTGGATGCTGCCTGACCTGCTGTGCTTTTCCAGCACCACTCTAATCTTGACTCTATTCCACCTAGCCTGCACATCCCCGAACACTATGGGCAATTTGGCATGGCCAATCCACCCTAACCTGCACATCTTTGTAATGTGGGAGGAAACCGGAGCACCCAGAGGAAACCCACGCAGACACGGGGAGAATGTGCAAATTCCATACAGACAATTGCCCGAGAGTGGAATCAAACCCTGGTCCCTGGCACTGTGAGGCAGCAGTGCTAATCACTGTGCCACCGCACCACCCCATTGTTAGGAAAGGAGTTCCAGGATTTTGACCCTGTGTCAGTGAGGAACGCTGATATTGTTCCAAGTCAGGATGCTGGGTGACTTGGAGGAGAACCTGTAGGCGATGGTATACCCATGCTACTGCTGCTCTTGACCTTCTGCGTGGTATAGGATGGAGGTATGGAGTGAGTCCCAATGAGTCAGATGTTCGTAGATGGCATATCCTTTTCCAACTGTGTGTCGATGGTGGAGAGCGCGAATGTTGAAGATGCTGGATCAGGGAGGGGTGGTGGGGGGTGCCAATATTTATCCTTCAATCAGCATCACTAAAAGAATGATCACATTGTTGCTTGTGGGAGATTGCTGTGTGCAAATTGGTCGCCGCGTATCCTATAATACAACAGTAACTACAGTGAACTCATCACTTTTAAGTGTAAAGCTGTTTGAGAAATCTTGGGCTTATGAAAGGTGCCAAATAGATGCAATTATTTGTTTAGGAAGTATAACCACTAGTGATGTTGGACTGAGTTGAAAAAGCAGTTGCCAAATCTGGAACAGTCAGGTAGCTGATCTTGGTATTTGTGATGTTATAACTGCCCAGGACTGAAGCATCTGCTTTGATGTGTTGTTCAGTGAGTCCCCTGACTTTGGTCCAGTGAACGGCACACATGGGCTCCATTACAGCGTTCCCTGCCCATTCGATGCAGGAGCTCACAAGGAAGTCTGGTTACCTGGGTGAGGTTGAGGTGCCATTGGGCAGGCTGGCATACAGTCAACTGAGCTGTTGCTTGCAGGACCTAGATAGGAACAGATCTGAAGAAGAATCTTAGCAAAACAAGTTGAAATTGGAACTAGTTATCCCAAATGCTGACACCCGCACTGTGCAGGAATGGGAAACTAAATAGACTTCTGTTATTTCACCTCCATTAATCCTTGAAAGTAGTGTCACAGGTAGACAGGGTAGTGAAGGAGGCGATGGGTATTTCCTGCCTTCATCGGTCACTGCATTAAGTATAGGAGTTGGGACACAGCTGTAAAAGACATTGGTAAGGCCACATATGGAGTACTGCATACAATTCTGGTTGCCCTGCTGTAGGAAGGATGTTATTAAACATCCATACTGTCCGGCTCTATGATTTTATGAGTGTTTTTGTTTTCTGGATTCCAGTTTTTGCAATTCTGCAGCACCCAGAGCTGCATTGCATTTGTCTGGAATATTCATCCCAATGATATACTGAGTATCTTTCAGAACCAGGTGGTTGTATTCTCTCAGGATAATGATGTTTCATTTCTCAAGTGTTTTGTAACGGGCGTAAGGAGTTCACGCATTCATAAGTCGATCAATACCAGCTTGCATTTTATAGTGCCTTTAATGTAATAAATGCCCCAAGGAGTGGTTTAAAGTGTAACTAGACACTGAGCCACATAAAGTGAAGTCACAAAGTGGCCATAGGTTTTATCAAAGCATTACATTTAAGAAACATCGCAGAGGAGGAGGAGGCCATGAGTTGGAGAGGTGCAGGAGTAAAATTCTCAAGCTTAAAATCACAGTCACTGATGAACGGCAGCCAAAGATGGAGTGATTAAAAGCAGGGATGCTAAAGGGGCCAGAATTAGAAGAGTCCCGATATTTCAGCAGTTTAGGGAGAGTTACAGAGACTAGTGATGGTGTGATTGTGAAGGGGTTTGAAAAGAAAGATGAGGATTGTAACAGCGAGGCATTGCTTCACCAGGAGCTAAATTTGGTGAGAGAGCCCAAGGATAGTTGGGTGTGAGTTAGGCCACGGGCAGAGGGAATTTGGATGATTTGAAGCCTAGGCAAGGCAGAATGTCAGACATTGGCCAGGAATGAGTAACGAATAATGATGGAGAGAGCTGGACCGTGAGGAGAAAAAACAGGTCTCAGTGTAAACAGAAGCAAAAATCCAGATTAATTAAATTCATTCTTAGTCAAAAACTATAGCACTCTCATTGTTTGTGTCTCTTACTTAGATAATGCAGAACTCCTATCATGTGACATAATTATTAAATAGCATCATTGTGCATCGATAATATTAGATGGTGCACTGTTCTAATATCCTGTCCTTTTCAGGTACCTTTTTAAAGAAGCTGCTATTGTCTTATGAACATTTTCATCCAGTTCTCGTGATATCCTTGGTCAAACAATATTTTGTTGGCAGGATCATTATAATATGGTATTCCCACATGCAATTCACTTACAGTGTGATCATCCAGTTAACTTTGATACAGTAGTCTCCTCATTTGGTATCTTTTACAAATGCTAGCCAGGCTGAGCAAGGAATTGAGTGGCACTGAGCAGGGCAATCTATATTGGGACTTTGCTTAGGAATAATGCCGCCATCTTGAATTTAGCTGAGTCGATATGAGGAGGTTCAAGGATAACAGATACAAGGTAAAGTGTAATGGCAGGGCAGTTCCAACATCGGGCAGCACAGTCGCTTAGTGGTTAGCACTGCTGCCTCACAGCACCAGGGACCCAGGTTTGAGTCCCACCTTGGGACTGTCTGTGTGGAGTTTGCACATTCTTCCCGTGTCTGCATGGGTTTCCTCCGGGTGCTCCGGTTTCCTCCCATAGTCCAAAGTGTGCGGGTCAGGTGAATTGGCCATGCTAAATTTGCTTAGGAATAATGCCACGCATGGTTGCTCAGTGGTTAGCACTGCTGCCTCACAGCCCCAGCGTCCTAGGTTCAATTCCAGCCTCGGGCGACTGTCTGTGTGGAGTCTGCACATTCGCCCCATGACTGCATGGGTTTCCTCCAGGTGCTCAGTTTTCCTCCCACAGTCCAAAGATGTGCAGGTCAGGTGAATTGGCCATGCTAAATTGCACATGGTGTTAGGTGCATTAATCAGAGGGAAATGGGTCTGGGTGGGTTACTCTTCAGAGGTTCGGTGTGGACTTGTTGGGCCAAAGGGCCTGTTTCTATACTGTAGGGAATCTAATCTAATCTAATATATTCTGAGCAAGGCAAGTTTCCTCAGAATCTTACACGTTTCAATAAAACATACCATTTGTACAGATCTCCTGATTGATTAATTTTTAACATGAACTTGGCAACAGATTTATTGCACAGTCTGGTGACCACAATAGCAACAATAATGAGACAAGTCACAAATGACAGGCAGACAGTAAGAGAGGTGGGTGGAGCCGTTATTTTTTGACTAAGTGAACAGGAGCTGCCCTGGGAGATTTGTTGTGAGAATGTCGCTGAAACTCAGAGTGTGGGACTGACTGTCTGGACAAGGGCATCTGTTCTGTCTTCAGGCTCTTCTCAGTCTGATTGCCTGAGCTCTGGGCTTGGAGTCATTGTGTGTTTCCGCATCAGGGTCCCCAGCGTCCACACTATCCTGGTTTGTCCAGGACCGCAACCCAGATCGTTGATGTGATGTTGATCATTCACCCTGACCACCCTAATCAGAAACAAAGTTTGGAATTAGTAGTCTAATGATGACCATGAATCCATTGTTAGGAAAAAACCCATCTGGTTCACTAATGCCCTTTAGGGGAGGAAACTGCCATCCTTACCTGGTCTGGTCTACATGTGACTCCAGACCCCATAGCAATGTGGTTGACTCTTAACTCCCCTCTGGGTAATTAGGAATGGGCAATAAATGCTGGCCAAGCCAGTGATGCCCACATTATTTGAATGAATAATAATAAAAAAATTATGAAGACTGCCTTAAACCATGTAAGGCAGGTAGACTATTCGCACCTTTGCAATGCTCTGCTGCTTCTTTCAGACATGCTTCTGATTTCTCCCTCCACTCCTTTATCTCTGGGCTCTTTCTATTCTTCTCCTTCAATCCCCACCCTCCAGCCTCATTCAGTTCCCTTATGTGTTCACCACCACTCCCCTGGCAACATTTAGCCCCCTCCCCACCATGTTCAATTTCCTCTCCAAACATTCAGTCTCCTTCTCCCTAACATGTTGTCCCCTCCCCCGCAACATTCATCCCCCCCACAGACAGACCCCATTTTCCCACCCACCCTCACATTCAGACCCCTCATCCTATGTTCAGGTGCTCCACTCACCCATACTTAGTCCCCAACTTCACTGCATTAACTCCCCTCCTCTCCCCAGTTATCCCTCCACCCTTTGTCCCCCACTCCCAATTAATTATTTTCTCTTGGGCCATTTGCCTTGGCTGTGATAAGTGTCCCTGGCTGTATAACCAAGGGGGAAGAGCACAGATTAAAGATGAGGACTCCCCCTATGAATTCACCAATCTCTGCATGTCACAGTGACACCAACAGAGCTAGAGTGGGTGGGTGGGTGGGATTGTTGTGTAAAACATGGGGATTATGGAAAAGGTTGCCAGTTAAATATTGCTCCAAATTACATTGACTATCCATCAAAGTCAATGCAAACCAGGAGTAATGATCTGATCGTGGCCCCTCTTCACTCTTACCAAAGGTTTCCCAGTAGGTTTGATACTGGTACAGAGCTGAAACTGCTCATTGGCAACGCTTACCTATAAATGTCATGGTTAGCGTCGAGGAACAGGAAACCCTGGGATGCTGAACCCTGCTGACCAGGGGGACGTGAGATCACAATCTGATTGAGAATCCAGGTTCCAGGGTGAGACATGGGCACTGTGATGAGGGCAGAATAGAATCACATAGAAAGGGACCCTTCAGCCCATTGTGACCGTGCTGGTCATTGAACATCCATCTATTCCAATCCCATTTTCCAGCACTTAGCCCATAGCTTTGTTTGCTATAATTCTTCATTTGTTTTTTTAAATAATTCTTAAATGTCTTGAGGATTTCTGTATCCCTCCCACCAAGGCAGTGAGTTCCAGATAGTCACACCCCTCTGGGTGAAAACATTGTTCCACAAATTCCTTCTAAAGCTCTGCTTCCTTACCTTAATACTGTGCCATCTGGTTATTGACCCCTATACAAAGGGGCAGAAGTTTCTCCCTATCTACCCTCAGAACTGTGTACGCCTCAATCAGATACCCATCTCAGGCATTCTCTGCTCAAAGAAAAACAACCTCAGCCTATCTAATCTCTCTTCACAGCTGAATTACTCTTGCCCCAGTAAAATCCTGGTGAATTTCTTCTGCACCCTCTTTAGAACAATCACATCCTTGGGAACAGTTTGATCAGGGTGTGAGAATGCCTTGTGTGTTTTACATTCCTGACCATAGCTGTCTGATAGTTTTACTTGTTACTGATATCAGGAAGCTGCGCTCCAGTCTGTGGTCCTCCTCTGTCACTGATAGTGAGTGACTGCGCCTGGTATCCATGTCCATTTAAAGTCTGTCTCTTGCACAGCCACTGAATTAGGTCCAGGCAGGGCCATGCTTACATACAGCTGTTTGACAGTGAACTCGTTTTTGTTTTCTGGGAAGCTTCAGTCTGCGTTTAATTTGAGCTAAATCTCCTGTGGCACTGAAAGTGCACTATCCTGTGACCCCTGAATGAGGAACTTTGGGACTCTCTGAGAACGGGAGAGATTCCGGTTTATTCCAGTTAGTCACTGGCTAACAGACACTCAGTGAAGAGGAGAAATTCAAGGTTTTATCCAGTTATACACTCAGTAATGGGTCTTGTGCCAAAAAATGTAGGCATTTACATAGCAATGTTCACCTGCCTGAAAACTAAACTCCAGAATGCCTTCCCCGAATCTCTCGGCCTCTTTTCTCCTTTCTCACCCCCTTCCAAACCTATCTGTTTGCTGATCGGCCCTCAGATCTCCTCATGTACCTCGTTGGCAAAGGTTGTTTGTGAATGGCCCTATTAAGCACCTCAGGATATTTTTCTGCGTTGAAGGCACCATGCAAATGCGGGTTGTTGTTGACAACTGCACTTTCAGGCCCATCACAAATTCTGAGAGATGTGTCACCTTAATCTATAATTGTGTTGTCATCTTTTACCTTCAACAGGATATTTCTCCCTACTATGGCATTAATTATGTTGGCTCCCGTAACCCAAGAACTGGACTGTTGAGTCGGGATCTTCTGGTTATCACCATTTATGGTGTATTGGAGTTTGCATTGTCAGTTCTGTCCTCTTATAGCTACCCCGTATACATGTATGAGCAGAGTAAGTCTGTGAGGCAGAAAGGATCCATGTTTAACAATTCTAATACCAATTGTCACTGGGTGAACATGTTCCAAAGGCTTCACGCCACTCAGTCATCTCCACAGTCTTCCCAGACATCAAGACAACAGCATCCCTGGCAGATGTGGTATGGTAGTGAGTATCAGAGACGCAGAGTGGTATGGGACACTGATGACCCACACGTTGTTTTACATCAGTTTGTGGCTCCCTGTCACCAGATCAGTTGAGCATAAGCCCAGGTTAAGGCTGCAGGGAGTTGTGTCCAAATCCCATCACGGGCAGCTGTTTGAATTAAAATATGTTTAGTAAATCTGGAATTTAAAACAGCCTCAATAATGGTGACCATGACAACTATCATTCGTTGTTGTCAAAACCCATCTGTTTTTACTGATGTCCTTTCAAGAAAGTAATCTTTCTTGGTCAGAGTATTGGGTACAGGAGTTGGAAGATCACATTACAGCTGTACAGGACATTGGTTAGGCCACTGTTGGAATATTGCGTGCAATTCTGGTTTCCTTCCTATCGGAAAGATGTTGTGAAACTTGAAAGAGTTCATAAAAGATTTATAAGGATGTTGCCAGGGTTGGAGGATTGAGCTATAGGGAGAGGTTGAATAGGCTGGGGCCGTTTTCCCTAGAATGTCAGGGGCTGAGGGGGTAACTATAGCGGTTTATAAAATCATGAGGGGCATGGATAGGATAAATAGACAAAGTCTTTTCCCTGGGGTGGGGAGTCCAGAACTAGAGGGCATAGGTTTAGGGTGAGACAGGAAAGATATAAAAGAGACCTAAGGGGCAATGTTTTCACACAGAGGGTGGTACGTGTATGAAATGGGTTGCCAGAGGAAGCCGTGGAGGCTGGTACAATTGCAACTTTTAAAAGGCATCTTGATGGTTATATGAATAGGAAGGGTTTGGAGGGATATGGGCCGGGTGCTGGCAGGTGGGACTAGACTGGGTTGGGATATCTGGTCGGCGTGGATGAGTTGGACAGAAGGGTCTGTTTCCGTGCTGTACATCTCTATGAGTCTATGTGACTCCAGACCCACAGCAATGAGATTGACTCTTAACTGCCCTCTGAAATGGCCCAGCAAGCCATTCTGTTCAAGGACAACAAGTGCGGGCCTTGTCAGCAAAACCCACTTGCCAACATAAGAATTTTATAGAATAACTGCTGTATAGATGCCGGTCTGATTTTCTATACTTGATGCCATGGGTTTGTTCAGTACCGACCCTCCTGTGGTTCGGCCTGTTGTTGTTAAAGAGTTAGAATTCCATTTCCAGCTGTTTGTGGATTCCACTTAATTGCAACGGCGTGTAACATCAAAATGTTTCAGCAAACACAGACTCACAGGAGAATTGCACATCCCTCACAGTCCTGTAGGTATCAGCCACAGAAACTGTGAAGGAAGATCAACTAAACCACCTACGAGCTGCTACAATCTGGAAGGCTGGGAGCAGCAGTAACTTTCAACAGGAAATGAGATCAAAGGCTCAAAGGTAAAAGCAAGCTATAGTCTTACCAGACCACGGGGCTGCTCTCTGCATTAGGGGGAGGTGACTGGTGATTGTTTAACCTCTGGTGAGGTTTAAAAAAGGCGAATCCTTTATGGTAACCTCAGCCGGTGTGAGAATTGAACCTGTGCTGTTGGTATCACAACCCAGCCATCCAGCCAACTGAGCTAGTAAAGATTAGGGAATGGCATTTATTCAATTGTTTGTTCAAAGAATGGGAGTGGACTCAGTGGGTGAAATGGCCTCCCACTGTCTAATGTACATGCTACTAACGAGGGCCTTCCTCTCTGGCTGGAGTGAGAGTTTTTTTAATGGATAATCGTGTGACCCTGTGTGTTCTTACAAAATCTCACTCGGGAGTAAGATCCTCCTTTACTGAAATCAAGTTTCACTTCAGTGGGATTGGATTGACCTTCAAGTGCCACCCAGTGGCCCACTCCAGGAAATGCAGCTTCAGATCTCTGAACATGAATGAAAGAACTTTGGGGTTACAAACATGCCCGTAGCAACTTATCATGGCTTATCGAGTGCTGGAAATATTCAACAGGTCAAATATTATCTGTGAAATTATCAGGAAGGTAAATGGCCTTCATTGCAAGAGGATTTGAGTTCAGAAGTAAGATATCTTACTGCAATTAGAAGTCACACAACACCAGGTAAAAGTTCAACAGATTTATTTGGAAGTAGAAGCTTTCAGAGTGCTAGCTACCTGATGAAGCTCCGAAAGCTTGTACTTCTAAATAAACCCTGGATGTAGATTTGCTCGCTGAGTGGGATGGTTCATTTTCAGATGTTTCGTCACTATACTAGATAACGTCATCAGTGAGCCTCCAGATGAAGCACTGGTGGCGTAGCCCATTTTCTGTTTATATGTATGGTGATGTCATTTCCTGTTCTTTTTCTCAGGGGTGGTAAGTGGGATCTAAGTCAATGTGTTTGTTGATAGAGTTCCGGTTGGAATGCTATGCTTCTAGGAATTCCCATGAGTGTCTCTGTTTGGTTTGTCCTAGGATGAAGGTGGTGTCCTTCCTCATCCATATGTAAGGATACTAGTGAGAGTGGGATCCCATTTACCACCCCATGAGAAAAAGATCAGGAAATGACATCACCATACACCAAGGAAACTCAAATACATAGTTAGAAAGCGGGCTACACCACCAGTGCTTCATCCAGAGGCTCACTGAAGATGTTACCTAGTAAGGTGACAAAACATCTGAAAATGAATATTCCGGCCCAGCGAGCAAACCTGGATCCAGAACCTCAACCTGAGCTACAAATCTTCTCAAAACTTTCTAAATAAACACGTTGCACAATAACCTGGTGTTGTGTGATTTTTAACTTTGTCCACCCCAGCCAACACCAGCACCTGCACATCATTACTGCAGTTATACAGGGTCTTGTGGAGATTGGATCTGGAGTATTGTGTGTAGTTTTGGTTGGAATGCAGCAGATAGTGATAGCAGGGAGGGCAAGACTGTCCCTTGAGCTTGGGATACGTGTTCAATTTTGGTCTCCCTGCCTTAGGAAATTTGGAAGGGTTGAGAAAAGATTTCCAAGGATATTGGCAGGGTTGGAGGGCCTGAGCTATAGGAAGAGACTAAATAGGCTGAGTCTGTTTTCACTGGAGTGTCAGAGGCTGAAGGGTGACCTTTTAAAGATTTTAAAATCATGAGGGGCATGGAGAGGGTGAATAGCCAAGGTATTTTCCACAGGGTGGAGGAGTCCAAGAGTAGAAGACATATGCTTAAGCAAATCTTTGTGACATTTTTGTAGGGCAAATAAAACATTGTAAATAATGTCCAGCAGAGAAGTCTGAAATCAGACATGGATCAGCTCTGAGACAATGAACCAAAGCCTGCACATCAGGAACTGGCGAAAGAGTAAAGTGGAAACGTAACTCTCGACACCAAACTTGATATGGGAAATGGTTACCCAATAAAACAGGCAATGGATAAACCAAAGCTTCAGTTGTTAGTAAAAGGAAATAAACGGTTAGCCAAAGTCAAAATTGACTTTAGAAGATATGTTTGAAATGGGAAGTAGTTAACTAGCTGCCTCTTGATGAAGAGTGCTACGTCTGTGGGAGGAATTGCCTTGTAAATGATTTGCTATTGTGCATCTACCCAGATTCCTGTGGCTGCGTTTGAATGCATTTCACTCTGGGGTTCCAGGTCCAACCTCCTTTGGAAATGGCTCATTGGAAAGTTCTGGCTCATGCTATTTGGCTGCAGTAGTCCTGATTGACAAATGGAGGAGGGGGAAAAAGCTAACTGTTCTGCCATAGCGTGTGATCCAAGGCCAGTTCTCTGCTCGTAACTACAAGGCGGGAAGTTAGAACTTTCTCTATTGTTGGCAGCAGGCGATAGTTGCTTGCTGAGGTGGAGAGGGCTGTCCCCAGTGTATGTGGCTGTGTTTTTGCTGGGCCTGGTGGTCAGATGGTAGCCCACCTTCCAACTGATACATCCATGGACTGTGACTGACTGTTTTGGATGTATGTTTGAGCTCATCTTATCAAAGGAGGATCGAGTGTTTGAATGAGACTGAAAGTAAACTATGATATGGAGGTGAAAAGTGTGGTGTTGGAAAAGCGCTGCAAGCCAGGCAGCATCCAAGGAGCAGGAGAATCGACGTTTCGGGCATAAGCCCTTCTTCAGGAATGAGGCTGGTGTGCCAAGCAGGCTGAGGTAAAAGGTGGGGGGGAGGGGGGAGTTTGGGGGAGGGGCGCTGGGAATATGATAGGTGGAAGGTGGTGAGGGTGATAGGCCGGAGAGGGGGTGGGGGCGGAGTGGTCGGGAAGAAGACTGCAGGTCAAGAGGGTGGTGCTGAATCTGGGGGTTGGGACTGAGATAAGGTGGAAGGAGGGGAAATGAGGAAGCTGGAGAAATCTACATTCATCCCGTGTGGTTGGAAGGTTTCTCCACGCATCGTGTGGCCAGGGTCTGGCGATGGAGGAGACCAAGAACCTGCATGTCTTGGTGGAGTGGGAGGGGGAGTTAAAGTATTCAGCCACAGGGCGGTTGGGTTGGTTGGTGCGGGTGTCCCAGAGGTGTTCTCTGAAACGTTCCGCAAGTAGGCGGCCTGTCTCGCCAGTGTAGAGGAGACCACATCGGGTGCAGCGGATACAGTAAATGATGAGTGTGGAGGTGCAGGTGAATTTGCGACGGATATGGAAGGATCCATTGGGGCCTTGGAGGGAGGTGAGGGGGGAGGTGTGGGCGCAAGTTTTGCATTTCTTGTGGTTGCAGGGGAAGGTGCCGGGAGTGGAGGTTGGGTTGGTGGGGTGTGTGGACCTGACGAGGGAGTCACGGAGGGAGTGGTCTCTCCGGAATGCTGATGGGGGAGGGCAGGGAAATATATCCCTGGTGGTGGGGTCTGTTTGGAGGTGGCAGAAATGACGCTGGATGATACGATGTATATGGAGGTTGGTGGGGTGGAAGGTGAGGACCAGTGGGGTTCTGCCCTGGTGGCGATTGGAGGGGTGGGATTCAAGGGCGGAGGAGCGGGAAGTGGAGGAGATGCGGTGGAGAGCATCGTCGACCACGTCTGAGGGGAAATTGCGGTCCTTGAAGAAGGAGGCCATCTGGGTTGTTCGGTATTGGAACTGGTCCTCCTGGGAGCAGATGCGGCGGAGGCGAAGGAATTGGGAATATGGGATGGCGTTTTTACAGGGGGCAGGGTGGGAGGAGGTGTAGTCTAGGTAGCTGTGGGAGTCGGTCGGTTTGTAGTAAATGTCTGTGTTGATTCGGTCGCCCGAGATAGAAATGGAGAGGTCTAGGAAGGGGAGGGAGGAGTCTGAGACGGTCCAGGTGAATTTGAGGTCGGGATGGAAGGTGTTAGTAAAGTGGATGAACTGTTCAACCTCCTCATGAGAGCACGAGATAGCGCCGATACAGTCATCGATGTAGTGGAGGAAAAGGCGGGGGATGGCGCCAGTGTAGCTGCGGAAGATGGACTGTTCCACAGTTCCAACGAAGTGGCAGGCATAGCTGGGGCCCATGTGGGTGCCCATGGCTAGAGGAAGTGGGAGGTGATATGGAGGTGCTGGTGTTGGACTGGGATGGACAAAGTTAAAAACCACACAATGCCAGATTGTAGTCCAACAGGTTTATTTGGAAGCACCCGTGATGTGTGTGTGCAGATGTAGGACACAGTGAAGAACAACAAATGTGACAATCAGTGCCCTCCTCAACAAAGGGCAGTGCTACACTTCTGTTTATTGTCTGTCAGCCAGAGCTCCCTGATTGGACCAGATTAACAGGCCCAATCTGGGATCTCATATTCCATGAGGTCCACCTGGCTGACCCCATTACAATCACTACATAATGGTGCCTAGGTACAAGATGTCAGGTATAAATGAGTAAAAGAAAGCAAGGAAATAAAAAGTTCAGCATTACAGTCCTTCTAAAGCAGAGATAGAGAGAGGAAAAAAATTAAGGCAGAACGGTCTGCACTGCCACTCACCTCGAGGCTGGGAGTCCCTACTCTGTCCCTCACCTTGAGGCTGGGAGTCCCCTCACTCCCCCTCACCTCGAGGCTGGGAAACTCGCACTGTCACTCACCTCGAGGCTGGGAGTCCCCTCACTCCCCCTCACCTCGAGGCTGGGAGTCTCCTCATCCCCCTCACCTTGAGGCTGGGAGTCCCCTCACTCCCCCTCACCTCGAGGCTGGGAGTCCCCACACTGCCACTCACCTCGAGGCTGGGAGTCCCCATACTGCCCCTCACCTTGAGGCTGGGAGTCCCCTCACTCCCCCTCACCTCAAGGCTGGGAGTCCCCACACTGCCCCTCACCTCGAGGCTGCGAGTCCCCTCACTGCCCCTCACCTTGAGACTGGGAGTCCCTGCACTGCCCCTCACCTCGAGGCCAGGAGTCCATGCACTGCCCCTCACCTTGAGGCTGGGAGTCCCCACTCTGCCCCTCACCTCGAGGCTGGGAGTCCACTCTGTCACTCACCTCGAGGCCGGGGGTCCCCTCACACCCCCTCACCTCAAGGCTGGGAGTCTCTGCACTGCCACTCACCTCCAGGCTGGGAGCCCCATCACTGCCCCTCACCTCGAGGCTGGGAGTCAACTCTGTCCCTCACCTCGAGGCTGGGAGTCCCCTCACTGCCCCTCACCTCGAGGCTGGGAGTCCACTCTGTCCCTCACCTCGAGGCCGGGAATCCCCGCACTGTCACTCACCTCGAGGCTGGGAGTCCCTGTACTGCCCCTCACCTCAAGCCTGGGAGTCCCCTGCACTGCCCCTCACCTCGAGGCTGGGAGTCTCCTCACTGCCCCTCACCTCGAGGCTGGGAGTCCACTCTGTCCCTCACCTCGAGGCCGGGAATCCCCGCACTGTCACTCACCTCGAGGCTGGGAGTCCCTGTATTGCCCCTCACCTCAAAGCTGGGAGTCCACTCTGTCCCTCACCTTGAGGCCGGGAATCCCTGCACTGTCACTCAACTCGAGGCTGTGAGACCCCTCACTACCCCTCACCTCGAGCCTGAGAGTCCCTGTACTGCCCTTCACCTTGAGCCTGGGAGTCCCTGTACTGCCCCTCACCTCGGCTGGGAGTCCCCTGCACTGCCTCTCACCTCAAGGCTGGGAGTCCCCACTCTGTCCCTCACCTCGAGGCTGGGCGTCCCCCGTACTGCCACTCAGCTTGAGACTGGGAGTTCCCACTCTGTCCCTCACCGCGAGGCTAGGAGATCCCTCACTGCCCCTCACCTTGAGGCCAGGAGTCCCTGCTCTGTCCCTCACCTCGAGGCCGGGAGTCCTCTCACTGCTGCTCACCTCGAGGCTGGGATCCCCTTCACTGCTGCCCACCACGAGGCCGGGAGTCCCCTCACTGCCGCTCACCTCGAGGCTGGGACTCGCATGGGTCCCGGTTGGGTTACACCTCACAGGAGTTAAGTAGAAAGGGAAAAAAAATGTGAAAAGAGAAAAAAAATGGACGGAGTAGAGGAGCTCTGGCTGAGGAGCCCTACTCTGCCGCCATCTTGGAGAAATAGGGGTTGAGGTTTCCATCTGTGGATGTAAGGGTCACCATGCCTTGGTGATGACTGATTTCACAGCTTCGCACTCTGGGTTTCGGGAATTTTGCGTCAGTTTTGGCAGACTCTTTTGTTTTATTGCAGAAAGCTGGTTGGTAAAGGACAGGACTGACAGAGCTAATCTTTAGCCAATTATATAATTTATTTCCAGAGTTTTACATTCCAAGTTTATATGTCGTAACCTCCCAGCCACAGTTTTAATCTGTTCACATGGGGCTCAAGTGAATCCCTAGTTAATGCCCACTGCTTGTATGCAGTTAACCACAGCTAATATACAATTAACACCATATTAACACCGTGGACAGCTTCCTAAGGATTCTTCGTAGATCGCAGGGTTCTAAGGAACCTCGGCTGTCTTCAGGCTGGTTGACAGGACAATAGAAAAGAAATGATATATATGGCATCTTGTGTAAATTCTGACTATTCCAAAGCCATAAATTCATGAAGACATTAGGAGTCATAGTCTAATTAGCTTTCTTTCTGCTTTCGTTCACTTGCCTTCATTAACTTTCTGGAGAAAAGTACCAATGGACATGATTTCACAATCTCTTTTACTGTGTAAACGTAGAAAGAATGAAATACTTTCATCTCTATAGCACCTTTCATGAGCACAGGACATCCTAAAGCATTGACAACCAATGAGCTACTTGTGAAGTGCAGCTGCTGTTGCACTGTCAGAAACACAGAAGCCAATTCATGCACAGCAAGCTCCTACAAACAGCAATATCTCTATGTAGATTGAGGGATGGATTTTGACAGGGAGACCAGAGGGATCTTGAACCAGTGCTGGGGAATTAGATAAGAAAGGCGATGACTTGAGAGAACATTACAGAGGATTGGGTGCTTGTTCACTGGTCAGTGTTAACGGAGCTTGTCCTGATTGCTCTGGTTCCCTGGCCGACCTTGGACTGTGTTGCAAACTGTGGAGTCAGTCAAAAGGCAGATGGAATGCATCTTGAGGTGATTAACCAGGCCCTGAACCTCTGTCAGATTACAGCACACAGCTGTTTCAGAGAGCTTGCCTAATATAAAACAAACAGGCTTTAGGATAAGGGCCAGTCACATAGTTTCGAACAGAGCCTGGTCCATAATACAAAACGCCCAAGATAAAAGTTAGATAAAAAGAACTCAACCCAACAGAAAATCTTGGATGTATGCAGCAGGTAACTAAAGCATGTAGGGCTAACGTTTCTCCCTCCCTCTCTCTCTGTCTGTCTCTCTCTCTCACTCTCTCTCTCTCTCCCTGTCTCCGACTTCATAATTTTACATAATTATTCAGAACGAAGGCCATTTGATCAGTGCAATACGAGCAACCGTCCCGAATCACAATGGCGTCGAGTAACTGATTTGTTTAAAGTAGATCTCAATTGAGCAGGGATTACTGATTGTGGGCAGGAACCTTGTATCTGTGTGCTCACAGAGACAACATTACAGCAGATGGTATCTCTTAAAAGTTTCTTTCAGTTGGATAAGCATCAAAAAGTGGATGATATCAGCACAGCCTTGAGCATCTGGAGCTCGAGTTGGTCAAGGCAATCCAAGCTTGTATTTATTTCTATGAGATCCTTATCAAGCATCGGCAAGAATTTCATCAAATATATCTCCTGCACGTCCTGGGTGAAAGCTTTGAAATAATTTGGTTCTTGGTATGAGGGCTGTTGCTGGCAAGGCTGGCATTTATCGCCCATTCCTCATTGCCCTGCGAGGTTATTGGTTCTGGCTGCTACAGGTTACTCCTGCTTTGACCCAGTGACCACAAAGGGCAGGGAATATGTACTAGAGTCAGATTAGGAAGGAAACCAAGGGGCATCTGATGGTGTTCCGAAGATGTTACTGGGGTTTGATGGGGTTACTGTCTCAGCTTCACATCTTAGACCTGAATATCCCACCCACATCAAACAAATAAAGTTGGGCAGAACCACCCAGCAAATAAAGTTATCAAGAAGTTTGAGTTTAATTTGGAATATCCCAGTGGTCACACTTCACCAATGCTCAGAGTTTGGATCGATTAGAATCAGGGCATGTAGCTCAGCATCACAAGCTTATTAATTGTATATTATTCAAGTGTTTATTACTTTGTGGATGGAGGCTTTGTTCTGCCATTTGAACATATGAACAAGGAACAAGAGCAGGCCACTCGCCCCTTCGAGCCTGCTATCCCCCTCAATAAAATCACGACTGAGTACAGGGGTTGGAAGGTCATGTTATGGCTGCACAGGGCATTGATTCAGCCACTTTAGGAATATTGTGTGTAATTCTGATCTGAAACCTGAAAGTGTTCAGAAAAGATTTAAGAGGATATTGCAAGTGTTGGAGGGTTTGAGCTACGAGGAGAGGCTGTATAGGCTGGGGCTGTTTTCCCTGGAGTGTCGGAGGCTGAGAGGTGACCTTGTAGAGGTTTATAAAATTATGTGGGGAATGGATAGGATAAATTGACAAGGTATTTTCCCTGGGATGGGGGTAGTGCAGGATTAGAGGGAATCAGTTTAGGATGAGAGGGGAAAGATTTAAAGGGGACCTAAGGGGCAACTTTTTCACGCATCTGGATGGGTACATGAATACGAAGGTAGTTTCTTTAATCAGAGAGTAGTAGGGGGCGTGGATCGCCGTGTCTGCAACAGTAGTAGATTCACCAACTTTAAGGACATTTAAATGTCATTGGATAAACATACGGATGATAATGGAATAGTGTAGGTTAGATGGGCTTCAGATTGGTTTCACAGGTCGGTGCAATATCAAGGGTGAAGGGCCTGTACTGCGCTGTAATGTTCTATGTTCTAAGGGTTTAGAGGGATATGGGTCAAGTGCTGGCAAAGGGATTAGATTAGGTTAGGAGATCAGCATGGACGAAGTTGGACCAAAGAATCTGTTTCCATGCTGTACATCTCTATGACTTTGATCAGAATTTAACCTTTACTCTACATTGTTGCACATCCCAAAAATCTTGCATCCCCTCGGTCATCAAGAATCTGCCTACCTCTACCTTGAAGATATTTCAAGGTTCTGCATCCACTGTCTTTTGAGAAAGGGGTTTACAAAGACTCTCAACCCTCTGAAAGGAAACTATTTCCTCATATCTATCTTAAATGGGTGAACTCTTATTCTGAAACTCTGACCCCAGTTCTAGATTCTCCAATAGTGAAAACATCCTTTCAACATCCACCTGGTCAAATCCCCTCAGGATCTTGTATGTTAATTGGTTTGTAGGATGTGTGCATCACTGGCTGGGCCAACATTTTTTCCTCTAATTGCAAAGGAAAAAGTGGTGGTGAGCTGCCCTTTTGAACTGATGCAGTTGTGTTTAGCTCCACCCACTGTGTTGTTAGGGAGGGATCACCACTGAAGACGTGGTGATATATTTCCATGTCAGGATTGTGAGTGGTTTGGAGGGAATCTTGAGACGGTCTTCCCATGTATCTTACCCTTTGAGATGGTTGAGATTATTGGTTTGGAAGTTGCTGTCAAAGGAGCCTTGGTGATTTAATACAGTGCCTCTTGTAGATGATACACGCAACTGCCACTGTGTATCAGTGATGAAGGGGTAACTGTTAAAAATGTTCAATGGAGTGCCCTTGACATGGGTTGCTTTGACATGGGCTGTTGAGCTTCTTCAGTATAGTTGGAGCTGCACTTATCCAGGCAACTGGAGAGTATTCTGAGTATTCAGTGAGGATTTAATTGTGCTGCTACAAATAGGAACAGACTGAAACTGTAATGATGGGGTTGAGGAGGTGTATGTTTGTACTTTTGTGTACCTCCAAAACTAAAAGCTTAGAAAATTCTGGAAAGATTGGCTGTAGTTCTATCCTTCGCCATTAGGCTTCAGGGAATAAAACAATTTGGTGAAGGAGGAAGGAAGAGAAACATGAGAGGGCCTTTTCCATGCTACTAACATTTTATAGCGAGATTATAATTCATCCCTCATGGGTAGATTAGATATAATCAGGTTGGATTGTTGCAGGTCGGAATCTGGAATCTGCCACATTCCTGCCTCTAGCCGGATTCAGTCCAATGCAGGAATGCCTTTGGTTAGACTCCCTAACTCTTTGGTTAGACTTCAACCACCCCTATCCCTGACCAATGTAAGCACTTACATAGATCTGTCACCAGACATGGGGAACATGGTAAGGGAACCTGTGCTAATTGCTCGTGATCCGTTGAGGGGGCGGAGTTGCAGGGGAGGTGGTTTGAACCTGGGGGGAATAACGTGAGTGTAGCAGGGGAGTGTCAGATAAGGAAACCTGTGCTGATTGCTCGTGATCCATCCCATGTTCATAGCTGTTCCTCACTTGGAAATATTCAGTTGAGGCTGATTGAGGGACCCATCAGTGGAAAAAGTGTTTGTGGAGATGTTGCCTGTTGAGAGCAATTCCCTTGCCCTTGTTGCTGACTCTCCCCCGTTACATTCACTTGACTCCCCCCAGCTTCAACCTACCTCATCTGCGACTCCGCCCCCTCGAAATGCCTCCCACCATCACTTACATCAGCCTCCAGTGGGTGTCTTTCAAGCAGCAGCCACTGCCTACCAATGATGCTGCTGAGCAAGAGAGTTGTCTGATGCTGATTAGCCAGCACCTCTTAGTAGGCGGGAATTCCCTCACCTTAGGGTCCTGATTGCGGGAAAGACCAGCTCTTGGCCTCCTGTCAGCTGCCTGATCCACTGGCTTTTCCGAAAACAGGGAATGCTGGTCTCTCACCAGATCATCGGAGAGTAGCCAAAATCTCCCCAACCATCTTGATAAGATACCCCCCCCTAGTTACACAGAGATAGTCACAAATAAATTGACACTGGGGAATCCAGAACTTTCTCTAATTCACAAAATATTTTCTCTTGAAATGATTAGAATAGATGATTAAATAATTATGTTGTAGAATACCAACAAGGTTGAAAACCAAAGGATAAAAAAGCAAGTTAAAAGTAGAAATCCGATAAGTAGAGACTATAGTTTTGGGGATGGCAGCCTGAGGATACACAGAGCTCCAAATCTGAGATATCAGGGGATAAGGGAAAGGGGAAAACAGTGCAATATTTTGGTGAAATATGATCCCCTGCAGAAAAAGCAGTAATAATCAGGATATACATCACGGTGCATTTTGTGGTCAAAAGGCTCAGGAGAATATTGTATCTTTTTAAAATTCCTCCCCTATCACCCGGCTAGGCTACGTTCGATTGGATTGTAAGTCTGAGATGGAGCTGTGCGATGAGATCTGTTGTGGAGTCAAGAAGCCACTGAGAGAAAAGTGGTCAGTTTATGAAGACACCTCCAATGCCTTATGAGTTACCATCCCTTTGGCTTTGGATCTCATGAACATGCGAATTAGAAGTAGAAATAAACCATTCTGCCCTTGAAACCTGCTCTGCTATTGAATAAGGTCATGGCTGATCTGACTAAACCCAAATCCTCATTCCCGCCTCCTCCTGATAACCCTTTGCCCTCCCCCGCTCACTTAACAAGAATCTATCTATCTCTGCCTTAAAAAATTCAATATTTTTGCAGCATCTGTAGACTTTCTTTTGTCTCTTAAAATATTCAAGGTCTTTCCTTCCACCATTTATTTCATGGAGTTCCAAAGACTCAGTGAGAGATTAAATTCACCTCATAGAGTTATAGAGATGTACAGCACGGAAACAGATCTTTCAGTCCAACTCGTCCATGCCAACCAGATATCCTAAATTAACCTAGTCCCATTTGCCAGCATTTGGCCCATATCCTTCTAAACCTTTCCTATTCATGTCTCCATCCAGATGTCTTTTCAATGTTGTAATTGTACCCGCCTCCAACACATCCTCTGGCAGCTCATTTTATACACGCACCACCGCCTGCATGAAAAGGTTGCCCCTTAGGTCCCTTTTAAATTGTTCCCCTCTCACTCTAAACCTATGGCTTCTAGTTCTGGACTCCTCTATCCTAGGGAAAATACCTCAACAGTTTTAAGTTGGAGGTTCCTGGTTTTTAAGGAATGACCCCTGGTTCCTGATTGAAGTATCATCAATTCAGGGCAGAGGCTGTCATGCTGGACTGAACTGCAACTTGGAGGCTTCTCGTAGGCTGCTTGTTGTATTTATACATGGACTCTCTGCACCTCGGAGTAGGTGGAATCCCATGTGGTTCTGATTACAGTACCGGTTCAACTAGAGGTCTTTGTAAGCAAGGCAATTAAAAATCATCTCTTTTTTTGTCCATTCTAGTGAAGAAGGTAGAAGGAAAATATGCTTCTACACTGAGGAACATTTAGTACTGGCTTCAGTTTTAGGTGCAACACGGAATGGATTTAATCTTCTCCCATTGCATCTGAAGAAGCCACCTTCTGTTGAAGACCAATTTTGTTGTGTGAGAAAGTGAGGACTGCAGATGCTGGAGATCAGAGCTGAAAATGTGTTGCTGGAAAAGCGCAGCAGGTCTGGCAGCATCCAAGGAGCAGGAGAATCGACGTTTTGGGCATGAGGAAGGGCTCATGCCCGAAACGTCGATTCTCCTGCTCCTTGGATGCTGCCTGACCTGCTGCGCTTTTCCAGCAACACATTTTCAATTTTGTTGTATGGTTGGTTTGTCTCGTTAGGAGCCTTTAACAGGTTTGAACAATAAATCGTTAAAATATTACATGTAACGTTATAGAAGCATGACTAACTCCAAATTGATTCTTTGATGTTTTTTCCCTCTCTCATGCAATCTCTTACATCGTCACAGATGTGTTGTTTACGCTGTTCAAGACATTAACCCTTTCAAACTCTCAGACTACAATTAGCATTACCTGCAGTACACACCCAGGTTTTTTTTTGTGCCAAGGTGTTTCCCACAGGACAATGTGACATTTAATTCAGGAATGAGTGTGTAATTTAAAAATTGCTGATTTTTAGGATATGGTGCTGACGCTAAGGATACCAATTATTGCCCATCCCTCAAATGAAACAAAGAACCACAAATGCTGAAGATCTGAAACAAGCACAGAAATTACTGGATAATGCCTGGAGAAACTCAGCAGATCTGGCAGCATCTGTGGAGACAAAAACAGAGTTAACGTTTTGAGTCCAGATTGGTTCTGAACAAGGGTCGCTGGACTTCACAGATGCTCCCAGACCTGCTGAGTTTCTCCAGCCATTTCTGTTGTTATCCATTCCTCTTTGCCCTCAAATAGGTGACAGCGCGCTTCCTGTTGCTTGGTCACATTAGGGATGGGGTGGGGGGGGGGGGGGGGGGGGGGGAGCTGGGGGGAACCAAGCATGTTGATTTGGCACACCTCGGGCAGACCGGGTGAAGAGAGCAGGATTTTCTTTCAAGCAACTGTGAGGATAGTGATGAAAGAAGCCCCTTTCCATCCCAAACAAGCCTCCGAAAACTTCCCCCAAAAGATCATCTCTTCCATTCGGTGTCCCAACTGTAGCGTTCCTCAGGAATTCAACTGTAAACTTTGTGACTTAAAAAAATCTTCAATTTTTTTTTTGTTTCAGCTCTCTCTTTGAGTTGATCCCATCCCTATCCTTTGGCAAATTCCTTACTCATGTAGGAATTAGCTACACCCCCTCACCTTGCCATGGCCACACCTAGAAAATGCAGAAATAAAAACAGAAAGCTGTAATCAGTTAAGGAACATCTTCTTCTGTTTTGGTGCTGTTTTATATTGCAAACCTTGTAGCAAACTTGCTTCATCCTATAACATCCTGTCAAGGTGGGTTGTATAGTTGCCCTTTGAAGTCGTCCCAAGATAAGACGTGTCACCGCACTTTTGAATGATGGAATTTCTATGTTATTTTGAATGATTGTGTTTTGACCTGCAACTGGGAGAAAGTGAGGACTGCAGATGCTGGAGGTCAGAGTCGAGAGTGTGGAGCAGGAAAAGCACAGCAGGTCAGGCAGCATCCGAGGAGCAGGAGAGTCGACATTTTGGGGCATAAGCTCCTCATAATCCTAATGTAGGGCTTATGCCCAAAACATCGACTCTCCTGCTCCTCGGGTGCTGTCTGACTGGCTGTGCTTTTCCAGCACCACTTTTTCGATTCTGACCTGCAACACCTGCCTCAAATGCTCCCATTTGGACTCTCTACAGGTCCCATTGGGTCAGACAGCACTCTGTAGGTATAATGCCCAGATGTGGTGAGTGAGGATCCATGAGGAGTCCGGACAGTAAGCTAAAGCTTTTCTACATTGATGGAAGTATCAAGGGCAAAGATTTGAGGTAACGGGCAAAAGAGGCAATGGCAATGTGAGAAAATGCTTTCTCACACAGCAAGCTATTGGGATCTGCACCATGCATCCCAACAGTATGATGGAGGCAGGTTCAATCAAGGTGTTCAAGAGTGAATAGGATAGTAATGTGAAAATGTATATTGTGCATGGGTTGCAGGCAGAAGGTGGAGTGGTGGCACTCGGTTAGTTGCTCCTTTGGAGAGCCAGTACAAACACGATAGGCTGAATGGTCTTCTTCTCTGCTGGACGCGTTTTGTGATTCTGAGATGGCTGTTGCTCAGTTTAAACTTACAGCAATTCAGGAAGAATGCTGTTGTGACTGTAATGAGGTCAGCCAGCTGGACGTTACAGAATATGAGTTCCTTGATTGAGACTATTAATCTGGTCTAATCAGGGAGACCTGATTAGACCAGATTAATAAGGGGTAGACCTGATATAAAGGGGTGAATGTCTGGAGTGTTAAGTCCCTGAATGCCTGGCTCAGCGTTACTGTCAAAGGCTACGTAGTGTCATAGATCTCGAGCGAGAGGAGGGAGGTTCAAAACTGAGGTGAGGAGCAACGACTCCTCCCAGAGAATTGTGAATCTGTGGAACTCACTGCCCAGAGCAGTGGAGGCAGAATCAATCAACAGATTCAAGAAAGAAATAGTTATGTTTCTGATGAAAAGCGGGATAAAGGGCAACGGGGAGCAGGCGGGAGAGTGGAGCTGAGACCAGGATAAGACCAGCCATGATCATGTTAAATGGCGGAGCGGAATCAAAGGGCTGAATTGCCTTCTCCTGCTCCTAATTCCTGTGTTCCTATAAATGTTGCTATTTGTAAATAAAGAGTGATTGACTGCCAGCCTCTGAGGAGTTATTTTAAGTCCCAACTTCTAAATGTTTGTGCCAGAACATTTGATCGGTGAATAATTTGTGACCACAGGCTGCCTTCGGTAAACAAAACTGGTTGTGTAAAAGGAAAGAACCTGTTGCTTTTATCGCACTTTTCACAAACTTTTGTGAGGAAAAATTGGTGAAGTTGCAACTTTTTTTCCTTGGAAGGAGGAGGCAAAGAGATAGAAATTTTCAAAATCATGAGGGGTCTGGGGCAGAGTCAGCAGGGAAAAATGGTTCCTGCTTATTAATGGATCAGGAATTTTAAATAATTCCACAGAGGCCAGTAACCCATCACCAAGTTACACATGCATAGTTTGGCTTCCTCAGACCCAGCTCTCAGAGTTAACAGAACCTCTGATGCTCCTGTTTATTTGTTTTTGTTTAACCTATTTTTCTAATCAACCTGTTCAGTTATTTTTACACACATCTGAGACTTGAACTTGGGCCTCCCGGTTGAGTGGTAGGGATTCTACCTCTGCATCACAAGAGCCCATGACACTCCAGTTTATGTCTGTCAGCCAGTTTTCCCTGATTGGACCAAGTCAACAGCCCCAGTTAGAGAACTCATATTCCATGAGGTTCTCCCAGCTGACCTCATTCCAATTAGTACTGAAATAAATGGTTCCATTGTAGAGTGTTTTGCAAAGAAGCACATGTGTGGGGAGTAGAAAGCCTTATCTTGCAGTGACTGGTTAGGGATTGGTAAGCACCGCTTGGTATGTGTGGTGAAGGCAGATTCAATTGAGGCATACAGAAAGGCACTCAATGATTATTTAAATGGAAACAATGGGCAGTATTATGGGCAACAGTCCGAAGAATGGCACTAAGTTAAAACCCTCAGAGCCGCAGGTACGATGGGCCAAATAGTACCTCTCTGTGCCGTTACAATCCTGTGATTCTCACGATATCTCAAAGCTCTTTACAGACAGTGAAGTACATTTGCTGTGTAGTGTAATACAGGACATGTGGCAATCAATTCACATCAAATAATCTCCTAAAAGCAATGTGATAAGGACAAGATCTATTTAGTTTTAGTTTGATGTTTGGGGAATAAATAATGACCAGGGCAGCAAGGGCAATCTTGTGACTTTCTTCAAAATACCCATCTTCCTTTAGTTCCTTCTGAGAGGGAAGGCAGAGATAGTAAGTTAACACAACTGTCTTAATTGAAAGACAATGGAACACAAATTATTGAAGTTAAATACAAAAGTGTTTTATAAATACAGTGAAGATCATTAAATACTTATACTAATACCTTGGCTGTTTAGTGATTCCCATTATTTCTGTTACATTTAGAAGTATAAGGGAGGGTATGCACTACAAAAGTAAAGGCACAGGGTGGAGAAAGAAGAGAATCTATTGATGCTCCTGCATTATCCACTTTGGTTTTGAATGACACGATGGCTTAGTGGTTAGCACTGCTGCCTCGCATCAGCAGCAGAGACCAGGGTGTAATTCCAGCCTCGGGCAGCTGTGTGGAGTTTGCACATTCTCCCCGTGTCTGTGTGGGTTTCCTTCAGGTGCTCTGATTTCCTCCCACAGTCCAAAGATGCATAGGTTAGGTAGATTGGCCATGGTAAGTTGTCCAGAGGGTTCAGGGATATGTAGGTTAGGTGCATTAGTCAGGAAATGTAGAGTAATAAGATTGAGGAATGGGTCTGGGTCAGTTACTTTTCAGAGGGTTGATGTGGACTTGTTGGGCCGAATGGCCTGTTTCCACACATTAGGGATTCTATGATTCTATACTGGTCAACCCATGGGCCATGTAATGGGTACAGTAATGCAGCTATTAACAAAGGTCACAGCTCCCCCAGTGGATGGAGAAATTAATCCAGATGGGAAGACTGACACATAACAGCAACTTTCAGATTTTGGGTGAAGGAAGTTGGTTGGTCCGAGATTTGGGGTGGGAATGGTGTGGTGAGGATGGGAGAGATGTACAAGGAAGTAGGCAGGAATGCAGATAAAGATTTTGGTTTATTGTCTCTTCCAAAAGGTGGTAAATACAAAGTGCAGCAGACCCTCTTAGTGCTGGAGAGTTAGCTGAGATAATGTGTAAGGTCCTTCAAGGGACTTGAACATGCACCTTCTAAATCAAAGCTGACTGACTTTAGATTAGATTGGATGGAAGAAAATAAGCCAAAACAAGAAGAAAGCGTCCTTGCAATTTGATGACGCCTTGGCTACATAAGTGAAAACTTCCACACCCACATCTCCACACCCTGGCTGGAATGTTTTGACATTTCAGTGTCATGCTACTCACAGCTCTGCCTCTCTCACTGATGAGACATGCCTCAGTTATTCAAAGTAAAGAATTCAGATCAGCAGATGTTTTCTCAGAAACGATCCGTGTTGCAACATGGTTGTTTTTCTTTTTGTGACTAAGGGCAGATTTTGTTGTTTATTACCCTATTCTGTTAGGAGGAGGTTGGACTGATTGTGCTGTCGTCCTCTCCCTCCCCTTTGTCTGTTTTGCTGCAGTCTTCACTTCTCATAACTACAAGGCAGGGATAAGCTGTGGTGAGTAGAAAGCCAAGGGGACTGACGTTTCTGGCAGTGCTCCCACCTTGAGTATCTCTTGCTTGCTTCTCTGTTGTTTTACAAGGTTTATTGTCTTACCCATCTTGACGGAGCTCAGTTTCCTTGGTTCTTGAAAGAGCCTGAAGTATTGGTGACCCACAGAGTCCCAATTAAACCAGTTGGGGACAAATGGAGCTGGAACCAACAGCTTAACCAGACAGATGGACAATTGGTGTGAGATTGGCTATGTGCAATGCACACCCTGCCGCTGTTAGTATTATCTATTAGTCTATCATTTTAACAGCGGAAAATGTAAGCATTGTTTTCAATTGTACTGGCTATGCAGGGAGACGTAATGCTGTGTTGCAAATGGAATACGTTACTTTGAAAGGTTGTCCAGAAATACCAATTCCTCATTGGTGAAGAGGGAATGTTTGCTATGGGTTTAAAGATGGTGGGTTCAGGCTTCACTTGAGGGATTGACAAAGTCTAAAGTGGGGTGTATGCAATGCACTTCATTCTGAGAGAGTGCTGCATTAACACAAGGTACCTCATACTGAGGGAGTGTTGCATTAGCACAAGTTCGGGGCACAGATAGGCGGTTCTGTGGGGGCAAGAGAAACTCACGTTTGGTATGTTGCCTCCCAGGTGCAAGGGTACATGACGTCTCTGATCGTGTTTTCCGGGTCCTTAAGGGGGAGGGGGAGCAGCCTGAAGTCGTGGTCCACATTGGCACCAACGACATAGGTAGGAGGAGGGCTGAGGATGTTAGGCAGGCTTTCAGAGAGCTAGACTGGAAGCTCAGAGTTAGAACAAACAGAGTTGTTGTCTCTGGTTTGTTACCCGTGCCACGTGATAGAGAGTCGAGGAATAGGGAGAGAGAACAGTTAAATGCGTGGCTACAGGGATGGAGCAGGAGGGAGGGATTCCGGTATCTGGATAACTGAGGTTTTTTCTGGGGAAGGTGGGACCTCTATAAAAGGATGGTCTACACCTGAACCTGAGGGGCACCAGTATTCTTGGGGGGAGGTTTGCTAGTGCTCTTAGGGGGGATTTAAACTAACTCTGCAGGGGCATGGGAACCTAGACTGTAGCTTTAGGTTGCAGGACCTGGAGTGTAGGGAGGTTAGGAACATGGCATCAATCTCAAAGGAGAGGATAGTGTCTTGAAGTGTGTATACTTCAATGCAAGAAGTATACGAAATAAGGTAGGTGAACTTGCAGCGTGGGTTGGTACCTGGGATTTCGATATTGTGGCTATTACGGAGACATGGGTAGAACAGGGACAGGATTGGCTGTTGCAGGTTCCAGGGTTTAAATGTTTTAGTAGGGTCAGAGGTGGGGATAAAAGGGGGGGAGGTGTGGCATTGCTTGTTAAAGATAGTATTACTGCGGTGGAAAGGACGATGGATGAAGACTCAACATCTGAGGTAGTTTGGGCTGAGGTTAGGAATAGGAAAGGTGAGGTCACCCTGTTAGGAGTTTTCTACAGGACTCCTAATAGTCCTAGAGACGTAGAAGAAAGGATTGCGAGGGTGATTCAGGAGAAGAGTGAAAGCAATAGGGTGGTTGTTATGGGGGACTTTAACTTTCCAGATATTGACTGGGAAAGCTATAGCTCGAGTTCGTTAGATGGGTCGGTGTTTGTCCAATGTGTGCAGGAGGGTTTCCTGACACAATATGTAGACAGTCCAACAAGAGGTGAGGCCATACTGGATTTGGTTCTGGGTAACGAACCAGGCCAGGTGTTAGAATTAGAGGTAGGTGAGCACTTTGGGGACAGTGACCACAATTCGGTGACTTTTACTCCAGAGATGGAGAGGGATAAGTGTGCACTGCAGGACAAGAGTTATAGCTGGGGGCAGGGAAATTATGATGCGGTGAGGCACGACTTAGGATGCGTGGCTTGGAAAAGTAGGCTTCAAGGCATGGGCACAATTGATATGTGGAGCTTGTTTGAGGAGCAACTATTGAGTGTCATTGATAAGTATGTACCTGTCAGGCAGGGAGGAAAGGGTCATGTGAGGGAGCCATGGTTTAATAAGGAATTGGAATCCCTTGTTAAATGGAAGAGGGCGGCCTATGTAAAGATGAGGCGTGAAGGTTCAATTGGGGCGATTGAGAGTTATAAGGTAGCCAGGAAGGACCTGAAGAGAGAGCTAAGAGCAGCAAGGAGGGGACATGAAAGGTCCTTAGTTGGTAGGATTAGGGAAAACCCCAAGGCTTTCTATAGGTATGTCAGGAATAAAAGAATGACTAGGGTAGGAATAGGTCCAGTCAAGGATAGTAGTGGGAAGTTGCGTGTGGAGGCTGAAGAGATTGGGGAGACACTGAATGAATACTTTTCATCAGTATTCACTCAGGAACAGGACATTGTTGCCGATGTGAATATTGAGTCACAATTAATTAGAATGGACGGCTTTGAGGTATGTAGGGAAGAGGTGTTGGAAATTCTGGAAAGGATGAAAATAGATAAGTCCCCTGGGCCTGATAGCATTTATCCTAGGATTCTCTGGGAAGCAAGGGAGGAGATTGCAGAGCCATTGACCTTGATTTTTATGTCCTCGTTGTCTACAGGAATAGTGCCAGAAGACTGGAGGATAGCAAATGTGGTTCCCTTGTTCAAGAAGGGGAGTAGGGATAACCCTAGTAACTATAGGCCGGTGAGTCTCACTTCTGTTGTGGGCAAAGTCTTAGAGAGAATTGTAAGGGATAGGATTTATGAACATCTGGATAGGAATAATGTGATCAAAGATAGTCAGCATGGTTTTGCGAAGGGCAGGTCGTGCCTCACAAACCTTATTGAATTCTTTGAGAAGGTGACTAAGGAGGTAGATGAGGGTAAAGCGGTAGATGTGGTGTATATGGATTTTAGTAAGGCGTTTGATAAGGTTCCCCATGGTAGGCTACTGCAAAAAATACGGAGGTATGGCATTGAGGGTGAGTTGGAGGTTTGGATTAGGAATTGGCTGGCTGGAAGAAGACAGAGGGTAGTAGTTGATGGTAAAGGTTCATCTTGGAGTGCAGTTACTAGCGGTGTTCTGCAAGGATCTGTTTTGGGACCATTGCTGTTTGTCATTTTTATAAATGACCTGGAGGAGGGCTAGAAGGTTGGATGAGCAAGTTTGCAGATGATACGAAAGTCGGTGGAGTTGTTGACAGTGAGGAAGGATGTGTCAGGTTACAGTGGTATATAGATAAGTTGCAGAGCTGGGCAGAAAGGTGGCAAATGGAGTTCAATGTAGGTAAGTGTGAGGTGATTCACTTTGGTTAGAGTAACAAAAAGATGGGGTACTGGGCTAATGGTCGAATACTTGGTAGTGTGGATGAGCAGAGGGATCTTGGTGTCCATGTACACAGATCTCTGAAAGTTGCCACCCAGGTAAATAGTGCGGTGAAGAAGGCATATGGCGTACTGGCTTTTATTGGTAGAGGAATTGAGTTCCGGAGCCCTGAGGTCATGTTGCAGTTGTATAAGACTCTGGTGTGGCCGCATCTGGAGTATTGTGTGCAGTTTTGGTCGCCATACTATAGGAAGGATGTGGAGGCACTGGAACGGGTGCAGAGGAGGTTTACCAGGATGTTGCCTGGTATGGTAGGAAGATCGTATGAGGAAAGGCTGAGGCACTTAGGGCTGTTTTCATTGGAGAAAAGAAGGTTTGGGGTGACTTGATAGAGGTGTACAAGATGATTAGGGGTTTAGATAGGGTTGACCATGAGAACCTTTTTCCACGTATGGAGTCAGCTATTACGAGGGGGCATAGCTTTAAATTAAGGGGTGGTAGGTATAGGACAGATGTTAGGAGTAGGTTCTTTACTCAGCGAGTCGTGAGTTCATGGAATGCCCTGCCAGTAGCAGTGGTGGACTCTCCCTCTTTATGGGCATTTAAACGGGCATTGGATAGGCATATGGAGGATAGTGGGCTAGTGTAGGTTAGGTGGGCTTGGATCGGTGCAACATCGAGAGCCAAAGGGCCTGTATTGCGCTGTATTTTTCTATCTTCTATGTTCTATACCTCATACTGGGGGAGTGCTGCATTAGCACAAGATCCCTCATGCTGAGGGATGCTGCATAAACACAAGGTACCTCATACTGAGGGAGTGCTGCATTAACACAAGGTACCTCATACTGAGGGAGCGCTGCATTAACACAAGGTACCTCATACTGAGGGAGCGCTGCATTAGCACAAGATACCTCATATTGAGGGAGTGTTGCATTAACACAAGATACCTCATGCTGAGGGAGTGCTGCATTAACACAAGTACCTCATATTGAGGGAGTGCTGCATTAGCAGAAGATACCTCATGCTGAGGGATGCTGCATTAAGGAGAAAGTGAGGTCTGCAGATGCTGGAGATCAGAGCTGAAAATGTGTTGTTGGAAAAGCGCAGCAGGTCAGGCAGCATCCAGGGAACAGGAGAATCGACGTTTCGGGCATAAGCCCGAAGAAGGGCTCCTGAAGAAGGGCTTATGCCCGAAACGTCGATTCTCCTGTTCCCAGGGATGCTGCATTAACACAAGGCACCTCATACTGAGGGAGTGCTGCATTAACACAAGGCACCTCATACTGAGGGAGTGCTGCATTAACACAATGTACCTCATATTGAGGGAGTGCTGCATTAGCACAAGGCACCTCATACTGAGGGAGTGCTGCATTAGCACAAGGCACCTCATACTGAGGGAGTGCTGCATTAGCACAAGGCACCTCATACTGAGGGAGTGCTGCATTAGCACAAGGTACCTCATACTGAGGGAGTGCTGCATTAATACAAGGTACCTCTTGCTGAGGGAGTGCTGCATTAATACAAGATACCTCATACTGGGGGAGTGCTGCATTAGCACAAGGTACCTCATACTGAGGGAGTGCTGCATTAATACAAGGTACCTCTTGCTGAGGGAGTGCTGCATTAATACAAGATACCTCATACTGGGGGAGTGCTGCATTAGCACAAGGTACCTCATACTGAGGGAGTGCTGCATTAGCACAAGGCACCTCATACTGAGGGAGTGCTGCATTAACACAAGGCACCTCATACTGAGGGAGTGCTGCATTAGCACAAGGCACCTCATACTGGGGGAGTGCTGCATTAGCACAAGGCACCTCATACTGAGGGAGTGCTGCATTAACACAATGTACCTCATATTGAGGGAGTGCTGCATTAGCACAAGGCACCTCATACTGAGGGAGTGCTGCATTAGCACAAGGCACCTCATACTGGGGGAGTGCTGCATTAGCACAAGGCACCTCATACTGAGGGAGTGCTGCATTAGCACAAGGTCCCTCATACTGAGGGAGTGCTGCATTAGCACAAGATACCTCATGCTGAGGGATGCTGCATTAAGGAGAAAGTGAGGTCTGCAGATGCTGGAGATCAGAGCTGAAAATGTGTTGTTGGAAAAGCGCAGCAGGTCAGGCAGCATCCAGGGAACAGGAGAATCGACGTTTCGGGCATAAGCCCGAAGAAGGGCTCCTGAAGAAGGGCTTATGCCCGAAACGTCGATTCTCCTGTTCCCAGGGATGCTGCATTAACACAAGGCACCTCATACTGAGGGAGTGCTGCATTAACACAAGGCACCTCATACTGAGGGAGTGCTGCATTAACACAATGTACCTCATATTGAGGGAGTGCTGCATTAGCACAAGGCACCTCATACTGAGGGAGTGCTGCATTAGCACAAGGCACCTCATACTGAGGGAGTGCTGCATTAGCACAAGGCACCTCATACTGAGGGAGTGCTGCATTAGCACAAGGTACCTCATACTGAGGGAGTGCTGCATTAATACAAGGTACCTCTTGCTGAGGGAGTGCTGCATTAATACAAGATACCTCATACTGGGGGAGTGCTGCATTAGCACAAGGTACCTCATACTGAGGGAGTGCTGCATTAATACAAGGTACCTCTTGCTGAGGGAGTGCTGCATTAATACAAGATACCTCATACTGGGGGAGTGCTGCATTAGCACAAGGTACCTCATACTGAGGGAGTGCTGCATTAGCACAAGGCACCTCATACTGAGGGAGTGCTGCATTAACACAAGGCACCTCATACTGAGGGAGTGCTGCATTAGCACAAGGCACCTCATACTGGGGGAGTGCTGCATTAGCACAAGGCACCTCATACTGAGGGAGTGCTGCATTAACACAATGTACCTCATATTGAGGGAGTGCTGCATTAGCACAAGGCACCTCATACTGAGGGAGTGCTGCATTAGCACAAGGCACCTCATACTGGGGGAGTGCTGCATTAGCACAAGGCACCTCATACTGAGGGAGTGCTGCATTAGCACAAGGTCCCTCATACTGAGGGAGTGCTGCATTAGCACAAGGCACCTCATACTGAGGGAGTGCTGCATTAGCACAAGGCACCTCATACTGGGGGAGTGCTGCATTAGCACAAGGCACCTCATACTGAGGGAGTGCTGCATTAGCACAAGGCACCTCATACTGGGGGAGTGCTGCATTAGCACAAGGTACCTCATACTGAGGGAGTGCTGCATTAGCACAAGGCACCTCATACTGAGGGAGTGCTGCATTAACACAAGGTACCTCATACTGAGGGAGTGCTGCATTAACACAATGTACCTCATATTGAGGGAGTGCTGCATTAGCACAAGGCACCTCATACTGAGGGAGTGCTGCATTAGCACAAGGCACCTCATACTGGGGGAGTGCTGCATTAGCACAAGGCACCTCATACTGAGGGAGTGCTGCATTAGCACAAGGCACCTCATACTGAGGGAGTGCTGCATTAACACAAGATACCTCATGCTGAGGGATGCTGCATTAGCACAAGGCACCTCATACTGAGGGAGTGCTGCATTAGCACAAGGCACCTCATACTGAGGGAGTGCTGCATTAGCACAAGGTACCTCATACTGAGGGAGTGCTGCATTAGCACAAGAGACCTCATATTGAGGGAGCGCTGCATTAACACAAGATACCTCATGCTGAGGGATGCTGCATTAGCACAAGGTACCTCATACTGAGGGAGTGCTGCATTAGCACAAGGCACCTCATACTGAGGGAGTGCTGCATTAACACAAGGTCCCTCATACTGAGGGAGTGCTGCATTAACACAAGGTCCCTCATACTGAGGGAGTGCTGCATTAGCACAAGGCACCTCATACTGGGGGAGTGCTGCATTAGCACAAGGTACCTCATACTGAGGGAGTGCTGCATTAGCACAAGGCACCTCATACTGGGGGAGTGCTGCATTAGCACAAGGCACCTCATACTGAGGGAGTGCTGCATTAGCACAAGGCACCTCATACTGAGGGAGTGCTGCATTAGCACAAGGCACCTCATACTGAGGGAGTGCTGCATTAGCACAAGGCACCTCATACTGGGGGAGTGCTGCATTAGCACAAGGCACCTCATACTGAGGGAGTGCTGCATTAGCACAAGGCACCTCATACTGGGGGAGTGCTGCATTAGCACTAGGTACCTCATACTGAGGGAGTGCTGCATTAGCACAAGGCACCTCATACTGAGGGAGTGCTGCATTAGCACAAGGCACCTCATACTGAGGGAGTGCTGCATTAACACAAGATACCTCATGCTGAGGGATGCTGCATTAGCACAAGGCACCTCATACTGAGGGAGTGCTGCATTAGCACAAGGCACCTCATACTGAGGGAGTGCTGCATTAGCACAAGGTACCTCATACTGAGGGAGTGCTGCATTAGCACAAGAGACCTCATATTGAGGGAGCGCTGCATTAACACAAGATACCTCATGCTGAGGGATGCTGCATTAGCACAAGGTACCTCATACTGAGGGAGTGCTGCATTAGCACAAGGCACCTCATACTGAGGGAGTGCTGCATTAACACAAGGTCCCTCATACTGAGGGAGTGCTGCATTAACACAAGGTCCCTCATACTGAGGGAGTGCTGCATTAGCACAAGGCACCTCATACTGGGGGAGTGCTGCATTAGCACAAGGTACCTCATACTGAGGGAGTGCTGCATTAGCACAAGGCACCTCATACTGAGGGAGTGCTGCATTAGCACAAGGTACCTCATACTGAGGGAGTGCTGCATTAGCACAAGGTACCTCATATTGAGGGAGCGCTGCATTAGCACAAGATACCTCATATTGAGGGAGTGTTGCATTAACACAAGGTACCTCATACTGAGGGAGTGCTGCATTAACATGGGTGTCATCCTTCAGATGTGGCATTATATTACTACAGTGGGCGGCACGGTGGCACAGTGGTCAGCACTGTTGCCTCACAGCGCCAGAGATCCGGGTTCAATTCCCGCCTCAGGCGACTAACTGTGTGGAGTTTGCACGTTGTCAGCGTGGGTTTCCTCCGGGTGCTCCGGTTTCCTCCCACAGTCCAAAGATGTGCAGGTTAGGTAAATTGGCCATGCTAAATTGCCCGTAGTGTTAGGTAAAGGAGTAAATGTAGGGGTATGGGTGGGTTGCGCTTCGGCGGGGCAGTGTGGACTTGTTGGGCCGAAGGGCCTGTTTCCACATTGTGAGTAATCTAATCTGAATATTACTATCTTCTCCTACAAGTGGGTGTAAAAGATCCCATGTTACTGTTTGGTTGAAATACTGGGGAGTTGTTCCCATTGCCCTGTCAGTTTTTATCCTTGTCCGCCAGTTCACAAAAGACCATCAGTCATTTAACGTTTTGCTGCTTGGCGGTGCTTGGCTTGTGCAAATCGGTTCCGTGTTTTCTGTATGAAAACAAAATTGCTGCACTTCAAAATACGCTTACTCAATTGTAAAACACCTTAATACTGAGGTAATGGTGCTGTAAGCCTTTTTATGAGCAGTTTGCTGACTTGAAGTTTTAAGGTTTTATCACCTACATTTTATATCAAGATATAATCATACAGAGCAGATTAACTGTGTTCCCATTATTATAAGTGGTACATTAAGGGGAGATGACCATTTGGCCTTTGTGTGTAAATAATGGAAACATAGAATGAACCTTTTCTCTACAATTAATCTTGTTGATTTGTGATGGGTAGGCTACATGGCTGATTGTAATTCATACCCTGTCCAGTCATTAAAATTCTTGCCTGGTGCAGATAATGGTGGCTCAGTGGTTGGCAACGCTGCCTCACAGCGCCAGGGACCCGCATTTGATTCCAGCCTTGGGCAACTGCCTGTGTGGAGTTTGCACGTTCTCCCCGTGTCTGTGTGGGTTTCCTCCAGGTGCTCTAGTTTCCTCTCATAATCCAAAGACGTGCAGGTTAGGTGAACTGGCCATGCTAAATTGTCCATAATGGTTGGGGGTATGTAGGTTAGGTGGATTAGTCAGGGGTAAATGTAGAGTAATGGGGAATGGGTTTTGGATGGGATACTCTTTGGAGCGTCAGTGTGGACTTGTTGGGCCGAAGGGCCTGTTTCCACCCTGAAGGGATTCTAAATATTAAATAACTTGTCTCTGAGTTAATTTCATTCCTTGATGTTTGTACGGATTGCTGATGATTATCTATAAACTTGAATTTGCTGGGTTTTTATCACAATCACTAAGGTTGCCTAAGGTACCTCCACTAATGTAACATCACCCGACGTTGGTCCTGTCTCTGCTGCTAGAAACCCTTGTGAATGACTTTGTACTTCTTGCTTCAACTTTTAAAACATTCATTCATGGGATGAGGGGGTGTCCCAGCATTTATTGCCCATCCCTAATTACATGGAGGGTAGTTAAAAGTCAACCACATTGCTGTGGATCTGGAGTCATGTGTAAGCCAGACCAGATAAGGATGGCAGTTTCCTTCCCTAAAGGGCATTATTGAACCAAATGGGTTTCTTCCCCAACAATTGGCAATGGTTTCATGGTCATAATTAGACACTTAATTTGAAACTTTTATTGAATTCAAACTCTACCATCTGCCACGGTGGGATTCAAGCCCAGGTCCCAGAACATTACCTGGGTCTCTGGTTCAGATTCCTGAAGAAGGGCTCATGCCCAAAACGTCGATTCTCCTGCTCCTTGGATGCTGCCTGACCTGCTGCGCTTTGCCAGCAACACATTTTCATCTCTGGTTTAACAGTCCCGTGATAATACCACTAGGCCATCGCCTCCCCTTAACTTCTCTCACCTTCTCCTGGCTGCTGTCCCACATTCATTCCCCATGTGAAGTTGAAACCACCTAGAGCCTTGCTGCCTCTTGATATGTAGCAAACTCTATTCCTCAGTGGCTCACTGTCCTCCATTGCCTCTCAGTCAAGCCACATTGTGATTTTAAATTCTTGTCCTTGGTTTCTATATCTCTCCGTAGCTTTGCCCCTCCCTATCTCTGAAACCTCTTCCAGCCTTATACACCCCCAAGATGTTTATCACTCTCTAATACTGGCCTCATATTGTCCCCTGTAATAAAAGGGCAGACAACTTCTCCATAGCAGGATCCCAATAATGGTAGTGAGATGATTGCATTTGTTTGTTGGTAATGGTTGAGGGAAAAATGTTAGTCAAGATTTTACTCATTGTAAGATATCAGGATCTTGCTGTGCATAGCACATGAAACATAGAACACTACAGCACAGGAACACACACACACACTCCCTCACCCCCTCCCCCACCCCAACCACACACACACACTCCCTCACCCCCTCCCCCACCCCAACCACACACACACACTCCCTCACCCCCTCCCCCACCCCAACCACACACACACACTCCCTCACCCCCACCCCCACCCCAACCACACACACACACACACACACACACTCCCTCACACACACCCACACACACTCCCTCACCCCCCCCACACACACTCCCTCACGCCCCCATACACACTCCCTCATCCCCCCTCACACACGCACACTCCCTCAACCCCCATACACACTCCCTCACCCCCCCACACACACACTCCCCTCACCACCCCACACACACACTCCCCTCACCACCCCACACACACACTCCCTCACCCCGCACACACACTCCCTCAGTCCCCCACACACACTCCCTCAGTCCCTCCCACACAAACTCCCTCAGTCCTCCCCCACACACACTCCCTCACCCCCCCCACACTCCCTCAGTTCCCCCCGCACACATAACCCCCTCTCCCCCCCCACACACACTCCCTCAGTCCCCCCCGCACACACACACTCCCTCACCCCTCCACACACTCCCTCACACACCCCCACACACACTCCCTCACCCCCCCCAGACACACACTCCCTCACCCCCCACACACACACTCCCTCACCCCATACACACACACACACTCCCTCACCCCACACACACACACACACACTCCCTCACTCCACACACACTCCCTCACCCCCCATACACACACCCTCCCCCTCCCCCCCACACACACACTCCCTCACCCCCCCATACACACACTCCCTCATCCCTCCCACACACACACACACACACACACTCCCTCACACCCGCCCCCCCACACACACACACACTCCCTCACCTCGAACAGGCCCTTCAGGCCACAATGTCTGTGCTGATCATGATGCCATTCTAAAGTAATCTCATCTATCTGCACATGACCTGTAGCCCTCTGTTCCTTGCCTGTTCATGTGTCTGCCTAAATGCCTCTTAAACTTTGCTATCATATCTACTTCTATCCCTTCTCCTGACAATGCATTCCAGGTACCTACCACCTGTGTTTAAAAAAACTTTCCTCTCACATCTCCATTAAACTTTCTCCCTCTGACCTTACACCTATGCCCCCTAATATTTGACATTTCCACCTTGGGAAGAGGACTCCATCTATCCACCCAATCCAAGTTTCTCATAGCTTTATATACTTCAATCAAGTCACCCCTCAGCCTCCGACACTCTGGCAAAAACAATTCAAGTTTGTTCAGCCTCCCCTTATAGCTAATACTCCAATCAATTCAACATGCTGGGAATTCACTTTTGCACCCTCTCCAATCCTCCCAAAAGGTGCAGTGCCCAGAACTGCACACAGTACTCTAAATGTTCCCTAACTAAAGTTTTATACAGCTGCAACATAACTTGCAAACTTTTATATCCACCACTTCAACCAATGACAGCAAGCATGATGTATACCTTCTTTACCACGTAAATTGACTGTTTATTTGTTTCTCAATCAGCAGTCACTGTGCTTCCAAAGTAACTGAGTTATAAAGCACTTTAAGATCTCCTGAAGATGTGAGGAGAGGTTGTAAATTAACACAAGCTCTTTCTCTGCAGTGCGTGAGTTGCCTGGCCTATAACAGAGCTTTGCACCATCAATGGCCCATGTTCCATGTATAGCCTCGTGCAAAACTGGTATTGGCGGAAACAATTGACCTCAGTGACAGTAAGCATAAGGAGTGGTTTAAAAAAAAGGTCAAGTTTTCTGCTTCTCATTAACCCTATCTGTACGTGTGATGTATTACACAGCCTCCCAACACTCACTGTCTGTTTTAACCATTCAGGATGTTCAGTTCAGCGAGGTCAGATTTTGGTTTTTATTCATTCAAGAGATGAGGGGGTTGCTGACTGGGCCAGTAGTTATTGTCCATCCCTAGTTGCCCTTGAGAAGGTGGTGGTGAGCTGCCTGTCTGAGCCACTGTTGTACATTTGGTGTAAGCACACCCCTAATGCAGTTAGGCAGCAGAGTAAAAGGACTTTGACATAGCAGCATCGAAGGAACAGCAATATTTTCCAAATCAGGATGGTGAGTGGCTTGAGAAGAACTGCAGGTGATGGTATTCCCATTTATCTGCTGCCCCTGCCTTTCTGGATGGAAGTGTTCATGAGTTTGGTAGGTGCAGTCGTTAGAGCCTTGGCATCTTGTGGATGGCAGTCCTGAGGAAGGGTCTGTTGACCCGAAACATTAACTTTGATTTCTCTCCACAGGTGCTTTCAGACCTGCTGAGCTTTTCCAGCAATTTCTGTTTTTGTTTCTGAGTTACAGCATCCGCAGTTCTTTCCGTTTTTATTTTGTTTGTAGATGATATGCCCCGTTACTACTGAGTGTCAGTGATGCAATGGAAGTTTGTGGATGTGGTGTCAATCAAGTGGCTGCTTTGTCCTGGATGGTGTTGAGCTTTTTGAGTATTAGTGGAGCTGCACCCAAACAGGCAAGTGGGGAGTCCCAACACACTGCTAACTTGTGCCTTGTAGATGGTGGACAGGCTTTGGGGAGTCAGGGGGTGAATTACCTGCTGCAGTGTCCCGAGCCTTAGAGCTGCTCTTGTTGCCTCAGTACGTATATGCCAAATCCAAATTAATTTCTGATCGCTGTTGATTGCTGTTGGATACTATGGTATTGTAAAACATCAAGATTCCATCCATTAAATAGGATAACATAACATTTGCTTTCATGATAGCTTGCTGGATTTTCATATTATATCTTTGAGGCTTGTGTACAAGAACGTTCTGAATGCCAACAGTTGGATAAATAGTCCTAACAAGAATCTTATCTGCCGGGATTTAGAAATGTTGTGAAGTGTTCTGAAGATTCTTCTTCACTGTGGCAGGTCCTGTTGAGTAACTGGATGAGATTCTTCATGGCATTCTATGATTGCACATCCCCTCTGTGCAGCCACAGCAGGGTCATTTCAATTCTGTAGAGATTGCGGAAACAATTGACAGAAAGGATACGCTGATGACATTCCCATCTTCCACATGTGGCGTCTGTATGTGGGCTGAATGAAATCGAGAGCCATTTTGTTTTCCTCTGGGCATTCCTGTTCTCTGGGAACAGGACTGAGACAGCAGAAATCAATCTTAATTCCAACCCCCGAACGGGGCAAAGCCGACTGTGACCATTTCGCGTGAGCTGTTGTAGAGATTGATGATGCACATTATGAAAAAGAGTTTGTTTTGAAATGCTCCCAAAGTGATTTAAAATATTTTTGGCGTCTTACTATTTATGCCCAGTTGCTGATTAAACTATTGGAGCATATAATAGGAGATTAGTACAGTAAAGAATGTTGCTATGGTTTGTTGCTAATGGCACACATATGTATACATTTATATAATGTGATTATATATCCTATTATTGAAATAGGTAAACATAACAATTAGGCTTGCATATAGCACACACTTATGAAATCACGTCTCTCTGACAACTCCTATTACATTTAGTATAATCTCTGAACTCATGCCGAGCTGCATCATGACAGATCTGTACAATTTTATATCACTAATAATACATCAGATATACATCTAAACTATCTATTAAATATAGAATATAGGAGCCATTCAGCATGATCATGCTCTTTGATCACTTTAGCCCTAAGAACTATATCTAACTCTTTCTTGAGAACATTCAATGTTTTGGCCTCAACTGCCTTCTGTGGCAGAGAATTCCACAGGCTCACCACTCTCTGGGTGAAGACAGCTCAGTCCTAAATGGCTTATCCAGTATCTTTAGAACTGTGAGCCCTACTTCTACATCTACCTTCAGTCATTGGTCATCCTTCCTGGTTTTACCCTGTCTAGTCCTGTTAGAATTTTATAGGTTTATACGAGATACCCCCTCATTCTTTTCAACTCCAGTGAAGATCGTCCTAACCATTCTAGTGGCTCTTCCTACAGTCCTGCTGTCCCTGGAATCGGTCTGGGTAAAAGTCAGGTGCACCATGTGCAATCAATATCTGTCACTCCTTTGCAGTTACCAAGGTGGCAGAATTGGCACTACACTGGTAATGTCCATCACACATCTGCCAACGTTCCAAACTCTCAAAATAAGAGGAGTAAAACTCTCAACAGTTCACGCACCATCAGCTCACTGACCTTTCATCACAACCACGAGATGACGTACTGTTTTGCCAAAGGGATAAGGACACAGCCACAAAAGATGGCTTGCTGTGTTTAGCCCTCATTTGAGTGCAGCCTCGCTTTCCAGCCCTAGTCAGGTCTTGCTTGGTTAGGCTTATTGGGACATCATGTTTCACCCTGTAATACTGTCAGGTTTAACACTGACAAGTCAGACTGCATATGACTGAGAATTGTCCCGAGTTGGTCGTCAAGGAGAGGGTTCGTCACAAAACCTGTCAGCATTTGTGCAAAGAATTGTGTCTTGGATTGTGTAGGAGCGAAGTAACTTTGTATTCCCGAGAGCTTTGAGGAGGAGGTCAGCTCCACCACATAGACACCTCATGTACAGTCTGAACAAGATTGTGCCCGTGAACGTAATTCCAGTGGACTGAAGATTCATCACATGTTAATGATTGCAAAAGAGGTGAGGGGAACCCAGTCTATCTGAAAGGTTCCCTGAACCGACTACGAAATTTTCAACTTGTCGCGGCAAAACTGAATTTTTGTCTCCTGCTTAATTGAAACCCCTGCCAGTCCTTCCTGAGAAGGCCTGGCACATCCCAACCGAGGTCACTGTATGGGCACTCTGACCCATTCTTGTCTTGAACCACAGGTTACATTGACCTCTGACATGCAGGTCAAGATGACCTTTGACCCACAGTGCCTATTCCAGTTACGTGGAAGTGATAGCCCCTTTGACAATGGAGATCGGTTTAGCTCAGTTGGCTGGATGGCTGGTTTGTGAAGCAATGTGATGCTGACAGCATGGGTTCAACCCCTACGCTGCCTGAATTTACCACAAAGGACTCTCCTCCTCAACTTCTCTTCCCTCACCTGAGATGTGGTGGCCCTCAGGTTAAATCACCACCTGTCATCTCTGTCTAATGAGACAGTAGTCCAATGGTCTGGTAGGACTATGGTGACTTGACTTGAAGTATAGACGAAGACATGCACAAGGATTATAAAGAGCAGCTAATGGTCTTTGGAGAATATATGTAAAAATGTGCAGTGAGTCATACAGCACAAACAAGGCCTGTTTGGCCCATAGATCTCACAGAGCACTTGTAGACAGGCTACAGGGGTTGTGTAAGGATCTCACAAGACAGACACATGTCACATCTTATGGCGGTGAACCCCGTGCATACAGTTCTAGTCTCCCTGCTATAAGAAAAATGTTGTTAAACTTGAGAGGGTGTAGCAAAGATTGTCAAAGATGTTGCTGGGACTGGAGGGTTTAACTTATAGAAATTTATAAAATTATGAGGGGCATGGATACATTGAAGAGCCATGGTCTTTTTCCCAGGGTGGGGTTGTCTAAAACTAGAGATCATAGGTGTAAGGTGAGGGGGGAAAGATTTAAAAAGGACCTGAGGGGTAGTGTTTTCACATAGAGTGATGCGTGTTTGGAATGAGCTGCCAGAGGAAGTGTTGGAGGTGGGTGCAATTACAACATTTTTAAAAGCATCCGGACGGGTGCAGGAATAGGAAAGATTTAGAAGGATCTGGGCCAAATGTTGGCAAATGAGACTAGGTCAGATTGGGATGTCTGGTCAGCATGGACGAATTGGATCGAAGAGTCTGTTTCCATGCTTTACGACTCTGTAAGTTATCAGGGAAGGTGGCCACTGAATTGGCAACAGTGCCACCCATTTGAAAAGTACAGCGACCTTGTGTCTGTCTCTGTATTGAGGAAGACGGATATTTTGTGTAAACAGTTAATGAAAGCAAACACACAGTGATGAGTCAATCATTCTGCCACCTAGTATATTTGCCCTAGTTTCTGCTGCACAGAGTGATGCATTTTCTAAAATGAAGTTTTTACTGAGGTGGTGCTTTTGGGTGATGTTACCTTATACAGGGAGAGAACCAGGCCACTGAGTGGCTGAGTGACATTAACAGATTGCATCACTGGCTCTCAATCCATGTGATTTGGTGGTTAATGTCATCCACATATACCAGAGATTACAAGAAGACCAAGCAATCATCGGTGCACCCTTCATGATCTGGAGGGCACTCCCAAGACAACCTCTTTGCAATAAATCACACACACTGATTGATTTACTGTTGTCACATGTGCCGAGATACAGTGAAAAGTGTTGTTTTGCGTGCTATATAAGTGCATCAGGGTAACAGAACAGAGAGCAGAATACAATGTCACAGAGAGAGAGAGAGAGAGAGAGACGTAGAGGGGGAGAGAGAGAGAGATCAGAATTAACATTTGGAAGGTCTGTTCAAAAATCTGATAACAGCAGGGAAGAAGCTGTTCTTGAATCTGTACGTGTATTCAAATTTGTATATCTTCTGCCCAATGCAAGATTGTGAAGAGAGTATAACTGGGTTGGGAGGGGTCTTTGATTATGTTGGCTGCTATCCCAAGGCAGTGGGAAATATAGATGGAGTCAATAGATGGAAGGCTGGTTTGTGTGATGGACTGGGCTGTGTTCACAACTCTCTGTAATTTCTTGTGATCTTGGGAAGAGCAGTTACCAAACCACACTGTGATGCACTTTGCAAAAAATAATCAGCAAGATTTGTATTTGTATATCGCCTTACAACAGCTCAGAATGTTTCACACTGCTTAAACACGTCTTTACGCTGTGCAACCAACACTGAGAAAGCTAGAAAACTCAGCAGGTTTGGCAGCATCTGTGGAGAGAGAGAAATACAGTCAAAGTTTTGAGCCTGTTAAGACTTCTTCAGAAGCGTATGCGAAAGAGTAATTGGTCTTGAGACACTTACTCTGTTTCTTTCTCCACAGATGCTGCCAGACCTGCTGAGTTTCTCCAGCTTTCTCTGTTGCCAGCATCTGCTGTACTTTGGGTTTTTTTGTGTGTGTTTACCATTGTTGGGGGGAACTACAGTTGACAATTAGCAGCAAGATCCCACAGTGTGATGATAACCATCGGGGGTCTTGCTTGATGGCTGAGTATTGGCCAGGTTATAAGCTATGCTCAGCTTTGAAAGAGTTGTTCCAGGACCCTTTACAGCCAGGTGTGAGGGCATGTGGTTTAAGATCTCCTGCTAAAGATGGCACTTCTGATTGTGCTGAACCCCCCCGCAGGGCTGCACTGGAGTGCCAGTCGAGATTTCTTGTTCAAGTCTGTGTTTATAGAATCCCTACAGCGTGGAAGCAAGCCATTCAGCCCATCAATCTACAGTGACTGTCTGAAAGGCATCACAACCCCCACCAACCCCCCCCCCCCCCCCCCCCCCCCCCCCCCCAGCCTATTCCTGTAACCCTGCATTCCCCATAGCTAATCCATCTAGCCTGCCCATCCTTGGAAACTGTGGGTAACTTAAGCATGGCCAGTCCATCTAACCTGCACATCCTTGGAAACTGTGGGTAACTTAAGCATGGCCAGTCCATCTAACATGCCCATCCTTGGACACTGTGGGTAATTTAAGCATGGCCAATCCATCTAACATGCCCATCCTTGGAAACTGTGGGTAACTTAAGCATGGCCAGTCCATCTAACCTGCACATCCTTGGACTGGGGAAGTAAACCTGAGCATCCAGAGGAGACCTGCTCAGTCATGGGGAGAACGTGCAAACTCCACCCAGAAAGTCACCCGAGGCTGGAATCGAACCCTGTCCCTAGTGCTGGGAGGCAGCAGTGCTAACCATGGAGCCAACGTACCCTGTTGTCAGACCTTGCCCCACAATCGTGTACAACAATGAGGTTGCTGCATATTGAGCTCCAGCTTGAATCTCAAACTTGTGAATTAATGCAATGCCATAGAGCTAATTCTGCAGTAATGCGTCATATGACTCAAACCATAAGAATGGGAACTTTTTATTGAGAGAAACAATAAAACACCCTGAGTGCATTATGGTACAGCATCAACCAGATATCATTTAAATGATGGATCTTATTTTGAATAGAGGTGAAGAGCATTCGGAAATAGTAGAATCTGGGCACAACATCATTCCCGATGGATAGTTTTTGGAAGGTTTTTGTCTTAAAACAATAAGTTTGATCAAGGACCTTACTTCCTTCAAAAATAAATTGCAAGGGTCATTCTGAATCCTGATCAGTGATTACTTGTTTTTGATAGACTCAGAGCGTCATCCAGTTATACACAGGCACCCTAATCCCAGTATGTAAGCAGCAACTCTATAAGGTGACTCACTGACATCTGCTTATTACAGAGCAACAGTTAGACAGTGAAGTAACTCTTACTCTGCTGTATTATCTGAAGGAATGTTAAGTGATGATTATTCACTGCTTTAGAGATCACCAGCACCTTTCTTAATTTTTCAATATGATGAAGAGAATCAGAAAGAATTGTCTCTTGGTTGTGTTTGATGTGTGTGTCTGTGTGTGGATGGCTGTGTGTCAGTGTGTGTGTATGGGTGGCTGTGTTTCAGTGTGTGTGTGTCTGGGTGGCTGTGTGTCTGTGTATGAGTGGCTGTGTGTGGGTGACTGTGTGTGTGTGGCTGAGTGTCAGTGTGTGTGTGGGTGTCAGTGTGTGTTGGGGGGATGGCTGTGTGTCTGTTTGTGGGTGGCTGTGTGTTGGTAAGTGGGTGGCTGTGTGTCTGTTTGTGGGTGCCTGTGTGTCGGTATGTGGGTGGCTGTTTGTCAGTGTTTGGATGGCTGTGTGTCGGTGTGTAGGTGGCTGTGTGTTGGTGTGTGGGTGGCTGTTTGTCGGTGTTTGGATGGCTGTGTGTTGGTGTGTAGTTGTCTGTGTGTGTGGGTGGCTGTGTGTCAGTGTGTATGTCTGTGTGTGTGTGGGTGGCTGTGTGTCTGTGTGTGTGGCTGTGTGTGTGTGGGTGGCTGTGTGTCAGTGTGTGGGTGGCTGTGTGTCGGTATGTGGATGGCTGTGTGTCGGTTGGTAGGAGTCTGTGTGTGCGGATGGCTGTGTGTCGGTGTGTGTGGCTGTGTGTCAGTGTGTGGATGGCTGTGTGTCGGTGTGTAGGTGTCTGTGTGTGTGGGTGGCTGTGTGTTGGTGTGTGGGTGGCTGTGTGTCGGTGTGTAGGTGTCTGTGTGTGTGTCGGTGTGTGTGTGTGGGTGTCTGTGTGTGGATGGCTGTGTGTCTGTTTGTGGGTGGCTCTATGTGTGGGTATCTGTGTATCGGTGTGAGTGGCTGTGTGTCTGTGTGTGGATGGCTGTGTGTCTGTGTGTGGGTGGCTCTTTGTGTGGGTATCTGTGTGGCTGTGTGTGGGTGGCTGTGTGTGTGTGGGTGGCTGTGTGTCTGTGTGTGGATGGCTGTGTGTTTGTGTGTGTGGATGGCTGTGTCTCTGTGTGTGTGGATGGCTGTGTGTCTGTGTGTGGCTGTGTATCTGTGTGTGGGTGGCTGCGTGTGTGGGTGGTTGCGTCTCTGTGTGTGGGTGGCTGTGTGTGTGGGTGGCTGTGTCTCTGTGTGTGTGGATGGCTGTGTGTGTGGGTGTCTGTATGTCTGTGTATGGGTGGCTATGTGTCTGTGTGTGGGTGTGAGTCTGTGTGTCTGCATGCAAAGTGTGTATGAGCGTGTCTGGGTGTGTGGTGTGCATAAACCTGTGTGTCTCAATGTGTGATGTGTCAAAGTCTTGTGTAATGCGTGTGGCATCTACTATGTGTGGGTGTATCTGTGTGTATGGGTGTGTTTGTATGTATCTATGGTGTGTACGTGTGTCTGATGTGTGTTAATTATGGTGTTTATGGATATGTGAATGTGTGTTTCTGTTAGTTGTGTGTCTGACTGTGTGCATCTGATGTCTCTGTCTGATGTGTGTGTGTGTATGTTGACTCCTTGCCAAGCCAATGGAACAGAAGCCCTTGATGACCCCTTAATGTTTATGAACATTTTGTAATCTGATTACATAATATTGATAACAAGGTTATGTTTCGTAATAAAACAGTTGCCATCTTGTTTCACCTGCAGGGAAATTTCATTCCCTTACGTACTGTGCATTCATCAGTGTGTGGTTCATGCACACACCGGGGTGAATAGAAATCATTGGTTTTGACTGCACAATTGAGAAAGGTGTCCAGTTCAAATGTAACAAAGATAAATCAGTCACCATGTTTGCTCCAGAAAGTGCTCACTGTTTCTGGATGGATTATGAACAAGTGGCTATGTGTGTGCTTAGTTACAGAGGATGTAATGGGGCATGTCATCATTGAGCGCAACCATAGCCTTTCTGACTGTCAAAACATTTAGTCTTTTCTGTACATGTTCCTTCTTTAATTCATTCACAGCTATGTATTTTTGAAGTCACTATTCTGAATGTACCTCTTGAGATTTGGAATGGACTCCTCTCACAATTATCACCTTACTCTGGGCTCTAAGTGGAGGAGATGGTGTGTAGTATTATTGTCACTTGACCGTTCAATGCTCTGATGACACAGGCTCATGTCCCATTGCTCTAACTGGTGGAATTGAAAAACTACTCTTATTATTCACTGTACTTATACAAAAATATTTGGTACGCTAATGTCTTTTAGGGAGGGAAATCTCCCATCCTTGCCTAGTCTGGCCTACATGTGTCTCTAAATGTACAGCAATGTGGTTGACACATAATAGCCTTCTCAATTGGATGAGCAAACCACTCAGTTCGAAAACAGTTAGGCATCAAATCCACATTCGATGAAAGAATCTTAAAAGAATTCAAATTAGAAAGTTGACGTCCACAAGTTTGACACCCTTGTAACATCGAAACATATAAGATAGGAGCAGGAGGAGGCCATTTGGCCTTTGGATCCACTCCTCCATTCAATACGATCATGGATGATCCTCCAACTCAGGCCCCTGTTCTCACTTTCTCCCCATTTCCTTTGATCTCTTTAGTCCCAATAACTATGTCTACCTCCTTCTTGAGAACATTCAGTGTTTTGGCCCCAGCTGCTTACCGTGGCAAAGAATTCTACAGACTCTCTATTCTCTGGGTGAAGAAATTTCTCTTCATCTCAGTCCTAAATGGCCTACCCAAAATCCTTCGACTCTGACCCCTGGTTTTGCATTCTCTGCTCATCAGGAACATCCTCCTGCATTTTCATTGTCTAGTCTTGTTAGAATTTTATATGTTTTATAGGTTTAGCCTATGGGTTGAAAACTGATATGTGAATGTTGAAGTGTCATTGGATATCCACACTTGCATCTGTGGATATATTTTATATATTTTTATTACATAAATCTATGTTAGATTATGGATGTGATAGTCAAATTGACTTTTAATCCAGCTGGTTTGGGCTAATCCATAAAACCATAAGATCAAAGATCTAAGAACAGACATAGGCTATTGGCCCTTTGGGTCTCCACAGCCATTTGATCTTGGCTGATATGTTTCTCAACACCATTCATCTGTCATCTCCTCATAACACTTGATTGTCCTAGAAACCCATCTCCTTCACATTCTGATTTAGGGAAGGACTATCTCCCAACTTTCCTTGATCTGGCCTACATGTCACTCCACACGCGAATGGTGGCTCAGTGGTTAGTACTGCTGCCTCATAGTGCCAGGGACCCGGGTTTGACTCCTGCCTCACGCGACTGTGTGGAGATTACACATTCTTGCTGTGTCTGAATGGGCTTCCTCTGGGCGCTCTGGTTTCCTCCCACAGTCCAAAAGTTAGGGTGGATTGGCTGTGGGGTTATGGGGGAGGGGGGGTTGGGTCTTGGTAGGATGCTCTTTGGAGGGTTGGTGTGAACTTAGAAAAAGGCCCTTTAGTCTATCCCAAACTAAACTAGTCCTGCCTGCTCCTGGCCCACATCCCTCCAAGCTTTTCCTATTCATGTATCCATCTAAATGCCTTTTAAACTTTGTAATTATACCCACATCCACCACTTCCTCAGGTTGTTCACGCCACGTGCAAAGCTCCCTCCGAAAAAACTTGCTTATTATGTCTCTTTTAAATCTTTCTCCTCTCACCTTAAAAATGTGCCTCCTCATCTTGAAAATCCCCATCCTTGGGAAAAGACAACAACCATCAACTCTATCTATACCCCTCATCATTTTGTAATCTTCTATAAGGTCACCTCTCAACCTCCAACACTCCAGTGATAAAAGTCCCACCCTGTCGAGCCTTCCTTTATAACTCAACCCTTCCATACCTAGCAACATGGCCTGCGTCCACACTGCAGGGATTCTATAATCTGATCGACTTGGAAATTGCCCCATTAGTTCCACAGCAACAAATACAAGCCTTGCCAACAAAGCTCACAACATGTACAAGAATAATGCACAAAAGTTCAGTTCAAATCCTATAGCAATTTGAATTCTGATTTTCAAAACAGCTTCCCTTGTTAAAATGTAACCGTGAAACAATTAGATTGCGTAAAACATTCAGTCGAGCTTCTCCATCAGGGGCTTACATTCCGTTGTGACCAACCTGACTGAAAGTCTAAATCTCCTGTGAGCTGGTGAAGATGAGGCGGGGTCCTTGCGAAATGTTTACCGAAGCAAATTCTTCGAAGCAGTACGCAAAGAGTTAATCAGCAGCAGCAAGCTCTAAACTTGCTAATAATTGGCTCACTGTAACAGAGCGTGCTCAGAATGGCAGGTAGAGGGGTGTGTGAAAGAGAGCAGTTGGCTTGGAGCCCCGGTGTGTGAATCTGCAGTCCATATGCGAGGTGGGATTTTAGAAAGGAACGCGTTTGCGGATTTTGACAAGTGTCGATTGATGAAAGATAGGTCGTGTTGGAAGCTGCTGATTGCAGGGCGACCTGGAGCTGCACATTAGGTCAGTGAAGCCTGTTTTCCTTTAATACATGTGTGAATACCAGGTGTATTCAGATCTCTGTAGCACAGCCTGTCAGCTTCAATTCGCACCTGGCTGAAACTGTTTTAAAGCTGATTATGAATTACTTGAACTTTTGAAAGTTTAGTGTGGGAGGACCTGCAGCACTTTCAGCTGGCATGGTTCTACTCTGAGCAACCAACTCTTGTGTAACTGTGATCTGATTGCACCAAGTGGCAATGTGTTAGGTTTCTGGCTCTTATCATTCAAACACTACTTTGAAAGTGAGAGACAGATTTAGAAGGGATTTCAGGAGATAGTTAAGACAGGTAACCTCACAGCCTTAAAAAGTATTTGAATGAACACTTGAAGAGTCATAACATTCAAGTGTTAGAAAGTGTGCCTAATGTAGGTTTAGTGTCATTGTGACAGAACAGACTTGATGGGCCAAAGGGCCTCTTCTGTCCAAATGATTCTATGATTATATCTGAGATCTAGGATTGTAGAAATGGGAGGCACCGTGGCTGTTGCCTCATAGCGCTAAGGACCCGGATTCAATTCCAACCTAGGGTGACTGTCTGTGTGGAGTTTGTATGTTCTCCCCATGGATTTCCTTCTGGGTGCTCTGGTTTCCTCCCACAGTCCAAAGGTGTGCAGATTAGGTGGATTGGCCACAGGAAATTGTCCGTAGTGTCCAGGGATGTACAGGCTGGGTGTGTTAGCCATGGGAAATGCAGGGATGGAGTGGGTTAGAGTGGGATGCTTTTCGGAGGTATAGTGTTGATGGGTTGAATGGCCTGCTTCACACTGTAGGGGCTCAGTGGGTCAGGAATGGTATCAGGGCCAGAGGGCAGCACAGTGGGTTAACAGATCAGTATTTCATCGCTGGGATCTGAATAAAAACCAGATGGGATAGAAATGACTATCTGTGCCAACAGCTCAGATCTTAAATGAAACATGTCTGGCCAGCCTTAAGAGTAAACGGGGGCAGTTCTCTGTTGTTCCTGAACTGGCAGCAGAAAAAGTATTACTGATCTTGCACTGGAGTAGTAAAGCTTTGATGTTCTGAAGCAGAACAGTGTAGAATGGAGTGTTTTAATGGCACACTAGTTGGGAGTGCTTTCTGCTGACTGAGTGCAGAAAGCTGGAAAACATTTACTTAACGTTACTGATGTCCATCACCCTCTGAACTGAAAAACAAATTAGCAAATTACCAGTCTTCTGCTTGATTCACTGAAGTGAAAAATACCCATTTCTTTTTATTACTTATGCATTTAAAATAAACTCAGTTGCCTGATTGAGAACATGAATTTCTGTTCCATTATCGCCTAAACTAAAAGTGTCATTGAGAACGAATAGATTGTGGATGACAAAGTATAGCTTTGTTTGTGTGAGGCCAAGGAATGCAAACTGTTTGACTCAAGTTTCAATATTGCTGTTGGTCCATGTTTGGACTTGGGGAATAAAAACTGAAAGATTTGATTTTATATAGCACCTATCTCCACAACAGACATTTTGGATCACTTTACAGCCAGTGAAGCGATTTCTGAAGCAGTCACTGCTGTGATTTGGGTAACTGTGGCTCCCAGTTTGTGCATAGCAAGCTCCCGCAGGCAATGAGGACCAGTTAATCTGTTTTATTTTTGAGAAACTGGTTGAGGGATAAATATTGGCCACGAATTTTGTTTTTGTCTCTCCCAACAGCTGTGAATATTTTTCAGAATTCCCTTTTGCAAAAAGGCAATGGAAGCAAAGCTTTTTAATATTTTTAAGGCAGAGGTAGGTATGTTCTTGATGACCATGGGGATGAAAGATTATTGGGACATGCAGGAATATACAGTTGAGGTTAAAATCAGATCGGTCATGATCTAATTGAGGGATGGAGCAGATACAGAGGGCTGAATGGCCAACTTTTATTCTTTGTATGGATCCTGGGGAGAACTCCCTTGCTTCCTCTGGTGCAACTGAAACTTTTATGTTCCACCTGGGCACCTAGATAGGGACACTGGTCAATAAGACCCCACCTCCGACTCCCTCAGTACAGCTGGAGAATGGCAACGAAGATTTTTGTGCTCACTTTCCAGAGTGAGTATGACCAGAGCCAAAAAGTAACCCAGAGCCAAGAGCACTACCACCTGAGCCACAGCTAAATGAGGCTGTATGTGGCTGGGATGAGGGTAGTTTTCTGATCACACGTGAGAGTCTGAGTCCAAGACAGACTGGTCAAGGAGAAGGCAAAGTCAAGAACTGACTTCAGGTGTAGACCTCCATTGAAGCCTACTTGTTGCATGCATATTTACAACCATACGTGGTCATCTGAGATTGACTAGGTTCTGTGCTTGTTGTTACAATGTTACTTGCATGTGCTTCCCTTTTCAAATCCAGTTAAATTCTTATACATCATGCTTCTTATGCCATGTTGGAAGTAGCTCCATGACATCATGGACATCTGGTCGCCCTACTATGGGAAAGATACAGAGGCTTTGGAGAGGGTGCAAAGAAGGTTTACCAGGATGCTGCCTGGACTGGAGGGCTTGCCTTATGAAGAAAGGTTGAATAAGCTCGGACTTTTCTCTCTGGAGAGAAGGAGGAAGAGAGGAGACCTGATCAAGGTGTACAAAATAATGAGAGGAATAGATAGTCAATAGCCAGAGAGTTTTTCCCAGGGCAGGATTGACTGGTACGAGGAGTCATAGTTTGAAGATATTAGGAGGAAGGTATAAAGGAGGCATCAGAGGTAGGTTCTTTACACAGAGAGTTATGAATGCATGGAATGCATTGCCAGTTGAGGTGGTGGAAGCAGAGTCATTGGGGACATTTAAGCTACTGCTGGACATGCACAAAGATAGCAGTGAGTTGAAGGGTGCATAGTTTAAATTACTATATTTTACATTAGGATTAAACCTCGGCACAACATCGTGGGCCAAAGGGCCTGCTCTGTGCTGTACTTTTCTATGTTCTATCATCATAAGGTTGCTCTACGGTCCCAAAACCCCGCCTCACTGTTGTCTTTCGGAATGTATAATTCATTCCAGAGATTGCTTTATATTTCACACGCTGTGCTGTACAAATGCAGCTTCACATCGTTTGTTGGCATATTCATCGACAGAGGAGACCTTCTGGTGCATTGAGTTGCAACTGTAAGTGCTGAGTTTGCGTCCAGACCTGGCGCCTGAGGGCTGAAAGGTGTATTCAACTTAGGTTGTGTATTAACTGTGAATACATCCAATGGCAGAGGACAAGAGCAAGAGAGATTGCTGGTATGATAGAGAGAAAATGGGACCCTATGCTGTTACCATCCATGACTACAGGATGCTTGTAAAAGTACACTTTGGCACAGCTACTTGGATTTCTTAACTGAACTGTAAAGGACTCCAGCAATCACTGATTGAATTAGGGTTGCTCCCTGTTGTCATATTGTAGCCTTGCAACTTTCTGATAAAACTAGGAGAAAGTGAGGACTGCAGATGCTGGAGAGTCAGAGTCGAAAAGTATGGGGGCGCTGGAAAAGCACAGCTGGTCAGGCAGCATCTGAGGAGCAGGAGAATTGACGTTTTGGGCATAAGCCCTTCATCAGGAATGGGGGGGGGGGGGGGAAGAGGGCAGAGAGATAATTAGGGGGTTGGGGGTGGGCCTGAAATGTTGACTCTCCTGCTGCTCGGATGCTGCCTGACCCGCTGTGCTTTTCCAGCACCACACGTTTTGACTGTGATAAAACTATAGCAAGTGAGAGGCAGGTAATCAATGGACCCAGTACTGATACCATTCGCCTATCAACCATTTACATTTCACGATGTGGGGTAAGTCCCACTTAATAATTTCAGTTCATTTCGCCTCTGGAGTTTGGCAGAGGGACACAGGTAATTTTCCATTGTAATTCCTGATAGAACTATGCTTTCTCTAGCGTTTCTGAAGTCGCTGATTTGTCGTCTTTTACTTTTTCTGGAGGTTTTTGAAGCTATAGTGTGTGTGTGTGTGTGGTGTTAAAACACTATTGCATCAGCAACCCCAGTCATTGCAAATTAAGGGAAATCTGGATGTTTTTGCTGATGAAGCTCGCTATATGTTTATGGGGCTTGGAGAAAAGCTATGTGCAGTTTTGAAATGCTCGGTTGAAAAGCTGAGGCTTACAGTACAAACGTCTTGCTAATTCTGAAAAACAGCAACAAGATCAGATGAAGCTGCTGACGAAAGGTTAAGTGATATGCCACTTAGAGGGTGCTTGTGATGTAGTAGTGGTGGTGTCCCTGACTCTGAGCCAGGACACCCAGGTTCATGCGCCACCTGCTCCAAAGGTCTATGTGTCACCTAGGATGTAAAGTGCCAGTTGCAGCTTAGTTGGCAGAACGTTTGGTTAGAACGTTGTGGGATCCCCCTGTAAACATTTGAGCCTATATCTAATCTGGCTTTGCAGTACATTGCTGAGGGAGTGCTGCACTGTCTTAGATGCTACCTTTCAGATGAAGTGTTAAAGTAGACCCTTTCAACCTCTATACTTGTAAAAGACTTCTTGGCAGTATTTGAAGAACTTTGGTATTCTGGGCAATAGTTATCCATGACATAACTCAATGAAATGATGTTCTAATTATCAAAGTACTGTTCACGGCAGCTTGCTGTTGTGTTATATCTTGCAGCTAGTATGCAGTTTAACCTTAAGAGACATGCTTATGATATTATACAATATCATAGCACATGACCTCATGGTGTAAAGGTCTCAGACTCCATTTTAGTTGGGACCATTTGAAGCATGACATGCTGATGGAAGTGTATCTGAAGTAATTTAGTATTAGCCCAGATACTGAAATACTGTGGTTGTAATATATTTATATACCATGACTTGTAATAAATGTCTGTTGAATCCTTCAGTGCTATGATGCCCTCCTCTAGTTCTTATGTTACAGGAGCTAACACAAGTATTGTCTCACCTGGTTCAAATAGTCCGCTGAAGGTAAAAATCCACAACATTGTTAATCCACTTACTTTGTGCAAATTAGCTCCAAAATGAAGGCATAGCAGTGGTGAGACTGTGACTTTTCTTTTTGGAGTATTTCCAATGTGTAATTTTCTTCCAACATCTTCCTAAAGTACATCTGAGAAAGAAAAGAGGAAGGTTTTGAAACCTCTGACTGGAGCAGCACCAAGATTTGAGCGACTGGTGTTCATACTGATGGCAGCAGTTAAAGTAACAGCGTTTTCTGAGGACCTGAAGCTTTTGTTTGTTGGAAAGTACATCTTCCTGCAGAATATTAACACAAATCTACAATTCAGGCCAAATGACAAAGCAGTCATTGTGGGGAAGTTTCCCTGGATCATTGTTTGGGGTTTCAAACTATCACCAGAATCTGCCAACTCCATGTACCATGAGGAGATTGATTATGTGGGCACTGGGCAAACAGCCTACCACGTGCACTACAGTGCAGTTCGCGGGTGTCCTGGTCTCTGTATGTGAAATTCATCGCTCCAAATTACTTTTGAACTTCCTGAAAGCTGGTAAAAAGCAAATACAAGCTCCTTTGCACACCAAGATAAGGCAAATGGGAGTGAATTGTTCCCTTGCAGTCACGGAAGTTTGACAGGTATTTAGGTATGTAAAAACCGAAATAGCTGCGATGCTGTAAATTAGGAACAAAAACAGAAGTTGTTGGAAAAGCTCTGCAGGTCTGGCAGCAGCTGTGGAGAGAAATCAGAATTAACATTTCAGGCCCGGTGACCCTTCTTGGAACTGGTATGTGCCCTGTGTTTCTATCACAGAATCCCAGAAGGGTTAAGGTGCAGAAAGAGACCATTCAGCCGATCGTATTTACACTGGCTCAGTAAGTGAGCACCGTTACACAGTGTCTGCTTTCTCCCCACTCCCCCACTCATCATTTTATCTAAATCATTGACCATTGCTATCTTGAATGCCTCATTGACCCTACCTCCATCTCCCGTCCAGACTCTGCATTCCATGGCCTGACTTACTGTTATGTATTTCTCCTCACTTCATCCTTGCACTGTACATCTATGCCCTCTTGTTCCTAAAAAGGAAAGATCACTTCAGAGGGCTGTTATGAATCAATCCCATTGCTGTGGGTATGGAATCACATGTAGGTCAGACCAGGTAAGGTCAAGATGGATTTGTTTTTTCAAACAAATAATCAGCAATGGTTGGTTGCTACTAGAGAAGAGTTTCAGAACAGCTTTGATTGAGTTCAAATTTCACCATCTACCTTAACTTGGGAATTGAACCCATATCCGCGTGCATTTTGTATCAGTTATGCAAAACAGACAGTTGTCGTGAGCTGAGTTCAGTCAATTTAATTTATCTCTTGACCTAATGCATCCCCACATCTCTTTAGTCCCAGGTGCATCATTTTAATTTGAAGATTGCTGTATAGCCCATTCAATGGCCCTTTTCTTAGATGCAAACAATGACCTTGAAATAACTCCACAGAGGCCAGTATCCCATCACCAAGTCACCCTTTATTTACACACAGAGAGTCCTTGACACTGATCCAGCTCCCTCAGAGCCAGCTCTCAGAGTGATTAGAACCTCTGGAACTTCTGTTTATTATCTGATTGGACCGGGTCAACAGCCCCAGTCAGGGAACTCTACTCTATGAGATCTACCTGGCTGACCTCATTACAGGCTGAATGGATAGTAACACTTCAAAACAAGATGGAGCTGTCCTGAAACTAAAGTTGAATCACTGAGAGTGGCTGGATTCCATTCTAAGGCAATTATTGAAAATCCGAACTGTTGTAACAATTAATGAACTTGATGTGAGTCATGGATTCCTGTTCATTTGTAATATCAATATACATTCCCTGTATTTTTATTGGAGACTGAAGTAATCAAAATACTATGTTTGTTTACGCGTACATTATTTGTCTGGGTGTGAGTATTTCCTCAGATTCTGGTTTGACTGTAGGGGGAGACTATGTTTTAAATACTATCCCAGCATGCACTTCTCATCAATCCAAACTTACTTCCTGCCATCAGGTCATAGAGTTCTGCAGCATGGAGTCAGGCCTTTTGGCCCAAGCTGGTCTATGCTGACCCCATTTCCCTGCACTTGGCCCATATCCTTCTAATTATTTGTTGCACTCTTGTGTTGAGCTCTTCTCATGATAAATTTCTACATTCACCTTTTATAATAGGATCTAATTGTGTAAACCTGTAATGCTCTAATTAGTCCATCTGCTTGTGGTGGTACTGGCCTATCTCAGTTTTGTATTTCCCAGTCCTTCAGTCTGCATTGAACAGTAACTTATAAATATACATGCATCAGCAACGCAGAAACTAACTGATTTCTCTTTGCTTCATACCGCTCCTATTGTTGGGAAACAACCTATCCACTGATTCACAGTTGTAGCATGTTTGATTAGACGAGTTTAGGAGAGATTTCCACGCTTTGGTAGGTTTAAATATTAACCAGGTTATTATACATTAAGTAGTCTCATACAGAACTAGGTGTATTTTGCTAAAGCTATCCTGCTTTCCTCGCCAGTCTCTCTACCATGTGATCACGTCCATTGTCACAATGGGCAGTACTACTCACACTGTCCTCGACATTAACGCTTTCAAACCCTTATAAATTACACCAGTGAGCACAATACTATTACTCATAAAATCCCTACAGTGTGAAGACCGGCCACCCAGCCCATCAAATCCACACCAACCCTCTGAAGAGCATCCCACCCAGGCCCAGTCCCTACCCCATCCCTGCATTTCCCATGGCTAATCCATCTAGCCTGCACATCCCTGGAAGCTATGGGGCAATTTAGCATGGCCAGGCAACCTAACCTGCACACCTTTTGGACTGTGGGAGGAAACCAGAGTACCCAGAGGAAACCCACACAGACATGGGGAGAACAGGTGCCCAAGGGTGGAATCAAACCCAGGTCCTTAGTACTGTGCAGCAGCAGTGCTAACCATGCTGTCCATATTCCGTGCGATGTTACGTCCACGTATTTTAAATATGTGTTGGTCACTTTTAATGAAAAGCCCATTTTGGGGAAAATTTAGATGAGACATTTTCAAATAAGTATCCAAGAGGCTATCAATATAATTCAGTCACTGAGAAACCCAATGGGGAATTCAGAATAAATATCTTCACACAAAGAGGATTGAGAATGTGGAACTCATTCGGGAGTGAGCAATGGAGATCCATTCAGGCAGCATTTACAAGAGAAAGTGAGAACTGCAGATGCTGGAGATCAGAGCTGAAAAATGTGTTGCTGGAAAAGCGCAGCAGGTCAGGCAGCATCCAAGGAGCAGGAGAATCGACGTTTCGGGCATAAGCCCGTCTTCATTCCTGAAGAAGGGCTTATGCCCGAAACATCGATTCTCCTGCTCCTTGGATGCTGCCTGACCTGCTGTGCTTTTCCAGCAACACATTTTTCAGCATTTACAAGAGACAGGCTGTCGGGAAACATACAGGGGAAAGGGGAATGTCAGGTTGCAAGGCTGAATTGGATGTGGAAAGGTGGAACATAAACATCAGCATTGACTGATTTGGCCGAATGGTCTGCTTTTTGTGCTGTGTATGTGGTGTATTAGATTACTTGCAGTGTGGAAACAGGCCCTTCGGCCCAACAAGTCCACACCGCCCCGCCGAAGCGCAACCCACCCATACCCCTACATTTACCCCTTACCTAACACTACGGGCAATTTAGCATGGCCAATTCACCTGACCTGCACATCTTTGGACTGTGGGAGGAAACCGGAGCACCCGGAGGAAACCCACGCAGACACGGGGAGAACGTGCAAACTCCACACAGTCAGTCGCCTGAGTCGGGAATTAAACCCGGGTCTCTGGCGCTGTGAGGCAGCAGTGCTAACCACTGTGCCACCGTGCCACCCAGTCGGATTCAGGTCTTCTGACCCAATGTGTTTGTGCTGGCATTTTGAAAACCTATTCATGGACAGGAACTCCCCCAGTTCTGATAATGAGCAGTTTTTTTTTCAATATAATTTTGATTGAGGGAATAAACATTTGTCAGGATTCTAAGGTTAATCCCCATGTTTTTCATCAAAGTTGTGCCACGTGATCATCCCTGTACACCCAAGAATGTAGATGGAGTCTAGCTTTGACATCTTATTGGAAGACTATGCAGCACTCCCTCAGTCCTGCACTGGGGCTAGCTGAGGCTTTAGTGCTGATGTCCCTGATGTGGCACTCAAAGCAGCACCATATCTCCAGCGTTGGGAAAGCACACATTGAAAATGCTTTGTAAGTTTAAGCTTAATTTGTGCAGGTTGTATGTGCTGTGCTACCTGGCAGTGCTGGACACTAGTGCTTTATTACAGGAGCTATGCTTGCTTGCATTTCACCCATCTCTTAAATGTTTGGCCAGATAGGTGCAGTAAACAAAACAAAGCTCACACTTCCGTGAAAATAGAGTCGCAGGTAGATAGAATAGTGAAGAAGGTGTTTGGTGTGCTTTCCTGTATTGGTCAGAGCATTGACTACAGGAGTTGGGAGGTCATGTTGCGGCTGTACAGGACATTGGTTAGGCCACTGTTGGAATATTGCGCTTGGGTTGTTGGTGCTGTTTGTAAATGCCCAGGATTCTAGTGGGGTGGGCGAGTGGAAAAGGGAAGGTATGTCTCAGTGGTCACTGCTGGGTGTATTCGTTGTACTGTACTAACAAGGTAAAAACAATGACAGCAGATGCTGGAACCCAGATTCTGGATTAGTGGTGCTGGAAGAGCACAGCAGTTCAGGCAGCATCCAAGGAGCAACGAAATTGACGTTTCGGGCAAAAGCCCTTCATCAGGAATAAAGGCAGAGAGCCTGAAGCGTGGAGAGATAAGCTAGAGGAGGGTGGGGGTGGGGAGAAAGTAGCATAGAGTACAATAGGTGAGTGGGGGAGGGGATGAAGGTGATAGGTCAGGGAGGAGAGGGTGGAGTGGATAGGTGGAAAAGAAGATAGGCAGGTAGGACAAGTCATGGGGACAGTGCTGAGCTGGAAGTTTGGAACTAGGGTAAGGTGGAGGAAGGGGAAATGAGGAAACTGTTGAAGTCCACATTGATGCCCTGGGGTTGAAGTGTTCCGAGGCGGAAGATGAGGCGTTCTTCCTCCAGGCGTCTGGTGGTGAGGGAGCGGCGGTGAAGGAGGCCCAGAACCTCCATGTCCTCGGCAGAGTGGGAGGAGGAGTTGAAATGTTGGGCCATGGGACGGTGTGGTTGATTGGTGCAGGTGTCCTGGAGATGTTTCCTAAAGCGCTCTGCTAGGAGGCGCCCAGTCTCCCCAATGTAGAGGAGACCGCATCGGGAGCAACGGATACAAGAAATGATATTAGTGGATGTGCAAGTAAAACTTTGATGGATGTGGAAGGCTCCTTTAGGGCCTTGGATAGAGGTGAGGGAGGAGGTGTGGGCGCAGGTTTTACAGTTCCTGCGGTGGCAGGGGAAGGTGCCAGGATGGGAGGGTGGGTCGTAGGGGGGCGTGGACCTGACCAGGTAGTCACGGAGGGAACGGTCTTTGCGGAAGGCGGAAAGGGGTGGGTAGGGTAATATACCCCTGGTGGTGGGGTCTTTTTGGAGGTGGTGGAAATGACGGCGGATGATTTGGTTTATGTGAAGGTTGGTAGGGTGAAAGGTGAGCACCAGGGGCGTTCTATCATTGTTACGGTTGGAGGGGTGAGGTCAGAGGGTGGAGGTGTGGGATGTGGACGAGATGCATTGGAGGGCCTCTCCCCATCCCCACCCTCTTCTAGCTTATCTCTCCACGCTTCAGGCTCTCTGCCTTTATTCCTGATGAAGGGCTTTTGCCCGAAACGCCGATGTCGCTGCTCCTTGGATGCTGCTGTGCTCTTCCAGCACCCCTAATCCAGTACTGTACTAACAATCTATCATGAATTAATTATTAAAGTTGAAAATTCAGAAATGAGCATAATCTGAAAGTCACCTCTGTCAAAGTAAATGTCAGAGAAATTAATAATGAATGTTTAAAAGTCTGACTTGACAGTGATACTTTTTTTAGTGTGTAATTTATAAGGATGTTATATTTTGTGGCATGTTCTAAGGATAGGGGATAGGCAATTTAAAATTGCAATGAGGAGAAATTTCTTCACCCAGAGAGTGGTGAATCTGTGGAATTCTCTGAAAGTTGAGGTCAAAATATTGAATGTTTTCAGGATGGAATCAAAATATAGTTCTTAGGATTAAAGGGGGCAAAGGGTTCAGGGAGAAATTGGGAACATGGTATTGAGTTTGATGATCAGCAGGCTTGAAGGGCTGAATGACCTACTCCTTGTATTTTCTAAGCTTTCTTCTTTGACCAAAGTTGCTTTTTAATCATAGAATCCCTACAGTGCGGAAGCAGACCATAAGGTCCATTGAGTCCACATCAACCCCACCCAGACTTACCTTATCCCCATTATCACACATTTCCCCATGTCCAATCCACCTAGCCTGCGCATCCCTGGGTAGTATGGGTAATTTAGCATGTCCAATCCACCTAGTCTGCACATCCCTGGGTAGTATGGGTAATTTAGCATGTCCAATCCACCTAGTCTGCACATCCCTGGGTAGTATGGGTAATTTAGCATGTCCAATCCACCTAGCCTGCGCATCCCTGGGTAGTATGGGTAATTTAGCATGTCCAATCCACCTAGTCTGCACATCCCTGGGTAGTATGGATAATTTAGCTTATCCTATCCACCTAGCCTGCACATCCCTGGGTAGTATGGGTAATCTAGCTTATCCTATCCACCTAGCCTGCACATCCCTGGGTAGTATGGGTAATCTAGCTTATCCTATCCACCTAGCCTGTGCATCCCTGGGTAGTATGGGTAACTTAGCTTATCCTATCCACCTAGGCCCTTCGGCCCAACAAGTCCACACAGCCCCGCCGAAGCGCAACCCACCCATACCCCTACATTTACCCCTTACCTAACACTACGGACAATTTAGCATGGCCAATTCACCTGACCTGCACATCTTTGGACTGTGGGAGGAAACCGGAGCACCTGGAGGAAACCCACGCAGACACGGGGAGAATGTGCAAACTCCACACAGTCAGTCGCCTGAGGCGGGAATTGAACCCGGGTCTCTGGCGCTGTGAGGCAGCAGTGCTAACCACTGTGCCACCGTGCCGCCCACTTGTTTGCTTCTCAAGTGCTCTCCCACTCTGCCATATGTCTCTGAGACGTGGACCATCTACAGCAGACACCTAAAGGTGCTGGAGCAGTCCCACCAACGTAGCGTGTGCAAGATCCTTTGAATCCACTGGGAAGATAGACACACAAATATCAGCGTCCTCGATCAGGCCAACATCCCCAGCATCGCGGCACTGATCCCTCCATCGATCAGCTGCGATGGACTGGGCACGTCATCCGTATGACGGACAAGAGGCTCCCCAAGCAGGTGCTCTACTCCCAGCTCCGAAACGGCAGGCAAGCCCCAGATGGGACAGAGATTCAGGGATTCCCTTCAAGGCCTCACTGGGGAAGTGCGGCATTCCCATAGACACCTGGGAATCATTGGTCCAAGACTGTCCAAAGTGGAAGAAGAGCATCCGGGAAGGCACCGAGCATTTCAAGATTTGCCGTCAGGAAAAGGCATAAGCCAGGGGGAAGCAGCCAAAGGAGCTCACTCCCTCACTAAAACCCCACCCAACCCCCCGACCAAGACTGTCATCTGGCCCAAGTGTAACAGAGCCTATGGAAGCTGCATTGGACTGTACAGCCACCTACGGACTCACCCTGAGAGTCAGAGAGAGTCATCCTCATCTGCGAGGAACCGCCAGTGATGATGGTGCTTCCCATGTGGCCTTGAGTGGTCTGGGAGAGTGGGCATGTTGGATGGGCAGTGATAGATATGGGGTTGGCAGCTGAGAAAGTTCGCAGATCATGGAATGAAACCTCACCGGATTCGTCCCAACTAGAACTGACGACCCTGCACACAGGCAGGCTGCAAGACGGAGCTTTACGGTAACAGAGCAGTCTCTTTAGCAGATCGCTCACATTGAAGGAGCTTATGTCTCAGACCAACACGGGCTTATGAGTGTAAGTGGAAACAGCGTTTACAGTGGGGAGAGGGGTGGGAGAGGAATGTAAATAAAACAGTGCTTCAAACTTATCAGCACCGAAATCAAGTACATGCTAATCAGTGCTCTGAAAAGGAAAGAATTTTCTTCAGAACATAAAAGATGAAAGAAAATGTAAAACTACAAAGTGGAAATGTGTGGTATTTTAATTTAGATAATGCATTCCATGTCAGTCTGCGAACCTTGCACAGTGGAAGAGGGTTGACAATTGCTACAGAGTTCCTCAGTTTGCTGTGTGTGTTTATAATGAAAACAGTAACAGGCTGGTTTATTTGTTAGGATTCAGTCACCCATCAGGTACTAGTGTTATGAGAGGGGTGGTCAGTGCCTCAGTTGGCTGGTTAACTGGCTTATGATTCGGTTGAGGCATGATGACCCTCTGGTTAAACCACCACCAGCTCACACTGTCTCTCTCTCTCTCTTCCACCCGCCCTCACTGTCTCTCTCCGTCTCTCTCCCTCTCTCTCTCTCTTCTCCCTCCCTCCCTCCCTCCCCCTCTCTCTCCCTCTCCTTCTCTTTCTCCCTCTCTCTCTCTCCCTTCCCCTCTCTCTCTCTCGCTCTCTCTCTCCCCCTCCACCCTCCTTTTCATCTCCCACTCTCCTGCTCTCACTCTCTCTCCTCCCCTTTCTCTCTCTTTTTCTCTTTCTCTCTCTTTTTCTCTTTCTCTCTCTCTCTCTCTCTCTCTCTCTCTCTCTCTCTCTCTCTCTCTCTCTTTCATTAGAGAGCGGCCTTATGGTCCGGAAGGACTATGGTCAATTTATTATGAAGGAAGTAAGGTGGTAGAGAAAAAAATGTTCCCATCTAGGGAATTAGATTTCCAGAACTATTGCAGAAAAGTAACTGGATAAGGGAAGGTACAGTATGGGGCTTGGAATCATGAGGAGAGGAGAGGGACCGTGGTCCATAATGGGTAAGGAGGTGAGGGAATGGGCACAGGGCTAAAGGAACAGGAAGGACAGTATTGGTAAACAGATTATTAGGAGGAGCAGTATAGAGCTTAGAAGGGTATGAAGGTGAATACAGGGTCAGGAGATCGAAAGCCATGGATTTCTACTTGGGGAAGTCCTGACTAAAGAGGCTGTATGATTGGAGCAGTGATGAGTCCAAAAGCTATCAACCATATCTTCCAGTCTCCAGATCTTCAGTGTCTAAACATAGGTCTGAAAATGTACGTCGTGACCCTTGGAAGTTCTGATGCTTGGAGATAAATGGGAATTGACTGGCAAATTGAAACTTCCAATGGGAAATCCCCTGTTTGCTAGGAACCTATGTGAATGTCTAAGATGGTTGTGATATACCTAACCAGTTACCCAGCAAATATGAGGCATAAAACTCCTTGTCCAATTCCTGAGTCACTCTGTTACTGACACCCTTCCCCCAATTACTCATAAGACCTACCACTGTCAACCTCCCCAAACCCCTAAATAACTCCTAGGCAAAAGTGAGGACTGCAGATGCTGGAAACCAGAGTTTAGATCAGAGTGGTGCTGGAAAAACACAGCAGGTCAGGCAGCATCCGAGGAGCAGGAAAATCGACATTTTGAGCAAAAGCCCTTCATCAGGAATATAGGCAGGAAGCCTCCAGAGTGGAGAGATAAATGGGGGGGAAGGGGGGAGGGTGGAGCGGATGGGGAGAAAGTAGCAAAGAGTACAATAGGTGAATGGGGGTGGGGATAGAGGTGATAGGTCAGAGAGGAGGGTGAGGGTAGCAAAGAGTACAATAGGTGAATGGGGGTGGGGATGGAGGTGATAGGTCAGAGGGGAGGGTGGAGTGGAAGGTGGGAAGGGAGATTGGCAGGTAGGACAGGTCATGAGGATGGTGCTGAGCTGGAAGGTTGGAACTGGGGTAAGATGGGGGGAGGGGAAATGAGGAAACTGTTGAAGTCCACATTGATGCCCTGGGGTTGGAGTGTTCCGAGGCGGAAGATGAGGCGTTCTTCCTCCAGGCGTAGGGTGGTGAGGGAGCGGCGGTGGAGGAGGCCCAGGACCTGCATGTCCTTGGCAGAATGGGAGGGGGAGTTGAAATGTTGGGCCACAGGGCCACAGGGGTTCCACCCTCTGACCTATTACCCTCTTCCCCCCCCCCCCCCCCCCCCCCTCACCTCCCCCCTCCATTTATCTCTCCACCCTGGATGCTTCTTGTCTCTATTCCTGATGAAGGGCTTTTTCCCGAAACATTGATTTTCCTGCTCCTTGGATGCTGCCTGACCTGCTGTGCTTTTCCAGCACCACTCTGATCTAAACCCTAAATAACTCCTCACTATCCAATTACCACCCATGACCTGACTAGTCCCCACCAACCAACTAGGCCTGACTTGGCAACTCCTCATGACCTGATACGATCACCTACTGACCTAGCTGCCCACCTTATCCACATGCCTGTGGATAGCCTGTCCACTTAACAAACTTAACACCAACCCATCCACCCATCCTACCTCCCTGTCCTTGCAGTATCATTCACTGCTTTTAAAAGGGGGTTTGCCTGTCTCTCGTCTAGGTGACCCCTCACACTACCACGCCACACCAAATGCTATCAAGGGCAGGGACAAGGGCAGAAATTATGGCCCCCTGTGCTGTGCCTGGCCTGGCCCTGACCTTGAGCCCCGACCTTGAGCCCCTTGAGCACAGTGGCCCTTTCTCTGGACCCTGCCCTAACCCCTGGCAATTGGCCTCTGATCTAAGCCTTTTCTGACCTGGACCATGCTCAAGATGAATCCTCAATTCCTGGAGTAGCCCTGGCGGATTGACAACTCCAATGATATTGTAAGTGGCTGACTCAGTACAGGTGCCTGCTGGGATCATAACTGAACAATATCTGCACCCAGTGAGTTTCAAAAGGCGGTCAAGCCCTCGTGTTTGAAACCACCGCATTGTGAAATGATCAGCATGCGCCTGAAAGACTGGGGTTAAAGCAGGTTGGTGAAGAGTGTTGCGGAAATAGGTGGTGTTGTGGCTTGTTCCCCTCAGGGCAGTGGTGGACAAAGGCATCTGATCTGAAACAGCCCGTCAGGTTCGGGGAGCTGGTGCCTGGCCATTGCAAAACTTGTCATTCTGAAATTTAAACTTGAACAAATTCTGGAATGAGCTGACACCTTGAGGGATTTAGCGCCAAAGGCGGGAGAAACCAGTCCACACCAGGAGCTTTGAAACTGCGGAAGTTCACTCCCCGCGTTAGTGTTTGAGGCAAGAAACTATGTCAACATTTTGCGATTAGATAATGCTGATGAATTGATAGCTAAAGAATGAAAAGGGTTGAATCGAGATTGCAACATGGTGGGTAAACATGACGATGATTATATGCTCATGTGGCGAAAAAATGCTAATTCGAAACAGTTGTAACCACTTCATATTTCTGTGAATTAGAGGCTGCTATTCTTTATTGTCCCTTAGGTTAGTTTCATACATTCAGTAAGACACTGAGAATGCTGGAGAAACTCAGCCAGTCTGCCAGCGTCTGTGGAGAGAGAAACAGAGTTGATATTTATCATCTCAGTGGTTAGCACTGCTGTGTCACAATGCCAGGGACCTGGGTTCGATTCCACCCTCCAGCGATTGTCTGTGTGTAGTTTGCACATTTTCCCCGTGTCTACTTGGGTTTCCTCCGGGTGCTCCGGTTTCCTCCCACAGTCCAAAACTTAGGTAGATTGGCCAAACTAAATTACCCATAGTGTACAGGGATGTGTAGGCTAAGTGGATTAGTCATAGGAAATGCAGGAAGAGGGTGGGAGGAGTGGGTCTGGCTGGGATGCTCTTCAGAGGGTCAATATGGACTCGATGGGCTGAATGGCTGGTTCCACACTGTGGGGACTCTATGATGCCATGACCCTTCTTTTATCCATATCTTCAGCGTCCATTTTGTATGCACCCAGGATGAATTGATTGGGTCAGCCAGACAGCCGATGAGTGCGGAAACCCCCCCTACCTTTTCCAAAATTGGCCCATGCCAATTGTCTGGTGCACTCTAGTGTAAACACAAGGCTGTAGAAATATGTGTGGAGCGAGGTAGAATAGTTTGCAGAGATCTAAAAGGGTTAAATTATGAGGGTTTTATTGATTAGACTTGTATTCTGTAGAAGATTAGGCAAGGATATAATTGAGATATTTAAGAGGATTAAAGGATTTGATGGGATAGATAGAGAGAAACTCTTCCTCTGGTTGGTGGGCATGAGGGGATAGCCTTAAAATTAGAATCAGGCAGTTTGAGGGTGATTTATCAACGTCTTTAATGGTGAGGCCATCATTTATTGTCTGTCATCAGCTGATCTTGAGAAGATGGTGGGAGCTACCATCTTCAACCACAGCAGTCCGTGGAGTGTGGGTACTCTCAAAATGAGGGAGTTTCAGGATTGTGACCCAACAACAACAGTTATGTCGAGAAGCATTTCCTCAAACAAAGAGAAGTAAAAATCTAGAACTCCGGCTCCCAAAAAAAGCTGGGAGAGAGGGACAATTACATTTGAAAACGCAAGGCAGATTTTTGTTAAGCAAGATATTGAAGGATATGAACCAAAGCAGGTAATGTGTAGATCATCCAAAACCTAAATGAGTAACATTACAAGCTCGATGGGCTTAATGGAGTAGTAAGATCAGGCCTGGTTGTTAATAGAATGTAGACCATGCCGAGATGAGTGGAGCTCAGTAAACTTTACGAGGAGATATTCAGCAGAAGGTAAGACAGGGCAACTCTGGACCCTTGCACACTCACAAGCTGGTTACTCATGATCTGATGACATTATGACATACCTCATTGAACGTATGCACAGTCACTATTCCTAGCCTAATGGTATAGTTAAACCTTCACTCTGCAACTTACCCACCCCTATCATCGGCTGCGTGTCCTGCACTGAAACCCTCTCAGCTTAAGCTTATTGTAGAACGTGAGGTATGTTTTATATTTCAGAATAGATCCATCTGAAACGAACTTTGGAGTCCTATTCCTGGCTGTTGCCCTGCGTGTTACTCAAATCTGTCCCTTATTCCAATGTGCCTATGAAAAAGTCCTTTTTAGCCAGAGTGAGTGCAGTCTGTTCCCTGCCACAGGGAACGGTTAATTATTGCAATTACTTATTGTTTTGTGCGCAATAATAACAGTTCTCCCATCCAAAAGGACAGGGAACAGCCTGGGCTTTCAAACTAATTGACAGCTGGATGGGGACATTGAGACGGATAGAATGGTCGCAGGTAAAGGGAATTGAGGCTCAGGTCAGCCATGAATGACAGAACAGATTGAAGGGGTTGAATGGCCTAGGTCTGAACCTATGCATCTCCCCAGCCAGCAGCCAAGCCATTCTACTGTAAAAGGACCACTTTTAGAGACAAAGACTCCATTATTATCTGCCCCAGTGGGTGGAGCAGGGATTGCTAATTCTGTAATTTCTTTTAACTGATGACTCAATAATCCATCTTAATACAGAGACTGTAGTTTGTGTCACAATTCAAAGTTAATTTGGATATTTCAGCACATGTTATTGCAAAATAATGTCCTTTTATTTCTTAGATGTGCACCCTCCAGGGTGGCATGGTGGCTCAGTGGTTAGTAATGTTGCCTCACAGCACCAGGGACCTGGGTTCATTTCCTGCCTTGGGTGATTGTTTTGATGGAGTTTGCACATTCTCCTGATGAAGGGTCCTGCCTATAACATCGACTCTGATGCTGCTTGACCTGCTGTGCCTTTTCCAGCTCCACATTCAATCAACTCTGCACATTCTCCCCGTGTCTGCGTGGGTTTCCTCCAGGTGCTCTGGTTTCCACCCTCAGTCCAAAGATGTGCAGGTTATGTGGATGGACATGCTAAATTGCCTTGTCGTGTCCAGAGGTGTTCAGGCGAGGTCGAATTGCTATGGGAAATGCAGGGTTTTGGTGGGTCTAGGTGGGATGCAATTCAGAGGGTTGATACAGACTCAGTGGGCTGAATGGCCTCTTTCCACACTGGAAGGATTCTCTGATTCTATAATAATATTTCACACCACTATATGAACCTGATTACACACCAAGTAGCCTGTCCAATAACAAACAAATTTGAAGTAAATATCAATTCACATTAATTGAGATTGAGTGAACCATACACAGTAGGGTTAGAATCACCCTAGATTTCTTGTCTTAAATCAACCACCCATCACCATGGGTGGACTATCTTCTCTGCAAAGGGAGAGGAAGGCAAGGATGCCAAATTTCAAATAATTGTAATAATTGCTCCCACAGGAACTGATGGGTTGGCAAGTTGACTCTGATTGGCCTAGGCATTGCCGTGGAGAGAATAATAAGGGACCATAGGCTTCCCAAATCATTTGCCAGGCTCCCATTCTCTGCATATAAAAGGAATATGTTTAAGACTTGAACCTTTTTATGTATCACATGGGAGTCTGGGAGTTAACGTTGGTGTTTGAGGGGGGGTGGTGGAGGGAGGTTGCTTATTGTCCCCCATTGCTTTCTCCATGGCAATCCATTGGCCTCTCACAGTCAACGTGCAAATTCATTGGCTCCCTTTTCTACTGTAGCATTATCTGCAGAGATTGTTTAAAATTTGGCATTCTTGCATGTGTCCTGATGAGTGCAAGATGAAAAGCTACTACTGCATGTCTCTCTTTCTCAGCAAGATTCAAGTTCTTTATGACCAAAGCTTGAAACTGTGATTGTTCAGCATTCTGCCCTGGATCCTGTATCTCAAGGAAAAAGTATATTGGCCTTGGAAGGAATGCAGCATGGATTCCCAAGTGTCCGACGGGATTAAATTATTGCTGGAAGACTGCCTAAAATGAGGTTGAATTCCTTTGAATAGATTGTGGTGTGATGTAATTTAGGTGTTTCAGATGATCAGAAGATTTGATATGGTAAGTTTAAAAGCTATTTTCTCTGGTGGGAGGTGACATAACCATAAATTTAATCCTGGATCATTTCTCTGTGATGTCAAGAAGCACTGATTCACACAGTGAGCAGTAGAACTCCGGAATTCTGTCCTCATAAAGGGATCAATTGAAAATGTAACAGTTTAGATGTAGGTACATTTAGGGGGAGGAAAAGCACAATTTTGCAGATGGCGGATCTCCTTACTTGAGAAAGGCTGTACTGGCACTGGAAGGAGTACAGAGGAGGTTCACCAGGTTGATTCCTGAGTTGAAGAGGAGAGACTGGGACTATCCTCATTGGAATTTAGAAGAATGGTGAGGGGGAGGGGGGAGTCTTCTTGGAACATCTCAAGTTATGAAGGGAATAGATAAGATAGAAGCAGGTAGGTTGTTTCCACTGGTGGATGAAGCTAGAACTAGGGGACATGGCCTCAAAATGAGAGGAAGCAGATTCAGGATTGAGTTGAGGAGGAACTTCTTCACCCAAAGGATTGTGCACGTGTAGAATTCCCTGCCGAGTGAAGCAGTTGGGGCATTCTCATTGAACGTTTTTAAGGCAAAGATAGATAGATTTTTGAACAGTAAAGGAATCAAGGTGAATGGGCAGGTAACTGGACCTGAGTTCACAAAGAGATCTTATTGAATGGCAGAGCAGGCTCGATGGAGCAGACGGCCAAATCCTGCTCCTGGATTCTTAAGTTCTTATGAAACCTGTAACAAACACACAAAATGACTTTCTGAAAAAGATCATGCCAAATTTGAAACATTGACTCTGTTTCCTTCTCCACAGACCTGATGAGTTCCTCAAGTACTTTCTGGGTTTGTTGCAAAGATATTTGCTGACTTTGACTCCTGATACCATTACTCAAGACACATGTAACTGGGGTTAACATTAGCAGCCAAGATCCAATTGAATAAATTAATAACCTCATCTAGTCTTATACCTACATATCTCATTGTATTGGCAAATTCAAGACTAACGTTTCCAAGCTTCTCAATGTGCATTTCTGTTGTGTTTGGTATCTTGCAAGACCCCAGCCAATTGCCAACTACAGGGATATAGAATCATAGAGACTTCCTATAGCAGAGGTAGGCCATTCAGTCCATTGAGTCCACACTGACCCTCCAAAGTGCATCCCCCACAGACCGACCCCATTTCTGTGACCTTGCGGTTTTCATAGCCAATCTATCTAACCTGCACACATTTGGACTATGAGAGAAAACCTACACAGACACAGGGAGAATGTGCAAACTTCATACAGACAGTCACCCAAGGGTGAGATTGAATCCAGGACATTGGTACTGTAGGCTAGCAGCACTGAGTCCCCATACTACCCTATCTTTGAATAACCTTCCTTCTTGAAGCATTGCAGCACTGTACTTACTATAGTTCAGAAAGTGGGATGGGAAGCTTCAGAAGGTTTTCAATTCCTGAAAATAAAAACAATCAATTACAACATTTAAAATGCATCTTGGGTATATGAATAGAAAATGTTTAGAGGGATGTGAGAGAAATGCTGACCAATGGGATGAGATTAGGTTAGGATATCTGATCGGCATGAATGAATTGGACTGAAGGGTCTGTTTCCATGTTGCTCATCTCTATGACTCTATGACTATAAACTCCAAACATCTGATGATAATACGTTGTCACAAGCAACATAAAAATGTAACCTAACCTGTGGTTAATATAAGAAGTGAATTGAGGTATTGATGGATGCTGGATTACTTTGAGCTATGGGGGTTGGTTTAACTTAGTTGGTGGGCTGGCCAGTGTTTGAAACCGTGTGATGCTGACAGCATAGGTTCAATCCCCATGACTAGCTGAGGTTACCGTGAAGGACTCTCCTTCACAGTTTCCTCCCTCACTTGAGATGTGGTGGCCCTCAGGTTAAATCACCACCAGTCATCTCTCTCTGATGACTGAGGTGGTCTGTGGTGACTTGACCTGGCTTTAAGCTGTGTGATTATTTATCCGCTCAAGCATTAATCTTTTCATCCGTACAAGCAAATATTTTCCTTTAAATTGGCTGACTGAGCTCACCAAATAGGCTATGTTCAGCACATTGACAGGTCATGTAACCCAACCCAGTTAATTGATTGGATCCCCTTGAATTGAATGAGAAGCTGTAAAATTGGGCCTGTTGGAGCTCAATGATTGGAGGAAACAGGTTCAAATTGGTCAATTGACAGAGCTTGTTGCTTTATGTTCCAAAACTAACTTGCTGTTTCAGAAGTTGAACCCTTTTTTTTCAAGTATTTCCTAACTACACCTGCAAACTTTGCTCCGTCATTCACTAATAATTAACTTTTTTCTTATTGATACAAACCAACACATGGTACTGCATATACCAGAAGCTAGACAGACCAGGTGATGCTTTGGTTTAGCAATGTGCAGTCCTCTGGGGCAGAATGACATTGTTTAACTACTGAGGATTGTTGGCTTCTGCCAATTGAGAGTGAGAGGAAATTATTTACAGCTTCAGTTTAGTTATAGGATTGTTGGGGCAAATGTCATTACTTCCACTAGTGCTCGGACTTGGAGGGATTTCTGAAATCACCAATTCTTTTACTTCTCATGTGTCTTCACGTCTCTAGGCTCTGGAACAATCGCCCTAAACCTGCTTCTCTGCTTTAAGATCCTTCTCAAAACCCACCACTTCAGCCAAGAGTTTGATGACACCCGCCTCCTATCTTCCCCTGGGGTGACACACGCCAGGTTTGTCCTTGTAATTTAAGCTTCTAGTCATCAGTATCATTAATGGATCTATTGTGATCTCCTCCAAGATCAGTCCGCCTTTTGGAGATGAGGTTCCCAGAGCTGAAGGCAGTTCTCTGATGCAGGTTTGATCACAGCTCTGTGTAGTTGCAGCATCTCTTCTCATGATTTTATTTCAGCCCCCATTGAGATGAAGACCAACATTTTGGAAGCCTTTGTGATTATTTGACATCTATGTGTCAAGTTCTGGAGATTTGTGTACGTGGGTGAGCACTTTAGCCTTGTCATTATGACAGTATTCTGATTTATCTTTCTTCCATATAACATAGATGGCATCATACCCTTCCATCTGTTACAGCATTGCCCATACATTGGAGGCTCTTCTGCTAAAATGCTTGTGTGCCCCACACCCTTCATACGAACATGCGAGCATTTGAAGTAGGAGCAGATAAACCATTCAGCCCCTCAAGCTTGCCAATGGAGGCTGAGTGGTTAGCACTGCTGCGTAACAGTGCCAGGAATCCAGGTTCAATTCCATCCTCTGATGTCTGTCTGTAATTTTCACATGCTTCCCCATGTCTCCTCCAGGTGGTCTGGTTTCCTCCCACAGTCCAAAGATGTGCAGGGTAGAGTGGATTGGCCATGCTAAATTGCCCAACAGTGTACGGGCAGATGGATTGGACATGGGGAATGGGGGTGAATGGAGACGGGGTGGGCCTGGGTGGGATGCTCTTCCGAGGCTCAGGTCGATTGGCCTTTTTCTAGACTGTAGGGATTCTATGATTTAATAAGACCATGGCCGATCTATTTTGCAGCCCACATTCTCAACTGCTCCAATAACCTTTGAATACTTTGCCGAACACAAATACATCTACTTCTGCATGGAAAGTATTCAATAACCTTGCCTCTGGATACTGCTGTTATCCTCATGTTTCCAGGCTACATTTTTTAGATGCCTGCACCTTGAGAATGAAGTTTTGTTTTTTAGAAACAGCTGCTGGCCTTGCTGGGTTTGTAATGCAGGAGGGGAAAGCGTTAGGGCACGTCCTATAGTTGCCTACAGTAACCCGAGGACATTTGATTTAAATACACTCAGTGTGGTTGAGGTTTCGTTTTCCACAGTTGTTGCACTTTTTTGTTGTTGCTTACCTTTCAAAATTGTGATTGCACCATGCCCTCTTGCTTTCTGTGATTTCGTTTCTGCTGACTTCTCCTGGAATATGCAGAGCCAGGCTTCACGACCCTACCTTCAATCTGTCTGTATCCCTTTGTTGCTCCCATGCAACTCCTGTCTACCAACCAAATGTAACCTGAAATGATCAGTCGAGCAAAGTGTTGGCCATTGCCATTCAAATGTGTTTTTCATATGCGCGTCATCTTCTTTATTCAGATTCTAGTATATTTTTAGGGTCCTTGATGTTCCCATTCATTAATTCAACAGCCTTTATGTTTGATTCTCTTACCTGTCCTTCTGTCTAGGGTTAGCCTCACTAAATGAGGCTACGTACTTGCTAATGTGGAACCCGTCTAAAAAGCACTACTTCAGTCCTACAGTATGGGAAAGGTTCTTATGTGCACTACGTCCATCCGTATCATAAATCTGGTCATTATGAATGGTCTATGCTTTCCTAATGTATGACAAACAAAGGAACACTCTTCGCTCCTCATCCTTCTGTCTCACCTGCTCTCCGTAAAGCCAGAATCTGAGCAGTACACGCACCATAGATTCCCACAGTGATGAAAAATCAATGAACCAGCAATAAAACTTGGGAATGAGTGTTGTATATGTACTGCAGCTCCATTTTCAGTAATTTGTAGATGTGCATTCATTTGCTTAAACCAGAGGTAATATTTTGTACTTGGAAAGGGTTGATGTATGCATATGCTGCAGTGTGTGGGAGATTCAGTGAAGTCTATCCTGTATCAATCAGTATAATTTATATTTACTGTGTCATCCACTGACATGGTGCTCGGTGTTTGGTGGGGATTGGGTTCAGTGCTCAACACAGCTGTGTGGAAACAGAAGCTGCTTTTGTTGACTCGCATTGTGGAATTACAGCATGACCACTGGCACCCGATCGATCTTTCTGAAGGGCCAATAAATGTCCCAAGGTTATATGTTCCCTTCTCAGGGAGTTTCCTTTCCCAAGACACTTACTGATTCCATCCTCTCTTCCCAATTATACTTTACACCCTACTGTTCTCTGTCATAGTGAGAGAACACCGGCTTCTTCATTATTCATGAAAATTAGGTCGTAGAGCCATAGAGCACGGAGACAGGCCCTTCTCCCCAAACTGATCCAAGCCGACAAAAATGTCCATCCATGCTAACCCCATTTCCCTGCACTTGGCCCATATCCTTCTAATCCTTTCCTATCCATGTATTTGTTCAGGTGCCTTTTAAAAGTTGTTAATGTACCTGCCTCAACCATTTCCACTGGCAGCTCATTCCACATGCATACCACCCTCTGTGCAAAAACGTTGCCCTTCAGGTTCCCTTTTATTCATTCCCTTCCAACCTTAAACTGATGCGCTCTAGTCCACGATGTTTTTGCATTGTGTAACTTGTGTGAATTTTGAGCCTCAGTTCTCCAGAGGCCATTCCCCTCAAAGGAATGTAGCTCTGCACAATCATTACTGTCATGGTCCCCACACCTATTGCTCGCTTGAGGGTAAAACCTCTTGTACCCCTTGCACTGTGAACCATGACCCCTGCTCCCCCAAAGTCCACCCCCCACTCATCCCACCACATCACGTTTTGCTTTTCTTTAATTCTGGGTTCAACTTTGAAGTTCCTTTAAGAAAGGGTAACCCTCAGAATACCCTAAATGTGGTACTAATCATAGAAATATGTTCTGTTTGTCTTATCTTTCACCAAGCCTTGTGCCAAAACCTTAAAGGAAAGTTACATTGCAACACAAAGTGACTTGCTCTGGTCTAAATTATTATCTGTTGTGCTCAGGGGCAATAAAGGCTGCTCTGTTTATCTCAAATATGAAATGCCAAGCTACAGAAAATGCGCCACCATGGTGTGAGTTTTGTCATCAGCAGGGCACTGGTACCTAATGTGGCAACACTCATGTTAGCTCCCATAATGTAAAATAGAAGTGGGTAATGTGCTATTGAAAAGTAGATATTTACTTCAATTCTTGACGTATGTATAAATATAAGATTTAAATGCACTTTAATATTAATTGACCAAAGCTATTTGGTTAAAAACAGTGACGTACTTCATCAGCATGTCATGCTCCAAATGGCCCCAGTTAAGGTGGAAACGGAGATCTTTATACCCTTATAAAGTGAAGCGCATGTCTCTTAAAAGTATATTGCATACTAACTGTGAGTTATAACAACAGTGAGAGCCATGTCACTCATAGAGTTACAGTGAATTATAGCGGTGAGCGGAGGACACAGAGGACACCAAAGGAGAACCTTTCTAATCTGTAATCTGTTTTCAGTGGAAATTCGCTGCCTGAAATGGTGTTTGAAGCACATTTATTTGTAACTTTATAAAGGAATTGGATAAACACCCAAAAGGAAGAATATGGACCGTGGGGAATGAGCAGGAGGGTGGGATAAATTGGATAACTCTTTCAAGACAGTATGAGCCAAATGGCCTCCTTCTATGCTGCATTATTCAACAATCCTTTGACCTCTGTTATGGTTTGGTGGAAATGTGGGTTTGTTTAGCTATCGTCATTGTGCATATTGTAAGGCCTGAGAGAGGGGATCCAGGTTTGCAACCTGGGAATGTTTGAATAATCCAGATAGCTCGGCTATGTTTGCTGATCCACTCCGGGGTATTTAATGGAATTAGTCTTTGAATACTGGAGTCACATAGAGTAGTTCCTGAGGTAATCTAGGCACTAGTTTATTGTAAATTTAACTTAAAAGGAGTAATTCTTCTTGGTTCTATACAAATTGAGGGAAGTGGTGTCCCTTAAAGGAGAAAGATTGTTCCTTGGAGTTGTGCTGTCATCACAGAGGAGAAGGCCTCATAACTAAATGGTAGGAACAAACTGCTAGAACTGCGTAGAACATCTATTTTAGAAACAGACCATTCAGCCCAACTAGTCCAGAAAATTGTTTGTGCTTCATGAGTGCCTCCACTCAGTCACTTTATCTAACCATCTCTTCATAGCATTAATATTAGTTTCTCCCTCCTATATTTACTTAGCTCCCCCTTAATGCATCCAAACTAGTCAGCTCAGTTGCTCTCTGTTGGAGTATGTTCCAGATTCTCCACACTTTAATTCATTTGTGCGTGCGCATGTGGAGCCACTTAGTAAATTGATCCCCGTCAAGCATTTACTGAAATACTGGCAATCACTTCACTATTTGCACAATTCGTCTGACTAAATACAGCTCCCACCAATTCTTGGTGATTTTGCCTTCAGCCATACGAATACATTTTAAAGGTTATGTGGTAAATTGCTGCAGCTATCCTCTCTCATTTCAGATTCTAACCAAGGTTGTAAAAGCCTTTCCTCAAATCCAGTCTAAACCTCTTTTTGGTGATACAGGCCTGATGGGCCGAAAGGCCTTTTTACTGTATAATTCTATGATTAAACTTCCTCTAAAAGGCACTCAGGTTTTCACAATGATAGGTTTGAGCCTTAAGGAGAGGCTGGATTGGCTGGGACTTTTTCCCCTGAAGTTTAGATCAGAGTGGTGCTGGAAAAGCACAGCAGGTCAGGCAACAAGACTGATGAAGGGCTTTTGCCCGAAACATCGATTTTCCTGCTCCTCAGATGCTGCCTGACCTGCTGTGCTTTTCCAGCACCACTCTGATCTAAACTCTGGTTTCCAGCATCTGCAGTCCTCACTTTTGCCTTTTTTCCCTGGAGCATAGGAGACTGAGGGGTGACCATATAGTGATCTATAAAATCATGAGAAGCATAGATAAAGTAGATAGCCAACAGCTTTTCCTCATGATAGAGGAGTCTAAAACTAGACAGCATCGGTTTAAAAGAGAGGGGAGAGATACAAAAGCGTCCAGAGGGGCAAGTGTTGTCACACAGAGGGTGGTGAGTGTCTGGAACAGGCTACCAGAGGTTGTGGTAGAGGTGAGTACAATTTTACTATTTAAAAATATTTGGACAGGTATTTAGATGGGATAGGTATAGAGGGATATTGGCCAAACGCAGGCAAACAGGACTAGATTAATTGTAAAAACTGGGCAGCATGAAGAAGTTGGGTCAAAGGTACTGTTAGGAGCAAGTGAGACCCATCAACCTTCTCCCCCACTTTCATCCATCGCTTTCTCAGCTACCTTCCCCCCCAACCCCAGCCCTCTCCCATGTAGCTCTCAGCCCCCTGTCCCACCAGTCTCATTCCTGATGAGGGGCTTATGTCCGAAACGTCGATTCTCCTGCTCCTCGGATGCTGCCTGACCTGCTGTGCTTTCCCAGCAACACACTCTCAACTTCGAAGGTTCTATTTCCATATTGGAAACCTCTAATGTTTTGCTTTCAGATTTCCAGCACCCGCAGTCCTTCGTTTTATTGTAGCACAATGAATTTGAATTGTTTCCTGGAGTGATGTCTCAAGACTCACCTTGGAGTGATGCCCTGCAGCACATTCTTATAATTTAGTCTTTATTGTGGCTGCCCAGGCTTCCATTCTCCTCTCCTCTCAAACTTTAAGGTGCTCCCGAAAAGTGAAGTCTTTATCAAGTTTTGGGTCACCTGTCCTAATATCTCCCTACAACAACAGCAACAAAAACAGGAATTGCTGGAAAAACTCAACATGCCTGGCAGCGTCTGTGGAGAGAAATCAGAATTAGTGTCTTGGGTTGAGTGACCCTTCCTCAGAAAGATATAAAGAAAATATTGTGATGTTGGTAATCGCTGGTAGTCTATGCACAAAATCCAATTTCCTTGTGGAACTAGCACAGAGAAAGGAATCCTATTCATTGGTGACCCTCCTCCCCACCCTCCACCTTCACCCTCTTCAACCCTACACTGAACTGAACTCCCATCCACCAATGTAGCCCTCACCCCACGACAAGCAATACATAGAAAGTGCATTTCTCTTCTGAACTGGTGTTTGAAGTCATCGTCAATTCATTGTCACTATTGTCTTGAAAAATAAAATAAAAGGCGAAAACCCACAAATCTTGGCTATTTTGAATAAAGAGAATTATTAATGAGTACCTGCAATAAGAGAAGATAGGTTATTGATATTTGTAGTGTGTAATTCTTCACCAGAACTGAAGGATGAGTTTATCAATATTTTGAGCTGTGATGAAAGGTGCTAAAAACATTGTAATCTATCTTTTGTCTTTACCGATGCTAACTGACCTGCTCGACGTTTCTAATAGTTTCTGTTTTATCCCCCATCAATTTCTTTCCCTTTTTTTCTGTGTTTCTCTTTCTAACTACCTTTTGTCTCTGTTGAGCCCTGTGCCTCTCTGTGGTTATATCTCTCCCTGTCTCTTTCAACCCGTGGGCGGCACAGTGGTTAGCACTGCTGCCTCACAGCGCCAGAGACCCGGGTTCAATTCCCGCCTCAGGCGACTGACTGTGTGGAGTTTGCACATTCTCCCCGTGTCTGCGTGGGTTTCCTCCGGGTGCTCCGGTTTCCTCCCACAGTCCAAAGATGTGCAGGTCAGGTGAATTGGCCATGCTAAATTGTCCGTAGTGTTAGGTGAGAGGTATGGGTGGGTTGCGCTTTGGCGGGTCGGTGTGGACTTGTTGGGCCAAAGGGCATGTTTCCACACTGTAAAGTAATCTAAAATGTGTCTGTCTGTCTGTCTTTTTTAGTCTGTGTCACTATCTGCCTGTGTCTTTCTATCTCTTTCATCCTGTGTCTGTATCTGCCTGTGTCTTTCTGTGTGTCTCTATCTGCCTGTGTCCCTCTCCTGTCTCTTTCATCCTGTGTCTCCCTCTTTGTCTGCTTCTTTCTGTCTCTGGGCTCTCTCTGTTCACTTTAGTTTTCTCTCTTTCGTTGTTAGTCACCTTCTGTCCACCTCTTCCGTCCCTGGGTATGTATTTTTTCAACTCCCGTTTCTTTCAGGTAACTGACAGATTTATAATCCTACAATGTTATCCTTTTAAGTGGTAACACATTACGACAAAATGTTGACTTGTATAACATATGTTATAATGAAAGCAAACCTACCAGACAATCGAAGAGTTTCTGAGCAGGTCATCAACATCAAGTTAAAGCTTGATTCTTTATATCCCTGAAGTCTGGGATGGCAGCACCTTCCACCCTGTGTGTCTAGCATATGCACTCTTTATTCTTCAATGTGTGGGTCAATGTAGTCTTCAGTTTTGCAGATTATCAGATCAGCCATGATCTTAATGAATGGTGGAGTAAACATGATGGGCTGAATAGCCTCATCTGTTCCGAAGTCTCATGGTCAATGAGTTACCTCCCCATTGTCCTCCGCAGATCCTTGTGAACCTGTGCATCAATACTTTTCCTCATTTTACCCAGGGACTTGGGTTACACCAGTACCACTCTGGTAATCAGCTGTTTAAGAAAAACAAATGTGAATTAATGTAGTGTCTTTCATAACCTCAGGACATCCCAAGGTGCTGTATTGCCAGTTAAGAACTGTTTGAGCTGTCGTCCCTGTTGTAAAGCGGAGAAACACTGCAGCCAATTTGCACACAGCAAGCTCTCACAAAGAACAAGGGCCAGGCAAACTCTTCCTGTTTTTTTTTGGGGGGGAGGGCAGGGGGTGGGGAGATGTTGGTGAATGTTGCCCAGGACACCAGGGAGAAGCCACCTGCACTTCTGCACTTAGACACGGCCTTGGCATCTTTTACACCTGGTTGGGGTTGAACCTGGGATCACTCTAATCCGAATAACAAGTTGGTGCCTTTTCATAACACGAGGGCTTGGCTGAACAGTGTGGGTTACTGCTACCATCCTGTGCTGTGAGCCTTACCCAGATTCGGGGTTCGTTACAAAGCTTAACCTTGCTCAAGCACCTTCTTTGTGAATCTCACAAAGGCAAGACTTGACGTTTTGTATTTTTTATGTCTGAATTCCTTTTGCCTAATTCCATGTGATGGAGGTGTGGCATTTAAAGGGTAAATCATTTCACAAAATAATCCATTAGTGCAAATTGAAGGAGACAGCAGCACTTGACGGCTTTGTGATCACTGTTGAGGATTAAATAGGTCTTAGCTCAGACCTGCAGGCAGCAAGCTAATGTAAAATAGCTTTATCGGCAAGTCTCAGTGCCTCATTACTGAGAGAGGTTGCTGGCCGCAAAAAAAACCCATCAGTACCTGACTGACTCCCGTGTCCTTCAGAACCTCCCTTGAGAGGGAGGGGGTGCTATGTGTGTGTGTATGTGTGGGGAGGTTGAGCAAAGAAACTGCGTGAAGAAATTCAGTCTCCTGCACTTCACCTTGCTGGCTGCCTAGGTGTAGGCTTTGTCAGGCTGCCAGGGCCAAGCTTCAGAATGAAGCTGCCATCCTTCCTGTCTTCCGGAGAGGAATTCCGACGTGGAGCATAAGGATGCGCAGGGAATGATCCCGAGATCCCAAGCCCGTGGGACGGAAGGGCACCGCAAGCACCCTGGGCTACTGATTTTGCAGGAGTTCTCTGCCATTAAGATAATGTTGAAGTTCAGGGCCGACAGGAGGAAGAGGTAGGTACCTGTAAAATGATGACAGAGTAACTGCTGCGGAGCCTGATTAACTAGTTTATACATTAATGCTGCATTGCAGTATTCCTATGAAACAGGCAAGTGGGCCTCTCTGAGATTGTTTAGCAAGGGTGGACCTGGGGTATGTTTTTCTGAAGAGGGGGCTGTGGTGTGTGCGAAGGGTGGTGTTGGGTTTTAGGAAGGAGCTGTTTGTCTGCCTGTCTCTTAAATGCTGCAGGATGGCATATGGTTAAATGTGTGAGAACATTCTGCGTGCGTTTGCTTATGATGTGTTGACGTGCCCAAGCAAGCAAAGTCTGTGTGCGTGCTTGCTGCACATACCGAGTGCAAGTTAGGGATAGAGAAATGACCTGAATTCAGGAACACTGTGTTCTGTTAACTGCGGATGCTGATTTCGTTTCCATCTGCGCTGGGGTTAAGCATCTTGTGCTGCATAGAAATTATACTCATACAGCGTGGTTACTAGTGAAGGAGTTGGTGGGGGGCTGTTGGGGGTCAGGTTGGGTAGCGTTGCTCTGTGTTGCATCTATGCAACCAGGCGTGGACTGGTTGGACCGAAAGGTCTGTTTCTGTGCTGTATGACTCTGACTCTATGACTTGTATCCAATCAAAATATCATCTGCCCAATACAGACATAGATTGCCCCAGTCTGGCTTCACTACTGGACCTTAAACAATGTTAACATACAACCCATTATATACACTACACGGTTTGTAGTAGCACACCATTTAGAGATCTGATGCTAGATGTGACCAAACTGATGCTAGACGTCACCAAAGTGTTGAATGTTCCTGGCTCCCTGCAAAGATGGGTTTAGAGGCCGCTGGAGTTCTGACTTTCTTAAGAGGTGATTGTTAGGAAATCAGCAGCCTCTGTCATGTTGGGCTGGCAGTGTAGCCCCGTTAACTACCATTATTCCAGATATCTGATAAAATATTCCCAGCATCAGTCAGACCAATCCCTCCCCGACAACCCCAACTAAGTTTAGAATGCGCCTACTTTTTGGAGGCTTCGGATGGCAGGTTGGTAGGCCATTGGAGACTCATCTCAAACTCTCATTAAGGAACCCTCAGCAATCATCCCTTGGCCCTCACACCTCCACCATCACACATGTTGAGCAGAGCTCTGAACCAAAAGGTCACTGGACTGGAAACATTCTCACTGTGTTTTTTCTTTGTAGGTGCTGCCTGACCTGCTCAGTTTCTCCAGTGATTTCTGTTTTAGTTCGTTTTGGCAGAATTTCTCAATTTTCAGGTGTCCTCCTGTTCACCCACCTGCCTCAGACACCTCACCGGGTCAGGCCGGCAGCTGTCTGTTGCTGCTTGCCTCCCCCACCCATTGGCCCTCCACATCCTGATGTGAATGGCAAAGGCAGAAGCAACCAATCAGATGGCCTCTTCTTATACATTTGCCCCAGCGGAGAGCATTGAGAACACGCATGGGCATTGAGACTCCCAGTGCTAAAGTCTTGACATCCAAAGAAGGAACACAGCTCTAAATCACTAAGAGCCAGGTTTCCACAGGGTGTGGACAACTCCATGCAGCTGTAAAATGGAGAACGGCGCCCAATTCCAAGATTCCTGCCCTCACTCCCACTGCCAGCAATTGTTGCTGGTGTAGCATAAAGGTGAGGGCAATAAGCGTATGTACTGGATGCCCTCATCTGATTGGTGCCAGGGAAGGGTTAACCATCACTCTGTATCCCCCAGTGTTTGCAGAGCTTCTCTATAACTCATCGTTCATGAGTCCTTAGATAAATCGTGAACCATAGTGTGGATTTGGAAGTCTTTGAAATATAATTTCAGAGGTTTTATCAAATCCCACCACCACCAAACCTTGTACCACCACTCCAAGAGTCCCCAAGAGCCCTCGTGCTCTCCATGCTAACTCTCTTGCCTTGTGTCCCTCTAACTGATCTTTTCCATTGGGTTTCAGTGCATCTTATTGTGCTATGCAGGGGTTGCCTAGAAATTAGCCTCATAGCCCAGTCCCAAACTCTCTTTCACTTTCCCCCTCGCTGGAATGCCCCTGTGTTGGGTTGAGAACATGAGTTTGTTGGAACATCTTATGCCTGATATTTTATAGCAGTGGAGCAAATTGTTTGTGCTGTGAGGGATGGGAACAGAAATCTATGATCTGGTGATGCAAGTATTTACAACAAGGGTGTCAACTCAAAGTAATTCTCCACTTGGCACAGATTACAAAGCACAGCCTCATAAAATTGCCGTTGTTGTAAAATGAGTATATGCTTCTGTAATCCTTATATTTGTTATATATTAGTAGTCAAGAGGATAACACAGTGAGCCAAACCATTTTGTAATGGGTGAGCCACTACTTGTGTGTTACTCTTAATTCGCCATCTCCAACTCTCTGTCTTTCAATCCACATCCCAAAATCCACACCATTGTTACTACCAATGATGGACCTTGTATCAAAATAATGCTGCACACAGAAGTGTTAATTATACATGATGTGGATTTGATCATTTCAAAACAGCTGCACTGATTGCACTTCATAGAAGCCCAAGGATAACTATGTTGTCAGTATGAACAGGTTCTTTTATTTATTCACTCACAGGGTGTGGGTGGCTCCGGCTGGGCCAGCATTTATTGCCATCCCTAATTGTCCAGAGTCAGCCACATTGCTGTGGGTCTGGAGTTACAGGCCAGGTAAGTTTGGCAGAGTTCCTTCCCTAAAGGATATTCTGTATCTATAGAATCCCAGAGTGTGGAAACAGGCCATTTGGCCCAACAAGTCCACACCAATCCCTGGAAGAGCATTCCATCCAGTCCCATCCCCCTACCCTATCCCTGTAACCCTGCATTTCCCATGGCTAATGCACCTAACCTACTCATCCCTGGACACTATGGGTAATTTAGCATGGCCAATTCACCTAATCTGCACCTCTTTGGACTGTGGGAGAAAACTGGAGTACCCGGAGAAAACCCACGCAGACACGGGGAAAGTGTTCAAACTCCACAGTTGCCCGAGGCTGGAATTGAACCCGTGTCCCTGGCGCTGTGAGGCAGCAGTGCTAGCCAATGAGCCACCGTGCTGTCCTCTTTGTAAACCAAATGGGTTTTTCCAACATTCGACAATGGACTCATGGTCATTACCAGACTCTTAATTCCAGACTTTTTGTCGAATTCAGACTGCCATGGCGGGATCTGAACCAGAGTTCACAGAACATTAGCTGGGTTTGTGGATTATTAATTTAGCGATAATATCCCTAGGTTTTTGCCTGCCTCTAATACAAGCCATTGCAGAACTTTAGAATCTTTAAAATCCAGGTGATTGGTGTAAGATCAGGTTAGAATTTAAACTGGGCCAGAGTTATTGTATCATTGTTATCTTCCTGTGCATCATCGGCATCCAGCTCTCCCTCCCTTTATTGTCTCCATGTTGGACGTTCTGGTTTCGTACTCCCAAAGAACACCAATCCCTGTCGCCATCATCTCTGTCCTCTTCCACGTTCCCCATAGTAACTTGCCCTCAATTCCAACTTGCATGTATCTCTTTTCTTTCGGAAGGTTTAATTTCCAAAACAACATTTATCGGTACAGTTTCATAAAATACACACATGTTTGTACAATATACTCAGGGATGATCTGGACGTTTTCTTTTCCTTTTGTTTCGGATTCATTATTTCTGCTCTTGATTTTAAATCTAACTGTTGTGTTCTAAGATGATGCCGGAGAATGGCAACTCTGTGCACTTTTCAGTGTACCTCTGTATTCTTGTACATGTGGCAATAAAGTCTAATCTGTTGAAAACACAAATGATCCTCATGATGGTCAATCTTCTGTATCATTTCATTCAGAGACAGTTTCCGAAGCATTAGCACAGCTCCATGTCCCTCACTGGTGGCATCAATGTCCTTGACTTGAAGATTAGTCTCTTACCTCCACAGGATTTCTTGTAGAACAAGACAACTTTGATAGTGAGACTCGGCCATAGTTCCTGATAAGCAATGGCATGGAGTTTCGTTAATGCCCATCATTCTGCAGTAGCCCAACCAGCCATCGTTTCACTGTTTCAGTTCAAGACTCTTGTTTCTTCAGGCAATTGCAAGTTTGCTGTTCTCCTTCCTGCCTGTTGGGAAGCTCATTATTGAAAGCAAGTTACTGCCACTTTGATCATTGAATCACAAAGATTGTGATCTGACAACAACCTCGCTAAGTTAACCTCCAATAGAGCCTTATTGTCGGCAGATTGAACCTTTGCAAAAATCCTTTCTGTGTCACCGGGCTCCATTTTGGCAGTCTCACCACTGATTCAGAAGGTCATGGGTTCAAGTCCCACCCCTAGAATGTCATTTTAGGTTTGACCTTCCTCGTGCAGCACTAAGGGAGTGCCGCTCTGCCAGAAGTGCTGGCTGATAAACCCCTGCTCCATCTGCAGCTCGGGGTGGATGTGTACGATCTCCCGGCGTCATTTTGGAAGAAGAGCAGCCAAGTTGCATGCAGTGCAAGCGATGATGTGACCATTGTCTTTTATTGTTGACATTGTTTGAAATGTAAATTTTGGCCAGGCCACTCGAGGTGAGGAAGGCCAATGTTGATGGTCATGATTTGGAGCGTCGCTCCGAAAGCTAGTGCTTCCAATTAAACCTGTTGGACTATAACCTGGTGTTGTGTGATTTTTAATGTTGATGGTGATCCTTCTCTTGTGCAGACGCTGAAACCTTATATGTCAATGTGACGATGAACAAAATAAGTTGTCTGAATACTCATAAAAAAACACTATGCTAAGCTAGTGAACGCACAGAAGAGATTTACTGGGATGTGGCAGGATATGGAATGTTTGAGTTATAAAGAAAGGCTGGGTAGGCTGGGACTTTTTTCACTGGCTTCATGAGGTTAAGAGGTGGCCTTACAAAAGTCTATAAAATCATATAGGATATATCTGGGATTAATGGCAATGTCTTTTCCCTAGGATGGGTGATTTCAAGATCAGGGGACACATTTTTAAAGTGAGAGGAGTGAGATTTAAAAAAAAAAGGGAGAGAGTTTTTTACGCAGAGGGTGGGTCATATGTGGAGTGAACTTCCTGAGGAGGTGATGGGGTTACAAGGTATAAAAGACATTTGGATAAGTACACAAATAGGAAAGGATTGGAGCCGTATGAGCCAGGAGCAGGCAGGTGGAATTAGTTTAGTTTGAGATTATATTCAGCATAGACTGGTTGGACTGAAGGGTGTGTTTCCAAGTTGTATGACTCTCTGACCTTGCCGTTCCAGAATGCTTCATGAACATTAATTATGTTTTAAGAGTAGTCCCAATATGGATAACTATGCAGCAAATGTTGCACCCGACAAGTGGCAAATGGCAATGAAGTAATGACCAAATATTCTGTTAGTGATGTTAGTTGAGGGGTAATGTACTGAAAAGGACAGCAGGAAGACTTTCCCTGTTTTTCCTCAAATGGGCAATGGGATCTTCGAAATCCATCCATGAGGATAGGTGGGGCATCAGTTTACTGCATTGTGTAAGCAATGGAACTTGTGATTGTGCAGTACTCTCTCAGCACTGTACTGTGGAGTCACCCTGCATTGTGTGAATGCATTGCTAGCTAGCAGGAACAGTTTATAAGAATGATTGCAGCAGTGAGGGACTTGAGTTCTTCAGGTGTGGGACAGGCCATTGAAGCTGGACTGTTTTCAGAGACAGTCACAAGAAGATACTTTGGTCTACAAAATCAGAGTAGATAGAGAGAATATAGGGAGGTTCCTATTGATAGGCAGTCAGGACCCAGTGAGCAATGGCTGGGAGAACCTGGCCAAAGCTGGAATTGGGCAAAATTTATTTTTGTGCAACGAGTTTGATTTGATTGGATTTATTATTGTCACATGTACCAAGATACAGTGAAAGGTGGCTAGGATCTGGACTGTAATGCCTGAGAATGCCTTGGTGGAGGCAGATTCAGTTTTAGTTTTCAGAAGGGGTAATGGATAATGAGTTGAAGAGAAGTAGCAGATCAGGCTATTGGGAAAAGGCAGGTTAGTCAGGCCTAACTACTTGTTTTTTGCAGAGAGTTGGTATTGTCATAATAGGCAGAATGGCGTCCTTTTGTGCTGTGACCATTCTATAAATCATTCTATGATTCTAACCCACAACCTTCCATTGTGGAGTTGGGAGTTCTACCACTGCCTTGTGGTGTACGCCTTGCTTTTATAGTGTTATAGAGTCATACAGCATGGAAACAGACCCTTCAGTCTATCTAGTCCATGTCAACCATGTTTCCAAACTAAACTAGTCCAACATACCCGCATTTGTCCCATATCTCTCCAAACCTTTCCTACTTATTTACATATCCAAATGTCTTTCAATGTTGTAACTGTACCTGCATCCACCACTTCCCTTGGAAGTTCATTCCACACATGAGCTACCCTTTGCGTAGAAAGGTTGCCCCCATGTCCTTTTTAAACCTTTCTCCTCTCACCTTAGTTTTGAACTCCCCCCACCCCAGGGAAAAGACCCACGCCATGCCTATCATGATTTTATAATTTTGAATGCATTGTCTTCAGGTTTCTAAAGAGAGACATGGAGCTGGGGCTACAGTAACACAACATTCTTGATCATTACCTTCAAATGAGTGGAGGACTTGATCCATGTTTAACTGATGTGCTGCGGCACGATTCACATAATTACTGTAGATGGCTAGGTTGTGCCTGTATGTGGTGATCACCTCTTTTCACTGGTTGCCAGAAGGTACTGTAGAAACTACATCCAGGGAGAGACCAGAGACAACCTCTGAAAGTTAATCACATGCACTCCATGAGTTTGATTGTGTGCCTCCTGTGTTGTAAATCTATCAAAAATCAAAGCTCTCTTGGAGCTAGCGAGTTAAACGATGCTTGGTGGAAGAGGTAGGACACTTGTCTCAAAAGCACAAGCAGTATATGGAATAAGAATGGACCCAGGGGATTCACTTAGCACAGGTTTGTGCACATGTATGATAGTTTACTAATTACTCGACAAAAGTATCTCAGAGATGAAGAGTCTTTGTGTTATTTGCATGACACCAACAACTTATATAGCATCTTTGATGTAATGAAATTTCTGAAAGTGCTTCACCAGAATGTATATACTGAGCTGTATTAGAAAATATTAGGTCAGATGACCGAAAACTTACACAAATAAGTATGCTTTATGGAGCATTGTGGAGAAAAAAGTGAGTCCGGAAGGTGATACTCTTAATGCCCATCCCTAGTTGCCACCTTCTTGAATGCAGCTGATTATTGCTGGACCATTTCAGAGGGAAGTTAAGAATCAACCATGTAGCTGTGGGACCACGGTCAGATCATGATCTGGACGGAAAATTTCCCTTCGCCAAAGGACCTTAATGAGCCAGGTATATTTCATAACAATCTGACAGTTTTGTGGTCATTGTTACTGGTGCAAACGTTTTTATATTCCAGATGTACATTGATTTTAAATGGGCTAGATGTCTCAGTGGGATGTGAGCTCATGTCTCTGAATTTCCAGTCCAGTAACATTGCTACTAATTTATCATACCATGAAAAAACAACCAGGATCCCTGGCCATCATCCAGTAATTGTTGCTAAGAAGTTGTGTTGTGTTTAGAATAGGGTTGTGTTAATTTGGGATGAATGAAAGTGAAGGCAGGACACGGATGTCCCACATGTTGATGATACCTGAGGCACACTGTAACAAACTAATTGATCCCACCAGAGCTGTGTAACCTGACAACAATTGTTTTATTCATGGAAGTATCTTTGATGCCTAACGTGCTCGAGATCGATGATTACCATCAATGTGAAGGAGGCATGTGGATATGGAGGAAGTGTTTATAGAACAAGTGAAAAAGTGTAAATCTTGCAGCAGATTGGGGCAAGCAGCCAATGATAATAATGACCGGTGAAGAGTTGACAGTGAACCATTCTGTACCACTCATTCCAGCAGTTGATTCATCTAGATCTGACTTCAGGAGTTGTTTCATCTTTATAATAACTGCATAATGTTTTCCAGTTGCTGGACTCTCTAAGTTAGAATTTTGCAATTGGAATTGTTTTTTTATTTGATGTGGTGTAAAGATTATTCCTGTTATTCTTCTCAGGTCAAGACTTTTGCACTGGGTGGGTGGGGGGATTGTTGTTTTGCAAAGTCATCACTGTATCGCTATTTTTGGTGACCTTTTAAACCCCAGCTTTAACAAAGCAGCAGTGTCCTCATTTGAAACAACACAGGGCTGATTTTTAAAAGGTTGCTGAGCAGGCGAGAGTCTGCTTCCATGTTCGATTCAGCTGTCACACCTTGTTCTTGAGTGAGTAACCAGCAGTTATTGTTCCTGGAATGACAAACAGTGATGCCTGCCATTTTTTAAGAGCAATTTTTGTATTGCTGCGATCCCTGTACGGATCAATAAGGTTTTGAAGGGAAATTCTAGCTTCCAATTAATAGCTAAACAGCTGACAAGATTTCACCTTGCTCTCATGTCACTGTCACGTTGCCTGTAGACTCCAGCTTTTTTGTTCATGTTTGGATCAAGGTGATAATGAGATCAAGAGCTGGAATGTAAACTGACTAAGAGTGAAGCAGGATATTGCTTTGTAAATGCTGCTTGATAGAATAGTCGACAATACTTCTTAATTTCTCAATGTTCTGATGGTTGAAAGTGTACTGATGGGGCAGTAATTGGCCAGTGTAGATTTCCCTATTTTTCAGACATACCAAGGCAATTTTCCACATTGCCAAGTCAGTGCCAGTGTTGGGACTGTACTGGAACAGCTTGGCCAGGGGCATGATTGGCTCTGATGCATATGTCTTCAATGCTATTGCCAGAATGCTGTTAGGGCCCACAGCCTTTACAGCATCCAATGCCTTCAGCTGCTTCCTGGTATCACATGAAGTGAATCAAATTGGGGCTAAAAACTGGCATCTGTGGTGCTGGGGGACTGCAGGAGGAGTCAAGATTAGAATGGTGCTGGAAAAGCACAGCAGGTCAGGCAGCATCTGAGGAGCAGGAAAATCAGCATAACAGGCAAAAGCCCTTCATTAGGAATGCAGGAGGAGGTTGTGATGAGTAATTTGCTGAGCTCTTCTGTTTGAAGACTGTTGCAAATGTTTCAACCCTGTTCTTTGCACTGACGTGCTGGGCTCTCCCGTGGTTGAGGATGGGGATATTTGTGGAGGCCGCTCTTGCAAGGACTTGCTGAATTGTCCACCACCATTCAGGGTTGGATGTGGCAGCACTGTTGAGAGTTTAGATCTGATCCACTGGTTGTGGGATCGTGTAGCTCTCTGTTTTTTGTTGCTTCTGTAGTTTGGCATGAAAAGTAGTCCTCTGTTGTAGCTTCACAGGTTGACACCATTTTGTTTAGCTTTGCTGCTGCTGCTCCTGGCGTGCCCTCCTGGCGTGCCATCCTCTGTGCTTCATTGAACCAGCGTTGATCCCTTGACTTGACAGTAATAGATCGATGGCTGTGCCATGCCTTGAAGGCACAGATTGTGGCTGAATATTGTCCTGCTGTTACTGGCCCACAGTGCCTCATGGGTGCCTAGTTTTGAGCTTTTTGATCTGTTCAGAGTCTGTTTCATTTAGCACAATGGCAGTGCGACACATCACCAAACAGGGTACCCTCAGTATGAAGGTGAGACTTTCTCTTCACAAGGATTGTGGTCTCACCTAGTGGTTGGGGCATGGGTAGATGTATCTGAGACCACTATGATGGAAGGGACAAAATCTAGTTGCTCTTTTTTTATCCCTCACTACCTGCTACAGACCCAGTCTAGAGGAAATGTCCTTCAGGAACCAGCCACTTTGGTCAGTCGTGATGTACTACAGTGGTCACAACTGTTGCAATGTACGAAACACGTCAGTCAATTTGTGCATGGGAAGTTCGTTCAAAAAAGTGACACCATAATAACCAGATGACCATTTCCTGTACGGTTAGGTTGTGCAATAAATATTAGCTGGACCCTGGTGATAACTCCCCCCACTGTTTTTCCAAATGATGCCGTGGAACTTTATTTGGTCCATCACATCCTAAAGACAGCATCTCTGAGGGTGCAGCAGTCCCTCAATAACACACCGGGCTCTTACCCCTGGGCTTTTGTGCTTGAAATGAGACTTCGATCCCAACCTCCTGATTCAGGTGCCAGAGCTCCCCTGGAGACACAACTGGTACCTGCAAAGATCAAAGAATGTCAACTTATCTTTCATTGTAATGGAGGAGAATTCACTGCTGATTTGAAGAGGATTGAGAAACTTAAGCCAGTGCAATCGTTTGCGCAGTGAAAGGTTCAAACTCCATGATACCTGAGTGGAAAAATGTAGAGTTGAGAGTGTGGTGCTGGAAAAGAACAGCAGTTCAGGCAGCATCAGGAGAATTGACGTTTTGGGTATAAGCCCTTCATTAGGAATCTTGATCGTGATTCCCCCGCTCCTCGGATGCCATCTGACCTGCTGTGCTTTTCCAGCACCACACTCTCGACTCTGATCTCCACCATCTGCAGTCCTTACTTTCTCCTGGAAAAATGTGAAGGCTAACAGCATCAATCAGAAAGCAGGCAAAAGTTACCCATCATTTGTATCCTCATTGGTCCCTGAATCCTCAGTTTAAAAATGATTACCGTTGTGGTCAAACATGTTCTCAATGTCCCTTCATCTCTGTAACCTCATCCAGTCCCATACCCTTCCAAGATCTTAGTCTGGCCTCTTTGTAAGTCCAAGTCTTTAATCATTCCAACATTGGTAACTTTCTCTTCATGAGGATTGTGGTCTCACCTAGTGGTTGGGGCATGGGTAGACATATCTGTGACCACTATGTTGGAGAGGACAAGATCTAGTTTGTCTTTTTCTTTCCCTCACTACCTCCTGCAGGCCTAGTCTAGAGGAGATATCCTTGAGAAACCAGCCACTTCAGCTGCCCGAGCCATCTACTCTGGATTTTTTTTTGCTTACCCAACTCTATCACTTTCTTCTCCTTCTAAGCTGCACCTTAAAACCTACCTTTATCACCAAATTTTCTATCGCTCTTTTACTATCTCTTGACATGACTGTTTCACATTTTGTTTGATCATCATTTTGTGAAGTATCTTATGTTGATTTACTACGTGAAAGGCATGAGATAAATGAAGCTGTTAATGAAAGTTTATAGACACAGACAGCATGTATGAGTTCAGAATTCTCTTAAAAATGTTCACAGAGATGAAAGATGATGGGAGAAAATGATAATGCGGAGAGATTAATTAGATCACTGAAGAAGAGGCAGATTTGGGGGTGATATATTAACATGGATTGAGAATTGGCAAATGGGCAAGAAATAGCGAGTAGGGATGAGGGGTTCATTTTCAGATTGGTGACCACTGGGTTCCACAGGAATCGGTGCTGGAACTGCAGCTGTTTATAATATATGTCAACGATGAGGAGAAAGGTTGTGAATGTACTGTGGTCAAATTTGCAGATGACAGTACGGTGGAAAGGCAAGTTGTGAGAGGAATACACACAGTTTACGAAGAGCTACTGATAAACTAAGTAAAAAGTTGGCAAATGGAGTGTAATGTGGGAAATTGTGAACGTGTTCATTTCGAAAGGGAAAAGAACAATATTATTGAAATGGAAAATAACTGCAGAAAACTGTAACACAGGGACCCGGAGTACTTATATACAAAACTCAGAAAGCTAGCTCACCGGTACAGCAGGTAGTTAGCAAGGCTAATGGAACATTGACTCTTCTTTCAAAGGACTTGGAGAATAAGAAAGGGAAAGCCTTACTATAGCTGTGCAAGATGCTGGTGAGACCACACCTGGGGTACTGTGAGCAGTTTTGGTCCCCTTAATTGAGGAAATGTATCATTTCATTGGAGGCAGTTCAGAGAAGGTTCACAAGGATGTCCCCCTAAACATCAGTTAATTTGAGTGTAGCACACAAAGTCCTGGGCAGTGTGGTGCAAATCTCTATCTTTCGCTGTGTATTAAGCCATTTTTTCATTTGTGACTCACTGTTGGTAGTAAAGACAATGAATGGGAGCTGGACTTCCAGTAATTAAAGATTCTGGGTGTGGGTTGGGATAGAGAGTTAACTGGCAGGTGAAGTTGGGAGGTGAGGGTCAGGATTTTGACTCTGAACATATTGCCACCAAGGTTTCTATATCCATCAGTAGCTTTGATTTTGGCTGAGAGGGTTGAGTAAATCTTCAGCAAGGGGTAAGTTGGGAGTTATCAGGCACGTCTCCTTTTCAAGTCCCATTTGACCCAAGGGAACTCTCACCATCAGGGTGTTGGCAAGAGATTCATTCAGGTCTGAATTGACCTCCTTAGCGAAGAGATAATTTGTGCGATATTGCCAATGCTAATTAGCTATACTTCTGGGGCCTTCACTGGATGATGTCCCAACTTCAACTGCAGTTACAATTATGTTACATTCACATTTTCTGGTGCATACAGCTAAGGGATTTTACGTGGGCTCTAGCCAATCTTTTATTGGGAGAGCCTTACACTCTGTACTTTCCCCATCCAGCTGTTGCACCGGAGGGAGAGTTGGACCGGGCTGCCTTCATGCCCTCTCAGACACAGGTAGAAGTTTGTCTCAGCCCTGTCTCACAGTGAGACACATCCACTTGAATGGTAGCTACTGAGCTCTCTAATGCTTGCAATGACTGCATAGACATAGTCAACATTGGCTCGATTTTTAGGATAAATGCAAAACCAATACTCAACCTCTTCCATTGTTTTTCAGCCACAATGACAGAACAACCACCTTCCAGGACCCAGTGACAGGGATTGTGCCTATTGAGAACTGCATCTTCAAACTGGAAGACAAGTAAGTGTCTTGTCTCCTTTACTTCTCTCCTTATTGTCACTTTGTTCCCTCACCTTTCCCCCACTTCCAATAACAGTCAAATTCAATAGGTGTAGGTATCGCACTCTCTCTTTCTCTCTCTCACTCACTCACTCACTCACTCACACTCTCTCTCTCTCTCTCTCTCTCTCTCACACACACACACACACACACACACACACACACACACACACACACTCTCACTCTCTCTCTCTCTCTCTCTCTCTCTCTCTCTCTCTCTCTCCCCTCTCTCCCATATCCCTCTAAACCTTTCCTATCCCTGTACCTGTCCAAATGTCATTTTAATGTTGTAACTGTACCCTCCTATACCACTTCCTCTGGCAGCTCATTCAATACATGCACCACCCTCTGTGTGAAAAGGTTGTCCCTCATGTCGTTTTTATATATTTCCCCTCTCACCCTAAACCTATGCCCTCTAGTTCTGGACTCCCCACCCCAGGGAAAAGACCTTGTCTATTTATCCTGTCCTTGCCCCTCATGATTTTATAAACCTCCATAACATTACCCCACAGCCTCCAACACTCCAGGGGAAAAAATCCCAGCCTATTCAGCCTATCCTTATAATTCAAACTTTCAAGTCTTGGTAACATCCTTCAAAACTGATCCGTACTTTCTTTCAGCCTGGGTTTAAAGGACTAATAAATTGGGGAATTTTAGGGGCAGATTGATTATCAATGCGCAACTCCAGTGAGACGTGACATTGTAACTTGACCTTAGTTATAGAACCCTCTTAACGGGTTGTCAGTTTGGTTTGAATAGTTTCATTATGGTACTCCCTTTCCTCTGGTTATTTCAAAATAATATAGGAGACAGAAAATAGTTATAGAATGAGAAAAAAACCTAATGAAACAATGCCCTTTAAGGGGTTGTTAAATTGTTTCATTTAGTTTAATTGATTTCTATTCCCTAAATATGAATAGAGAATGCTCAGGCTCTTGTGCCACAGTAGTATCCCTACCTCTGAGCCACGAGACCCGAGTTTAAGTCCCACCTGCTCCAGAAGTGTGTAATAACATTTCTGAGGAAGTTGATTAGATGCTATATAAAGAGACACTGTGAGAGCTCTGGGTTGCTAGTTAGTAGGAAACAGACATATGTAGTGCTGCATTCTGTCAATAAATCTCTCAGCAAGGAAAATATTTGCGTCTAATTTTGCACTTCACCAGCTGGCGTGGGGCTATATGACACATGGTTTCATAGGTCCTAGTCATCTTTCTGTCTCCCACCACCAGAATGGCTTTAGTTCCCTTGAGGTTAACAACATTCCACTTGTCAAAATTTCATTTGTCACATGCAAATCTTCACAGAAAACACCTGCGGTTTTGCCAACGGACTGTGACTGCATCCAGGCTAATAGTTTTGATTAACCTTTCCCTCCAGCAAAGGCTCTGGGAGTAGGTCAAGCCTGTGTTGTAGTAGCCCAGTTTCAGATCAGTTAACTTATCCATGATTAGAACAAAGATTCTGTATGAATCATGTACGTGCTGGATTCAGTCACTGAGCTGGACTTTGCAAAGCCAGATTAAAATAAACACATCTCTGTTCCTTTTCCTTGTATTCATTTGTCAAACACACAGCTGTTTGTTGTTTAAATTCATAATTAAAATAAATAAGCTTGAAATAGTGTTTTATTCTGGTCTCTTGCATAATCCCGATGTTCATTGCTCCACCATTAGTGGCTCTTTTGACATTTGGCGTTATGCCAACATCCAACAATTTGGATTCAAGACAGACTGGTCGAAGAGAAGACAAATCAAGAAGAGTCCTTTGGCCTAGGCGTCTTTAGAACTCTCTTTATCACAAAACTAATATTAGTTACTTCTATACATGGGAATCTGAGGTAGACTAAGATCTTTGCCTACCGTTACATTATCTAAAGATTCTCTGCATGTGCTTCTTTCCATCAATCTCTCAAGCACTCCTAAATGAAATAACTACACTCACGTGGTGCTATTTATGCCCAATGAGGTGCAGCTCCATTATTGCAAATTTTCTTCATGGTGCTAACAGCGGCCATGCTGTCATTTCAACTCCAAAGTTCCCTCCCTACATTGTCCTGCCTCTCTATCCTGCTGTCTCCTTTCTAAGATGTACTTTGAAACTCACCTCTTCGACCAAGCTTTTGGTCATCTGTCTTAATATCCCCTTTGGTGGCTCAAAGGGTACAGTCCCCAACTCCTGAGATGAATTAATCTGCTCGAGGTGCTACATGAATGCAATTTGCTGCTTATCTTTCAGGATGTTATTGAAGGACCAAAGCCCATATTGTGTTCTTTAAACAATATGCAATTTTGCAAAACAGTTGCAGGCAGACCAAGTACTGTCTCCATGGCGATTGGTAATTACACCTTCAGCCAGCAGGAAATATTTCCAAAAGTAACTGCTCAAATCCAAAAAGAGCTGCAGCCCACTGTGTAGATGCTGGATGTAAATTTGTGCATGACCCAGTAACAGTGTCTCTTTGGACTCATAGAAACCTCAATGTAGAAATGAGATAACAATTCAGACATTTTACATTTTCACCATCCAAAGAAATATTTCATCAAGGGAATGGTAACTTTAACCCATTAGATGTGAGTATCAGGAATAGGCTGAAGATTGGGTTTTACACTCCTCGGACCAATATAATATCCCCAATTTAATTGCAGGGTAAAATTGGACAGAGTCTCATTGGCTTCCCGAAGGACAGCTTAGTTTAAGGTTGCCTCTCTCCCTCTGAGATTTACCAGAGGCTGATGACAAGCAGTCAGGTTATAGCAGCCAGCAGAATTTATAAAGAGTGAATTCATTCTGAGAGTGTTCTAAAATATGCATATGTGTAACATCTAAGAGATTTTGATAGTTCCCATTCATCACTGGCCTCTCTATTTGTCACGTGTATTGTGTGTGTGTCTGCGTGTGTGTGTGTGTGTCTGCGTGTGTATGCGTGTATACGTACGGTCATCCCAATGCCTGTACTGTATTGTGCTCTGTAACAGTGCTGGCCTCAATAAATTACTGTTGACAGACATGCAGTGGAGTCAGATCCAAGATAATCATCCTTTCAGTCTCTGTGACAATGTTCTCAACCTAAGGCAGCAATGAAATATGAAGCTTCTTCTCACTGGCACTGGTTTGTGCTGAAAGAGATTCAGGAAGCCTCTGGTTCTATATCAGATGTTACTCTCTCACATTTATAGTCATAGAGATGTATAGCACAGAAACAGATCCTTTGGTCCAACTCGTCCATGCCAACCAGATATCCTATATTAATCTAGTCCCTTTTGCCAGCACTTGGCCCATATCTCTCTAAATCATTCCTATTCATATACCCATCCAGATGCCTTTTAAATGTTGTCATTGTATCAGACTCCCCCACTTCCTCTGCCATCTCATTCCATACACGCACCACCCTCTGCAAGAAAACGTTGCCCCTGAGATCTCTTTTAAAATTTTTTCCCTTCTCACCCTAAATCTATGCCCTCTAGTTCTGGACACCCACACCCCAGGGAAAAGACCTTTTCTATTCACCCTATCTCTGCTCCTCATGATTTTATAAACCTCCATAAGGTCACCTCTCAGCCTCCAAAGTTCCAGATAAAACAGCCCCAGCCTGTTCAGCCTCTCCCTATAGCTCAAATCCTCCAACCCTGGAAACGTCCTTGTAAATCTTTTCTGAGCCCTTTCAAGTTTCACAACACCCTTCCGATAACAAGGAGACCAGAATTGCACACAATATTCCAAAAGTGGCCTAACCAATGTCCTGTACAGGTGCAACATGACCTCATAACTCCTATACTCAATGCTCTGACCAATAAAAGAATAATAATTCAAAATATTTCAAATGAAGTGTCCCCATTTAAGTCAAAAGATGAGATTTTGTTTTACCCTCGGGGTGTTGTTAGTCTATGGAATTCTCTTCCCCTGGTGATAGTGGTTATTGAATATATTTAAAATTGCATTGTGTGCACTTTTTATTGACAAGAGAACCGAGGGTTATGGGGGATGGTCGGGAAAGCGGAGTTGAGGGATCCATCTGTTGTCGAACGGAGAGACCTAGGTGTTCAGGAACATAGTTCTTTGAAAGTTGCATCACACATCGATGGGATGATTAAGAAGATGGTTAGCATGCTTACCCTCATTGTACAGACTATTTGGTATAGGAAATGGGACTTCATGTTGAGTTTGTACAGGATGTTGGTGAGACCATTGTTGGAGTGCTGTGTACAGTTCTGGTTGCCCTGCGCTCGGAAGGATATTATTAAACTGGTGAGGGTTTAAAAAAAGATTTACCAGAATATTGCCAGGTCTGGAGTGTCCTATAAGGATAGGCTGGGACTTTTTTCACTGGAGCATAGGAGTTTGAAGGGTGACCGTTTAGAGGTTTATAAAATCACAAAAGGCATAGATAAGGTGAATAGCCTAAGTCTTTTCCATTTGGGTAGGGGAGTTCAAAACCGGGGGCGTATTTCTTAAGCTGAGAGAAGAAAGATTTAAAAGGGACCTGAGGGGCAACCCTTTCACACAAAGGATGGTTCATATGTGGAATGAGCTGCCAGATGAAGTGATCAATGCACGTACAGTTACAACATTTAAAAAAACATTTGGATAGGTACATGAATAACAAAGGTTCAGAGGAGTATGGGCCAAACGCAGGCAAGTGGGACTAGATTGGTTTAGGAAATTTGGTCAGCATGGCTGAATTGGACCAAAAAGTCTGTTTCCATGCTGTTTAACTCTATAACAGGTTCAGGTGGCTGAGTGGCCTATTCATTATGCTAATTCTTGTGGTGTTCTTCTCATTTTATATTGGCTTCCAGAAGGATGCAGATATTTTATTGCCTGGAATTATTTTTCTTAAAATAGAGCTTTTGTTTTTAGTTGTAACTGAGGGAAGAGAAAGAGAACTTGCCCAGCTGTATTTGATTGGGTGATACTAAGCGTTATGCTCCGCATTCAAGTACAGAATCTAAGCTGATACTCCCAGTCATTGGTGGTCCCTCACAGACAAGGATGACTCTTTTCCCCTCTCAGGGTGAGTCCATAGGCGGCTGTACAGATCAATGTGGCTTACATAGACTCTGTTACACTTAGGGCAGGTGGTGGTCACAGAAGGGAGTGGCTGGCGAGTTGGTGTGGAAGTGTGCTCAGAATATGGCCTAGTTGTGGCAGTACAGCCTACAAACTGTCTGCTCCCTGTCTTCCGGAGCTCCTGATGCTGTAGCTGCTGCAAGAGTTTTTGTAACACCTCCCCCCGCTTTCGTCCAGTGTCTGTATAACCCCCAATAATCTTTATAACAACCTTCCCGGCATTTTATCTATAATCCCAATAATTTTTTTTTGTACCCCAAGTACAGCACTGGGCAAAGTGCTGGATTTTAGATGAGAGGATAACCGAAGGCACATCCAGTCCTCTCAGGATTGTGGAATGGTTACAACGAAGAGGCCATTCCACCCATCAAACCTATGCAGACTCTCTGCAAGAGTAATGAGGCTAGTGCCAGTTCTCCGGTTTTGCCTTGCCAATCCTCTTGCCGAGTCAACATGAAAGATTCTACGCCCTACTGAGAAGAAAGAGTTCACAGAATCAGTACCAACATGGAAGGAGGCTATTTGGCCCATCACATCTGCACTAGTTCGTCTTAGGAACAATTTACATTGTGCCACCCATCTGCCCTCTCCCTTCGGCCCTGCCCATTTACCCTTTTCAGGTGATGATCCAATTGCTTTTGCATATCTCAACTGGACCTGCCTCCACCACACTCTCAGGAAGTGCATTCCAGATCCTAATAACTTATTACATGAAAAGGTTTCTCCTGTGTTACCATTCTTTCTCTTGCCAGTTACTTTGAATCCGTACCTCTTTATTCCAGATCCTTCCATCTGTGGGAGCATTGTTTTCCGACCGACTCTGCCCAGATCCAGAAGATCTTGAATATTTCTATCAAATCGCCAATCAACCTTGCCCAAGGAAAACAGTCCCAATATGTCTGTTTCGATGAAGTTCCCCATCTCTGGAAACCGTTCTCATAATCTTTTCTGCACTCTCCCAATTGCCTTCACATCTTTCCTAAAGTGTGCGGTACACAAAACTGGATACAGTATTTGAGACTGGACTGGTGTTCTATACATAGCTTCCTTGATTGTGCACCTTTAAATAAAGTTTCAGATGCTGTATTGCTTTATTAAGCCCACTTTCACTAACCCCGACCTGCTGCATTTGATGACTTGTGCACATAATGCACGCACAGGTCCCTCTGCTCCTGCACCCCCTTTAGAATTGTACACTTTTATTTCACATTGCCTCCCTGTGTTCTTCCTGCCAAAATAAATCACTTCACACTTTTCTGCATTAAATTTGATCTGCCACTTATCCGCCCACTCCACCAATCTGTACATGTCCTTTTTGAAGCTTACACTATCCTCCTTGCAATTCATAATGCTTCCAAGTTTCTGATCATCTTTAAATTTTGGAATTGTGCCCTGTGCGCCAAAGTCTGTTTGCATTTATATAGGAGAAAGTGAGGACTGCAAATGCTGGAGATTAGAGTTGAGAATGTGGTGCTGGAAATTTCTGATGAAGGGCTTATGCCTGAAACATTGATTCTCCTGCTCCTCGGATGCTGCCTGACATGCTGTGCTTTCCCAGCACCACACTCTTGTATTTATATAGCCCCATTCATGACTTCAAGTATAGGGCAGTCTCTGTTGTAAGAGGAGATCCTGAGCTTCCCTTTCTCTGATTAGAAGCTCTGGGTTTGAGTCTCACCACTGGGGTTTCATGGCCAAGGAAGGTGTGTTCATAGCAAGGCCAAAGAGGTTGTGCATCACCTTCCAACACATTCCATTAGCAGGCAGAGAGAGAATGACAATGTCCTGCTCGGCCATGTAATGGAAAGAAATTGCAGCTCATACCACCACCACCGATAGCATGCATGCCGAATCTTCATAAAACATGGAATCCCTATGATGTGGAAACAGGCCATTTAGCCCAACATGCCCACACTGACCCTCTGAAGAGTAACCCACCCAGACCCATTCCCCTTCCCTATTACTCTGCATTTCCCCTGACTAATACACCTAACTTACACACCCCTGAATACCATGGGCAATTTAGCATGGCCAATTCACCCTGACCTGCATATCTTAGGATTGTGGGAGGAAACCAGAGCACCTGGAGGAAACCCATGCAGACACGGGAAGAATGTGCACACACAGACAGTCTTCCAAGGCTGGAATCAAACCCGGGTCCCTGGTGCTGTGAGGCATCAGTGCTAACCACTGAGCCACCGTGCCGTCCAATTTAACCTGCAATCTCCACTCCATTACTGTAGGATATGGCTAATTTGTAACTGTGAGCAGCAATGTATAACTGACCAGCTAATTTGTTTTAGAGATGTTGTTTGAAGGATTAATATTGGCTGAGACCTCAGAGAGAATTACCCAGCTCCCTTTTGAAACATAGTTGAATCCTTTTGTGTCCAGAAGGCCTCACATTCATTAAAAAGGAGTGCCTGAAAAATGAATTTGCTGTAAGTTCTGTAACTGTATCTGTGGGTGTTAATGAAGCAAAGAGAATGTGGGAGGAGATCTTCCCTCTGGGCGAGTCCCACTGAAGAAATATTCCCTCTGTCTGTATGAGACTGAGTTATTGCAAAACTGTTAGGGGAAACAAAAGATTAAATCCTTGCAATTTTCCTTTAGCGTGACAGCTACTTTGTGACCAGTTCAAACACCAGTGATTCTCAATTTGGAAATAGAATGGGAGAGGATTTGTAGAAATTTCAGGCCTAATTCCAGTAAAATGCTTTTTGGCTTGTTTCAGTCAAAAACCTTGAGCTGGAAATTATTACCATTTCGGTTTAACACAGAAGACCACATATAGAGAAACAGTATACACCACAATTATAATATATCATTATCATGCATTAATGTATAACATTGTTATGGTCCCTGAGGGAAAACTAATACTTACTGAACAACCTCCATGTGAAGCAACGACTGACAAGGTTAGGATTTTTGTAGGATTAACTCTACCCTCAATAGAACCATTACAATTTACATAAAAACTATTAGGCAACTACTACTTCAAATAAAGGGATAAATTTCATTTTAGCTAGCTCACAAAGGTACATCTTTTTGTAGCCATAAGCATTTGAGTCACTTCCTCCACAAATGTGGCAGTATGTAGCTGTGCAGAGCCACAACATGCTGTTCCTTGCTCTTGTGAGGTCAGTCAGGAGCTGTGCCCTTTAAAACCTCTCTCCTCTGGATTTCACAGGTACATTTATCACCAGCGAGGGACACACATTTCTACCAATCCTCTCTCCCTTATTTGGCAACAATCCTGAAAATGTAGCTTTCCTGAATCGCATTTCAATGGACCAACCAATAACACTACAGTTCCCTGTTTGGCCAGTCTGGGAACATACCCAATTCTTTAACATCTCTTATTTATTCATACAGCCATCTAGTTTTCACACTTTTTTAGCCAAGCCGTGCAGTTTCTCCAAGAGTTTCTGTACCTCTTTCTGCTAAACAGAAAAACTGAGCTTATCCTGAAATTGACTTGTTCCTTCTCCTCACAAGAATTGTTTGTGTTCTTCTTTCTGTTTCTCTCCACTTTCTTCTTGCGATCACCTCCACCCTCCGGCTCCTCTGACTGTACCTTCCCTTTGTCTCTGCTTTCCTTGCTATTGGTGCAGCTTCCAGGCCAAGGGTCACCGTGTCATACACTGGGACTTGATTGCCAATTTCTTATTATCCAAACAAATTACAATTGATCCTTTTTACAGTGTTAAAAATCACACAATACTGGGTTATAGTTGAACAGATTTATTTCAAAGTAGAAGCTTTTAGAGTGTTGCTCCAACATCCGGTAGCTCAGCAGGCAGGTACATAGGACACAGAATTTATATGTTAAAGGTCAAAGTGTCATACAACTGCTGTGATGTATTAGACAAACCTAGATTGCTGTTAAGTCTTTAATCACTTAGAATTGTGATGCAGGTTTTGATTGATTAATATGTAAATCCCAGAATTTCTTTCAAGTCACAGCCCTGAGTTAACTCAGTGGATAAGAAAAAGATGACATCTCAGCTCAGACAATGCATTAATGGTGTGAGGTTAGAGTCTTCTTATAGTGGATGCCAACCCTTGAAAGTACTTTGCAACATTCTTTTAGAAATGATAGGTTCCACAGTCACTTTAAAATAAATTACTATTTTTCTTTGTTGTACTGTTTCTGGGTTAAAGAGTATCACAACATTTAGTAGAATTTAATGTACATACACAGCATGTACAGTAGAGTGTGCGGATATATTATGAACGCAATGCACACAAATTCATGACACGAAGTTCTATTCATATGTGTACAACAGTAAATCTGGGGATTTTTGAGACTATTACAGTCTCTTTTTCTAACACAGTTCCTTCGGTTGTTTCAGGCCACTGCCTAACATGTCGAACCGGGCAGGAGGTGTGCGAGGTGAAGGAGGAGGTGGGCAGCGTCCAACCAGCATTGCCAGTGAGATGTCCAATCACACCTTGGTTTCAGAAACCTCTCAGGAACAGGCGGTCAGGGTAAGCATGGCATTTCACTGCAGAGGAAGCATGTGTTCACCTTCAGTTGAAGGGTCAATATTGGATACCATGATTTGGAGGAGTCAGTGTTGGACTGGGGTGTACAAAGTTAAATATCACACAACATAGTCCAAAGGTATATTTTGAATCATTAGCTTTCGGAGCACTGTTCCTTCATGAGGTGGTTGTCACTTGATGACCACCTGATGAAGGAGCAGTGCTCCGAAAGCTAGTGCTTCCAAATAAACTGTTGGGCTATAACCTGGTATTGTGCGATTTTTTAATATTGGATACTGTTACTATATGGGCACAAACATACCTGTCAGATGGGAAGCTAAAGATATTGCCATAAGAAGAATTGTTAAAACAATGTACTTAAAACTGACTGAATTATTGAGTTCTGAGGAAGGGTCACTCGACCTGAAATGTTAACTCTGATTTCTCTCCACTGATGCTACCAGACCTGCTGAGCTGTTCCAGAAAATTGTATTTTTGGCTCAATTATTGCCAGACTAACCCCACTGGCCACTTCTGAGGAATCATAAAGGTCTCTTCATATTGATCTGAACCACAAGGCCTCCAAATGGGGCAACCGTTTATAAACATGCAACACTGAGCACAAATCTATGTCGGAAGTGTCATATTGCAACTGGCATATTTAGTAAGTGTTGGTGGTTGGGTTATGAGTTTTGTGCGTCTTTAGTAACTAGCCCAACGTCTCCAGTCTCACAGTTGACTTAATTTAGTTGGTTGCTTGTTCCATCAAGTAGAATAGTCATTTATTGTTGCTTGTATTTTTTCTTTCAAAAAAATCAGTGGAACTGTTCAAGTCACCATAGCATGATGACTATATTAATAACAGAAGGCATAGATAAGAAAACAAAACTTAAAACTTAAGATAAAGTTCATCTTAGTTAAATTCATGGCTCCAGGGTTTGGGAAAGACAGTACCACTATGCAGGGCCGCTGGAATTCCCAGGCACAAGACAGCACAGAAGCTGTCCCAAGGAACAAGCTCGTTGCTGGTGGCTGATCCCGGGAAGGAAAACATGTCAAAAGCTGCCCAAATGGACAGTGCAATCCCAGCACTGGACAGTGCAATCCCAGCACTGGACAGTGCAATCCTCGCACTGGACAGTGCAATCCCATCACTGGACAGTGTAATTCCATCACTGGACAGTGTAATTCTAGCACTGGATAGTGTAATCCCAGCACTGGACAGTGCAATCCCATCACTGGACAGTGCAATCCCAACACTGGACAGTGTAATTCCATCACTGGACAGTGTAATTCCATCACTGGACAGTGTAATTCCAGCACTGGACAGTGTAATTCCATCACTGGACAGTGTAATTCCAGCACTGGACAGTGCAATCCCAGCACTGGACAGTGCAATCCCAGCTCTGGACAGTGCAATCCCAGCACTGGACAGTGCAATCCCAGCACTGGACAGTGCAATCCTCGCACTGGACAGTGCAATCCCCAGCACTGGACAGTGAAATCCCATCACTGGACAGTGCAATCCCCAGCACTGGACAGTGCAATCCCCAGCACTGGACAGTGCAATCCCCAGCACTGGACAGTGCAATCCCCAGCACTGGACAGTGCAATCCCAGCACTGGACAGTGCAATCCCATCACTGGACAGTGTAATCCCAGCACTGGACAGTGCAATCCCAGCACTGGATAGTGTATTCCCAGCACTGGACAGTGCAATCCTCGCACTGGACAGTGTAATCCCAGCACTGGACAGTGTAATCCCAGCACTGGATAGTGTAATTCCAGCACTGGACAGTGTAATCCCAGCACTGGATAGTGCAATCCCCAGCACTGGACAGTGCAATCCTCGCGCTGGACAGTGCAATCCCAGCACTGGACAGTGCAATCCTCGCACTGGACAGTGCAATGCCAGCACTGGACAGTGCAATCCTCGCACTGGACAGTGCAATCCTCGCACTGGACAGTGCAATCCCAGCACCGGACAGTGCAATCCCCAGCACTGGACAGTGCAATCCCAGCACTGGACAGTGCAATCCCCAGCACTGGACAGTGCAATCCCCAGCACTGGACAGTGCAATCCCAGCACTGGACAGTGCAATCCCAGCACTGGACAGTGCAATCCTCGCACTGGACAGTGCAATCCCCAGCACTGGACAGTGCAATCCCTGCACTGGACAGTGCAATCCCCAGCACTGGACAGTGCAATCCCAGCACTGGACAGTGCAATCCACGCACTGGACAGTGCAATCCCCATCACTGGACAGTGCAATCCCCATCACTGGACAGTGCAATCCCCAGCACTGGACAGTGCAATCCCCAGCACTGGACAGTGCAATCCCATCACTGGACAGTATAATCCCAGCACTGGATAGTGCAATCCCAGCACTGGATAGTGCAATCCCAGCACTGGACAGTGCAATCCCCAGCACTGGACAGTGCAATCCTCGCGCTGGACAGTGCAATCCCAGCACTGGACAGTGCAATCCCAGCACTGGACAGTGCAATCCCCGCACTGGACAGTATAATCCCAGCACTGGACAGTGCAATCCCTGCACTGGACAGTGCAATCCCCAGCACTGGACAGTGCAATCCCCATCACTGGACAGTGCAATCCCCAGCACTGGACAGTGCAATCCCAGCACTGGACAGTGCAATCCCAGCACTGGACAGTGCAATCCCAGCACTGGACAGTGCAATCCCCAGCACTGGACAGTGCAATCCCATCACTGGACAGTATAATCCCAGCACTGGATAGTGCAATCCCAGCACTGGATAGTGCAATCCCAGCACTGGACAGTGCAATCCCCAGCACTGGACAGTGCAATCCCATCACTGGACAGTATAATCCCAGCACTGGATAGTGCAATCCCAGCACTGGATAGTGCAATCCCAGCACTGGATAGTGCAATCCCAGCACTGGACAGTGCAATCCTCGCGCTGGACAGTGCAATCCTCGCACTGGACAGTGCAATCCCAGCACTGGACAGTATAATCCCAGCACTGGACAGTGCAATCCCTGCACTAGACAGTGCAACCCTCGCATTGGATAGTGCAATCCCAGCACTGGATAGCGTAATCCCAGCACTGGACAGTGCAATCCTAGCACAGCCTGTAAGCCCCAACAAACCTTGAGGCTAACTATTATGTTAAACCCCGAAAGAACAGAGGAGCTATATTTCAAAGAATGGGGTTTATGAAGGGTCAGTTCTTCTGGAATGTTTCTGTGATGGATTCTGGTGCACAGTTCACTGTTGTCTGTCACATCCTCATTCCCTTTTTGCTACCAATTGCAGTCACTATTTCTGGAATAAACCAGAGGGGAGGGGAATGGTCAAGTCTGCAAGACCTTTACATGGATCTGCTCTGATTCCAGGCCAAGGTGGTATCTGTATGAGTATAGGTTGGACATAGCCTGGTGCAGTTGGCAGGATAGGTGCTTTGCCACTCTGTCTGCTCTCCTGAATTCCACAGTCCTGGAAGTGGTGTACTTGCTAGTGGATTGAAGGGCTATATTCACGCAAGTTTAGAAAAATTAGGGATGAGCGATCTCATAAAAAACATTTAAAATTGGAACAGGAATAGACAGAGTAACTGTAGAAGGATGTTCACGATGGTCAGGGAGTGCAGAACCAAGGGTCACATTCTGGGGATATAGGGTCGTCCATTTAGGGCTGAGATGAGGAGAAACTTCTTCACCTGCAGCATTCTCTGATACAGAAAGAGCCAGTCCATCATGAAACCCAGACTTCCTTCCATTGACTGCATCTATACTTCCTGCTGCATCAGAAAAGCAGCCAATATAATCAAAGACTCCTCCCAGCCTGGTTATACTCTCTTCCACCCTTTTCTAAAAGCAGAAGATGCAAAAGTTTGAAAACATGTATCTACAGATTTAAAAATAGTTTATTCCCACTATTACCAAACTTCATATGTTAGAGTTGATCTTTCTTCGCACCTTCTCTGTAGCTTAACACTATATTGTGCATTCTGAACTTTTATCCTGATGTACTTATGTAAGGCATGATTTGTCTCATTAACATGCAAAGCAAAACTTTTCATTGTATCCCGGTACAAATCAAATCAAATCAGATCAGGTTGGGGTCAAAGCATTGAATGTTTTCAAGACGGAGTTAGATAGAGTTCTTAGAGTTAAAATGATCAAAGGCTATGGAGTGAGAGCAGGAACAGGGGACTGAGTTAGATGATCAGCCATGTTCATATTGATTGGCAGAGCAGGCTCACAGGCCACTCCTGTTTCTATTTTCTATGTTAGTGACATTTTTGAGGCTTTCAACAATTAGTGAGCAGTGCAAGTATTGGAGCCTGAAGTAGATACTAGATGAAATATTGTTATTCCATTGATACGTTTTCGTTCTCCTTTATGGTTAGGGTTAGTATTAGCTATGCCCCTTAAAAAGGAGTGTGTAGGGAGGTGAGGAATGGCAGGGGGCACATTGTTTCTCTTTAGTTGATGCTTTTAATCTTTCACCTAGTTGTTTTAACGTTGTCTCTTAACAGACTTCCAGGTCGTCAAAGAAAAATGCTGCCTTTGGCAAAAGGTCAAACTCAATGAAGAGGAATCCGAAAGCCAATGTCCTAAAGAGTGGCTGGTTGTTTAAGCAGGTACAGTATAACTCCTGTTTGACTGACCAGCAGTGGGGTCAAACTGGGATACAGTGGCACAAGTTTGCCCTGCAGTGACAGTCTATTTAAAAATAAATATAAATAACATGTAGTAGTGCAAGACTTGAGTTTGCTGAAACATTGGTACAGGACATTGGTTAGGCCACTTTTAGAATACTGTTCAATCCTGGCCTCTATGCTGTAGGAAAGATGTTGTGAAACTTGAAAGGGTGCAGCAAAGATTTACAAAGATGTTGCCAGGGTTGGAGGATTTGTGTTATAGGGAGAGACTGAATAGGCTGGGACTGTTTTCCCTGGAGTGTTGGAGACTGAGGGGTGACCTTATAAAGGTATATAAAATCATGAAAGGCAGAGATAAAATGAATAGCCAAGGTCTTTTTCCTGGGGTGGGGGAGTCCAAAATTAAAGGGCATAGGCATAGATGAGAGGGGAAAGATATAAAAGGGATCTAAGGGGCAATTTTTTCACACAGAGGATGATGTGTGTATGGAATGAGCTGCCAGAGGAAGTGGTGGAGGCTGGTACAATTACAACATTTAAAGGGCATCTGGATGGCTATATGAATAGGAAGGGTTTAAAGGGATATGGACCAAGTGCTGGCAAACTGGACTGGATTAATGTAGGATATCTAGTTGGCATGGACGAGTTGGAACGAAGGGTCTGTTTCTGTGCTGTACATCTCTAATACTCTAACATGACACACTTTGTTTAGCTTTTTCAACTTGCACGGGGTCAGGAAACTTCACAAGAATGTCAATTCAAGGGGAAAACCAATATTTCTACTGCATGACAGAAGAAAGCTAGTTGCCAAGTGGAATCTGGTTGGTCGAGGTATTGCGCAGAAGAATGCATCCCATTACTGTTAATTGACAGTTAACTGCCAAGTTTCATTCACCATTTGAACCAAACAGGTTGACTCTGATTGGTTAGGGAATTACCCTGAGAAATCAACCAGCGAATGGCTGTTGCCTATTTTGTTGAGTTGAAATAGATGCAATGTGAGTCCATGTTGTTTCTGTCTGCAAAGAACAGAACCCTGTATATTAATTTACATAGTTTCAAGTAGACACAGGTGCACCATATTGCAAGGTCTAAATTGAACTGTAGCATAATTCTTCACTCACTCAGGATTATCCAAAAAACATTGTTTAATTACAGAATCACATCTAATGCTAAAAGCTGTGTTGTGAGATTCGCAAGCATTGACTGGTAAGGTAAAGTCATCCCCTTTCTTGTCATAAGCAACATACGAAACATTCTGTTTAATATGCTCAATCAGTCTTGGAGGTATTCTTGCAAATTGTCCTGATGTGTGCAAGATGAAGGGCTTTGATAAAATGTGTCTTTTTTCATCAATACTATAATGTGTCTTATTGCTAAACCCCACAATAACATTGTACAGAACAACGCAGCGCAGTATTGGTCCACACAGCTATTAATTTTTTAAAAAAGCATTTAAGCCTTTTTTGTTTCTCCCATCCCTCCTCTTCTGAAGGTCCAGTTTCATCCATGTGTGCAGTTCAAAGTTGTGGTGTTTTTTTTACCTGCATGATCACAGTAGGCACCTTGTGGCAGCTTTCACTTCTGCCAGTCTGTGGTGCTGGGTTAGGGCTGTTTGAGGTCACCATTGCCACCAATCCTGCTCAATTTTGCTTCGTCTTGAGTCGCACTATCCATTAGTGGTACAGGGTACACCATTGGAGACCATCTACAGAAGAGGCATTGTTGTTAGATAACAAGAAGTCTTATTACATGATAGTAACATGTACATCTGCATTTGGTCAGGCGGATAGTGGGCAGAACTAGGAACTTAGGGAGCTGATACAAGTTCATCTGCTCCCTCTGAAAACTGGAAGAGAATTCTTTGTGTTGACCCACAGACTGTGTGTGATGTCAGTAGAGTGTGTGGAGCTATTATAATATGAACATTAATACCTTCAGAGCCAGAGTTGATACAACTGGGATTACAATGAAGCCTCCTATGCTCCAGGGAAAGAAGTCCCAGCCTATCCAGCCTCATCTTATAACTCAAACCCTCCAGTCCAGGCAACATCCTTGTGAATATTTTCCATACGCTCTCTAGTTTAACACCACCCTTCCTATAGCAGGGCGACCAGCATTTGTATGCAGTATTCTTGAAGTGGCCTCACCAACATCCTGTACAGCCGCAAAATAGCATCCCAACTCCGCTAAAGCTTTCAGCAAACCCAGTTCCTTTCATTTCAAATGTACAAACAAGAGATAAGAATAGACCACTCGGCCCTTCGAGCCTGTTCCTCCATGGTCACGGCTGATCTGATTTCAACCTCAGCTCTGTAATCCTGCATACCCTGGAAAATCTTTCTTTAAAATCAATCATCTTGTGTCCATGTCCTTCTGCCTCGTTCTGTTTGTCCATTTGTATAAACTGAACTGGACACGTTTCTGCTTCAACTGCTCATTTTGAAGGTGAATTTCATTAGCGCATAAATCTGTGTTGAGAGGTTTCCCCTTTATTATCTCTTGTACTTATTGTTGTATTTATGGGCAATCCTGCTCTTTACGTCACAACTGCTGGAAGCACTAACAGAGAACACTGGAAGAACACAGCAGGGTCTGACAGCATCTGTAGGGTCACTGGAATTATTCTGTTCCTCTTTCCACAGATGCTGCCAGAAATGTTGGGTTTCTCCAGCACTTTCTGCTTTTGTTTTAGATTTCCAGCATCCACAGTTCTTTGTGTTTAACCTATTGAAGGCAGTCTGCCTTTGTCTGCCGAGTGACGTTTTTTATTATTCATTCATGGGATATAGTCTTTACTGGCTAGACCAGATGTTATCGACCATCCCTAACTGTCCTTGAGAAAGTAGTGGTGATTTGCTTTCTTGAACCGCTTGAAGTCCTTGTGCTATAGGTGGGCACATGGTTAGAATTCTGACCCAGTGACAAGGAAGGAATAGTGATCTAGTTCAGGATGGTGACTGGTTTAGAAAGGACCTTGAAGGTGGTGGTGCTCCTATGTATCTGCTGCCTTTATTCTTTTAGGATGTAGATGACACCTGTTTTGATGATGCTATCTAAGGAGCCTTGGTGAGCTGTTGCAGTACATCTTGTAGATGGTACATAGGTATATAGGTGATGGAGGGAGTGAATGTTGAAGGTGTTAGATGGGGTGCCAATCAAGCTGTCCACCTTGTCCTCAGTGATATTGGAACTGCACTCATCCAGGCAATTGTGCAACATTCCATCACACTCCTGACGTGTGCCTTCCAGATGGTGGGCAAGCTTTGGGAAATTTGGAAGTGAATTACTCATCAAAATGTCCCAGAGTTTAACTTACTTTTGTAGCTACTTTTAAACTAATACAGTTCAGTTTCTGATCAATGACAACTTCAACGATATTGATATTGGGCAATTCAATAATGGTGATGCCATTGAATGTCAAGGGGAGATAGTTAGATTATCTCTTATTGGACATTGGCCATGTTTGTGTGGCACGAAATGTTACTTGCCACTTATCAGCCCAAGCCTGAATATTATCCTTTCACAAATTTACAGACCTATAGCTTGTCAACTAGAAACCTGTGCTGAAATTGTGTTTGCATTTCATCATATCAAGCAGTATCTTTAAGACGTGTTGGAGATCACTTCCACATGGTGCCAAAAATACTACACATTGTTAACGGCTAATTGCAAAATAAACGAATCTGCATTAAATGCTGCTTCTATAAAGTTCCCATTGAAATCAATGTTGGTACTTTGGCATTCCAATTAGTTATGCCCAGGTTTATGCTGGGTGACTGTGAAATTATTGTGCAGGAGTTAGTCACCACATAACAGGTGCAAATTACTTGCTCTGCACATTAGTTCCAGTAAAGCTATAAGCTTCTTCACATCTGCATTTATGATTTCACTGCATTTGCTACTCTTTTTATAACTAATCGGTGTTGGTAGTTAACATGGTCATGATTTCTCTTGGTGTGATCTATCCCTTGCTGAATAGAGAATAGCTGACAGCACAGATTTACTGGTTATGCAGCAGTGCAAGGGTTACTCGCTGTGTAACTTGTTCCCCATTCAGCAGGATCAGATAGGCTCTCTGCATTACATTGGTGCTTATTCAGCAGGAATAGATGCATGAACTCTGTACTGTTATTAAATATAAGATCCTGCACATATTTTAAATCAGTGCAGGGAAATGAATTTGCCACTGCAGATCTGTACAACAGTGTTTGAATGATGCCTTTAATTAATGCAAAAGAACTAATATGAAGCATGAGTTTTATTTTTTGATTTAAAGTAAAGGATTTAATACCTGTCTTGTAGTGATATTTGATAAAATGTCACAGGGGTATGCTGAACTGGGATTGTATTAAAATGTGTGGGCAGTCAAAAGGAAGTGCAGAAAGTCCAGTTAGTGTCTAAAATGAGATCTTATGATCAGTTACATTTTTACCAAACATTGAAAAGTCTCCCAGAATCCTCTGAAGCATCCATCCCTTCTCTTCACAAAGTGGGATTGTAGGAACTTTTTTTTTAAACTTTATCTGCTGCAGTTTGTGTTGCTTTATAAGAAAGCTTTGGACAACAGAAACTTTCATTGTTTCAAAGACATGAGTCAAACTCTCAGCCGCATGAAATCCGTGCCAAGTTTTCAAAACCGAGCACAAAGCCAATCAAGATCAAATTGTTTACAGAAGTGAAGGGCCATCACTGTAGAGAGTCATAACAACGCAGCCCAAAGCCAAGTAGGTGCAAGGACTCGTTGTAAAGCCATTCACTGGGCATAGAATATAAAGGCAATGCAACAAACTGTAATGGCCAAGCAATGAACACTTCAGGGCTAGATGAAGTGTTAAACCATTGGGGGAAGGAACTAATGTCAAGTGGGAAAGTACCAATCCAATTCCACACAAATTGAAGTGTTATCCTTCCCAACTTCCACCTAATCCATTTGTGCCTTTCCACAATCCCAGCAGATACGCTGTGACACTGTGCAGTGTAGACCACTGGCTTTGCTGCTCAGTAATGGATAAACTCTTCAGTGTATCCAGTTGCCAGGCAGAAAACCTGATTTAACAAAAAAAAACTCCTAATAAGGTCCAGTAGTTAAGTTAATCAAAACTTCCACATTCCTGGATTTCCCAACTGCCAGTATCAGGGCAGGCATTTCTACTCAGCTTTTGTTCAACAGAATTCCAGAATTTTCCAGGATGTTAGATTTCTACCAGCTGCAGTATTTTCCATTTGGTGATATTTTGGCACCTGCAGAGCAGGATATATTTGCTATAGAAGCAAGAAACTTGGAGAAATGCCCATCAATTTTACAAAGAGAGAAAAAGCATTAATCATCAACTCTGTTCCCCTCCCCACAGACACAGTCAGACCTTCTGAATATTTCCAGCCATTTTTTATTCATTAGTGCAACCTAAGCATTGCTGGCTACCCCAGCCATTTGTTCTCATTCTTTTTGGATAATTTAAGCATGAGCCACATTGCTGTGGGTCTGGAGTCACATGTAGGCCATTTTCCCTTTCCTAAAGGACATTAGTGAAGTGGATGGGCTTTTGCGACCTTTGGATGAGCCTTTAATTCCAGACTCCACTGGATTCAAATTTCATGATCTGCATGGTGGGATTCAAACCCTTGTCGCAAGTACATTAGCTTGTGCTTCTAAATTACTGATCTAATTCCATTACCATGACGCCATCATTTCTTAGCAACCTTTTCAGATTTTCAACATTTTCCAAACTTTGCTGTTGTAGGTTGAGATTGTGAGGGTGTCAACAGCATCTGATGAGGATAATATGTTTTGATGGGAATAGCCATTAATTTCTTTAAATCCAAGGTGGATGCATCCATTATTTTGACCAAGGGAATGGTGTTGGATGACTGGGAAATGTTGACTGTTGCCTTGCCAATTGTCTTCACTCTTATCAATGCGAAGGTCATAACTGTCCTTATCTTTGACAGGCAAGTTCAGGAGTGAAGTCCTGGAACAAGCGCTGGTTTGTGCTGGCAGATCGCTGCCTCTTCTATTACCGAGGTAACCATCAAACCTGGTCAAAGAGATAGCATTTCAGGAGGAGAGGGAGAGATAGTGGTGCCGAGAGGTTTAGGGAGGGAATTCCTGAGCCTCAGCAGTTGAGAGCACTGCCCTCAGTGGTGGAGGGATTAAAATCAGGAATGCGTCATTTTAATGGTCAAGCCTTAGTTTAAGTAACAGTCTTATTTTAAGTAACAGACTGGGCAGTCAGAGACAACACCCCAGGTAGCTGAGGGAGAGGTTACAGACACAAGGTGAGTATTGGGGAGAGGGGCTGGGAGGAGAGTGGGGGTGTACTTTGCAAACAATGGTAATCGAGGCCAGGGAAACCCAAAGCTAGTGTTGGACTTAGTGTGTCAACGGCTGCAATTTTTCATTCGCATGAAGCCATTCATTCGCTAGCATTCAGATCAGGCAGGAGTGCCAATCACAGTCTATTCTTGTAACCTCTCCTTCCTTATAATGCAGAGTGGTATGTGCGAAAGAGCGGTCTTCCAAGAAAGATAATTCAGTAACAGTGAATTTTGTTTTTGAATCCAGATGAGAAAGAGGATGCAGTTCTGGCGAGCATCCCATTGTTCAGCTTCCGAATAAGCCCTGTTCAACCTTCGGACAACATCAGCCGCAAGCACGCCTTCAAGGTGACGTAGTGCTCTCTCTGAAACTGCTCCCTGAGAAATCGTTTGTAGGTTTTGTGCCAGGGCAGGATTGAGACAGAAAGTGATGCCCGTAATGGGTGCCAGTCCGATGGCATTCCGCACCTCGGCTTACGTTTGAAGGCCAGCCATTTGGGGAGAGGCACCAAAGTGTTGTTGGTGCTTTTAACACCAGACAGAGTGTCGGTGAGTTTAGTCAGACAGGTGGGGATGTTGAGGGGTCAGCGGAGGGAGAAATTAAAGAAAACCATAAGTACCCTAATATTTTTTAACTCTTCAGTTATGCAAAAAATGCCTCATGAACTGAAAATTGCCAATCCAAAAATTGTATTAAAATTGATCCCTGTTCCATTGCCTTTCCATTCAGAAAGGGGATGGGGTTCTGGTGTTGAGACTGCTCCATGATTATCCTGGAGGTTCCAGAAACTTATTGATTAATTTCAGGATCACTTTTAGTTGCAACTCAGGTGAAAAACAATAGGAACATTGAACAGAAATCTGAGTTGTTCTCTCGTTTGTATCGATGATTTTGTTAATTATTGGGGATGGGGAATGAAAGGCTGTTTTGCAAATGGTGGAGCTTCATTTGATTGGCCAGCAAAGTGTTTGTTCCCTTTCCTATTGGCTGTAGAAAGGTAACACCTGCAGGATAGACCAATGGTGGGAGTGTAGTGGATTGGGATGTGTGTGACTAGGATGTCATGTGATAAAATCTCCAGAAGCAGCCCCAGTCGGAACACATGAAACTGCCCAAAAGATTCTGAGGTTTGGGGTGTTACAAAGCCCAGCTTCAGCACATGCTGCACAAAATGCCTTGTTTAAGTGTTACTGTTTAATATTTTGCATTTATCTGTTGTTTCCTTGTATTATTGATGATTCTGTCCTCGTTGTATTTGTTGTTCGCTCTCGTGGCTTTATTACTTCTGGTGTCTCCTCTCTTTCGTGACACAAAGTGGTCCCTTGTCTGAAGATATTTCTGGAAATTCACAAACCTCAACATGTAGGAAACATTTTCTGATCATCTTCTCAACAACCTGGTCATTGCTTCATAGTCCATCCTGGGCTCGTCATTTTCAACAGATATTTTGTAATTTCTCAAGATTGGATGCAACAATTTTAATGACTGTTTCATTTGAGAATTCAGAGTAAATGAGTGACCACTTTGTGATGACTAACTCCATCATTTTGTTTCATGGAAGGCTCACCCCTCAAGTACTATCTCCTGGTTAACATAGCCCTGCTTGTTCTATTGCTTTGCATGTAATGATTTAGAGTTAGCCCAAGAACTTTGTGGAGTTAGATACAATTACAATGGACATCCTCCTACACAATGAGATCCCTTGCAACTGGCTGTTTTAGACATTTTGAGTCGTATTCATTGCATTTTAAAAAAATGTAAGACATTTATCAGCAGAGCCTCAGGTGTCAGAACTGTAGCCTCATTAAACTGTTCAGCAGGAGATTTCGTTAGGGCTTCAGTCACATTTAGCACTGCCCTTGGAATCTCCTTGTAAATGGAGATCGATGGTTCGATAAATACTGAGAACAGTACAGGAATGAGATCATAATCTTAACCTTTCAACAGCAGACAATAAGAGATCAAGGAAACTTGCCATGTCTTAGGGAATGTAACATTGAAATAAAGCGAACATAAACAGATTTCAAAATGCAGTATTAATAAAATCTGGAATAGCTAACAAGCAACTCCCACAGTACATCATATGATATGAACTTTGATTAGATTATAGTGTGTACCTCACTCCAAAATATCAATTAATTACAAATTAGAATCTTTGATGAGATGGGAATCTGTCAGTCACTATAGGATATCTAGTATACTGTATCATTAAACCTGACATTGGAACATAGGAGCAGGAGTATGCTATTCAGTCCAAGTCTGCTTTGCTACTCAGTGACTGATTGAACAATTCAATGTTTTGTAAACAAATTGTCCCAATAGCTCTTTACGCCATTGATAATCAGAAATCTTATCAATCTCTCCTTGAAAGGGATCATTGAATCCCTACAATGCAGCAAGAGGCCATTCAACCCATAGAATCTGCACTCAAAGAGCATCCCACTCAGATCCACGCCCACACCCTATCCCCATAACCCCACACTTACCATGGCTAACTCACCAAACCTGCATTATGAACAATTTTTAAGCCTGGCCAATCCACCCAACCTGCGCATCTTTGGACCGTGGAAGGAAACTGGAGCACTTGGAGTAAACTCAAACAGCCATGAGGAGAATGTGCAAACTCCACACAGACAATTCTCCAAGACTGGAATGGAGCCTGGGTTCTAGGTGCTGTGTAACCACTATAGTTAAAAGGGAGCTTCCATGCCCTTTTCTTAATACCTCAGTTAGATTTCAGCCCGTAAATCATTTTCGTCCATCTGTTACTCAATGTGTAAACTCTCCAAACTTTTTTTATTAGATTCCAAATTTTACTTGTGGAAATGAATCTTTATTTGGAAGTTATTTGATTTTGGAAACACAAACATTGTGTCAGTCTTGATGCAGAGGGCCTGGCTCAATTCGCTATAGCCTTACAGAGGTGATTGAGTGGTGTCTTTGTTAGCTTGTGCTGGTGTCACACACAATCACAGCCACAACTGTTCCTGAGACTTTGTCTGATAACTTGAGGTGGCTAAAATGTGGTCAGCCATTTGCATGAAAAGACAAATTTTTAAAAATCTACTGTGAAACTTCCCAATCTCTCCGGCATAAGGTTTGCAAACAAAAGGGTTGTTTGTTTGCCTCTTCATGTCCAGGAGCCTGTAAATTTTTATGTAATGCAAGGGTCGAAAGCTTTCCTTCAAAAATACTTACACACACCTCCTTAAGATGTCTTGCAGAGGCATTTAAGATACAAATCAGCCATTATTTAATTGAATAGCGGAACACATTTGAAAGATTGAATGGCCTACTCTATTTCCTATGTTTGTCTGTAGACATGCTCCCATAGTAAAGAGATGCACTGCTTCTTAGATTTGGGACATGGTAACGTGATTGATGTGACTTCCCTGATTTTACTTCAAATTAAGTCAATAGATAACACCAGTGAGATTCTCTGGTTTGTGTAAACTCAACATACCTTAATTAATTCGACATGCACTCTTTTACCTGCAGTAAACACACAGAGATGTACAACAAGAGAGGCATATCAACACATATACGCACATGCAGCAGATGTAATGTGTTCCAAGAAGCTTGACACCATCCAGAAATAAGCAGCCCACTTGATTGGCACCACAACCACAGACATCCACTCCCTCCACCACCAACACTCAGTCACGGCAGAGTGTGCCATCTACAAGATGCACTGCAGCAATTCACCTAAGATCCTCAGACAGCACCTTCCAAACCCACCTCCATTTCCATCTGGGAGGACATCACCTGCAAGTTCCCCTCCAAACAACTCACCATCCTGACTTGGAAAAAAAATCACTATTTCTTCGCTGTTGCTGGATCAAGCTCCTGAAATTCCCTCCCTAAGGGCATTGTAGGTGAACCTATAGCAACTGAACAGCAATGATTCAAGAAATCAGTTTACCAGAACCTTCTCAAGGGGCAACAAGGGATGGGCAATAAATGCTGGCCAGCCAGCGATGCCCACATCCCATGAGTGAATAAAATATAAAAGGAAGAGCACATATACTTATGTTTGAATGTTGTTTCTCTTGTGGGTATGTGTCTGTCTATAACTGTGTCTCTGGATTCTGCTCCCTAAGTGTCCTGCATGTTTGGTGGAAAGGTTCTGTCTGCACGCTGTGTGGCCAAATTGTTTAGAAAGAATATGCTTGCAGCTTCATTGCACATAGTGTAGGGCGGACACGCCAAGTGGGTTCCTTCTGTGCTGCATCATTCTACAATAGAGTTTATTTTCAGACAGATCAGGCACACTGACAAGTTTGGATGATGAAAGCAAAAAAGAAACAAAGTTTTAATAAAAAGCTTTTAAATTCCCCAAGTCTGAACTGCAAATGAGAAAAGGCAGCAAATCCATCAGAATCTAGAACAGAATGCGCTCAAATGAATGTTTTAGGTTAAAAACCTTCAACTAATTGAATCTGACAAAGGATTTTGATCCCAACTCTTCCCCTCAGATGCTTATGGTCCTACGGCAGGTTTACAGGAATAAAATCAAATTTCAATCTTTGGGCAAAAGTGACTTAGAGAAGTGCTGAAGCTAACATATTGACCTGAGAGTGATAATTAAACTCATAAAAGGCATTGCTACAACCTAATCCAAGAAATAATTCCAGTCAAGTAAGATTCAACGACAGGAAACACAAAATGCTTGTTTCGCAGCAAGTCTGAAGTGCCAGTTATAGAAGAATTATCATGGATGAAGAGTGCTTTCTGAAGACACGTGACTACCATCTTGGGGTTCAGGCTAAGAGCAGATGTGCCAGATCAGGCTGCTTGTTATAGAGATTGCTGAAGCTTGGTATCTATAAAGTGTGGCTGATCCCCAGTGCACATGGCAACAGCATGTTCCTAATCTAACCTCTTGCCTCACTGGTTGGACAAACAATTACATGAACAGATGAACAGAGAACAGGAAAAAGAAGCTCCATTGTCCTTGAAAAGGGTGGGAGAGTGGCTGGGTGTTTGTTATAAGTCTGACTGTGCACTGTTGCCTTGAGGAGGTCAATATTTCACTTTTGAAGTTTATTTCTGACAAATCCAGTCTGTGAATGCTCACATAGCTTCACGTTCCCCTCTCCCCCATCTTAAAACCAAAAATATTCTTTAATCCAGCTGCCAAATTGTAGCATAGTACATTACATATAGTCACTCTGCTGGGGGTACTGTTTGTAGTTCTGTACTTAAACCAGGCAGGAGTAGCAAGGTGGTCATGTGCTGGTTTGACCACTGTGTATTTGCAGATAATTTAAATGTTCCCATTGCTTCAGAGACTGAGACTAAGCAGTTTAGTGTCTCTGGGTAGCATTTACCTAAAATTGACCAGCAAAATCATGAACTCAGACTGAGATCGGAGCTAAGGTGAAGTTTCAAAACAAACAGAGTACAGTCGGTTCTGCTTTAACGTGAGTTTCTTCAACATAAATTTGCTGTAATGTGATTGAAGAACTTAGACTACTATTTGCAGAACACAAACTTTCCTTATCTGTATTAGCTATTATCTGATTATGGCCCCATTAGTTTAAATAATGCGGCTATTACGCGATTTTCTTAAAACGTGAGATCGCACAAGAACGGAACTATCACATTATATCAGAACTGACTGTATAAGTTGACCTCCTGTAGCAAATATTTGCGGGGCTGACATTGCCAGGTGAGAAGAGGCATCTTGAGATCTTATTATGATCTGCATGTAACCAAAGTGTCTGACGTTAGCACAACTGCTCAAACACTCGGAAATGTCTCGAGGTCCAGTTTTCATTGTAAAGGGTGAGTCTGTTCTGTCAATGGGTGGTGACCAACAAGAGTCAGAGATGGTTCTACCTCCAAGCACGTTGCAGCAGTTCAAAACTCCTCCACTCCATTTTAGTTTTGCACCTTGATCAGATGGGCCAATGAGCTGAAGAGTGGCAGGTGGAGTTTAATTTAGATAAATGTGAGGTGCTGTATTTTGGAAAGGCAAATCAGAGCAGGACTTATACACTTAATGGTTTGGTATGCTTTCCTTTATTGGTCAGTGCATTGACAAATAGGAGTTCAGATGTCAGGTTGCAGCTGTACAGGACATTGGTTGGGCCACTTTTGGAATACTGTGTTTAACTCCGGTCTCCCTGTTTGAGGAAAGATGGTGTTAAACTTGTGAGGGTGCAGAAATGATTTACAAGAATGTTGCCAGGGTTGGTGTGTTTGAGCTACAGGGAGAGGTAGTTTTCCCTGGAGTGTCAGAGGCTGAGACGGGTGCCTAATAGATGTTATAAAATCATGCAAGGCATGGATAGAGTGAATAGTCAAGGTCTTTTTCCCAGAGTAGGGGAGCCCAAAACTAGAGGGCATAGGTTTGAGGTGTGAGCGGAAAGATTTAAAAGGGACCTGAGAGGCAACGTTTTCACACAGAGGGTGATGTGTGTAAGGAATAAGCTGCCATAGGAGGTGGTGGAGGCTGGTACAATTACAACATTTAAAAGGCAACTGGATGAGTATATGATTAGGAAGGGTTCAGAGGGATTTAGGCCAAATGCTGGCAAATGGGACTAAAGTTCGGATATCTGGACAGCATGGACAAGTTGGACAGAAGGGTCTGTTTCTGTGCTGGACATCTCTATGTCTGTATAACTATTGGGTGTGAGTAGAAGGGGAAAGAGCTTTCTACAAAACCCTTCAGGTTCAGCCTTGTTTGTTATGTGCTATCAAATGCTCAGGTGAGGGAAATGCACTGCCACTGAAAGATTCCAATAGTTTTTCAGAGCGTAGTTCATCCTTCAAGGGGTCAGCAGTATGATTGTGCCTTAGTTTCCACTTAAAATGAATAATTCCTGGCACAGACAGTGCTATGCTTGCGGGCTGCCAGTGACTGAGAACAGTGGCTGGCTAATCAATTCAGATTGCACCACGCGAACAGAAAATATCAACACGACCAAAGCAGGTTAATACCGCTTTTTTTCCCAACAGTTTACTTTCAGTTTCTTTAACGTCAGCTGCCTCAGCCTTAAAACATAGGCTATTGGTGACTTCTGGTGCAGCACCTATAACCTACAGATCTCAGCTCATCCCCAACCCTCCCAGCTCATCCTGGAGTTTCCAAAGGTCAGAGATTGAAGTCAATCCCATTCTGCACTGTGCAACACTCAGGAGGAAAAACCATTGGAGAATTAAAATAATTGTGCAGTTTTCTCATTTTTTTTTAGTTTCATACCTATTGAAGGGGCCAACTGGTGGAAGTGGGATGACATGAGATGGAAGTTTCAGGCATAACCCAACCAGCATTGACAAACCTCATCGTCAGTCCCCAGAACTGTAATAAAGGCCTGGGATTTGCCTTTTCAGGTTCTTGTCCCACTGGGAATGGCATGAGGTTTTGATGATTCACCCTTAGTTCATGAGGTCACAGAGATGACAAGCACTTAGTGCCTGGAGAAGGTGGTGAGCACCGCTGAGTGACATTTCAAAGGGCAGTTAAAAGTCAACTGCTCTGCTGTTGGTCTGGAGTCACATGTTGGCACAAAGCTGGTAAGGTCTTATATTAAATCATTCATACATAATTGGGGCCAACCCTGGCTTGGTCAGCATTTATTACCCATCAACCACATTGCAGTGGGTCATGTCAACAACACTGGGTAAGGATGGCAGTCTCCTTCCCTAGATGGGTTTTTTTGACAATTAACAATGCATTTGCAGTCTTCACTCCAGATTTTTATTGGGTTCAGATCTGCTGTGGTGGGATTTGAACCCAGGTTTCCAGAACATTACCTGGTTCTCTGGGTTAACAGTCCAGCAACAATACCAGAAAGCCTTTGCCTCCCATACAGTAGCAGTGCATTTCCCCCACCTGAGCATAAGAAACTAGGCTGAACCTGAAGGGTTTTTTAGAAAGTGACAGATTTCCTTCTCTGAAGGACATTGGTACACCAGATGGGCTGTTAATCACAATCTACTTGTTTCATTATCATTTTTTCAATTTAATTTCCAGCTATCCTGGTGGGATTTGAACTTTTATCTCTGAAGCATCAGTTTGGAATTCTTGATTAGGCATCTAGACATGACCACAATGTCTTCAAAGCCTTTGTTTTTTGTTATAAGAAGCAATATAAAAATTCTGCCCCAAAATAGCGGTTGTAACTTCTGCACTTTCAGTCTTAATACCCAGGAATATTCCAAAAGGTTGTTCTCATTATGGTGAGTGTGCTGCTTCTCTCTGTTAACCTCTGCTAGTTGTTCTGATGTTTTATCTTTTCCACCCATGGCCGAGGACTCCCCTGTACAAGAAGTGGCTGCATTGTGCGTGTCTTGAATTTCTGCAGGATCTCAGCTAGGTATAATTTCCAGTTCTTCTAATTAACCGAGGTGGTGTTGAACCAGTATCCGTGTTAAATCAAATGACCTACAGCTCCTATCTGCAGGAACCATGGAGTGTAAAACAGTTTGTATCCCATCTGCAGCACAGGACACAAGATTCAAAAATCATCACCTCGCAAAATCTCAACCTCAAGAGAGTGAGATTCTATCGAATGCAGGCTGCCATGATCTTTAAAACTCTCTGTTTCTCCTGTCCCTTTCCAACATTGGAAGGAAGAATGAAAAGAGAAATAGCTGGAGAAACTCAACAGGTCTGGCAGCATCTTTGGAGAGAAATCAGTGTTAATGTTTCGGGTCCAGTGACCCTCCTTGAGAATGTGGAGTCCATGTGGCATCTCAATGTGCTGCATACCTGTTCGGATGTAGGCTATCCTTCTCTTGCTTGGTCTTTGGATGAGGGCAGGGCTGGGCTTGTTGCTCCCCATGTTCAAAGAGACCAGGTTCCCATTGCCCACATCAGCCACACTTTGAGAACTTGCACTAGAGGTACCCCATACTTGTTCTCACCTCCTGCTGTGCTCCAGAGAATGCAGACTGTTGTACACTCCAGGACACTGGTATTCTGGCCACACTGTCCAGCATTTGTAGCAAAAGGCACCTTCGACCCTTTAAGTCATGAATGTTCTAGATGGTGCCTTGGCAGCTCAGAGAGTTTCTAGACTGTATAGGTTCTGACACCTTATCCAAACTTTGCTGATAACATACCCATTGACCAATAAGTCAACGTTTGGTGTTGCTTACCAACCACACCCAGACTTACAAAGGCTCCCAATGTCTAAAGCTGTCCAGTGGATAGAGATGCAACTTCAGAGACACTTCATTACCATGTGACTCCAGTCAAAGCTGGACATGTGGGGAGAAACGTGAGCTTCAACACTTTTTAACCTGTTGCTTCCATTTCTTCCCTAAGTTGCTGCATTTTAATAAAAACACATTTTTTGCAAGCTTAATAATTCCATAATTCTCAGTTGATTTTGATTTTATAAAATGACTTCCTCCTTGTTCAGATGCCTCAGTGGGGTAAGTGCTCAAGGTGGGACCCAGTGCTGAGATACTCCATCTCCGCAGAAAACAGGGCATGTGCGAAGCGCTTTGGACCCTGCCCCTGATCATTATCCAGTGGCTCTTGCACAAGCTGTCGTGGCTTTAACCCCCCGCCATGGTTGAAAATCTGGTCACTGTCTGGGCTCCCACATGGACATTCCAGGCACTGGTGAACTCCCTTTGCTGGAGATATTGGATACCATCCTGGGGTGCTACCATCAGGTGGTGAAAGGTTGAAAAGGAGCAAATTCCTATTTAACAATGAACATTATAAATAACATTGTGGGAGGGTGTTGCAATCTCTTCCCAATAGGAGACAGATGGGAGACTGGCTGATTAAAATACAGATCACATTCCCCACTGAGCGCTGACACAACGGACTGGTGAATGGATACGAAAAGGGTGTGCAATTTGGGCTTAAATGTAACATAAATGCGGCAGTTACTGAAAGAGAAACACAACTGGAGAATCATTTGTGAGGGCTGTCATGATTACCCTGTCTGGAACATCGTTTGTGATGGGCAGTGCCTCCTCTCTAACACTTGCCGTCTGTCAGATCTGAAAACAGCGGCTAAAGATGGAACCTGTTTGAGATGTTGAGGGGGCAAAGGGGCAGCCTAATGCTGACACTGAGCCTGCTCTGGTGGGGCCCATGCGTTCTGAAGTGGGCTTGTCTTCACACAGGTCAGCAGCAGAGATGCTGGGGTTGGTGCAAGTGATGGCTGGTGGCTGGTAATCTCCTGTCACATGTGGTCACTTCTAGAAGCCTCATTGGCAATGCCAGCTGCAAACTCATTGTCGACCGGTGAAGGGACTGCTCCACATTGATGCCAATCTCCAGTTGGGAGGAAATCTGACCCAAGCATGTGGGACAAGTCAAGTTGTTGCCTTCCAGTTGTGGTTGTCTACCAGTTTAATCTTCTTTTTCAAAACAGTGACCAAGTCAGTCTCAGTAGTGACAATTACATCCCCTATCTCTCCCACAGCTGATTGTAAGCAGACAGCCAGAGGTTTTTCAAAATAATGACCGCTCCATTAATTATCAGGCTGAACATGCAGGTATCCGGACTTACTACTTGAGTGCAGAGAATAAGACGGAGATGGAGGACTGGATCAATGCGATGAACGAAGCAGCGAGCATACAGGCCGTGCCATTGAACAGGTGCAGTGATAGAAGACTCACAAACATTGTGCTATTCTGAATACCCCTTTTGTTCATGCCAAAAATGAACAACATTGGCAGTTGCGTTAGTTTCATAGGATTTATTCTTTTATGGATGTGGACATCAATGGGAAGGCCAGTATTTGCTGACCATTCTAATTGCCCTTAAGCTGAATGGCTTGTTCAACCATTTCAGAGGATGATCAAGAATTAACCTCATTGCTGTCGGTCAGGAGTCATACATAGGTCAGACTAGCAAATTTCCCTGCTCTTCCCTGATGGAAGGTTTTTAGATATTTTATAATCCAAAGATTTTTTGACACACCTCTGAAGCAGTTGGGTCTTTAACATGGGCCTTTTGAACCAGAGCTAGGGACAATGTCACAAGAGCTCCCTAAAATTAGGCATTACGTTCTAAGGTTTGGAAGTGCCAAGTTGGTTGAGTGGGGCCAAGTCTGTGTCCTGTTGTGAACTGCACAATGTACCCATTCAACTGAATGTCTTGGTGTGTTTTTATTTAAGTCAATGTGCTCAGATGTGTCATAACATTCTTCCAGAGCATGTGGGACTTGAACCCAGGCCTCCTAACTCAGAGTTGTGAACACTACCATTACACCCCAAGAGCCCTAAAATAGCAGCAGCAGGACTGGAACCTGCAATCTTCTGATAACATTACAAGCCACACCAAAGTCAGACGTACATCAGTTGACATAGGAACAGTCACCTGGCTGAGCCTAGCTTTTAATTGCAGATTTATTAATTCAGTTCAAATTCCAAGTTTTCTAGGGCTTTAGCCTGGGGTTCTGGATTATTAGTCCAGTGATGTTACCACTGTGCTACCACCTCCCCGATTTTACGTACACAAGTCATGTCCAGAATACATTGAGACATACCCCATTCCTTCATTCTTGAGAACATGGTGCTGGAAAAGTGCAGCAGGTCAGGCAGCATCCGAGGAGCAGGAGAACCAACGTTTTGGACAAGAGCCAGAGCTTCATTCCTGATGAAGGGCTTTTGCCCGAAACATTGACTCTCCTGCTCCTCGGATGCTGCCTGACTGATTGTGCTTTTCCAGCACCACACTCTCCACCCTGATCTCAAGCATCTGCAGTCCTCACTTTCTCCATTTCTTCATTCTGTCTGCTCTTCTAATGGCCCTGACTTTGCCTGAAGTACTTTTTAAACTTCATCCTTGGTGTGTGGACATAGCTGTCATTTATTAACCTCCATCTCCTGTACAACTGCTCCACCGTTCAATGCTCCACTGTTCAATGAGATCGTGTTGATCTGATAATCCTCAACTCTACCTCCCGCCTTTTCCCCATATTCTTTGGTCCCCTTCCTGATTAAAAGTCTGTCTCTCTCAGCCTTGAATATATGTAATCACCCAGCCTCGACAATTCTGCGGTAAAGAATTCCACAGCTTCACTAGCCTCTGAGAGACGAAATTCCTCCTCATCTCTGTCTCAAATATGTGACTCCTTGCTCTGAGATTGTGCCCTCTGGTCCTAGACTGTCCCACAAGGACAATCAACCTTTCTGCATCCACCTTGTCAAGTTCCTCCAGAATCTTGTGTATATCGAGAAGGTTGCCGCTCATTCTTCTAAATTCCAATGTGTACAGTCCGAATCTACTCAACATCACCTGATAAATTCGTCCCTCCATTCCTGATATCAGTTGAGTGAAACTTTTCTGGACAGCCTCCAACGTCGGTATATTTTGCCTTAGATAAAGACCCAAAGCCATTCATAGTATTCCAACTGTGATCTGAGTGTCGCTTTGTATGTTTACCGCAAAACCTCCCTACTTTTATATTCCATTCCTTTTGAAATAAAGTTCAGTTTGCCTGCCCTGTCACCCACTGAACTTGGGCAGTCAAATTGGTGTGGAACTGAAGTCACAGATAGTTGTGGACCAGGTAAGGATGCCAGGCTTCTTGCCCTGAAGAACTTGGTGAACCATTTCCATTTTGGGTCAGTTTGACAGCTTTCTGGTTACTCTTGATGCCAGCTCTTGATTTTCTTTTTTTAATTGCAAATTAAACTAAATTCTCAAAACTTCTGTCATGGGATTTGAACTGGTATGCTGTTGGGTGTTCTACTGCCCAGGTTTCAACGTTGCAGCAACATAATCACTACAACATCATACCCACTCTCAAAAACATTGTACAGCTGTGACTATAGACAGTTTGACTATCTTTGGGAAAATCAGGTTGGAAATTTGCAGAATGTTTCCCCAAATTAAAGGGGGACATGATGTTCAGTAGAGAATTTCTACGCAATCTTCATGTCAAAAAGGGTCTCCTGCTCATATTGATTTATTATTATTGTCACGTATACCCAGATACAGTGAAAAGTATTGTATTATGTGCTAACCAGACAGATGATACCTTACATGAGTACATCAGGATTTGAGTATGTCTCATTTCCCTGTGATCCTAATGCATGGAGGTGGAAGGCTATAGTTACAAAACACATTCACCACAATTGAACGAGCCACTAATTTGAGTTTTTCTGTTGTTTTGGCAGCACTGGGATGAAGTACGAAATAAAATCTACTTTGGAACTGAACCACACGAGCAATCATAAACAACTGATTAAACCTGACTCAGATCGGGTTCAAAGTGAAATGGATGGGTTCGAAAGATGCGACAGGAAGAGTGAGCAGAAGGACTCGAGCAATGAGCCAACAGCCAAGGTCAATGGTGTGACGGTACAGGAAGTGCCCTTTGACACCAATAGCCCTGGTCCAGAGCTGAGAACTCAGCCAGGACACGAGAGGCCTGTGCAACCCAATGGGCACAACTGGCAACACGCTTCCCCTGGTAGACCCAGCGAGGAGTACTTACAACAGGACGGGATGAATACAGTGCATCGAAGGGGCTTTGTCCCACGTACTAACACTGAGAAAATGGCACAACGTCAATCCTCGTTGACTCAATTGCAACAGTGGGTTAACATGCGCAGATCCGCACTCCCACAGGACGAACTGAGGAGGTGAGAGGGCATGTCTAAAACCCGACGTTAAATCTCAGTCATTTGCAGAATGTGGGCATCACTGGCAAAGCCATTCATGACCAATCAGTTTGGGGAGATGTACCAAATAATAAAGAAGTTCCTTGTGGCCAGAGTTTATAGGCCCCCTGACAGTAGCCATATTGTAAAACCGAGTTTATGGGAAGAAATAAATGGGGCATGTAAGAAAGGGACCACGGTAATCATTGGGGACTTTAATCTATTCTATAGATGGAGAGAAACAGATTGGCAAAGGTCTCCTGTAAAATGCTTTAATAGTATTTTCAGGTCAGTTTCTTAAAGTACGTTCTAGAGTGTATCAAAGATCGGGCTAATCTGGAGCTGGCAATACACATTGCAACAAGGTAAATCAATTAGCTCATGCTAAAGGAGCCTTGAGGTGAGATTAGATTAGACTAGATTCCCTACAGTGTGGAAACAGGCCCTTCAGCCCAACAAGTCCACACTGATCCTCCGAAGAGTAACCCACCCAGACCCATTCCCCCATCCTATATTTACCCTTAACTAACTCACCTAACACTGGGCAGTTTAGCATGGCCAATTCACCTGACCTGCACATCTTTTTTTTTTTTAGATTAGATTAGATTACTTACAGTGTGGAAACAGGCCCTTCAGCCCAACAAGTCCACACTGACCCGCCGAAGCGCAACCCACCCAGACCCATTCCCCTACATTTATCCCTGCACCTAACACTACGGGCAATTTAGCATGGCCTATTCACCTGACCTGCACATTTTTGGACTGTGGGAGGAAACCTGAGCACCCGGAGGAAACCCACGCAGACACGGGGAGAATGTGCAAACTCCACACAGTCAGTCGCCTGAGGCGGGAATTGAACCCGGGTCTCTGGCGCTGTGAGGTAACAGTGCTAACCACTGTACCACCGTGCCGCCCAATCTTTTGGATTGTGGGAGGAAACTAGAGCACCTGGAGGAAACCCATGCAGACACGGGGAGAATGTGCAAACCCTACTCAAACAGTCACCCGAGGCTGGAATCGAACCTGGGACCCTGGCACTTTGAGGACACAGTGCTAACCAGTGAGCCACTGTGCCACCCCACAATAACAAATCACTGTCAAGCTTTATGTTAATGAGTTTTGAGAAGATTTGTATCTCAGGTTGAGGTTCTGGATGTAAGTTTGCTCGCTGAGCTGGAAGGTTCATTTTCAGACATTTCGTCACCATACAAGGTAATGTAATCAGTGAGCCTCCAGTGAAGCACTGGTGTTATAATACACTTTCTATTTACGTGTTGAGGTTTCCTTGTGTTGGTGATGCCATTTCCTGTTCCTGTAAAGAACAGGAAATGACATCAGCACAGAAAATGACATCACCTCAGGAAATGCCATCACCAACCCATGGAACCCTAAACACATAAATAGAAAGTGGGTCATAACACCAACACTTCACTGGAGACTCACTCATGATGTTACCTAGTATGATAATGAAACATCTGAAAATGAATCTTCCAACCCAGCGAGCAAATTTACATTCAGAGTTTTAAGTTTAGTTTGAAAGGGTCAGGTGTGGGTCATGACTAGTGTTGTAAACCAAAATAAAGGTAAATCTGAGGGTATGAAGGCAGAGGTGAACTGGGAAATTAGGTTAGAAGTGAGGAGAGGAGAGTTACCCATGGCACATTTTTGAGATTTCTTAATAATTCTCATCAAAGATTGAACTCAGTGAGAAGGAAAGACTGTTTGTTTGAGAAGGATTCATGGCTAAGTAAGGAAGGAAAGGGTAATATTAAATTGAAAGGAACACTACACATCTGCAAAGATTTGTGGTAGGTTAGAGGATTGGATTAACTAAGAATCAGCAAAGAATGACTAATAAGATAATTAAGATGCGGATAGCAGAGTATAAAAGAAAGCTAGTTAGTAATATACCAACAGACAGTAAGAGTTCCTAGAGTAGTTTGATAGGAAAGGAGTAACAAAGGCCTCTGCAGAGATGGTTTGGGAAATTTATAATGGAAAACAGAGGAAGAATGGAAACTTTAAACGGATAATTTGTGCCTGTTGGTATAGTCTGTCTTCCATTGAAATTAAAAATCTAGAGGTAACAGGGAGAGATGAACTTAAGCCAGTCACCATCACCAGGAAAACAGTGCTAGGAAAACCGAGGTAACATCTCCATAGTTTCAGCTATCCATTATTAGAGACTGGTGACTGAAGATGGTTTAACCTGTGGGTCACCACACCTTGGGTGAGTGACAAGCTTGAGAAAGGTAGGACTTTCATGGTGACCTCAGCCAATGTGGGAATAAAACCTATGGTGTTACAATGTGTCACAAATCAACTGTCTAGCCAACTGAGCTAAGCTAGTCCTTTAAATAGTTAGATTTTATGAAGTGAATTGAAGGCGGACAGGAAAGTAAAATGTGAGAGGGGTTTAGGCAGGAATTGGAACTTAGGTGTTGATAGCACATCGAATGCCTTGCCAGACCAACAGTGATGGGACTAGAATCTGGTATTGTCTTAAAATGGAAACTGACCAATGCTATGTAGAATTACACAAAGTTTTACAAAGATAGCTATTAGGCCCTATGACCCATGCTACTGTCCATGTGACTTACTTCCCACTCTACCATCTAACTCAATCAATGCTACATTTCACTCCTTTATTTATCAAAACATCTCCTTAAATGGTCTCAGGACCTGAAACATTAATTCTGTGAAATAACTCCACAGAGGCCAGTATCCAAGACCCCCTTTATTTACACATGGAGGGTCCTTGATACTGATCCAACTTTCTCGGAGCCAACTCTGAGTGACAGCATATCTGACACCCATGTTTTAATATGTCAGTCAGGGCACCCTGAGCGGGTCAGATTAACAGCTTCAATCAGGGAACTCATATTCTGAGGTCCACCTGGCTGACCTCATTCCAGTTACTACACCTTGCTTTCTCTCTACAGATGCTGCCAGACCTGCTGAGTTTCCCAGCAATTTCTGTTTTTGTTTTTCTTTAAATGAATCTATATTAGTCACTTCAACCAGCATGGTGGTAAGGTACAGTTCTATCAATTGTTGAAACTTTATTGCTGGAATGTCCTGAAGAAGGGCCTGTGCCCGAAACGTCGAATCTCCTGTTCCCTGGATGCTGCCTGACCTGCTGTGCTGTTCCAGCAATAAAGTTTCAACTTTGATCTCCAGCATCTGCAGACCTCACTTTCTCCTCACAGTTCTATCAATTCCCTACATAAAGAAATTTCTCCTGAATTCTTGATTCCAATCATTAGTGACTTTCTTATACTCATGTCCCTTAGTTTTTGGATTAATCCTCTTGTGGAAACATCTCTTTTAATCTACCTAATAAAATATTTTATCAATTTGATGACCTGTACTATCACTGCTGAAAAATAGCAACATGTTGTCAAAGCCTTTCATCTTGCACTCATCAGGACAGAATTGCAAGAATACCAAATCTCAAAGAGAACAACAATTTATACTGCATGAGGAAAGAGTCCTGTTTGGGTGTCATGGAGAATGTATTGGGGAACAGTTTACTGCCAAGCTGATGTTTAACTTGAAACCAGGCAGCTCAACTGTGATTGGTCAAGTCATTGCCATCGGGAATGCATCAGGGAAGGGCTGTCCTGTAAGCTTCTGTTTGTTTGAATAAGGCACTTTGCATGGATTCTCAGCCTTTTCTTTTATAGAGAATACGATCCCAGCCTATTCATTCTCTCCTGATGGTCAGAACCTTTCAGTTATGTCATCATTCCTATAGATTTAGTTTGCACCTTCTCCAGTGTCTTTATATCTTCTTCATAATATCGAGATAGGGTTATAATATAGAGACCAGAACAAAGCATGGTATTCCAGAGTGGACTAACCAATGTTCTGCATATGTTTAACAAAACCTCTCTACTTTGGGATTCAGCTCCTCCTGAAATGGACTTCTATTTGACGTTTATTGCCTTCCCGTGTTGGGAATTTAAAGATCTCTGTGTCCAGCAACATGCTTGGAGACAGATTTAAATTGGTCTTCCAAACTGTTTTATGCTCTAGAATTTCCAATAATTGTTTTAATGACCATGTCTGATCATGATCCCTGGGTGGTGATAAATATATATACTTCGGAGAGAGGCCAAATTCTTGAAATAGTAGGTTGCTGGTTCACTGGCTGTATCTGGAGCAATCAGACGAGATAAGTCCATTGCACAAAACCATCTCGCTCAACAGTTAGCTGAGCAAAGTTGAGGAGATTGGATGAAGGCAGTTGGATGTTACAGACACCACCATAGGGCTCAGTAGGAGCTCAGTGGGATAGGGAAGAGACAGTCACCTCATACTACTGTTTCTGATTGCTATCCAAAGCTGAGCGTGTGTCTGTGTGGGTACAAAATCGAAAGCATAATTAGAATCCCTACATTGTGTAAAGAGGCCATTCAGCCCATCGAGTCTGCACTGACCCTGCAAAGAGCGTTCCACCCAGATCCAGCCCCATACCCAAGTAGATAGGCAGGAGGCTGGAAGAGCACAGCAAGCCAGGCAGCGTCAGGAGGTGGAGAGGTCGAAGTTTTGGTCTGAACAAGGGTTTTACCTGAAACATTGACTTCTCCACCTCCTGATGCTGCCTGGCTTGCTGTGTTCTTCCAGCCGCCTGCTTGACTACCTTGGATTTCAGCATCTGTGGTGTTTTTGTCCCTACCCTATTACTCCACATTTCCCATTGCTAATTCATCTATCCTCCACTTCTCTGGACACTACAGGGCAATTTTAGCATGGCCAATCCATCTAGCCTGCAAACATTACACTGGGAAGAACCAGAGCACCTGGAGGAAGCCCACACAGAGACTGGGAGAATATGCAAACTCCACACAGACAGTCTCCCAAGACTGAAATCAAATCTGGGTCCCCGACGCCATGAGGCAGCAATGCTAACCACTGAGCCACTATGCTACCTTCCCCGTGCTGAAAATTTGATCATTTCCTGTTGGAATGGCAGAAACAGTGAGTGGGGTGGGGGGTAGTGAAATGAAAAACCATGCCTCTCTTTGCCATTGTAGCTACAAGGAATATCCACGGTGGTCAGAGTTCTGAAGAAGGGTCATTGGACCTGACCTGTTAACTCTGCTTTCTCCCACAGATGCTGCCAGACCTACTGAGTTTCTCCATCAAGTTCTGGTTTGTTTCTAAATTGGTCACCTGTGGCACTGATGATATCTCTTTTTTTCAGCTCTCAGGTATATCACACGCCAACCAGAGATGCGCCAGAGTATTATAGACTGCTATCGCCCTATTACCAAGATGAGTACTTGCAGTTTTTACAGCCTGGTACACGGCCGGACAGTATTTGTTCTGTGCCAGCTTATGACAGAATGACAGCGCGGTGGTCAATCGACGAGCGACAGTCGGCGTTTCTGCCGAGGGATTGGCAGGACCGGCGGGCATACAGTGGGCAGGGGTCGCCCGTGTGGCATGGTGCACAGCCGGCATACACCCATGAGGTCGACAACATCACCAGCACAATGCGGAGGATGTCCCTGCAGCCCCGTTCCCGCTCCGTACCTCGCTCACCATCCCAAGGACCCCTCGTGGTGAATCGGGTCTACTCTCCGGTGAGGTCTCCAAGCGCCCGGTTTGATAGGTTGCCGCCCCGAAGGGACGAAGTGTTTGGCCATCCAGCCTACACGCTGCGCCGGTCTCGCAGTGCAAAGGTAACTCACCTCACAGTCCACACTTTGAATGGTCTGATTAAATATATACACAACGTCCCTATGATTAATTCACTGCATGCCGGCATCATTGAGGATAGGCTAAACCTACTCAAACTGTCCTCATAAGACAGTCCCTCCAGACCCGGGATAAACCAAGAGGATGAATCTTTTGTGAACTGCTTCCAGTATATCTTTTCATAGATCAGGGGCCCAAAACTGTTTAGAGCATCCCAGCAGTGTTCTGACGAGAGCCTTTGTAGAATTTAGTTACATAATTATATAGTTCTGTATGTGCGCCTTGCGTTGCATTCCTAATTGCCTTTGAACAGCAAAGGTGAAAGTGAGTACTGCAAATGCTAAAGATCAGAGTCTAGATTAGAATGGTGCTGGAAAAGCAGAGCAGGTCAGGCAGCATCGGAGGAGCAGGAAAATCAACGTTTCGGGTAAAAGCCCTTCAGGAAAAATGAACAGCAAAGGCAAGTCGGCTAAATGGACTGTGTCTGGGCTGTAATTTCTATGTTGCCTCCTGCAAAAGACTTTTTCTTACTCAAAGGGTGGCATGGTGGCTCAGTGGTTAGCACTGCTGCCTCACAGTGCCAGGTACCCGGGCTCAATTCCAGCCTCGGGCGACAGTCTGTGTGGAGTTTGCACGTTCTCCCTGTGTCCGTGTGAGTTTCTTCCAAAGACATGCAGGCTGGGTGGATTAGCCATGGGGAATGCATGATGATAGGAGAAGGGAGGGTAAGTGGGTCTGGGTGGGGTGCTCTTCAGAGGGTCATTGTGGACTGCATGGGCTGATTGGCTTGTATCCACACTGTAGGGATCCTAAGAAGTTTTTATACCATCCTATAATTTGAGAGTGCAGGAGGGATTTGGAAAGATATTCATTCATGGAACAAACTTTCACAGATCTGTCCCTTACAGCCAATGAATTCCTTTTAAACTCGCTGTTGTACAAACATGACAGGCAATTTGTGCACAGCATGATCCCAAACCAGCAATGTGGTAGTAACCAGGTAGTCTGCTTTATTGATGTTATTTGAGTGAAGATGTTGTGAAGATGCTGCTGTTGCTCTTCAAAATGTGATCTATTCTATCCACCTGAAAGAGCTTGGATGAACATTGTTGTGAAAGGTGGTATCAGTGACAGTGTAGCACTCCCTCTGCACAGCATTGCATTGCTGCTTCAACGTAAGTTGTACACCTAATTTCTCTTGAGTAGGAACTCAAAACTTCTAATTCAAACAAGAATGCTCTCAACAATGTTCGATTATTTCACAATATTTCTTTTCAAGCTGATGCATTCATTCCAAATGTCTATATGGCTTAATTTGGATTAAATGTCCCTGGGACGCTGGCGCTCTGAGGCGGCAGTGCTAACCACGGTGCTGCCGTGCCCAACTGAGGAGTTGGCTTGGGTGGTAACTTTTGGCACCCTGAATTTTCGAGTGTCAAGGCCTGCCATTTGCTGAGAACCTCACACACACTGACCTGCCAAGCTCTTAATGGGTGAAATGACAAGTTTTCTTAGTCGGGGGAGAGGGAATTTGCATGTTAGTCTCCACCAGAAACTCACCCTCAGCAAAAGGGAACATTCTGCCCATGTATGTGGCCCAGGGAAGCACAGCAAAGGACTCTTTAAGTTGCAAGGTCCCTGAGGGTTCAGAATTCAATATACGTGGGAGTTTCAGCTCAGCTTTCTAGGATTAATAAGAAAAGAAACTGACTTGATCCAGGCAGTTGTTTATTGTGACAGAGGGTTCAAATAATGGTGAATGCAAGTTAAAGATTAAGACGTCAACTATAGAAATGGAAATTAAATGGAATAGTTCCAACACTTCTATTTATGTAGTTCCTTGTCAGAGAGAGGAAAAAAGATATGAGGATGCTTTTCATGAAAGGTTTGCATACCAAGTTTGCAGGAAAGGAGATGGAAGTGAGCAGCACAATGGAGTTGATTACATTGCAGTTCGTGACAGGGTTAGAATGTGAAGGCGATAGGTTTCAATGGGAAAAATACAATGGGAAGGTTCAACAATTAGAAAGAAATGTGTCTGTTTCTTTAGGTCTTTCTAAATATTTCGATATTACGTAGGAATAGAAGATGAGGAGGAGGCCATTTAGCTCCATGTGTCACGCAGTGAGATCATCGCTTACCTATGACTGACCTCCATACACTTACCATTACCCCATATCCCGTTATACCCTGGGGATAACAAAACTGTATCAATCTCCATTTTAAACTTAGCAATTGATCTGACATCAATTGCAATTTTCAGAAGAGAATTCTAAATTTCTCCATCCTTTTCTGTCTCGCAATGTTTCTAATTGCTCTCCTGAAATTTCTGGCTCCAATTTTTAGACTCTACCTCTTAGTGCTAGATTCACAATCAGTGGAAAAAGTGTCTCAAAACAAATAATACTGGAGATCACAGTGGGTCAGGCAGCATCCGTGGAGAGTGAGCAAGCACACTAGATGATTCTTCATCAGCGCTGACATGAGTGTGGAGGGGGCAACATTTATGAAATAGTGGGGTCGCGTGCTGGGGGAGAAATGGTGCTGTTCGTGCAGATTAAGTCACAGAGTCATAGAGATGTACAGCACGGAAACAGACCCTTCGGTCCAACCCGTCCATGCCGACCAGATATCCCAACCCAATCTAGTCCCATTTGCCAGCACTTGGCCCATGTCTCTCTAAACACTTCCTATTCAGATACCCATCCAGATGCCTTTTAAATGTAGCAATTGTATCGGCCTCCACCACTTCCTCTGGCAGCTCATTCCATACACACACGAAATGTGTGAAACATTTGCCCCTTAGGCCCCTTTTATATCTTTCCCTTCTCACCCTAAACCTATGCCCTCTAGTTCTGGACTCTGAGAATGGCAGAACCATAGTGGGTCTAACTGCCAAACAGGAAAGAAGACATAGTCTCACTGGAGTGGGGGAAGGGGAGAGAGGACATGGTGACAGAGAATGTAACAAATATAGCTAAAACAAAGGGAAGAAATGGGAGTCACGTCAGCTCTGATAACGAGTCATCTGGACTCGAAACGTCAGCTTGCTCTCTCTCCATGGATGCTGCCTGACCCGCTGTGATCTCCAGCATTTTTTGTTTTCAGTACAGATTCCAGCATCTGCAATAGTTTGCTCCTACAAAATAGTGTCTCTCTCTATCTACCCTACCTGTCCCCCTTAATGTTTTGAAACTTGAGTCAAACATTTTAAATTCCAGGGTATACAACTTCATTTTGTGTAATTTTTTTATAATTTTGCTAAATCTATAAGGTACTCCTTCTAAAGTAAAGTGAAATTAGGGATTATCAGATCAGCCATAGACCTCAAAGGGCTGAATGGCCTACTTCTGTTCCTATGCCTTGTGGTCAGATGATCCTTCCTAAGGTGTAATGCCCAGAAAAGATCATTGTTTTCCAGGGGCTGGCGGAGACCCTACCCAGCCCCAGCATAAAAAAAACATTGCCTGGGCAAGCTCATTCCCACTTCGACAGCTTGCTGTGCTCAGGTTTAACCCTCAAGGAGTGATAGATCCAGCTCATCACCTCTGGATAAGTGATACATTTGCAGGTTGTAACAGCATCACCATCATACTGGAACAAGAAACAGGATTAAAGAAACCTTAAAATTCACAAAGTCATCAGTTCTGCTTGTTGGACTCTGTAATGCACAGTTAACAACACTTCACTTAATTAAAAAAAAAGTTCCAAGCCTCTTCACAGGAGTATTTGCAAACATAATTAACATTCATCTTGTTAGTTAGGCACATCCAAGGAAATCAGACTCTGTGCATCAGCTGTAGTTGGTGGTTAGTTTTATTAAAGCTTTTTCCTGTTTGTTTCTAGCAATACGACTACTCTGGAGACAGGAGACTGTCTGGACTGCAGCCATATCACTTCACTGCCTCTCGCTCAATGCAGGACAGAATGGTAAGTTCTGAAAATGACTTGCAATGTAAATTCATTTGGATTCATGCAAGAAAACTGTAATAAGCAAATGATAGAAGGGGATGTCATAAACCATAACTTCTGGACTCTCCATGTATTGCAAAATTTCTGGCACATTGACGTTTGGCATGTTTGATTCCCCGACAATATTTTCTTGGCTTATTCTGTAGTTAGTTCTAACCTGGAAGCACTACCTACAATTCATAGGGAATGGTTCCTGTTGCTGATTCATTTTTGGATATTGATTACAGTGAAAATTCACATCTTTGGACGTAGCTTTAGGTTTCTATTTGCAGGACCTTGACAACAAGGCCTAGATTCTGCTAAGATCCAAGAATACAAATGCCCCAAGCAATGAAATTCTTCATCAGTACCCTCTAAACCTGTGAGCTTTACCACCTGGAAAGGCAAGTGTGGCAGATGTATTGAAAAACCCACCATCTGCAAGTTCCCCTCCAGGATCCCCTCACCCAGACTTGGAGCGAGATCACTATTCTTTCACTTTCACTGAGTCAGAGTCTTGGAAATTCCTCCCTAACAGAACTGGGGTGGGGGGAGGGGGCTTGCTATTCCCCATGGCCTGCAGTGCAAGTAGGGTGGTTCACCATCATCTTCTCACGGACATTAAGGAACGGACAACAAATATTGCCCTGACTAGCGATACTCACATCCCATGAACAGTTTCTTTCCACTCATTCACAGTATGTGGATGTTGCTGGCCAGGCCAGCATTTATTGCCAGTCCCTAATTTCCCAGAGGGCCATTGGTCTGGAGTCACATGTTGGCCAGACCAGGTAAGGAAAGCAGATTTCCTTCCCTAAAAAGACTTTGCTGATCGCAATCAGTTTTGCCTGACAATTGACAATAGTTTCAAGGTCATCATTAGACTCTTAATTCAGATTTTTATTGAATTCAAACTCCACCATCTGCCAAAGCAAGATTTGAACCTGTGTCTCCAATAAGATGCCTGGGTCGCTAAGTTAATAATTAGTGATAATGCCAGTAGGTTATCATGAGACTGATATGGGACATAAACACCAACTCAAATCCAATGGGCTGCACTGCTTGCGTGCGTGCTGTAAATTTTATATAATTCTCAGCAAATGAGAGTAGCGCACTAATCAGTAAATCATGAAATATTTATTTTCCTTTTGACCACTGAAACTTTATCCCAGCTGTATTGACTGACTGTTGCAAACACCGATTCTTTTGCCACCGTCTGACAGGAAGTGTCCAGCGAGATGGTTCCACTCCTATCTGTCTAAACCCTTGTAGAAACGTTATAATCCATTTCAATCACCCCTTCATTTCCCCCCACTCCATCCTGCCAATCAAGATGAAGTTTGGAAGTCTCAACAATTTATTCCGAGGCTACCAGAAGAAAAAATTGTGCAATAGTCACGAGGAACCACTGCTCTCTATGGATAAACCCATCTTACCACCGCTCCCAAACTCTACCAGTGACACTTTAAAAGTTGCCAGTGCATCGGTATGCTACCATTGCTGGGCCAAAAATCAAGGTACCCCTGACATTTTTTAATCCCTGATACCAGCAGCATACTTACTGTCAGGCGTGCTTTTCTGACCTGTGTAGCTGACACTTCAGTTTGTTCGATTCCCCTGAAACAGATGTTTACAACAGAATAAAGCTGCTGTGTAGCTATGAGACATTTTCACTGTAGAGTCACACAGATCAATTCAATATGTCAGCCTGTTATATTTTTTGAAAACTGAAGTACAAAATGGTTTGGTCCTTTACTCATGACATTGTGGGTGTAACAGAGGACAGTTTGAAGTTACTGGGTTAGAACATAATTGAAAGAGCAAAGAACAAAGACAACAGTAAAAGTTGACCAATGTCTTTCTCCTTCATTTATTCTTAGAACGTGAGTGTCACTGACAAGTCCATCATTTGTTATCCATCTATCTGATCACCTTTGTCAACTTTTACAGTTTGGTACAACTCAGTTGTTTGGCAGACCATTTCAGAGGGCAGTTAGGGTCAATAACATCACTGTGGGACTGGAGTCACATTAGTCCAGACTTGAGGCAAGTTAGTGAAGAAAGAGCACTTTTACAGCCATCCAGAATTCCCATGTTAGTGGTTAGTGAGACTAGCATTTTATTCCAGATTATTTTTTTCATTAAATTAAAAATCCTCCAATTACACCAAAATTGGAGGTTTAGTGGACAGCCAAGAAGGTTACCTTAGATTACAATGGGACCTTGATTAGATGGGGCAATTAGCTGAGGAGTGGCAAATGGACTTTAGATAATTGTGAGGTGCTGCATTTTGGAAAAAGAAATCAGTGCAGGACTTATACACTTAATGGTAAGGTTCTGGGGAGTGTTGCTGAACAAAGAGGTCTTGGAGTAGAGGTTCATAGAAAGTGGAGTTGCAGGGTAGATAAGATAGTGAAAAACTCATTTGGTATGCTTTCCTTTTGGGAGGTCATATTGTGGATGCACAGGACTTGGTTAGGCCACTGTTGGAATATTGCGTGCAATTCTGGTCTCCTTCCTTTCGGAAAGATGTTGTGAAACTTGGCAGGGTTCAGAAGAGATTTACAAGGATGTTGCCAGGGTTGGAGGATTTGAGCTATAGGGACAGTCTGAATAGGCTGGAGCTGTTTTCCCTGGAGTGTCAGAAGCTGAGGGGTTACCTTATAGAGGCTTACAAAATTATGAGGTGCATGGATAGAATAAATAGACAAAGTCTTTTCCCTGGGGTGGGAAGTCCAGAACGAGAGGGCATTGGTGCAGGGTGAGAGGGGAAAGATATATAAGAGGGACCTAAGGGGCAACGTTTTCACACAGAGGGTGGTACATGTATGGAATGAGCTGCCAGAGGAAGTGGTGGAGGCTGGTACAATTACAGCATTTAAAAAGCATTGGGATAAGTATATGAATAGGAAAGGTTTAGAGGGATATGGGCCAAGTGCTGGCAAATGGGACTAGATCAGATTAGGTTAACTGGTCGGCATGGTTGGACCAAAGGTCTGTTTCCGTGCTGTACGTCCTTTTGTCCCTATGCTGTGGTACGGCATTGAACCCGTGTCAGAAATGAATTATCCAAGTGTGTGGATTATTAGTCTAGTAACATTACCAGCGTGCTATTGTTTCCTCTGTTTTAAATAATTACAGAGTGCCTTCACACAGAAAGATGTCCTAAGATGCTTCACAGCAAATGTGTGCAAAACGTTGAGGAGAAATAGTTTAAAACATGATTGAAGAAAGACGTTTAAAGGAGTCCCATAACCATGGAGTTTGGAAGGATTTAGGGATCAAGTTACAAAAGTTTGGTGGGATGCAGGGATTGTGATGATTAATATAGTGAAATGGAGGGATGACTAACACATGGTATCAGAGAACCAGAATTCACGGGCTGGGAGCGATTGACGTGCAAGGTTATGGAAAGGTTCTGAAGGTGAGGATTTTGAGTTTGAAGCATTGAGTAGCAGGGAGCCAGCTGAAATTGTTGAGAATAGGTATGATGGGAGAAGGAGAGCTGGAGAATGGATAATGCTAGACAGCAGAGTCTCAAGCCTAAGTCTTAGTTAAGACTCAGGTCTGTAACTAAAATCAGATTCAGTTACTCCAGCCATGTTAATGGGCGGCACAATGGTTCGTACCGCCAGGGACCTGGGTTTCATTCCAGCCTCGGGTGACTGTCTGTGTGGAGTTTGTACATTCTCCCCGTGTCTGTGTGGATTTCCTTCAGGTGCTCCGGTTTTCTCCCACAGTCCAAAGATGAGTGGGTGAGATGGGTTGACCATGGCAAATTACCCAGAGGGTCCAGGGATGTGCAAACAAGGTGGGTTTGCCATGGGAAATGCAGAGTTACAGGGATAGGGTAGGGGGTGGGTCTGTATCGGATACTTTTCAGAGGGTGGTTGTGGAGCTGATGGGATGAATGGCCTGCTTCCGCACTGTAGGGATTCTATGTTTTATTATCAAGATTGAAAATCCATGCTGAATTCTTCTCATAGTTTAACAGTGAAAGCTTGAACTTCTTTTGTCCCAGCTGCAGTCAATATGTCATGAAAATACAATATTTTGGCTGTTGCCCTTTAGGAACAGAGGATCAAACATTAGTTACTGGACAAGACGTTTGTCTTTTTACATGTGCCTGAGGAGCTGCTGTGCAGTGAGTTTGGACCAAGCTTGCAAGCCTCAAAGAGTGAAAATCTCTTTTGTCTCCTTAACAATTGGCATGTCACATAGTTTTAACAGTAGCTCATCTGCAGCTAAGATTTGGTTCTGACCCCTATGCTGCATGACTTGTAGAATAAGTAGTTGCAGTTCTACACATTAAGACTGCCGACATCAGCTGTATTCCATGCCAGCATTCACTGAGGACCAGTACAATTAATCTTAACTTGGGTCTGGGAGTAATAACCATTAGTCACTATTGTCCTCTGGGAAAATGAGTGAGTGTATTTGATCCTTGAGGATAAGATTGGACCCAACTGAGAGGTCATCCACAGTCATCTGGAACCATATTCCAGTAGGATTCAGGGCTTGGGAGATAAATTGTATTGTCCATCCCTACATTCTCCTCCTCAAACTATCCTCCTTGTATTCTCAACTGTTCCACATCATGGAATGTTGACTTCACTAGCTCGACCAGCATTTATTGAACTGAGTGGCAGTGAAAAGACACGACGCTGGATAGACTTGGATTGTTTTCCTTCAAGTAGAGAGTACTGATGGGTACATGATTTGAGGGGTATAAACTGATGAGGGATATAGATGGGGGAGACAAGAAGGATCTTTTCCTCTTGGTGGAGCGATCAATGATGGGGGGATTAATTTTAAGGTAAGGGCCAGGAGGTTTAGAGTGGATTTGTGTAGACAATCTTTACCCAGAGGGTGGTGGGAATCTGGATCTCATGGCCTATAAGGGTGGTAGAGGCAGAAACTCTCATAACTTTGAAGAAGTATTTAGATGTACACTTGTGATGCCAACCCATACGAGGCATTGGGCCAAGTGCTGGGAAATGGGAGTTTTTGACCAGTGCAGACTTGATGTGCTGAATGGCCTTTTTCTGTGCTGTGACTCCATGCTGTTGGTCTGGATTCACATGTCAGAAAGGACAACAGATCTCCTTCCTATTGAATCAGATGGGTTTTTACAACAATTGACGATGGTTATTAATGTCCAGATCTTAATTGAATTCCAAATTCACCACCTCCCACAGTAGGACTCAAACCCATATTTCCAGAACATCAGAACGGGATCTGGATTCATAGGTCATTAACATTACCACTAAACCACCTTCCCCTAATGCTAACCTGGGCAAGCTCAGCTTTCCCATCGTGTTTATTCAACTTTCTTGACTTCAATAGTAGAACCTGCGGGGGGTTCATTTTATCATCATTGCATTCAATCTTCACTTTGTGCTTTAACCTTCCCTCAGCATCCTCTACTCTGTGTGGTGTAGATTTAGTGTCAGAGCTGAGGAGCTGGCGTGCACTCAGACGGGCTTAGAGCAGGTCTACCTGCCTCAAAGAGTTGGTTTAGGGATCAAGGGAACCTCTTTGGTCATTAAATGTCAATTTGGACAGTAAAACCATCTCCATTTTCCATAGAAGCCTTGCCTTCTTGCAGTGGAAGTAACAATTACACTTAGAACAGTCTGTGCAGCAGCATTTTTGAAATGGTCAGGTGCTGATGAGCAGCATTGGTAGATTCAGAGCTCTATCTTATTTACCGTATCCTTGGAGTATCACAGTGTCTAACTGGGCGCTTTTGAACTCTCTAACCATCTATTCCCTTTCTTCTGACTAACTATTTGTTTTCTTCTTCATTCTGTGCTGTCTAACTCTGCGACTCCTTTTACCTTGTGGCATAACAGGATGAAATTCTAGATCTTCAGTTACAAAGGAAGCTAGAATTTCTGGACCAGCAGGTGGGCCTTGATGTGTAAATCTGTCTTGGTGTCCATTCACATGAGTCAAACTGTCCTGGTGTCTATACCCATTGGCCACACTCTTTTGGTATCTGTTCCCATTGGTCAAACCACCCTGATGTCTATTCCCATTGGTCAAGGATGAAGTGACAAGGTTGTGAATTGGACATTACCCTTGAGTCTGATCCATGTGAACTGGGAGTTCGAGTCAATGATACTTAAAGACCATGAGGAACAAGACTCAGAGAATGACACAACACAAGAGCCCATTCAGCACACCTCACCCACGCCACCAAGAGCCCATTCAGCACACCTCACCCACGCCACCAATTAATTACATGACTTTTTTTTTTAAAAATCAAATCAACATTTTCACATAATTAAGTCATTATAAACTAGGGTGTAACACAGAAACAAGTTAGATGAAAAAAATCCAAGGGTAGTTTAGAAATGTCTGAAGAGGGTGTTTCATTTTATGTATACACAAAATACTCATAATTACTGAATAAAGTGACATTACAATTATTCCTGTAGAACAGTAATTAACATATAGGCATTGCCAAGGAGGATAAAACAAGCGTTAAGATTGTTAGTAGCAGATACATCTTCACATGTAAGATATTGAGTGAGCCTTTGACTGTTAGTTGTATTCTTGACTCCAAGTCAGCAGGTGGAGAAGGTCAAAACCCATTCCAGACAACCCTCACAGATGTATCTAAATCCTGGTTTCACAACCAGATATTGGTGCACAAACCTTCTCATTATTGGTTGTAGGAACTAACCGCCCTCTTAAAAATGGTGATGAACATTGAAGGAAGGTCCATGTCATGGGTTTTTCAACCAATGAATACTTTGTTGTTCTCCATTGATCAAACATAAAGATATTAAAGCAACAGCAAGAGTAATGATAAGTACAGTGTTAATGATTGAACTATTTCAGATCCACATGATACAACTAGATTCATGACACAACATGCTCCAGGAGACTATGTTCCAGCATTTTGCTCACGGACCAAGCTAATTAAAAAGGATTATTCAATAGCGATCAAACACACATCAAAAAAATGTAGTAATGGGAAGGCAATAAAAACATTAAAGGGATTTCTTTAGTGAGGAACAAACCATATCAAAGGGATTTTACTCCAGAGAGATGATCGAAATTAAGGGCTTGCCTCTTTGATAGGCTAAACAAAATTTAAATATTTGACGATTAATGTTGGGAATTATATTTTTTTGGGTTGCACTGTGAAGGTAGTGAACCTTGATACTTCTCCTTTGAGTATTTGTCTGTTTCTGTCTTCACCGACATCCTGATAATGCAGTCTGTAGTGTGTTCATCTCGTCAAAAGATCTTGTTGTTTACTATTGAATTTGTGTAAATCTTGTCAGAATCCCTGTAGAGAATTCAATAGAGTGTGATTAACCTCCCTCAACTTTCATACACAACACAGGATGCTTCAAATAATTGGTTTTCTGTAAATTGCCTGCTTTCTGTTCTGTGAATCTGTCCATTTTACATGCGCTTGCTGCTGTGACCGTTCGAGGCACTTAGACTCTGCTCAAGATTGTGTGTCTGAAATTATAACCATCAAGGAAAAAACAGTGCAGGTGGGGAGAGGTGACTACTCTCTAGAAAAAGACATCTGGATAACCTTAAAATTATGATATGAGTTTGATAGGGGAAATGCAGAGAAGACATTTCCACTTAGGAACAGGTATGTCTAGTGGTCATAATTATAAGATGACCACTAGTAAATTGAATTGGAAGTTCAGGAAAATACTCATTACCCATGAAAGAGTGCTTTGAGTTTGAAACCTGCATGAAATAGTTTAGACATATGGCATTGTCACACATAAGAGGAAGCTCGATTAATATCTTAGGGAGAAAGGAATAGAAAGATATGTTTTATAGATTAGGGTGAAGTAAAGTCAGAGAGACTGTATGATGCATTAATACGTAGCTAGACTAGATGGACTGAATGAGCTGTTTCAGTGATTAACCTCAGCAATACTATGCTTTTAAAAGGGGCATTTAGTCAGCCCTATCTTGGTATTTAAGGGGCTTGAGACCACACTCAAAGTCAAGTGCATAAAACCAAATCCCTGTCAACCTTGAGAAGCTCAGCTAATGTTAATGGGCTGGAACTTAGCGCCTTCTCTCTGAGAGCTCATCTTAAGAGTACAAATTTAAGAAAGCTGCGCATGTTCTAGAATGAGTAAACTCAAGTTATTCACAGCGTGGCTTTGGATTTACATTGATGCTGTTATCTCTGGCACACTGTTCTAATCTTACCAGTTACAGCCGCTGTCGCTTCTACTGTGCCAGGATTTACAACACAATCCTGCAGTGACTCTAAACCCTTGGTTCATTCTGAATATGAGCGCTGCGCTGCAGGATATTTTGGGATACGTTACTATAGTAAATGTGCTTTATGCCAAACACATTTTGAAGTGAAATTGTTGCTACATGTCCACAGGAAAGTATATGTTTAAAGTGAATGTTATGTTTGACTCATCCACTGCTCTGCAGTCAATATCTATGTTTGAAAACATGACTGGAATTGATGAGGTGATGTTGTTTTGTAGCACCATTTAATTTGAACTAAATCACCATCTTCCCTATTGATTTGCTGATGATTATGTTCAATCCCTGACCCTATAAAGCAATTAATTAATATAATGTTTTGAACAAACCTTGACTGACAACTGGCAAGTTTTCATTCCCTTTCCAATTCAGCATCATTGATTTTTTGGCTCAGAATCTGTTCATTAGTTGTTGCCAGGCTCAATATCACTGCAAATAGATGTGGCACATTTATTCCTATACATTAGCAAGTTTCCCTCAAACTTCAATCGATAATTACCACAAAAAGACTTGTACTTTCATGGCACCTTATCGTGTTTCAGATATGTCTCAAACTGTGGAATCATACAACATAGAAAGATCATTCAGACAATGTAAGGTCACCAATGTCCGATTGTATTATGGGGCTGCTCTCCCATTAGAGAGAGGTAACTGGTGTTGGCTTAACCTGAGGGTTACCACACCTTGGGTGAGGGGAGAGGTTGAGAAAGAGACTCCATTATGGTAACCTCAGCTGGTGTGGGAATCAAACCCATGCTTTTGGTACATTACTCTACAATGTAAACCGGCTGTCCAACCAACTGAGCTAACCAACCCCAACCCACCTCAGTCAATGTAGCACTGTCATGGCTGTCTTAAAAAAAAATGTCAAATAGCCCCAGTCCCCTGATCTATCTCCGTAACTCTGCAAAACATTTCTCTGAAGTGGTGAACTATATTTTTCAAACTTTTTCACGAAGCCAGCTTCCATCACGTTTTCAATCAGCACGTTTCAGATCATAAATTCACTCTCCATCTTCTCCCCACTTTTTTGCTTGTTGAACCTTGAAACAGTTTCTCCTTATTTACTGTGTCAAATACCTTTGTGATTTTGAAAATCTTGTTTAAATCTCTTCGAATAGAGAAGGTTGGGCAAGCAACCTTAGCTTTCAATGTAATTATTTACTTCATTATGCAGTCATTGTTGATTTGTAAGTAGCCATTTTGAGTACAGTTGACAAGGAGGCAAAGTATCTTTTGGTTTCTTGTGTAAGAGATAATTAACTTAAAACTTCAAACCCAGCCATTATCCTCTGGACAAGGGATTAGATTACTATAAGTACTTGAATCTCTCTGAGATTCCCTGCCTTGAAGCAGTTTGACAACTAAAATATGCCAGTGAATTGTAAAATGATATAGAGGAATGCAGATTGCCGACTGACGAGTTCCAAGTTCAAAGGTAAGACTCCAGTCTTTCAGTCTGAATAAAGCCAGCTGATAGTGCAGGAGTATTATTTGATGCAAATATTGAATGAGAGTCTTGTGGCAGTGGTAGTGTCTCTACCTCTCAGAATTGCAGAGTCACAGCATTGTCACAGCTCAGGAAGAGGCCATTCATCCCTTTTCGGCTAGTCTCTTTTCGGCCAGAGACCAGGTTCAAGTCCCACCTTCTTCAAAATTATGCATTGAGATCTCCGGGTAGGAAATATCTTCAAAACCATGAGGGAGTCAGTCGAGAAGTTGTTCCTATTGGTGAAAAGATTGAGGACAACAAGGTACAAATCTAAGTTGATTATTCATTCAAGGGATGAGGTCATCACTGCCTAGTCCAGCATTTATTGCCCATTCCTAATTGCCCAGAGGGCAGTTGAGAGTTAACCACATTGCTGTGGGTCTGGTGTCACATGTAGTCCTGACCAGGTAAAGATGGCCGTTTCTGTCCATAAAGGACATTAGTGAACCAGACTGATAAAAGAAACAATGGCAACATGACAACCTCATCATCCAATGAGAGGTTGGAATCTGCAACGTGCTATCTCAGAGTGTCACAGACTCCGAGAGATCTACAGCATAGGAAAAGACTATTGTGTCAAAACCAAACACCTAACTATTCTAATTCCATTTTCCAACATTTGGCCCATAGCCTTGTATGCATTGGCTTCACAAGCGAACATTGAAACACTTTTAAAATGTTTTGAGGATTTCTGCCTCTATCACCCTTTACAAGCAGTGACTTCCAGATTCCCCGCCGCCCTCTGGGTGAGAATGTCTTTTCTTACATCTGCTCAAAACCTTCTGCTCCTCGGAAGGCTAGTGTGGTGGAGGAAGGTTCAATCAAAGCTTTCAAGAGGCGATTGGATTGTTATCTGAAATGGAAGAATGTGCTGGATTATGGGGAGAAGGCAAGGAAGTGACACTAAGTCAGTTGCTCCTTTGGAGAGCCACTACTAATGCAATAGGCCAAATGGTCTTCTCCTGTGCCGTAACCATTCTGCAGTAATTTTTCAAAATTGTGGAATCCTATTATCCGGCTTGACTCCAACGCACAGTTGTGTTATGTCCTGGGGATTAGCAGTCCAGGATCTCGTAGCAGGCAGGAAAAGAGATGAATATATGTTTCTAATCAAGTGATTACAACAGTTGGAGACTTTATATAACTTACCGAGAACACTCAGCTTCTATTATGAGCTGCTCATTGAAGAGTTTTCATCACATTGACCATAACTGCTTCGCTACAACACACTGCTCAGTGTGGTGACTGCAATATACTGTTCAAGTTATGAATTCAAGAAATAAACATGTGAGAATCTAAATTTTACTGACATGAACATGTGTGTGTTTGTGTAATACGTGTTACTTAGCAGACTTTGTTCAGGAAAAAAACTATGAAATTCAGATGATTTTGCAAGATAGCTTGCCTCAGACATGTGGAAATGAAAATCCAGAGTAGGATCATAGATGGGAGTGATTCCTCTCAGTTTTGTCCCGAGTTTGTTCCTGCTAATTTTTGAATACGATTTATGTTATGAGACAAGCTTGCATATTTAAAGTATTATATTTGAAACAGCTCAATAGCCATATCAAAAGTTCGCTTCATCCACTGAAATCACCATTATTACTATCAGCCTCTTGGGATGAATGTGGATTGAAGATTAGTTAATTGTGTAGAACTTGGGGTTAAATGTAGGTCACCAACTGGGTTTAATTTCTTAAGGTTGGGCAGTCACTTAGGTAATTGTGTATTTGGGGCATATTAACAGATGTGACAGTTTTAGGATTTGCTTAAATAGGTGACTTGTGAATAAGTCGTTCCGATTATCCCTAAGTCATTATGTACCTAAACTGGGATTAATTGATGATTTTCAGTTCACAAGCTATTTACCTATCCACTTGGCAGGTCCATCAAATGGCAGATAGCAGAAAATACTGAACAAAGACAAGCATTGTACAGATGTTTGCAAATGTGATAAAAGGCCTGTGTAGTATATGAGTAATAACACAGTAATTGCTGTTCCTTCTCTCTGAATAAGGGATTGTTCAGTTGGATGGGGACTTCGATGTAAAGAGTGAGGAGTTTGTTTCAGGCAGTTTCTGTACTGACAAGTACAAGCTGATGATAGAACACTTGATCTATTGGAATTGTCTATAGTTGTTACTGGAGGGAATGACAAGAGACAGTCCATTATAATTCTCTGCAATGAAAGCAACACGAGAAAGGAAGTGGTGCATTAAGATTGACAGAACGGCAGTGAGTGAACCCATTGGCTTGCTAGACTGATAGGGGATTGAAGAAGTTATACAACATAGAACATAGAACGTAGAAAAGTAAAGCACAGAACAGGTCCTTTGGCCCACGATGTTGTGCCGAGGATTAATCCTAATGTAAAATAAAATAACTTAACCTACACACGCTCAATTCACTGCTATCCATGTGCATGTCCAGCAGTCGTTTATATGTCCCTTATGACTCTGCTTCTACCACCACCGCTGGCAACGTATTCCATGCATTCACAACTCTCTGCTTAAAGAACCTTTTTCTGACGTCCCCTCTATATCTTTCTCCTAATATCTTAAAACTATGGCCCCTCGTACCAGTCCATCCTGCCCTGGGGAAAAGTCTCTGGCTATCGATTCTATCTATTCCTCTCATTATCTTGTACACCTTGATCAAGTCTCCTCTCTTCCTCCTTCTCTCCAGAGAGAAAAGTCCAAGCTTAGTCAACCTTTCTTCATAAGACAAGCTCTCCAGTCCAGGCAGCATCCTGGTAAACCTTCTTTGCACCTTCTCCAAACCCTCTGTATCTTTCCCATAGTAGGACAACCAGAACTGGACACAATATTCCAAGTGTGGTCTCACCAGGGACAGGTAGAACTGTAGCAAAACCTTGCAGCTCTTAAACCCGATCCTCCTGATAATGAAAGCCAAAACGCCGTATGCTTTCTCAACAACCCTATCCACTTGGGTGGCAACTTTGAGGGAGCTATGCACTTGCACACCCAGATCCTTCTGTTCCTCCACACTACCAAGAATCCAGTCTTTAATCCTATATTCAGCATTCAGGTTCAACCTTCCAAAATGCATCACTTCGCATTTATCCAGGTTGAACTCTATTTGCCATTTCTCAGCCCAGCTCTGCATCCTGTCGATGTCGCGCTGCAGCCTGCAATAGCCCTTGATACTATCAGCGGTACCTCCAACCTTTGTGTCATTTGCAAAGTTACTAAGCCACCCCTCAACCTCCTCAACGAAGTTAATTATTAAAACTACAAAGAGCAGAGGCCCAATAACATAGCCCTGTAGGACCCCACTCAGCACTGACCTCCAGGCAGAATACTTTCCATCTACAACCACTTTCTGCCTTCTGTCAGCCAACTAATTCTGAATACAGATAGCCAAATCTCCATGTATCCCATACCTCCTGACTTTATGAATTAGCCTACCATGGAGAACCTTATCAAATGCCTTGCTGAAGTCCATATACACCACATCCACTGCTTGACTGTCGTCAATCTGTCTTGTCACCTCCTCAAAGAACTCAATAGGATTTGTGAGGCATGACTTGCCCCTCACAAAGCCATGCTGACTGACTTTAATAACGCTATGCTTTGCCAAATAGTCATAAATCCTGTCCCTCAGAAGTCTTTCCACAACTTTGCTGACCACAGACGTAAGACTGACTGGTCTGTAATTGCCAAGGATTTCCCTATTCCCCTTCTTGAAAAGAGGAACAACATTCGTCTCCTTCCAATTCTCCGGTATGACTCCTGTGGAGTGTGAGGAGGCAAAGATCTTCACCAGCGGCTTAGCAACCTCCTTTCTTGCTTCCTAGAGCAGCCTACAATAAATCCGGTCTGGCCCTAGGGACTTAACAATCTTAATGTTTGCCAAAATTTCGATCCCATCAACTTCATCAATCTTGATCTGGTCAAGCCTGTATCCCAGCTCCTCAAAGTTCTCATTTTCAACAAGATCTCTTTCCTTAGTGAAAACCAAAGCAAAAAAACTCATTTAGGGCTTCCCCTATCTGCTGAGACTCCACGCACAAGTTCCCTACGCTATCCCTGATCAGCCCTACCTTCTCCCTGATCATTCTCTTATTCTTCACGTATGAGTAAAGCGCCTTTGGATTCTCCCTAATCCTTCTTGCCAAGCCTTTTTTCGTGCCCCCTCCTGGCTCTCCTCAGTCCATTTCTGAGCTCCTTTCTAGCGAGCCTGTAATCCACTAAAGCTGTGCTAGATCCTTGCTCCCTCCACCTTACGTAAGCTGCCTCCTTTCTTTTAACGAGAAGCTCCTCTGTTCTCATCATCCAAGGTTCCTTAATCTTACCCCTTTGTACCTGTCTCAGAGGAACGATAGCGTCATAATTTCCTTTTTCCCAATTAAATATCTTCCCTCGGTAACTGTTCCTTTCCCTCTCGAAGGCTATACTAAATATAAGGCAGTTGTGGTCACTGTCACCAAAGCGCTCTTCTACCGCGAGATCTGACACCTGTCCTGGCTCGTTGCCAAGCACCAAATCCAAAACAGCCTCTCCCCTGGTTGGTCTGTCTACATACTGAGTAAGGAAATCCTCCTGAACACACCTGACAAACACAGCTCCATCCAAACCACCTGCACTAAGGAGGTTCCAGTAAATATTGGGAAAATTGAAATCACCCATTACAACAACCCTGCTACATCTGCATTTTTCCAAAATCTGCTCGCCTATGAGATCTTCAAACTCTCTACTGCTATTAGGGAGTCTGTAGAAAACCCCTAATGAGGCGGTTGCTCCCTTGCTGTTCCTAACTCCCATCCATATTGACTCAGTAGAGAAACCTTCCTCAACAACCTTCCTTTCTGTTGCTGTGATGCACTTTCTAATTAGCAATGCTACACCCCCTCCTCTTTTTCCACCCTCCCTGTTCTTTTTAAACGTTCTAAACCCTGGAACATCTAGCAACCATTCCTGCCCCTGTGAAACCCACGTCTCCATTACGGTCACAACATCATAGCCCCAAGTACTGATCCATGCTCTAAGTTGATCACTCTTATTTCTGACACTCCTTGCGTTAAAGCAGACACACTTGAACTGATTCCTTTGTTTCATCGCGTGAGAAACCTTCCCGAAAGATTTGCTACATCCTGTTACTGTCCCATCTGCAACTGACCCCTCTCAGATATGTGGCTCTGATTCCCACCCCCTTGGCAAACTAGTTTAAACCCTCCTGAACCACACGAGAAAATCTCTCACCCAGGACATTTGTGCCCCTCCAGTTCAGGTGCAACCCGTCCTTCATGTACAGATCATACCTACCCCAGAAGGTATCCCGATGGTCTAGGTATCTAAAGCCCTCCCTCCTGCACTAGCCTCGCAGCCACGTGTTAAGCTGCATTCGCTGACTGTTCCTCACCTCACTATCTCTTGGTACCAGTAGCAAGCCTGAGATCTCTACTCTACTCGTCCTGCTCTTCAGCTTCCATCCTAACTCTCTGTAGTCACTTTTCAGATTCTCAATCCCTTTCTTGGCTGTATCATTGGTGCCAATATGTACCACGATTTCTGGCTGCTCACCCTCCCCCTTCTGAATCCTGTAAACCCGATCGGCGACATCCCGGACCCTGGCACCGGAGATGCAACATACCTTCCCGGAGTTCCATTCCTGACCACAAAATCTCCTGTCTATCCATCTAACTATTGAGTCCCATAACACTAGCGCTTTTCTATTCTCCCCCTTCCCTTCTGAGCCACAGTGCCAGGCTCAGTGCCAGAGACCTGACAACTATGGCTTTCCCCTGGTAGGCCGTCCCCATCAGCAGTACCAAAACGGTATACTTATTGCTGAGGGGAACGGCCACAGGGGATCCCTGCTCTGACCTTCGGTTCCCTTTCCTCCCCCTGACTGTAACCCAGGTGTCCTTATCCTGTGTCTGGGGAGTGACCACCTCCCTGTACATCCTCTCAATTTCTCCATCAGCCCCCCGGATAATCCGTAGTTCATCCAGCTCCAGCTCCAGTTCCCTAACTTGGTTTTCAAGGAGCTGGAGTTGGATGCACTTCCCGTAGATGTAGTCAGCAGAGACATGTGAAGTGTCTCTCACCTGCCACTTTCTGCAGGATCTCACCCACTTAAAAACTTTCCGGCAGCCCTCATTTCTCTCACCCTCTCTCCTCACTGCTCTGCTCAAATAATGTTTTTTACTCACCTCCCCAGCGGTCCTTCGCTCCTCCCTCGCACCTCTCAGCAAAAAGTTCTTGAAGAAGGGTCTGAGTACTGTATCCAGTTCTGGTCTCCCACTTATAGGAAGGATATTATTAAGCTGGAGAGGGTTCAGAAGAGATTTACCAGGATGTTGCTGGGAATGGAGAGTTTGAGTTAGAAGGAGAGGCTGGATAGGCTGGGACTTTTTTCACTGGAGTGTCAAATGTTGAGAGGTGACGTTATAGAGGTTTATAAAATAATGAGGGGTACAGATAAGGTGAATGGCAGGTATCTTTTCCCTAGGGTGAAGGATTTCAAGACTAGGTGACATATTTTTAAGTGAGAGGAGAAAGTTTTAAAAGTGACATGAGGGGCAGGTTTTTTACGCAGAGAGTGGTTCGTGGCTGGAATGAATGTCCAGAGGAAGTGGTGGATGCAGGTACAGCTACAACATTTATGACATTTAGATAAGTACATGAATAAGAAGTGTTTGGAGGGATATAGGCCAAGTGCAGGCAAGTGGGACTAGTTTAGTTTGGGATTATGTTCGGCAAGGACTGGTTGGACCGAAGGCAAGAGTGTGGCGCTGGAAAAGCACAGCAGGTAGGCAGCATCCGAGGGGCAGGAGAATCGACTTTTTGGGTATAAGCCCTTCACCTTATACCCAACATCTGATCTCCAACATCTTCAGTCCTCACTTACTCTGGTTGGACCAAAGGGTCTGTTTCTGTGCTGTATGACTCTCTCAGGGTCACTGGACTTGAAACATTAACTCAGTTGGTCTTTCACTGACGCTGCCAGACCTGCTGAGCTTTTCCAGCAATTTCTGTTTTTGTTTGAGTAGACATTCGCTGGTTTTGCAGTTTAAAATCAATCTCCCACAAAACAATATAGACAATTCTTAAGAAACGTGACAGGGTGGGAGAATATTTCCATTAATTTAGCAGTTTAGAGCAAGAGCGGTCTCAGTCTCGGAATAAGTGGTTGCACGTTCAGGAGAAATGTCTTCATTCAAATGATTGCGAATGTTTGGAATCATCTTACCTGTGGATGCTCAACTATCGGCCATAAACTGTCCTGCAATCTTTGGTTTTGCGAAGATTTGTTTCGCAATAGATATTCAGATACTGTGGACAATTGGTGGCAGGCCAGCCAGGGTTTTGTTAAATTGCAGATCAAGCTCAAAGGGCTGAATGGCCACCTGTTTGTCCCTGTTTCTCACGTTGTAATCAGAAGGCACTCTGGGATGTTAGGATTCTGCACAATCAGAGTGAATTAGACAGCCGTATAGAAGCAGTTAGGGTCAGTCACTAATAATCAAGGCCAGCGAGTGGAGTGTGTTTCTTCTGATTTGAATCAAGCGATGATCCTTTCTAACTGTGACCGCGCGTCGCTCTTAGTTTGATTGTACAGTCGGTTCTGCTATAGCTAGCATTTCTTCACTGTGAATTGGCTATAACGCGATTGAATAATTTAGACCATTACATGTCGAAGGTGAATGTTCCTTACATGTATTTGCTATAACATGATTCAGGTTCCATTGATCTAAATGGTGCTGCTATTTCACGATTTTCTTATAACACACAGAAATGGAACTATCATGTTCTATCAGAACAGACTGTAGTTTTGATGGCCCTGTTAGATTGTAGAGCATGAGACAGGGGAATTGGCTTGCTACTGATACCAACAATCATAGCAGCGGTAAGTGAGGGAGCAGTATCCAGTGACTTAAAGTATAAAACAATCCAGAATTGGCAGCTGTAAATTGACTGAGTACAATGCAGTCAACATCCTGATGAATGTGCGCTCCAGACAGCAAGGTCAGAATCTTTAACAATTCCTGGTGTTTGCAGGTTCCATACCAGGACAGATTCCAGGACCCACTGGAGCATTACAAAGTCGATGAAGTGGAGATTGATGTAAGTTGCACATTTATTTACCAGTGTCCTCAGTAAGATTATTTCCACAATGCTGGACTCTGACATGGCTCGACAGCAAGGGTTTAACAGGCTAACTCACTCTGTACGGTTTTGGTCTTGTATTAAGCTGTTGATATCCTATTGGCAGCAACTTGCCATCTTAAACCATGTCCGAGGGATTCTGTTGGTACCAAAGGGTTCACTGGGGCGGGGGGGGGGGGGGGGGGGGGTAGAGTAATTGCACAACTTGAAACCTGGGAAAGAGGAAGAATAATGTCCAATTAGAACAAAGACTAGGCCTTCTTGGGAGGGTGTGGGTGTGGGATTCATGTCCACTGTCCCCCAACATTTGTAGCTGGACATGGGGGAAAATTACACCCCACAGAGAAAGCAGGAAGAAATTATTGGGATTTCATGTTTTCCTTCCTATCCTACATAATATCAAAATGTTATGATCTCCAGATGTCTCAGTTGGTTGATATACTGCTCTGTGTGTGATTGGAACTTTCCAAGATGTAATGTTCATGAAAAGTGAACTCCAGGAGATGAGAAGGGCTCAGCGTGGGGCTTTGGCGCAAAGGCGATGGTGAGGTTTGGCAGGGACAGGGTTGGGTGATTAGCTGGGTTTTTGGCTTTTGTTTCTTTAAGCTGACGATCCCGTTTTTGGACAATGAAGAAAATTGGGCAGCCTTCGGTGCATTTGGCTCAATGATGATGCCTCCACAGCCGAATGGCTTGCTGCCACTCTTTGCTCGCTTTTGGAGGACTGACCATTTTGGGGTGAACGTAGACCATTGAAATGAACCTATATCTGAACAAGTGCCTACAAAAGTTGAGAACATGTTGAGCGATGGAGGGTACCACTATCCTGAGACTCGCAAGTGTATCCCCAGCATTGCGTGTTATTTCTCCTGTGAGGCAGGAGCAGGGGGGTGGGGAATCTTGCCTCTTTTCCTCTGAACAGTATCTGGTGATGAATTGGCGATCAAAATCTCAATGACTCATGCTGAAGTTACCGACAAACAATCTGTTGTTAAATGGATCTAAGCAAGCTGGTAGTATAAACCGAGACACCAATTATTTTCTTGGTGAAGATTTGTTCACAGAATGCAGCATTGCAGATAGAAACATGGAAACATAGAATATAGGAGCAGGAAGAGGCCATTCAGCCCATCGAGCCTGCTCCACCATTCAGTATGATCATGACTGATCATCCAACTCAGTTCCCTGTTCCCCATATCCTTTGATCCCTTTAGTTCGAAGAACTATGTTTAACTCCTATCAAATATCTCCACCTTCTACCTATCAAAGTCCCACGGTAGCAGCTGTCTCTTTATGCACACTTTTGAGAAAGCTAATACCTAATGAACCAAATTAATTAGTTCACAGCCCCTTAAATAAAGATGAAATTCTAAAGGAAACTTACCTAATTAAATTAAAATTTGGTTTTGAAAGGAGATTAGAAACTCCCAGCCCGTGTGGTGCCCACCAGTGGTGGAAAGTGTGCTCCCTTGCCAGGTAGCCAGTCACTTCTAATGACTTCCTCCACAACCCAGTACCTAGAAGTGATAGTGGCCACCTTGACAAGGTTCCCTCGTCCACAACCAGTACCCAAAGATCTGGAGCGTGGAGCTGTATTGCAACCAGGTATTGATGAGAACACTCTTTTTTTGGTGTTCAAGATTCTTAATCAGTCCCTACCCTCCACATGTTTATGATTAACCATAACAATAGAATGACTGTAACATTAGGTAAAAACAATGACTGCAGATGCTGGAAACCAGATTCTGGATCAGTGGTGCTGGAAGAGCACAGCAATTCAGGCAGCATCCGACGAGCAGCAATGACTGTAACATTATTCATGTTCACACAATCTAATCATTTGCAGCAGGAGCCATTTCTGTGGATGAATTTAGAGAGGTAGCACAGTGTTAATTAATTACATCTGATGCCTGCAAGATTTGCAAATGTTTGCCTTATTGCACTCTCCGTCAGAAGTCCGCCCGAACATTGACACCATTTTCCTTATGTTTTTGGGAAACAGAAACTGCTGGGCCGACTTTGTGAGCAGAGCAAGAACCAGCGGGAGCAGGAGAAATGGGTCCTGCAGCTTCGGAAGGAGAAGGTACCTTAATATTTCCTAGCTCCCTGGATCGTTTCCTCATGTCCGCTTTCTTGGAGCATCGCTAGAGGAGGGCCCTTTGTCCACATTGTTCATTGTGCCTTTTCTGGTCAAAAGCTTTGGTAACTTGCAACATGTCCAGAGTTGAATCGTACTTGGACAACTGGCTAGATTGTGGACACCTTGTAGGTTGACTTCAGACATTGTTAACATAAATACTTCTAAGGTTTGAGAAATGAACATGAGCAGCAATATATTTTACATTTATTGTAGTTGTAGACTGTTTTGCCTTGAAGGATCAAAGATGACAAGCAGTCATGTCAGCTGTGTTGAGCTGCGTTGTAAACTGGATCTGAATATTAACTATTTATGTGCCATTTTGTCCATGATATCTCTACTCTCTCCATCTCTATCTCTCTGACTCTTTCTCTGTCCTCCTCTCTTTATCTCTCTCTTCCTCTCTATGCATCTCTCCTTCTCTCTTGACTCTTCTCTCTCTCTATCCTCTTTCCCTCTTTTCTTGCTTTCTCAGCTTCAGATGGATTCCCTATTTTAAACAAGGTAGAGTTTTTATGTACTCTAGCAAATAGCACACGTGCGACTGCAGTCACCCCAAACACTCTTGATAAAAGTAGGATTATTCTGTGAGTGGAGAATAATTCCATGGTACAAATGAGGATGGTTTCTGGGTTGATTGATGGGTGGGGAGGAGGCTGTGGGGTGACCCACTCACTTGCATTCAGGACAGAACCTGCACTTAGCCACAGCACGTTTATTCAGTCTTTGTCCTTTCTACTGTTGAGGTTCCTCAATGTTCCCATCTGTTCCCTCAGCTATAGAGAAGAACGAGTGTCTGTTTTGTTTTTAATGGTGGTTGAACCTGATTCAAAGGGTTTCCTTGGCTGTTCCTTCCATACTCCAGGAATCCCTGGAAAGTGCCTTGGAGAAAACCCATCGGGAGATGGAGATGTACCCTAACCAGCCAGGTTACACTGAGCAACTCGTACAGAAAAAAGAATCTCTGCAGAATCAGTTGATCAACATTCGTGGGGAGCTCTCGCAAGCAACCACGGTATGGGAGCTGAGTTACCGCGAGGTTACGAGGGGTGGAGGTGGGGCGGCGGAGGGCTAGGGGTGGGGGTGGGGCCGCAATTATGTTTGACCCGCGCGGCTTGACTGTCTTGGCAGTCTTGGGAGTTCAGCACTTTGTCTAATCGAGTGTGCTGGAAAGGAGCTTGTCTTCGCTAGATTATGCCAGCATGTTGCTCTGTGTTCGTACCTTGCCCGGTTGATGGAAGCAAATTCGGAACAGAGACTGGCCCGGGCAAGAGTGCTTCAACAGCTTTAAAAGCAAGACAAACGTAGCTGCCCCCACAACAGGTGAACCAGACTGCATTTGCGCGGTTAGCAACAGAGTATAAGCAATGCTGAGCCATTTCAGTGGCAAGCAAGCTCCACCTCCAAGGCCTTGAGTCCCTGTTTATTACCATAGTCATGGTTAATCACTGACAATGTCTATGAAGTTGGTCGCCAATTATGGATGTAAAAGCACCCCCTTAGTTATGGAATGTACTTGTTTCTTTCATGACGCGTTGAGATTTTTCACAAGGAAATAGTATTGACTTGTATTCTGGTCCTGCTTTGTGCGTTGCATGCATTTTAGGCCTTTGCAAACACAAAGATGGAGTGCGATGCCCTCAAAATGGAGCTGTCCATCATTCACAATGACTTATGGGAGCAGCTGAACAGCCCCATGGGAATGCAGGTAACACTGCCATAAACTCATAAGCAAAGGTAATCTGGTAAAATAATCAATAATCATCCACATCGAGGAAACATAGGAGAGGACTAGGTGTGAGGTTAGCCCATTAAATCTTCTCGCCCATCCTAATTCATCAAGATAAAGTCAACTGTAACTGTGCAATCACACCTCTAAATGATTTTGAATTTCGCTTCATAGCACTTTCCGCTCCTAAGGAGGAAGCTAATCGAGGGTGTGATTTCAGTCAATGTGTAGGAAATGAGTCTGACCCGGGTTTATGATCGTTTTACAGGATGAGGTGGGGCACAAGCACATTCAGAAGGAGCTGTGGAAAATCCAAGATGTCATGGAGGGACTACGGAAGTCTTATCCCGACCGAATTTCAACGGAGCCCCTTAAACAGCACGGTATGGCAATTCCCAGCGTGTGGGCAGGGGGTGGGCATCAGGGGCCAGCATGGCAAGATATCTCACAGCTCGAGGACTGAGGCTCCAGAAGGGCTCTGTACCCGGGTTAGGAGGGAAGGACCACTATGCTTGGGTCTGGGGGCCCAGACCATTAGACCTCAGAGCAGAAATAGTCCATTCAGCCCATTGAGTCTGCTCTGCCATTCAATGACATCATGGCTGATCCAACGATCCTCATCTCCATTTTCCTGTGTTTTCTCCATAACTCTTGATTCCCTTCCTGATTAAAAATCTACCTGTCTCAGATTTGAATGTATTTAATGACCCAGGCTTGACAGTAATGACTGCCACAGACTTACTTCCTTCTGAGAGAAGAAGTTCCTCTTTAATTGTGTCTTAATACTCTAAGATTATGCCTTGACCAAGAACAACACGAGGGTCTGCAATTTCTCTCCCTGGCCCTGGTAGATGGGACATTACCATTGTGGGCAGACAGTGCAGGGCAGTGTGCTGGTGAAATGTGAACTCGATATGGGTCATCACGAAAAGTGGAATCCCAGTTACCGACTTGCTTCCAAAAGTATGTACAGCGTGTTCACTTCAGCCTGATTTCAGGATAAACCATCCTATTCATCAAGTTCTGTACTGGGATAATTCATTAGTAACACTCTGCACAGTTCTCTTGACAAGACCTGAATTACTGCTTTCAGGAATTCAAAGGTGCCAACCTCAGATCAGTGGTAGCACCTGGAGTCAGTTCAAGTTCCACTCTAAGTGTTGAACACGTAATCTAGGCTGACATTCCCAGTGCCATAGTGAGGGAGTGCTGCAGTGTTGGTCGTTCTGTCTTTCGGGTGAGACTTTATGTCATTGTGCCAACTCAGCCAGACAGCAAAGATGCCAGGACAGAATGGGAAGCAGAGCAGTGAGGTTCTCCCTCATGTCCTGGCCTTATCTCTGAAGTGACACGGAGGTGTGTGTGTGTGCGTGTGTGTGTGGCACCACCGTGGGACACCCTGTGTTTGTGAAGACCCTGTATAAATGCAAGTCTCAATACTTTAATGTGTTTGAGGTTGGGAGGTGAAGGTGAAGGGCAGGAGGTTTAGAGGGGATTTGAGGAAAACCATTTTCACTCAGAGTGGTGGGAATCTGGAACTGCTGCGAGGGAGAGCAAGAGAGAGGGGCAACCTCACAACCTTTGAAACGTACGTGGTTGAGCACTCGAAATGACATAACATTCAAAGCTGTGAGTTAAGTGGTTGAAAGTAGGTTGGCATAGATTTGAATGGCCGAACAGCCTCTTCTGTGCTGTATACTCTCTATGCTTGTATGATACATTGCAAAACAAATAGTGTTCACAGTGCTTTGGGCCATACACTAACTCTGCCATTGCTATAGACTCTATATAATGAATCTGTGACAAAAGCACATTAACTGCCCACACAGGGTCAACACAGAAAATGTAGTCTTCCATCTTCATGTATTGATTTCATTGAGTCATAGAGTCACACAGCACAGAAACTTACTCTTCGGTCCAACCAGGCTATGCTGAACATAATCCCAAACTAAACTTGTCCTACTTGTCTGCTGTGGGCCTATTGTCCTCCAAACTTTTCCTATTCATGTATACATCCAAATGTCTCTTAAAGGTTGTAATTGTACCCGCATCCACCACTTCCTCAGGAAGTTCATTCCACACTCAAGCCACCCTCTGTGTGAAAAAATTGTTTCTTAAATTTATCTCACCTTCAAAATGTACCCCCAGTCTTGAAATTCCCCATCTTACGGAAAAGCCAACTACAGTCAACTCTTTGTAAACTTCTCATGATAACGGATTGTGGTGCTTTTGGGTCGTTATGGGTTGAGCTATATGCATCGCGTGTCCAGATATATGGAAGATTGAATAGATTCTATAAACAGTGGGTGATGCACAGAAAATGAATGGCTAGTTTCTTTCTCGAATCTCGATCTTTTTCTTTTCACAGTGACAAGTGCCCAAGTGGGCACTTTCAACTCAAACAGTCCTGCCAGCCCTCTGAGCACCACCAGCCTCACCAGTCCACTGAGCCCCTTCTCCCCCATCTCCGAGTCACAGGTGTCCGCTCAGCAGACAGCCAAGGAGGTAAGCAATGTAAGTCCTGACTCAGGCTGGACAAACCAACACCCCGTCTTTGTGGTGGGGTTTTAGTGACAAACGTATAGTCCTGGAAAGAGCATAGTTCCAGTGTGCGAGAGATGAGTTTTTATTGCTCGTGTCAACTTCAATCCTAGCTGCTCCACAGCTACCAATGGTCTGATCCCCTTCCCTTCTGCTGACAGCCAGTGGTAATTGGTGTTTAACCAAAGCATTCAAAATTAATGAGATATCAGACCTAACACAAATTGTATTTAACTGTGCTATAGTGAGCAAATGCTGATGTTGAGTCATGCTGTTGTGTCTGCTGTCAAGTGGAACAAGTAAATATTGAAATAAAAACAGGAAGTGCTGGAGAAACACAGCGCCTCTGGCAGCATCTGTAACAAGAGAAACAGAGCCAATGTTTTGAGTCCAATATGATTTCTGCAGAACTTGCTTCAAAACCATCTGCATGGAATGATACCCAGGGACCAGCTGATCCATTTCAAATTACAAGGAAGTAAGGTTTAGGAAATTCCCATTAACAGCATCAAGCCAACACCTTCCGATCATGGCTTTGACTCTAACTTAATGTCGTGAGGGAACATAGAACCGTACAGCACAGGAACGGGCTTTCATTGTGCCAAAAAAACCTAATCCCTTCTGCCTGCCCTTAGTCTGTCCGCCTCCATTCCTTGCATATTCATGTGCTTATCTAAAAGTTCCTCAAATGCCCTTATTGTATCTCCCTCCACCACCAGTGCGTTCCAGACTACTGCCACTCTCTGTGTGTAAAACCTCCCCCTCACATCTCCTTTGAACTTCCTCCCTCTCATGTTAAATGCATGCCCCCTAGTATTAGATGTTTCAGCTTTGGGAAAAAAGATTCTGACCGTCAATCCTATCTGTGCTTAAATAAACATGATCAATTCTTGATAAGAACAATCAAGGGGTAGCCTTTTGGCACAGTGGTAATGCCCTACCTTTGGACCAGATGCCCCAGAGTTCAAGTCCTGTCTGCTGCAAAAGTGTCCCATAACATGTCTGAGCAGGTTGGTTAAAAATAAATAAAAGTAATCAAGCATAATTCCAACAGTGATCATATCTCCACTGTTCAATGTGACCTTCTGTCCTCCAGAAACATAATTGTCCTTCACTCTTTCCAGTCCCCATACTCCCTTTCCCTCGCAATAGAGGAGTAACTCTGTTCAATATTTACCTAACAATTGTTAGAAACCCTGCAGTACTAATTTCCAACCAAACACTTAAGCAGTTGATGGTCCCATCTTCTACTTTTTTTTAGATTACTTAGTGTGGAAACAGGCCCTTCAGCCCAACAAGTCCACACCAACCGGCCAAAGCACAACCCACCCAGACCCATTCCCCTACATTTACCCCTTCACCTAACACTGCGGGCAATTTATCATAGCCAGTTCACCTAACCCGCACATTTTTGGACTGTGGGAGGAAACTGGAGCACCCAGAGGAAACCCACGCAGACATGAGGTGAATGTGCAAACTCCACACAGACAGTCGCCTGAGGCGGGAATTGAACCCAGGTCTATGGCGCTGTGAGGCAGTAGTGCTAACCACTGTGCCACCGTGCCACCTACTCTTGTTTGCCCATTTTCACCATTGTTCTGAACACAAACCTAAAGTTCCTTCCACTTTTAATCATTTTATCTTTTAAATTATGGACAATTTAGCATGGCCAGTTCACCTAACCTGCACCTCTTTGGACTGTGGGGACACACACACACGTGCAAACTCGACACAGACAGTCACCCTAGGCTGGAATCGAACCTGGGTCCCTGGCACTGTGAGGCAGCACTGTGAGCCTCTGATGACCAATTGATGGTCAAGGAAACCCCATCTGGTTCACTAATATCCTGTAGGGAAGAAAATTATCATCCTTACCTGGTGCGGCTTCCACATGACTCCAGACCCACAGCAATGTAATTAACTCTCAATTGCCCAGTAGGGATGGGGAATGAATGCTGGCTTAGCTAGTGATGCCCACATGCTATGAATGAATTTTGAAAAACAGTAGAAAATAGGAAGAAGAAAGAAAATAAAACAATTTGAAAAGAAATTGACAGAAGGATGAAAAAGAAAGGATTCTGATCCAGTTAGTTTCCAATCAGTAATTTGGCAAATTACTCCAGTGTTCCTATGGTGGCAGTATTATAGAATCTCTGCATTGTGGAAGCAGACCATTTGGCCCATCAAGTCCACACTGGCCCTCCAAAGAGCATTCCACCCAGACTCACCTTATCCCATAACCCTGAATTTCCCATGGCTAACCCACTTAGCCTGCAAGTCTCTGGACACTATGGGAATTTAGCTTGGCCAATTCACCTAACCTGCACACCTTTGGACTATGGGAGGAAACCAGAGGACCTGGAGGAAACCCATACAGGCACAGGGAGAATGTGCAAACTCCACACAGACCATCACCCGAGGGTGGAATTGAACCTGGGTCCCTGCTGCTGAGGCAGCAGTGCTAACCACTGTCACAGTGTGCTGGTATGTCACCTGACTGCTGTTTCTGTATGATGTTGTTTTAGGCAGTTATCCAATTATTGCATATTGTACTGACAAACAGGCAGCTCTGGCCTTTATTGAGCATTCTGCCCTTTCACCTCCAGGGACTTGAGTTGGGGAACGCACAACCCAAACTAGTTGAGATGGAAACCCATTCTCTTCCACAAGGATTCCAGATGGAATCATTCTGGATTTGGGAAGGAGGGGCACAGTCTCAACCCAATTCCTGTTGCTCAAAACCAAACTAAAAAACTGATCAGGCCACACAAGATGGTTCTGGAATAGCTGTCGGTTTCTGACTGCCTCCATTCATTTGTACATTTTGTTGTTCCCACTTCTGTATTCCTCTGAAACAAAGAGACCTTAGTTTCCCTTCAGTTTGCTGGCTCCTCAGTCTTTCAGAAGCTAGGATGCGAAGTCCTGGGCGTGAGTCAATATTTGCAAGAACTCCCCACATGAAAGAGTTTGTAAAGTGCTGTTGTCTGGCATGTTGCAAAGCCACTGCTTGTAAAACATGTTGCTGCAGAGTAGAAGGGATTTGGAAGCAGCCCATGCAGCATCTATTGGGTAGTATCCTGCACTGCAGCTGGGCTCAGAAGTGAATAGTGTCAAAGCAATAGGGGAAGCATCACAGCTTGTCTAAGTATTAATCATCCAGGGGACCGAGGGTCAAGACCTGTGTATCCTCCTGATCTCTACCCAGTGACCACTGTCCAGAGGAGTATATGGACAGGTGACTGTTAGGGATAGAATGTGGTTTAGGTTTTTTATAGAATCAGACCCTTCAGCCCATCAAGTTCACACTGACTTTCCAAAGATTAACCCACCCAAACCCCTACCCTATTATCCTATGTTTAACCCTGACTAATGCACCTAACCTACACATCCCTGAACACGATGGGCAATTTAGCATGGCCAATTCACCTAAGCTGCACATCTTTGGACTGTGAAAGGAAACCGGAGCACCTGGAGGAAACCCACACAGACACAGGGAGAATGTGTAAGCTCCATACAGACAGTGACCCGAGGCTGGAATCGAACCAGGTCCCTGGTGCTTTGAGGCAGCAATGCTAACCAATGAGCCACCGTGCTAACCTGTGATTGGCACTGTTTTGCAAATATTCAAGTAGCCAATTACACTGAATATAAATGATGACCACTTGCATAAAGTGTCAGATGACCACCTAGTGACCGAGACACCAAACCCCGTTCCCCCCCCCCCCAATATGAATTAGCAACCTTTATGAGTCACTGCCTGGAAGGATGATAGAGGCAGAAACCCTCATTACATTGAAGAACTATTTAGATGTGCACTTGTGATGCCAAGACGTTCAAGGCTATGTGCCAAGGGCTGGAAAATGGGATTTAGAATAGTTAGGTGGTTATTTTTGACTGAAGCAGATTCAATGGGCCAAATGTGTTGGAGACCCCATGACTCAAACCTTGTCAGAGAGAAAGAGAAACGATGGAGAAGTGGTTTCACCTCCAGCTGTGCACACCAACGTTAAAGGATACACCAAGATACAACCCTCTGTATTCACTAAAATCCTAAACTCCTCCTTGTTTCTTCATTTCAAAGGGGAAGCCTTCCAAAGACTAATCTCCTCTTGCTCACTCACTGTCTTCCTGGCTTTGCAGTTACTCTTTATGCTTTGCTCGCTCTTTGTCTCAGGAGACCCGCCCGCCACGACCTCCCCTTCCGCAGTCCTACCTGCCTCAAGGGTCGTTGCCTGTAGTTCCTCCTCTTCCCACTGAGAGCAGCCTCTGGGCCTACTCTATCGAGGACATCTGGGAGCAGGCGGAGAAAGGGAAGACAGCTTTGGAGATGAAGAGAATGGAAGGAGGCACGGCAGTAAGTGGCTGGCCAGGCCACTGTCTACATCAGTCCCAAGTCTTGTGGTTTCCCATCTGTTTAGTCCTGCTCATGTGATTTCAAGGCATGAAATAAGTAGAATACATGAGGCAGCATTGACAATAATCTTTCAGCTAGGAATAATGCTGAAAGCAACTCTCATTCAATTGTACTGACATGGCTCAATGGTGCATTGCAGCACAGTTAATGAGTGTCTCTGTAATACAGGAGACCCAAATCGGGTTTACTAGACCCAGGATGATTCTAATCTCTTTAAAGTTTTTTTAGATGTGCAGAGACATGCTAACGTAATAACAAGAGCTTGCATTAATAAAGCTCCTTGAACTCAGTAAAACGTACCAAGGTGCTTCAACGGAGGTTCAGTCACATCAGAAAATATCCAGACAGGAGAAGCAAAGATTTAGTCAAAGCAGTAGGTTTAACGGGGCAGCTTAAATCTCTCTGCCCCATTCCTGAAGGAGGGAATTCTGGAGCCATGGAGGCTAAGATTGCAGCACAGAGGGAAGAAAATTGGGATGGTGCATGAGAGGCCGGGATTGGAGGAGTGCAACGATCCTACAGGGTCGTAGGGCATGTCAGAGAAAAGGGGACTGGTGAGGAAATAGAAGGTTTGGGGGAAAAAAAAGGATGAGGATTTAAAAATCTGGCATTGTCAGGTCAGGACCTAAGCATAGATCAGAGGCAACAAGGATGATGAGTGAACAGAAATTCTTATTAATAAGTCAGTCGCAAATCGATAACTGGAAACTCCTTATTTCATGCCTCTTTGTTGTAGCCGATGTGTTGTAATTTGGTGTATTTCCCTTTGAATTTGATGTGTGATTCATAAAACTGTGGGCATAGTGTCTCACTGTACTTTGATTTGTGCAGCAGGGTCCCTGTAGCAGGCACTGTTTGCTACATTTCAGATGTAGTAGTAGCAAATCATTATGGGGATCATCATCTTTGGTCACTAAAGGTGGGTGGCCACGGGAACTGGGCAGTTGTTGAGTTTATCCAAAACAACTCTGTTATTTCTATTCATCTAGAGCTTTGATTAAGATTAGATTAGATTCCCTACAGTGTGGAAACAGTCCCTTCGGCCCAACCAGTCCACACCGACCCTCCGAAGAGTAACCCACCCAGACCCATTTCCCTCTGACTAATGCACCTAACACTATGGGAAATTTAGCTTGGCCAATTCACCTGGTCTGCATATCTTTGGATTGTGGGAGGAAACCAGAGCAAATCCACGCAGACATGGGGAGAACGTGCAAACTCCACACAGATAGTCAACCGAGGCTAGAATTGAACCTGGGACCCTGGTGCTGTGAGGCAGCAAATCTAACCACTGAGCCATTGTGCAACTTCCAACCAGGATAGGGACAGAATAAAATGAATAAAAGCAATACAATGTCTGTGAACCTTCCTTATAACTTGCTCGCCTTTAAAAATTGGAAAGGGTGGTCACAAAGACATACAGATCTTTTGTAGGATTTTGCTCCATTGAATGATCATCAGATTTCACTCTATCTTGTAGCAGCCATAATACAAATCAGAGGCTGGTAAACTTAAGGGATAGTTACTGCTGAATTATGGGCATTGTTTACTGACTGATTTTGGTTGAGTTTGTGCTAGTGCAGGGTCAGGCTGCAGTTACCATGTCACCATTCCTGCTTTGGGAAATGGATTTTTGTCCAGTCCAGTTGGGGAGAAGAAATCCTTACATCTTTTATCGTCGCTTGCTAAAGTCACCAAGTGAGCCTGGACAAGGATTTGTCACCAGTAGTAATGCTTTCATGGTCAAATAGCCAAAGCCCAACTACATGGTCTTGAAAATGTCCACTTCTAGCAAGGGCCAATGGATCAAGAGTTTATTTTAGCCCTTTCCCAAAAACCTAAACGACAGCCAGCGATGAGTAGCATTGCCATTCCCATACTCAATCTCCAACAACTAACATGGCCCACAGGTACCATGAAACGGAGATTGTTCTAGTCTGAATGGTTCATCCACTTGCTAAATGTCTTGGGCAATTGTGGTCTCTTTCCTCTTCTGATGTATTGTAGCCACAAAGGCGATAGGGATCATGAATCCTATGGCCTTTGAATTTACCAGGAAGAGAAGTCACATGCCTTTTGCTTAAAGAGAGGATGAATAACTTGGTTGAGGCAACTCTCCCCTTTTGATGTGAAACCAGTGCGAATGCTAACTGATCGGATCAGTTACGCTGAAAGATCTCCAGCACGTTAGCTGAACAATCAGCTTTAAACAGAGGCTTTCTGCCTCATTGGATTTTACAGAGATTTTCTGTCTATCATTTTAGAGAAGAATCCACAGTAGGGATTCACACACCTAGACTTTGGATTGAGAGCCTCGTCCTGACCTGCCCCAACCTCAAGTTCTTTACACTCTTCATTCAAGGGAGGGGACCCTCTGTCATCGAGCATATTCCAGAGGGAGCAGGGTTTTCGGCACCTGGTCCCCCCCACCGCCCACCTTTTCTCTCCAGTCAGTCCACAAGGGCTGGCACCTCAGCTCACATCTGGGCTATCTCAGCCCTGATGTTTAATTTTGTTTTGTTTCTTGCAGAAACTGGGTCTTGAGGGATCCAAGAAGGAAGGGCGTTCGATGTTGCAGACCAGCTCCGAGGGTAGCAAGCAGGACGCGGAAGCTGAGAAACACAACAAAGGTACGATCTGCAAGAGACCAAATGGATGTGTTCCCTGGGTTCACGGAGCTTATGTTTGGGTGCTGGGATGTAGTAAATCTCAAGAGAAAGTGAGGACTGTGGATGCTGGAGATCAGAGTCGAAGAGTGTGGCGCTAGAAAATCACAGCAGGTCAGGCAGCATCCGAGGAGCAGGAGTGTCGACATTTCAAGCTAAACTCTTCATCAGGAATGTTGGGGGCTGGGAGGGCCCAAGGGGTCTGAGAGATAAAAGGGAGGGGGTGGGGCTGGGGGGAATGTAGCTAGGATCCAAACCACCCGACGGCCAGAGGAAGAACACCTCATCTTCCTTGTTGGGACCCTCCAACCACACGGGATCAATGTTGATTTCACCAGTTTCCTCAGTTCCCCTCCCCCCACCTTATCCCAGATCCAACCCTCCAACTCGGAACCACCCTCTTGAACTGTCCCATCTGTCCATCATCCTTCCCACCTATCCGCTCCACCCTCTGCTCCGGCCTATCACCATCACCCTCTCCCACTTATCGCTTTCCCAGTTCGCATCCCCCCCATCTCCAACCCCGTCCCATATATCTCTCAGCCCCCTTGCCCCCCCTCCCCTCCCCCCATTCCTGATGAAGTTCTTATGCTCAAAACGTCAACTCTTCTGCTGCTTGGATGCTATCAGACCTGCAGTGCTTTTCCAGTGCCACACTTTTGACTCTGTAGTAAATCTAAGCTGAGCTTGTTTGGTTTTGCAGCTGAGCGTTTAATAACCTTATCCACAGAATTATCCAGCCAGGATAATGGGAGCTGTTTAATTAAAGCTTCTTGTTTACCATTGTTCCTAAAATACTCCATGACATTGACAGCATGTTGCACTTGTATCTACTCTCCCTCAATCCTGGCCTTTCCAATTTGCAATACTCAAATGGATTGCTCTGCACCATCTTCTCTAAAGGGCCCTGCTGCCCCATATCTCTCATTTTTTTCATAACATTCCATAAGATCCATTGCTTTGTCCAAAGCTTTGGCCACCAACCACAATAGAAGCCTGGGGTCAAATCTTGTTTGATAGGTCTCCTCTTAAAGTGCTCTGGGATAGTGACTCATATTAAAGGTGCTATCCAAATGAGATCCTTTACTTGGCACTTTGGCAGAAGATGTTTGTAAACGTACCAACCTTATTTTTTGCACTGAGGTGCTATGCTCATCTCCTTCAGTGATTTGTTTAATTGTCAATACCTTTTCATTACTGCATGCACCAGGGCTACAGACCTTAGATCTGATCCAGCGTTGGTTGTGGGATCACTTAGCTCTATCTACCATTTGCTGCTTATGCTATTTCTCGCACAAGTAGTCCTGTTTTGTAGCTTCACCCGGGTGACAATGTATTTATTAGATATGCCTGGTGCTGTTTGTAGCATGACACGCTGCACTCCTCATTGAAGCAGGCTTTATCCCCTGGTTTGATGCCAATGGTAGATCAGGGGATGACGTTACAGGTCGGGGCTGAATACAGTTCTGCTGCTGCTGATGGCCCACGGAGCCTCATGGATGCCCTACCTTGAGTTGCTTGATCTGTTTCAAATCTATCCCATTTAGCTCGATGGTAGTGCCACACAGCATGATGGAGGGCATCCTCAATGTGAAACCAGAACTTTATATCCATAAGGACTGTGCAATGGTCATTCTTACTGATGCTGTCATAAGTAAATGAATCAACAGAAGATGGATTGATGAGGATGAGGTCGAGTATGTTTTTCCCTCTTGTTGGTTCTTTTGTTATTTGCCCTGGATCCAGTCGAGGGGCTATGTACTTTAGGACCCATGTAGCATGTGGGGTTTAAACGTCAACCAGCTAGATCACTACAGGTGCTGCTGGTTGACATTTAAACCCCACATGCCACCCTCAGTGTTTCCCTCATGCATTGTTCACCATGAAGGGCTCATTAGCCAGAGGAAGATGGTAAATGGTATTCAGCAGGAAATGTCCTTGCTCTTGTTTGACCTGAGATTTCATAGTGTCCGGAGTCGATGTCGAGAACTCCCTCCTGACTACAGTATTTACCATTGTGCCACCACCTCTACTGGGTCTGTCTTGCTGGTGGGACAGGAGATACCCAGGGATGGTGATGGTGATTGGAAGAGATTGTCTGTCTGTAAGGTATGATCCGGTGACTATATCAGACGTTTGCTTGACCAGTCTGTGAGGCAACTCTCCCAATTTTGGCACAAACCCCCGGACATCAGCAAGGGGAGCTTGGAGGGTCAACAGGTTTGTGTGTGCGATGATACTATCCATTGGTTTTCATTCCTTTTGTCAGCTTTAGTACCAGTTTGATACAAGCAAGTGACTTGCTTAGCTAATTTAATGGGCATCTAAGAGTCAACCTCCTATTTGTAATAGTGATTAATGTATTTATTATTAACATTTCCTCAAAGTTACTATAGACAAGCAGAGGATCTCATTAGAAATTCATTATTGTTTTGTTTGGTTACTAGAATGCTCTTCAGAAGATCACTTCAAAGCTACATTGACATAGCTCTCTAACCTGTATTCCCATTTGATTCTACAGTAGGTGTTGTTCCTCCAAGAACCAAATCACCACCAGAGGAGGTTTCTCCGTCTCCATCCTCCCTTGCTGTTCGGAGTAATGATAAAGTGATTTACGACTCTCAAGCACGAGTAAGTATGTAGGTGGTTTGACTGACAATCACAATGAAAATTTCTTGCCTGCTCCCTACCACCCTCTTCCCCTTGGGTAGCGCTTCAGTAGGGGTATTTTAAGGGATGTGGTGGGGTTTGTTTATTCATTTGCGGGTCATGGACTTCACTGGCTGGGCCAACACCTGCTGCTTATCCCTAGTTGCCCTTGAGAAGGATTAATGGAGTTAGGTTCATGATTTAATTAAATGGCAACACAGGTTTCAGACTATGAAAGGCCTCTCTCTGTTTGTTTCCCTATTGAACTTCCTTGATAGAGTTAACAATAATAACAGGAAGATAACAAATTATTTTCACTGGCTTATAATTATTTTGAGATGAGACTTCACCTGTCTTGAAGCTATCTGGCTGTGTCAGGTCTTACTGAGAGTGACTGTTGCTGGTTTGTTGCTGTCTGACTCCTTTCCCTGATGACGGGCATTTCTTATCTTTCTGCAAAAGGAAAAATCAAAAGGCAGTGGGTACCCCAATGACACAAAATGCAAGATGAGTGTGGAGGAACAAGTGGAGCGCATGAAGCGTCACCAGAATGGGTCGCTCCGAGGGAACACCAAAAGGCGGAGCCTAACCCTAACGTCGGGTCAGCTGATGGCTGTGGGCACGAGCAGCCCAAAGCCCATTGCTCGGAGAGTCACGGTATGGCACTGCATGTTTCGCCCTAACCATAGCCTACCAGGAAACTGTCCCAGGTTAAGTCAACCCCAAGCCAGTTGGTGAAGCATGAAACTAGATGCTAATACTTTCCTTTAGTGTAAGTTAATTGACAGGATATAGCACTGCCGATGTCTAATTCCTACCTACTGCCTCCCATGTCCCAGTGGTCTCCCTTTATAAGTGTTCTACGTACTTGATTACCCAATGTCCTTCACTAATGTATCTTAACAATATAATTTAACATTTTATTAATGATCAGCTTTAGAGGGGTTGATTAGCTCAGTTGGCTGGATGGCTGGTTTGTGATGCAGAGTAACACCTAGAGGATGGGTCCGGTTAATGCACTGACTGAGGTTACAATGAAGGTCCAGCCTTCTCAACCCAGATAAATCATCTTACGCCAGGTCCCATCAGAACCCAGAGAAACCATCTTATGCCAAGTCCCATTTGAACGCAGAGAAACCACCTTGCACCAGGTGCCATTAGAACCCAGAGAAACCATCTTGCGACAAGTCCCATTAGAACCCCTATCACACTCAAAAGAAAATATCAATAGCCTCTTAATGGATGATGTGATTATTCTGTCGGTGACAGTTTTGGGTCAGTAAAGCTGTCACCTTCCAACAAGAGCTGAAATTTACTCTTTCTCCCCATCCAATCCAGGTTCCTCGGCGTAAGACCACAGAGATCGATATCTGTCACCTGGAGGCAGCTGTCAGGGGGGATCACACAGCAAACTATCAGGAGACACCAAGGGAAGAGATTGCCCGACTCAGGAGGATGGATGTGGAGCCAGAGCACTATTCCGTGGACATCAACAAGGAGGTGTGTGTGGTTGTGAGTGTTGGAGGGGCAGTTGTGCACGATGGCGAGCAATTGGTGGAAGGCAGTGTGAGTGTGGAGAAGTGTTAGAGGAATGGGAAAGTGAGGAAACTGAACAGAGGGTGGTGTGCATGCAGAAATTGAATTAATTACTTTTTGACATGGGGCATTCGACGGGCACATTGCATTTATTAATCACTTCTCGTGTCCTGGGGATATCTGTGCTTTTCTGCCATAGATTTATTTTGTGAAGTTAGCAAATGCAACAGTGTCCTTACACAGCAAAGCTTCCACAAAACACGGCAAAATATGTTTTAGTGATATGGGTGCAAAGTCTAATTTATTGTCTTGAAATTAGGGAGAAATTCCCTTCTCTTCTTTGAATGGTGCAGCTGAACTTTGGAATAGCCATGGAGAGCCACAGATACACCAGGTTTGTAGATCCCACTGCCCAAGTTGAGGACTTTTGGCTCTTTGGCGCCATCCATCAGCAACAGTGGTATTGCAATTCTCTGTGAACCAGGATGGAATTCAATCTGATTCATGGGACGGACTGTGAGGTTGGAAGAGGCTGTAGCATCAGGATGTAAGCTGGTTGGTGGATATGAGTGGCCTTTCCACAATGGAGTGATGCTCCAGTAAAACTGGTGGGATTGAGGGGGTACTGTCTTCATCAGACAAGTGGTCCTCTGACAGATCGAACCACCCTCACAGTTACAACCCTCCCTCCACCTCGATCCTTAACTCTTCCTGTGCCTTATCTGCCTGGTCCCCACCTCAATAGATTCTAGCACCTGCTCCCAGCCAACTGCAGTCTTGGCAGTGACCAGTGCTCTTGGTGGCACAGTAGAGCTGGATGGCTAGTTTGCCAGCCCTTTGATAGGCTAGAGCTGTTGGAGCCGTGTCTCCCCCATTAAAGAGACGGGATTCCTGCTGACAAGCATGGAGCGTGTGCAGAATGGATTAATGCCCTTAGAAATGGTCACAGTGAGGTTACCCACTGATTTCCCATCAACTGTCAGCACTATCTGAGATAGCTATGACCCATGCTTTGCTTCACCATGACCCCAGCACTCCATGCAAAGCGTATCCAGTTCCCCAGAGCCGATTTTACAGAATCATTATCATTGCACGAAGAGGCCATTCAGCCCATCATATATGCATTGATTCTCCAGCATTATAACTTAGAGTCACACATCTGCCTTTTCCCCTAACCCTGCACATGTCTCTATTCAAGTATTAATCCAGTGCCCTCTACAATGTCTCCACTGAACCTGCCTCCATCAGATTTTCAGGCAGCTCATTCCAGACTCGCTGTGTGATAACACATTTTATTACGCTGTATTTGCTCCTTTTCAAAATCGGTGTTCCCTTGATCTCCACTTTTTAAAGATTGGAATCGGTTTCTCCCTGTCTGCTGTGTTCAGGTCCTGCATGACTTTGTTCATTTCAATAAATATGATTATTTGGGTTTCCCTCACCTTAGACTTGGTATTGGCAAGACGAGGTAGTGTACTGGATGGCTTACTTGTTCACTTGGTACAAAGTACGTTACAGGGCTTGTGAATGTTTACTCATTTTTGTCCTGATTGATTCTCTCATGTACAGTTGTCCACACCAGACAAAGTCTTCATTCCAGAGCGATACATTGAAATTGAACCTGAGCTTCCTCTCAGTCCAGAGGAGCTCAAAGAGAAGCAGAAGAAAGTGGAACGAATCAAAACACTCATCGCAAAATCCAGGTACCGAATTGCTGAACTATGGGGGAGTTTACCAAAGCCTGGGTGTTGTAAGAGATGTCTGTAGTTGGCAACTGGTTCTAATGGGATCCTCTTAAGACAGATTTGCTACCAGCAGTCTTCTTGTTGTAGTCTCTGGGACTTGTATTCAGTGGTGAAGGATTAACTACTTATCAGTCAACAGAAAAGGCGTTTACTTGAGTAACAAGAAGTGTTATTACATAATAGCGGGTTACATTAGCTTTGACTGGTTAAATGCATTAACACTGGGTAAGGGGCATTGTTATTCCCTAAGAGTTAGTAATTAGGCCTCTGCTATGTGACTGTGGGCCAGTGCTTCCAAACCTCTCGCACTGTGGCCCCCAACTTGAGGACTGGAAATTACTATGACCCCATGACAGTGAGAACTGTTAGAGTCAGTTACAAGCAAAACAAATGCTGGAGAAACTCAGCAGGTCTATGAAGAGAGAATCAAAGTTAACTTTGAGTCCAAAATAATTCAATTTCAGTGCTGAAGATTTCGAATGGGCGATAGGCCATCTAGGACTGAGATGAGGAGAAATGTCTTCACCCAAAGAGTGGGGAGCCTGTGGAATTCTCTGCCACAGGAAGCTGTGGAGGCCAAAACATTGAATGTTTTCATGAAAGAGTTAGGTATAGTCATAGAGTCATACAGCACAAGAAACAAAGAAAAATAAAGAAAATTTACAGCCCAGGAGCAGGAGCAGGCCCTTTGGCCCTCCAAGCCTGAATTGATCCAAATCTACTGTCTAAACCTGTCACCCAATTCCTAAGCATCCATATCTCTCTGCTCCCAACCTACTCATGCATTTATCCAGACGCATCTTAAATGAATCTGCCTGCCTCTACCACCTCTGCTGGCAACACGTTCCAGACACACACCACCCTCTGTGTAAAGCACTTGCCGTGTGTATCCCCCTTAAACTGTTCATCTCTCACCTTGAAAACATGACCTTTCATTATCGAATCCTTCACCCTGGGAAAAAGCTTATCTGTATCCACCTTTCTATACCCTTCAGGATTTTGTAAACCTCAATCAGGTCCTGCCTCAATCTCCTTTTTCCTAATGAAAACAAACGTAACCTACTCAACGTCTCTTCATAGCTAGCTCCTTCCATACCAGGCAACGTCGTTGTAAACCTTCTCTGTACCCTCTCCAAAGCGTCCCCATCATTTTGGTAATGTGGGGCCCTGAACTGTACACAGTATTCTAAATGCGGCCGAACCAATGTATAATTTTAACATGACCTACCAGCTGTTGTACTCAATACCCCGTCTGATGAATGCAAGCATATCATATGTCTTCTTGACCACTCTATCCACCTGTGCAGCAACCTTCAGGGTACAATTGACTTGCATTCCCAGATCTTGGTCCAACTCATCCATGCCAACCAGATATACTAAACTGTTCTAGTCCCATTTGCAAGCAGTTGGTCCCTGTAAACCCTTCCTATTCATATACCCATCCAGATGTCTTTTAAATGTTGTAATTGTACCAGCCTCCACCACTTTCTCTGGCAGCTTATTCCATACACTCTTAGGAGTAAAGGGATCAAAGTGTATGGGGAGAAAGCGGAAGCAGGGACTGGTGTTGGATGATCAGCCGTGATCATTTGAATAATAGAACAAGCTCAAAGGGCCAAATAGCCTTCTCCTGCTCTGAGTTTCTCCGTTTCTGTGAAGTCTGTTATGCCTTCACCTACTTGGCCTGTGAGTCATAGCAACGTGGATTTTTAATAGCCATTTGAAATGGCCTAAAGGTCTTCCCCAATGTACAAAATCACATCTATTCAGGATGGAAATGCGTCATTACCACCACCATTAATGCCACCTCCTGAAAATGGCTTTTGATATTAAAAAAAACTGTCCTTCAGGCAGAACAGTACAAAGGTTTGTTTGAAGTGTGTGTGTGTATAATTTTTGAATCTTCAATTCCCCCATGTAATTAGAATGTCCCTTTTCCTATTGACAAGCAGTTTTCAACATCTAATTTGGCGTCATCATCTGCATGAGCAATGTAGTGATTTTAAAATAGTTTTGACAGCGGGAGGGAGATGGTGACTTCCACTGTTTCCCATGGTGCCCAACTGTCCTCAGTGCAATAAAGGCAAGAAACTGTGGCCATTGGAAATCTGAAACAAGGACAGGCAGTGCTAGAGAAACTCAGCAGATCTGGTAGCACCTGCAGAGATGAAAAGTGTGGCGCTGAAAAAGCACAGCAGGAGAGTCAACGTTTCGGGTGTAAGGCCTTCACTCCAGCCTTTGCAGTCCTCACTTTGTCCTAGCGTCTGCAGAGAGAGAAACAGAGTTAACATCCTGAGTCTAGGGACCCTTTTGTCAGAGGTTCCGAAGGAGAGTCAGACCGAACTCTGTCTCTACAGATGCTGCTGAGTGTCTCCAGCGCTGTCTGCTTTTGTTCACAATGCAGGATGGGGGAGAAGGCAGTGAAGGGACATTCCTGCAATGAGTAGCTCATTTGGATTTGGGCTGGGCGGGAAGGACGATGGGAGAAGGACACTGCGCATATTTGGACAGCAGAGTGAATGGTCTGTGTGATGTCAGCTTGCAGAACATCATCCCCTTAAATGAAGGGCTGATCGACGCCAACCTAGACCCTGAGCTCCAACTCCAGGAGCAGGAGAAGAGGATCGAGATCTCCTGTGCTCTGGCCACAGAGGCATCCAGGCGCAGCCGGCTCTTATCAGGTAACGCATGCGGTCACGCTCTGCTTGTGCTCTGGAAATGAATGAGTTCAGGCCTTTATTGGGGTGGAGCAAAGGCCTCTTACCAGACTGGTTCCTGGGATGGCAGGACTGACTTCTGGAGAGAGAGAGAGAGAGAGAGAGACTGCCTCGGTTAGGACAAGATTCACCAGACTTCAGAAGAATGCGGGGATTTCATAGAAACCTCTAGAATTTCTAACAAGGCCATGCCAGGTTAACACAGGAAGGATGTTTTCAATGACCAGGGAGTCCTGAATTAAGGGTGACAATCTGGAGATATGGGATAGGCCGTTTAAAATGGTGTTGAGAAGAATTGTCTTCACCCAGACAGTGATGAGCCTGTGGAATTCTCAGCCACGAAAAGTCATTCAGGACAAAGCATTGAGTATTTTCAAGAAGGAATTGGGTATATTCCTTAAGCCTAAAGTGATCAAAGGGTACCCCACGTATAATAATCATCCAGTAGCTCTGACCATACTTCATTTTAACCAGAAGTCCTGAGGCTTCTGATGCCCTCTAGAGTCTTCCACCTTCCCCAGCAGCACCCACTGTTCCTGATATAGGTGCTGGATGGCCACAGTCTGAGGAAGTCTGATTTGTCCTTCTACCTGTACAGCCTGGGATTTGGCTACCCCCAGGAAGATCACTCAAGCACGTGGGACCTTGACACCATCAGGGTCCGGCCTCCCACAGGATCCCAATGTCGATGCCCCAGCTGCAGTTGGAACGTTTCTCATGATTATTACTGAGATCCTGCTCTCCACCCATTCCCCCATCTCTGGTAGATGTGAATGTTTATTAAATTTCCCTTCAAGTCACATATCATCGTGACTTGGTCATGCATGACTGTTCCTTCAGCATTCCTGGGACGTTGTCCTGGAATGTGCAAACACCACAAACACATGGAGCATAAACGTCAACTTAGGCTGAAAAACTTGTTTTTCTGTTTAAATTCTTATTGTCAAAGTACTGTCACCCAAAAGACAGCAATGGGTCAAGCAAAGAGGGTGTCAGTATTTCCTAGAGATAGATAATCAAGTGCCCTTACCATTACTATCCAAATGCAAATGCTTTTCATGATCAAATGTGGCTCAGCTCAGACAGCTATTAAATTTGGATGAATTTATTTCCAGGATGAATTATCATTTGGCATTAAATACTTAGTGATGCTTTATTTTTCTAAAACAATTTTCTTTTTAATCCATTGCCATTCACTCAGTCCACATTTACTTTAACCATCATGCTCAGTACAGCATTAGAAGAGACTGCGTTGTGGTGGCAGTCCTGTTTAACTGGGTCAAGCACTGCTGGAGGTTGGTGGGTAAGGAGGGGAAAACTAGTTGCACGTGGATTGGAAACAAAGACAGATATCTAGATGGAGGGAGGCAAGGCAGTGTTCAGCAAGTGGGCTACCTGTGGTGAGGGAAGGAAGGGGTAAAGGGCACACTGTGGAAGTGGGCACCATAGAGTTGGGTTGGGAGGGGTGTGGTGGTTGGAAGGGGTAAGTGGCCTGATGTCGATATGGGGATCCTTAAGTTGGTGAAACTGCAGAGAAGGCAAATCAGAGGAAGCAAAATGACAGTCACTTACACAGGGGAACCTCTGAACAATGGGTATGGCGACCAGGTACTAAGAATGCAACAGCCTGCATTCAGTCACAGCTAACTGTAGGAGGAGAAGGGGTTGTTGTCAATGCAGGACTTTGCACGTGGGCTTGTTTAGGGGTGTGATTTTTTTTTTGAAAGAATGCTTTTGCCATCATCTTTGCTTCATATATTCCACGCTTTCATTCCATTTAGTTCCAGCTTCAAGTGCACCAGGTTCTTCAAACCTACCATCATCTCCCATCTCCTCACTGCCACCTCAGATTACTGATGGAAGCCATTTAATGTGTGTCTGAAGAAGTAAGCAGTTTTTAAAGAAAGACTCATCATTTGAAACTTTAAAAGAATGACATACTTGTATGATGTCTACTTATTAAGCATTAGCTGCATGCAGTGATTGATGTAAATTGGGTAGATTGACATCAGATCCTATGAAAGTTTAGGCAGTGAAGGCCTGTCACATTTCTAATTGCCTTTCCTCTATTTGTACCAATTTCCTTTATTCTCAAAGCTTGCACCTAACATTTGATCATGTGTCATATGATCATGTGACACAAGTCATGTGGTGTTCAATTTTATGATTTTGATAATACGACATTTGCGAGCACATTATTACATTTCCTTAGTTGAGTTTTTCAATGACATCAATACCTGAATAAGGTATGTAATGTTTAGATGTACACCGGGTTGAGAAATGTAATTTATGTCTTTGAGCACTAAGGAATGGAAAGATTCAAAATTGTTAGGGTAAGTTGGGCCTAGGACACTACTGTGAGGATCTGCACTGGGACACCTTGGCAGGAGTGTCTCAGGGGAGTGTCCTAGGCCTAACCATCTTCAGCTGCTTCATTAATGACCTTCCCTCCATCATAAGGTCAGAAATAGGGATGTTCACTGGTTACGCAATGTTCATTCACAATTCCTCAAAGGCAGAAGCAGTCTGTGTCCAAATGCATCAAGATCTGGAAAATATCCAGGCTTGGGCGAACAAATGGCAAGTAGTATTCATGGCTTACAAATGCCAGGCAGTGACCATTTCCAGCAAGAGAAAATCTAACTGTCTCCCCTGATGTTCAATAATGTTATCGTTACTGAATTCCCACTATCAACATCTGGGGGTTACAATTGACTCAGCTGGACTCACCATATCAGTGCTGTGGCTACCAGAGCAGGTCAGGGGCTTGGAATCCTGCAGTGAGCAACTCACCACCTGACTCCACAAATCCACAAGGCACAAGACAAGAGTGTGATAGAATACTCCCCACTTGCCTGGATGGGGGTAGCTCCAACAACACTCAAGAAGTTCGACACCATTTCAAGATAAAGCAGCCTGATCGATTGGCACCACATTCACAGACATTCACTCCCTCAATCATCAGCAGTATATACCTTCTACAGTGAGATGCATTGCAGAAATTCACCAGTACCCCTTTGACAACACCTTCCAAACCTACAATCATGACCATCTAGGACAAGGGCAGCAGATACATGGGAGCACCACCACCTGCATGTTCCCATCCAAGCTGGGTGGCATGATGGATCAGTGAGTTTGATCCCAGCCTTGGGTGACTGTCTGTATGGAGCTTGCACATTCTCCCCATGTCTACAAGGGTTTCCTCTGGGTGTTCTGGTTTCCTCCCACAATGCAAAAATGTGCAGGTTAGGGTGGATTGGCCATGGGAAGTGCATTCTGAGGTAGGGGGGTGAGTTGCTGCTGGAGGGGTAGCGTGGACTCGCCCCACCCCAGCTGTTGACTCAGAGCTTCTGGGCAATTTTCTTCAGTCTCAACTTTCTTCATAACTGTTCTTCCTTATTTGGAGGAACTGGCAGTGCCCAACTATGCAATTGCAAGCTCATAATTGCCAGAGTCCCACACACGCATGAGTCCTGTGTACAAAGGCCATTTCTCCAGAATGATCCCCCGGGGGAACCACATGCCAATTCTGGTAGGACGCCTGACCAAAATGGATGGGTTCAGAACCCTAGTACTAATAATTTCATTTTGAAAATACTTTTTATCGTCTTGCATAAGGTCCCCTCTCAATCCACTCCCTTCCAAAGTTGACTTTCTCAGTACTCGGTGCTCCTGGTATCTGGGATGTGCCTTCTTTGGTCTTTAAATGTTCGTTGACAAATCATCAGGGCCGCAAATGCTGAATTGTGACAAAGGATAGAAGTAAAACTGATAACACACAACGTATCACTAAAATAAAAGTACAAAGTAGCAAAAGGGTTACAGAATTATGATTTCAACATTTGAATAACATGTAAAATACATGTCCCCTTAATTTATAATTTATAAAGGGCTATTGCAATTTGCACTTTGTATTCTTATTCAAAGATCATATGTTGTCAGGTTGAGTTGGTTAAAATTTTCATTTCACACTGTTGCTAAATGTTATAAAGTAAGTGATTTGTAGTCTGTGCATTCTCGATTTTATTTACATCAGAGTCTCTTTCCTCTTCATTTTAATGTCCTTAAGTGATGGAGAGTTAAGAGCTGATCAGCTACACCGTGCAGCAAGACCATTTAATACGTGTTTCTTTTGCAGCTCAAGCTGTTGCTGCCATCAAGTATCACGGGTCGACGTACTGAAGACTATCTGTAGTACGTTGACACCATCGACAGGACTGAGTTTCAGACTGAGCAGGAGCCTTTGTCCAAGAGCCACTGACACCCAGCGGAGACCAGGCTGAATGACTCCTTCATATTTAAAGAAGACAACACCTCCCAATATTCATCCAGGAGCTTCTTGTTGTTTTAGTCCTTCACGTGATCTGATTTTATTTTGTGTTTGAGCAATGAATTCTGAGGAACCTGGGCTACCACTGTAAGATTGAGGTTTCGACCGGAAGGAAAGTCTGTGAATGCATTTTATACTTTATAAACGCTCTCATTATATGCCGGGGAAAATACTTATGTTAAAAATGATTAATACTGTATTTATAAAAGTCATAAGAGGGACCAAGTATTTTCATTAGATTCCTGCTGTACCTTTGAGAGGAAGAGGGCACGGAGTAGACTGAGGCTCATTTGGAGCTGGTATGTGCAGCAAAAACAGGCCTGATAGCTGATGACAAGCAGAACCCCAAGAAGAAGCTTGTGAGCGATTAGGGAGGAGAAGTGCCCTAGATCCCCAGAAGATAGATAACTTTATTTTTTGAAAAAAACAATTCATCTCAGTATCATCTCCCTTGCCAGTAGGTATCCAGGAGAAGGAAGTTGGGCAAACTGTCTGACAGGGACTTGATAGCAGATCTTGGAGTACCAGGGGAATGGTCATTTCATACAAAGTTGATGCCCACCAGCACTGACCTTACCAGGGGGCATGAGGATAGAGTGAGTGGGTAATTACTTGTGGCACGGATCACCATTTGAGTCCCATGATGCCAGTGTGATTTTCACTGTCAACTATCCGCTGATGGTTGAAGAAGGAGAGCAGAGAGATTTCCCCTGCCCTTTCCAGTGATCGGAGCCAATCCTGATCTTGCTTCAGACACTATACTTGGTTGCATACCCTGCATAGCCAGCTGAAGTCCTTCCCTCTCCCGAAGTGTGCAGGCGGGTCAGCAATTGATGTGCTCAGTGAAAGTGTAGGTGCCTCATGAAGGTTTTACTGTACACCCATCTCAAGGAATAGTTTGAGGCACAGAAACACATGTTCAAAGGTCAAGTATATTATTTCCCCCCAAAAAACTAAATAAATACCCTTCTTGACTTTCCTTCTCTTCCAAACCTGTTACTCTTGCAGGTGTCAATCAGCAGATTCTCTCAGTGAATAATTTACATCAGAATAACGCAGAAATTTACAAATATATTACCTCCTCGATCTCTGCTTTCCTGTTAACTTTCTTTTGTTGACTATTTTGAGAAGCCTATTTGGGAGAGGCTGCAAAATAAAAATGTGGGCTTTGGTAGTCAAGTGTAAACTAGCTCAATCTTCATGTCTGTTCGAAAATGTGGCTGAACCCGTTTTATCAATACAAGTCAGTGTGCCTTCTCATTAGCAATGGCTTCAGCTACTTGTGTTGTCATGGCAGCGATGGAAAACAAAGTTAAGAGGAAGACTCAATTTTACAGAGCTTGTGTCAAATTCAACGAGTACTTGTTGACTGACTGTTGATGAGCTTTTCTGTGACTTGCTAAATAGGCTAAGTCCAGCTTGTTTAATGGGAGATCTGAATGTAATATGGGAAACTTCCATCACAGTTGGGTTAAACTGTTGCACGGTATAACTCTGAACCTTCTCTCTGTACATAGGTGTTGTATAAAGATGAAAAGTTTATGCCGGAATTTACAAAGCACTGAGCTTCTCCTTTGCCCAGTCCTGTTGTGAATTGGCTGTCTTGTCAGTCTGAGGTCGCACTGTGTAGCCATCTGACATGTGACAACCGACCTGATATCTCTCCATGGAGGCACTGGTTCAGTCGGTTTCAGACTGCTCTCTATTAAGGCCAGCACTGATAACATGATTGTGACCAGTTAGTTTTTTGCTTATAAGCTCCTTAAGACATTTTTCCATTTAACTGCTCTCCCACTGCCATCAATCCAGAAGAAAGTAGAGTTGCCAGAAGTTAGAAAAGGACTGAATTGGGCTCCCTATGTACTCCACTGTGAAGTTTGCACCCAGTTGGACACACTCTTTTTAGAAGTTCTCCGACTCTTTTTGGTAGCAAGGATGGGGATAAGGATTGGGGTCATGTGGATGAAGGGGAGAAATTTGGGCAGAAGATCAATACTAGAAGCCGCGGCAGAGTTTGCAGCAGGAAATCTAGTTCTGTTGAAGGCATTAGCTCTGATGAGCGTCAGGGATAGTTGGAATGTGCTTGGGGGATCTTCTTCAGTCAAGTTGAGGAATGAGTGTGGTGCAGTTGAGAATACATGGCAGTTATTTATCAGCTCTGAGTTAATGTCAGTCTTGTGATGGTCTTCTAGAAGGTCAGCACCATTGAGCAACCTGATTCTCATTAAAGAGAGCCTCTCTTGCGATGTGGAAGAGGAATTTTATAAGGGTTCTCCTTTATTGTATAATGAGTCAATTCCAGATGGAGAGGGGAGGTTATAGTGTGCCGAGCTTTCACTGGGTCAATACTGAGGCAGCAAATTAAGTTCTCTTGTTGGAGGAGGGACCTTGTCTCGAGCCCAAAAACTTGGCCAACTCGAGGACAATAAAATGCTATTCAGTGTGCTGGCTGTTGGGATTCATGAACTAGGAGCAATGATTTACAATCCCAATGTAAATAAATTCTTGTCACCAGGAATGGAGAGCTGTAACTGCAGTTATACATCCATGCTAAATTGTTCCAGTGTTTGATAGTCCGACCTAGATCATATCCTGGTGTCAGCACACATTAGCTTGTTCCTTCAACAGCTGCAGTATAGCTCCAGTCTCAATATAGAGCTACAACAAGTTAAGGGTGACCTACTCGTGACCTCGATGTTGAATAAGCTGTGGACAAATTAAGCAAGAGGTTTCATTGATTGGGAGACATTCTCTTTTCATCAGATGATCTTGCAGCCTGTTTGCTTCACCCATTGACTTCTGAGTCTTACTCTGGGCAATCTGGGAAAAGATTTCCACTGGGGTCAGAAATGCCTCATTTCATAAAGAAACTTGGTAAAATTAAGGAAAAAAAACTATCTAATACTGATCTCTTTCCAGAGTCACTACAAAAGAGTGTACTATTCAAATACTCACAGTATTGATGTACAGAGACTAACTCTGCCTCACCTATCTGAACACTATCCTTGCAAAGCTGGCATACTTCAGCACTATGAGAACATAAATTACATTGTCACACTAATTGTTGAGTCAATTGAAAGAAAAATTTTAATTTTGGAAAGGAAATCTGAAATCTGGATCTGTTCACATATTCCAACATGAATACCTGTGTGTGGTTTCACTCTGTTATGAAGTCATTGTTAACTGTTAACTGTGAACTGATCTGGCACTGCCAGAGAATTTATGATCAACATGGAGTATCCTGAGGTTACCGCTTTAATGCAGACTCCAGTCCCGTGCAGGTGTGAGGGGGTGATTATTTCCATGATACAATGGGCATGACCAGTAGTCAACTGAATGTTTGGTCTCATACAGTTGTGCTCTTGGCGTCTTCACTGGTGCAATCAATGTTGAGGATTGACTAGGGCAAGCAAAGCAACTAATGGCTGGTACAAGCAAAATAGTAAAGGGACAGAATGGAAAGATCCAGAAGTCCATCATCAGACGAGGAGGTTGTGCAGGATTAAAGGCAGGGGGTGCTACAAATGTGGCCAATGCATGTCAAGACAGGTGAGAAGGGAATGTGACCTGGGATGTGGATGTGCATAGGACATAAGAACAAGGGAATAAACCTGGGGGAGGTAGAGGGTAGGGTAGATTGAGGTGTGAGGATGTGAAATGTGAGCTGAAAATGTGTTGCTGGAAAAGGGCAGCAGGTCAGGCAGCATCCAAGGAGCAGGAAGTAAGGACTGCAGATGCTGGAGATCAGAGCTGAAAATGTGTTGCTGGAAAAGCGCATCTAGATATGAAATGTGAACCAGGGAAGGAGACTGGACTGGAAGGTGAGATATAAGCTATGCGGGTGGAGTCAACACGTGGGAGCAATAATTGTGAGTGACCAAAGTCAAGCTGAGTCAATGTGTGATTGATGCTGTCTGTAAAACAGAACAAAACTCTTAATTTAGGCCATTGAAACGGTCACAGTTAACCAGTGACTAAAGCCAGAAGGTCTGTTTTAAAATACTGTGCAGTCCTGTTCATTATTGCTCAATTCACTCCTCGCTTTCTCCCGGAAGTAGCTGTACACAGGCAGGTTACTGTGACAAGTGTATTGTGACCATCTTCAATCACAAAATCAACATCAGTGAACGTAGAATGTTCAAAAGGATTTAGTTGAATAAAGCAGATCATTAAGCAGGCTGTCACGTAGAAATTGCCAACTTTTGAACATGATTTAGCCATGCAAGAGTGTACTATCTATAAAACTATTTGCAGTGTGAACACCAATGGTGGGGAGTTAGAGGTTCCATGCACTCAGTGATTACAAAGATTGTACTGTCTTTTTCAGCTTATGAAATGATTGAGATTTAAGGATAATAAAATCCCTAATGGATCAAACTAGAGACCACTCTAGAACTTGCTGGAGGACCTTTTGTAATCGTGACAGACTTTACTGCTGTTAGTTGGGCGCTCTCTCAGCAGGACTGGATGTAGAGAATAATGATCAGCCATTGACTCAAACCTAACATATCTGGGCCCTCCTTCCATGCTGTGGTACTGAGGACAATTCTCCAGCATCCTGGCTTTCCTTTGAAGCTCAGTCTGAGGTGTAGACTGGAACAACTTGCAGAAATTGCTCTCTCTACACCCTCTCCAGCCCAGCAGAGCTTACCACCCCCCAGATTACAGTTCTGTAGGTGCCAACCACCACCCAATGCCCGCTTTTAGGTGACAATCCTTTTTGTGCAGCATGGAGAATGAGGATTGACCATAGGGGCACCATAACAGAGTCCAATCCTATTCTGATTAAAATCTATGTGCCTAGTTTTGTTTTTCTGAAGGTTACATTGACTCTTGATTTATTTGTTTTTGTGACTCTTTCTTGCCAATCTAGATGCTGCCCTTAATGATACCATTCAGACCATAGGTCTAAGTAAGGTGTTTACTCCGTCTTGATCCATGATCTTGCTGAACTCCATATTTAGAATTAAATATTGCCCTGCGTCTGTAACTCGATTCATTCCGTAACACCTTGACCTTCAGATGAGGGGAGGGCAGCTTCAAAAGCTATGGACTGTCCAGGTCTGTTCGCATCCCAAACACCAACCTCTTCCATCATTCCCCCTCTCCCTCTACTGATCCCTTGACATCCCCATTGACAGCCGCTGTTCCAGTGCAAACCTTGTAAATTGAACAACAGTTGAGCTCACGGAGAGGAATACTGGATTGTAGCAATCATACCTCCTGTTTGAAGGAGGGTTTATTTTGAAGGTACTGGGAAACTTTACACTTAATGACTCAGGATGTGGGAAGGTAAAAGGATCAAGAATATGACATTTGTAACCTCATGTGCTTCTTTACTATGTCTTGTTCCCATTTCCTATTTGACAAAGCAGGATATTTTTTCATAGACTATAAGCTGTTCATTGCGTGACTGCTAAGATGTGTTGGGGAAGGCATTGTTTTATAGCTCACTTTGTTTGGTTGGGAATTTAGATAAGGGGTAAACCCTATAATGTACATCAATGTATTGTAATAAAGAAATATCAAAAAATTATTATGAAAAATATTGAAACTAACCAGAATTAAAAAAAATGTAAATGTAAGTCTTAAGTGTTTGATTCTTGAAATATGTTTCAAGGTTTACGTCAATTTTAATGCTTATTTCGGTACCCTCTGCATCGGATAAGGTCTTTGCCAAGCCAACAGTAATTATCAAGACAGTGCCCCTTTGTATACAAACGGCAGAACTCGATAGAGCCCAGTTAGTGTTCACACATACAGCTCAGAATAATGGGAAAGGGTATGATTGGAAGAAATGAATTAGGGTAACCAATTAGAGCCAGAGAAATTTTCAGCACGGAAACAGAACCTTCTGTCCAACCCATCCATGCCGACCAAATAACCCAACCCAATCTAGTCCCACCTGCCAGCACCCAGCCCATATTCCTCCAAACCTTCCTACTCATATACCCATCCAGATGTATTTTAAATGTTGCAATCGTACTAGCCTCCACCACTTCCTCTAGCAGCTCTTTCCATACATGTACCCCCTCTGCGTGAAAAGGTTGCCCCTTACATCCCTTTTATATCTTTCCACTCTCACCCTAAACATTTGCCCTCTAATTCTGGACTCTTCCACCCCAGGGAAAAGACTTTGTCTAGTTATCCTATCCATGCCCCTCATGATTTTATAGACCTCTATAAGGTCACCACTCAGCCTCCGATGCTCCAGGGAAAACAGCCCTGGCCTATTCACTCTCTCCCAAGAGTTCAAATCCTCCAACCCTGGCAACATCCTTGTAAATCTTTTCTGAACTCTTTCAATTTTCACGGCATCCTTTCAATAGGAAGGAAACCAGAATTGCATGCAATATTCCAAAAGTGGTCTAACCAATACCCTGTACAGCCGCAACATGACCTCCCAGCTCCTGTACTCAGTAGTCTGACCAATAAAGGAAAACATACCAAACACCTTCTTCACTGTCCCACCGACCTGCGACTCTACTTTCAAGGAGCTATGAATCTGCACTCCAAGGTCTCTTTGTTCAGCAACACTGCCCAGGACCTTACCATTAAGTGTATAAGTCCCGCTAAGATTTGCTTTCCCAAAATGCAGCACCTTGCATTTATCTGAATTAAATGCCATTTGGCATTTCTCAGCCCATTGGCCAATCTGGTCAAGATCCTGTTGTAATCTGAGGTAACCCTCTTCGCCGTCCACTACACCTCCAATTTTGGTGTCATCTGCAAACTTACTAACTGTACCTCTTATGCTCACATCCAAATAATTTATGTAAATGACAAAAAGTAGAGGACCCAGCACCGATCCTTGTGGCATTCCACTGGTCACAAGCCTCCAGGCTGAAAAACAACCCTCCACCACCATCTTCAATCTTCTACCTTTGAGCCAGTTCTGTATCCAAATGGCTAGTTCTCCCTGTATTCCGTGAGATCTAACCTTGCTAATCAGTCTCCCATGGGGAACCTTGTTGAACATCTTACTGAAGTCCATATAGATCACATCTACCACTCTGCCCTCATCAATCCTCTTTGTTGCTTCTTCAAAAAACTCAATCAAGTTTGTGAGACATGATTTCCCATGTACAAAACCATGTTGACTATCCCTAATCAGCCCTTGCCTTTCCAAATACATGTACATCCTGTCCCTCAGGATTCCCTCCAACAACTTGCCCACCACCAACGTCAGGGTCACTGGTCTATAGTTCCCTGGCTTGTCCTTACCGCCCTTCTTAAACAGTGGCACCATGTTAGCCAATCTCCAGACTTCTGGCACCTCACTTGTGACTATCGATAATACAAATATCTCAGTAAGAGACCCCACAATCACTTCCCTAGCTTCCTACAGAGTTCTCGGGTACATCTAATGAGGTCCTGGGGATTTATCCACCTTTATGTATTTCAAGACATCCAGCACTTCCTCCTCCATAATATGGAGTCACCATCTGGGTGTCACCATCTATTTCCTTACATTCTATATCTTCCATATCCTTTTCCACAGTAAATACTGGTGCAAAATACTTGTTTAGTATCTCCCCCCATTTTCTGTGGCTCCACACAAAAGCCACCTTGCTGATCTTCGAGGGGTCCTATTGTCTCCCTAGATACCCTTTTGTCCTTAATGTATTTGTAAAATCCCTTTGGATTCTCCTTAACTCTATTTGCCAAAGCTATCTCCTGTCCCGTTTTTGCCCTCCTGATTTCCCTCTTAAATATACTCCTACTGCCTCTATACTCTTAAAAGGATTCACTCGATTGAACCTGTCTATACCTTACATACATTTCCTTTTTTTTCTGAACCAAACCCTCAATTTTTTTAGTCATCCAGCATTCCCTATACCTACCAGCCTTTCCTTTCACCCTAACAGGAATATACTTTCTCTGGATTCTCGTTATCTCATTCCTGAAGGCTTCCCATTTTTCAGCCATCCCTTTACCTGCAAACATCTGCACCCAATCAGCTTTTGAAAGTTTAGATTAGATTCCCTACAGTGTGGAAACAGGCCCTTCGGCCCAACAAGTCCCCACCGACCCTCCGAAGAGCAATCCACCCAGATCCATTCCCCTACACCTAATACCATGGGCCACTTAGCATGGCCAATTCACCTAACCTGCACATCTTTGGAAAGTGGGAGGAAACCGGAGCACCCAGAGGAAACCCACGCAGACAGGGGGAGAATGTGCAAACTCCACAGAGATAATCACCCGAGGCAAGAATTGAACCCAGGTCCCTGGCACTGTAAGGCAGCAGTGCTAACCACTGAGCCACCGTGCCACTCTCCTTGCCTAATACCATCAAAATTGGCCATTCTCCAATTTAGTACTTCAACATTTAGATCTGGTCTATCCTTTTCCATCACTATTTTAAATCTAATAGAATTATGGTCACTGGCCTCAAAGAGCTCCCCCACTGACACCTCAGTCATCTGCCCTGCCTTATTTCCCAAGAATTGGTCGAGTTTTGCACCTGCTCTAGAAGATACATCCACATACTGAATCAGAAAATTATCTTGCACGCACTTAAGAAATTCCTCTCCATCTAAACCTTTAACACTATGGCAGTCCCAGTCGATGTTTGGTAGGTTAAAATCCCCTACCATAACCACTCTATTATTCTTACAGATAACTGAGATCTCCTTACAAATTTGTTTCTCAATTTCCCTCTGACTATTAGGAGGTCTATAATACAATCCCAATAAGGTGATCATCCCTTTCTTATTTCTCAATTCCACCCAAATAACTTCCCTGGATGTATTTCCACGAATATCCTCCCTCAGCATAGTTGTCATGCTATCCCTTATCAAAAACGCCACGCCCCCTCCTCTCTTGCCTCCCTTTCTATCCTTCCTGTAGCATTTGTATGCTGGAACATTAAGCTGTCAGTCCTGCCCATCCCTGAGCCATGTTTCTGTAATTGCTATGATATCCCAGTCCCATGTTCCTAACCATGCCCTGAGTTCATCTGCCTTCCCTGTTAGGCCCCTTGCATTGAAATAAATGCAGTTTAATTTATTCGTCCTACTTTGTCCATGCCTGGCCTGACTGTTTGACTCTCTTCTATTTTCAACTGTACCAGTCTCAGATTGATCTCTTTCCTCACTATCTCCCTGGGTCCCCCCCCCCCCCCTCCCTTACTAGTTTAAATCTTCTCGCGCAGCTCTAGCAAATTTCCCTGCCAGTATATTAGTCCCCCTACCAATTTAGGTGCAATCCGTCCTTATTGTACAGGTCACTTCTACCCTAAAAGAAATTCCAATGATCCAAAAATGTGAATCCTTCTCCCATACACCAGCTCCTCAGCCATGCATTCATCTGCTCTATCCTCCTATTCCTGCTCTCACTAGCTCGTATCACCGGGAGCATTCCAGATATTACTACTCTTGAGTACCTCCTTTTTAAATTCCTGCCTAACTCTCTATAATCACCCTTCACAATCTCAACCTTTTCCCTTCTTATGTCATTAGTTCCAATGTGGACAATGACCTCTTGCCGGTCCCTCTCCCCCATGAAACATTCTGCACCCTCTCTGAGACATCCTTGATCCTGGCACCAGGGAAGCAGCACATCTTTCTGATTTTTCACTGCTGACCACAGAAACTTCTGTCTGTACCTCGGACTAGAGAATCCCCTAACACAACTGATCTCTTGGAAGCTGATGTACCCCTCGTTGCATTAGAGCCAGTCTTAATACCATAAACTTGACTGTTCGTGCTACGTTCCGCTGAGAATCCATCACCCCCTACATTTTCCAAAACGGCATACTTGTTTGAAATGGGTGTAGCCACAGAAAACTCCTGCACTAGGTGCTTACCTCTCTTACCTTTCCTGGAGTTAACCCATCTATGTGACTATATCTGAGACTTTCCCCTTCCTATAACTGCCATCCATCACATACTGTTGCTGTTGCAAATTCCTCATTGCTTCTAACTGTCTCTCCAACCAATCCATTCGATCTGATATGATTTTCAACTAACAGCATTTATTGCAGATATAATCCGCAGTAACCCTTAAACTCTCTTTAAACTCCCACATCTGACAAGAAGCACATATCACTCTACTAAAGGCCATTTTTGCTCCTTCACAATCTACAGACCTAGAAAATAGCACTGTTTTATTCCTCTACAAAACACAGCCCCAGGATAAATTAATAGTTATGGCTTATATTTTAAGTTTAATCAAGAGACATATCTCAAAAAACATATAATCAAGGAAGAATCCACTCTACTCATTCACGCAGACTTTCTGTAGGCCACTTAAAACAATTAACTTATCTGATTCTGT